>NC_089147.1:11328648-12019481 GCF_009819655.1 Sylvia atricapilla
CAAAAGAGATATGATATGCAGAACTCCTTAGTAGACCAGATACTCATCATAATACCACAGATTTCCTGAGTTTTCTTTTAAGTTCTGAAGGATGATGGTTTTTACACAATGGGGGTGTTCAGCCTGGAGAACAAAAGGCTCTGGGGAGAACTTGGAACCCCTTTCAGTACATGAAGGGGCTCCAGGAGAGCTGGAGGGGGCTTTGGAGAGACAGGCGAAGGAGGAATGGCTTCACAGTGAGGGTTAGATGGGATTTTGGGAAGAAATTGTTCCTTGTGAGGGTGGTGAGGCCTTGGCACAGGTTGCCTGAAATGCCCATTTCAAAAATCCTTTTCAATCATTTTAAAAAATTTATTCAGAATGACAATTTTTAAAAAAGGTGGTGTTGGGTTTTTTTTCCAGGGAAAGAATGCAAAAGTACTAAAGTAAAGCACAACTTTTTACAGATGCTGAAAAAGGAGACCTGCTCAATTATCATCCCTTCAGAATCCATATTTCATGATGTTTTAGGCAAGGAAAACACCTTGAGGAAAACTAAGCAGTGCTTGGGAAGAGCTGGTGTCAGTCCAATACTCAGATGCAAATGAAATGCAAGAAGCAATCTCTGATGTTTGTAACTTGCTGACTCCAAAGTCCAATCCTGATGGAACTTACTATGTCCTTTGGTTATTTACTCCTGCTTGTGCAATTCATATTTATGCCAAAATAACATGAGACAATAAATGAGGCTAGTGTGCAATTAAGTCATTGTAAATGCAGTGAAACCAGAATAATTCTACTTATGGCATTCATCTGGATTATTTACCAGGCACCCCACACCACACACCCCCTTTACAGGGAAAAAGGAAACCATCAGTTGAAGTGACACACATTCTATCAGTAAAAACAGTCCAAAACCTGTCCTCTGATGAGAGCATGCCCACAGAAGGAGGTTGGCTACATCTTTTCCAATCAGGCTTCTCAGAATTATCATGATTTCTTTGCTTGAAAGGGCCAGTTTGTCTTACCATAGAAAGCTGTTTTGAAGATGACTGATATGTTAATTCCCTTTCAAAAATTAAGATTCAAGGTATGGTAGTGCAAGAGGTGAGTTTTGATTTGAGGACATTATCTGTCCTCTCAATCTGCACTGCTCATCTTTTATACTTCTGATTTTGGTCTTACGAGGTCATCAATTTACTAACCTTGACCATCACATCCAATCTTGCTTAAAACTATTCCACTCTTTGAGTGTGACTAATTTCCCTATATTTAGAGGTATAACCATGAATTTTGGCAGAGTCAGCACAACTCAGTTATTCCAGTGATCCCACTTCAACCCCCAAATCAGTCAGAAAGCAAATAAACTATCCAACTGCAAGTGTGCTACATTTCCATATGCACACTCATTGTGTAAAAGTCATTTCCTCCAGTTTAAGTGCCAAAAAACACAGTTACACGATGTTTCCATGGCCTATTGCTGTTTTCACCTAATCTTTTCTCTATATTTTTTAATTCCTTCTCACATTAAAATGCACTTATGTTAGGGCTCAACCTGCCTGCTCCTCTCCACCTGGTCTTATTCAGCACTGAAAGCTCGCTCACTTTTCATCAATGATAACTGATTTTTAATATTATATCTTAAAAATAACCCTTTGTACTTTCTCTTCCAGTGCCCCTTTTGCTAGGGGACAATCTTATTTGCAGGTGTTGCAAATAAATCACTGTGTCTTCTTCCCTCAAATTATTCTTTTAAAAACTGCACTTACATTAACAACCTAAATGATGGAGTTATAGCTGCAATGGAGTTGTAGCAGGGTATCAGAACACAGACATGAAAGTCATCTTAAATGAGCTGATTTGGAGAATAAATTGAGGAAGATGTACACAGGAATAATGAACTGCAAAAGCTGCAAAATAAGGAACACTTGCATGCTTCTGCAGAAAAGAAACTTGATTTATGTAAACTATGAATATCAATATGCATGAAGGGTGCTTAGCAGTGGAGATACAGGTATACACCATTTCAGTGTAGTTGTTAAAAGTACAACTCAAATATATCTAATTTTGAACACCATAGTTCAAAAAATAGAGAAAACTGGAGAAACTATTCTTCTTCTTCTTCTTTTTTCTTTTCTTCCTTTTTTTTTGTTCTTTCTTCTTCTTCTCCCTTCTCCTCCTCCCCACCCCAGCTTTTCCCATTTGTGCTGGGATCAGCTCCACTCACACTAAATACCCACTTCTGCCTCCCCGTAGAAGCGGCTCCCTGCCTGCTTCATCTACAGCCAAGCAGCAAACAGCAATGACTGTCACCTTTTAAATGGTCCTGGGCTAATCCTGACTCTTCCACCTTATTTTTGAGGTTTAGGGAAAGAACAACTCAGGCTGACAGATCAAACTGTCTCTAAAATGTTCATGTGACAACAGCCTTTCTGCCTGGAGAAAGTTAAAATACCCAGTTATTGCAGCAGTAGATTTATTGTAGAGTTTAGGGTGTTCACCCACCTAAACCATCTTTTAGACACAGCTTTAGGCAACAGGCCACACAATTAAATCTTGTCGTTAAAATGACAAAGTTTGGTTATTTTCTTGTCATTTCAAAGCACGGGAAATAAGAGGAAGTGTTTGCTGAAATAAGTAATTTGCTTATCAACTGTTAATTACATGAAATATATATTAATTTTCTTAACTGCTCCACACAGTATGCTAGTAGGAAAACTAACACAGATATGTGGAAAAAAAAAACCTCAGTTTTTTTTGTTATGTCCTGAAGTCTGATTAAAAAAGAGAAAAACTGTAGCTGTCATCCATTTCAGGTCAAAGTTCTGGTGACTATTGTGACCTTTTATTTTAAGTTACTTTAGGGTGATCTTTAAAGGTCCACATACCTCTGTGAGTCTTCTCTAACTCTCTGCTGGCCTGGGTGCATGGGTCAGTGCTAAGTTTGGACTCAATGAGCAGTGGTCTCTCTTCTCATCTCTGCTGACACCCTGCATGCAATTTCCTTGACTTCCTGCCTGGAACATGTTATTGTGATATTCCCTCCTGTCTGTGTTGGCACAGAGGGTCAGCAGCAGAGCTGGTACAGGGATTTATTGTGAATTTAAGAGCATGAGGTCAAGCTGAGCTGTGGCCCTGAGATGCAGCTGATCCTTTTCTCCTCTTCCTTTCCCCTGTCCAGACAACCACTTGGGGTCCAGAGAGTTTTTTCTCAGAAGGTATCTTTTGGATATGTCTTCTGATAATATTTGTTTTCCCATCCATGTGGAGAGGACTTTGACCTCAGCTGTGGCCTGCTGACATAAATCAGAGACTGAGACAGCCCAGCCCCTTGCTGCACACAGTGCTCTGCTGCTGCCACAGTGCCTCTGTCTGCATTGATTCATCATCTGCTCATCTCCAGCTCACAACAGCCAGAGCTGCTGCTATCCTCTGTATTTCTGCCTTTGGCTGTATTTCTGCCTGTGGCTCTATTTCTGCAGGCTGTGATCATCTCAGATCACAACACACAGAGGTCAGGAGGCAGAGCAGCAAACCCTCCCAAGGCCCAGGGGTGCTGCAGGTGTCAGCAGTGACAAGCCAGTAGGCTACAGGATGGCCCCTGTGCCTCAGCAGGATGCAGAGGAGAGCTGTACAATCAATGTCTCTGATGAGAACAAAAAGCCACCCCTTGCTGCTACTAAACATTGCAAATCCCATGTGCTTACTTCACAAAGAAGAGCTATGGAGTAGTGAAGGATCTGGAGCATAAGTCTGATGAGGAGTGGCTGAGAGAGCTGGGGATGCTTAGCCTGGAGAAAAGGAGGTTCAAGAGTGACCTTATCACTCCCTACAACTCCCTGAAAGGTTTCAGATAGGTGGGGGTCAATATCTTCTCCCAGGTAGCAAGTGAGGGGTCAAGGCAAAATGGCTTCAGGTGCTTCAGTGGAGGTTAGATTGGATATCAGGAAAAATGTGTTCACAGAAAGAGCTGTCAAGCACTGGAACAGGATTCTTGAAAAAGTGGTTAAATCTCCATCCCTGAGGATATTTCAAAGATGTGTAGGTGTGGTACTTAGGGAGATGGTTTAGTGATTGGACTCAATGATCTTAGAGGTCTGTTCTTACCTAAATGATTCTATCAGTTTATATATCCCACCCATATTCACCAGCTTGCTTTTTCCTAGATGATTTTATGAAAGAGGAAAGACCTTATGCGATGTGACTGGTTCAGAGAGGGAGGCAGGAGCCCTCTGTTCTACGTCATGCCTCAACTCAGGCAAAAAAATCACCCTTTCCTGCAGAATTACTGCATAGAAAGCCAGATTTTTTCTTGATTGCTTCCAAAGCTGCAACTCCAAACCTCTGAATCTAAACATCTCAGCTGACTCATAGGCTAAAAAGAGCAGTTATTGGAAGGTTTTCTTATGATGGAAAAGGAGCAGGGATGATTCCCCCCAGCTGAGAGCTGGGACATTAAATACTCTTTGGAGGGAGCTTTTTCTTGCACTCCATCATGGTTCTGCAGAGGCAGCAACTCAATACTACCAAATATTGAGATGTTTCATCTAGTTTTTTGGAGTTTTTAATTTAGAAATGGGTAAAGCACCTTGAGCAATTCCTGCCACAATGGGAAATGGACAGCTTAGGGGCTGTTTCCCATTTCAGGGAACAGAGTAGAATTACCAACTACACAAATGCATTGCCCATAGAAATGTGAAATAAGGTTGCTTCTACATGCACAGAGTTGATTTTTTCTCTCTAAAGTACCTCCGAATCATAGAAGACTCAAGCTACAAACAGACACTGCAGCCTGACTTCTCTACTTTACCATAGCTGCTAAAAGCTCCCAGGTCTTATTTTTCATTAACCTGTCATCCTTCCTCAGTATGTGTCATCTATCTGTTGCACAAGAAGAAGGATGGCTTCCTAATAAATTCCCATTTCTTGTCACTTGAGTGTATCTGGAAAGGGAAATCCACAACCTGCAAGCCAGCAGCTCCATCCTGCATCCCATCAAATGCCTTCTGTGCCTCTGTTACCCTGAGTGATATCCCAGGGACAAAGCATCCCAGAATGGGAAGACTGGATTTACATAAGCATAGAAAAACTTACAGTTTTGCCTCACATCCTTCAAAAATGGGAAATAATTGATTTTCCTAGACTATTAACAGACAGAGGCCCTCAGAGTTTAGCCCAAACTGCTCAGATGAGTCTGCTATTACCTAAAGTTTGCCAAGGGCAGGCAATGCACTTAAAGGTAAGTCTTTCAGGCACAAATACAGCTGAGGTGGTTCTGAATACCTTGGACCAAAGACCATGCTTTTAGCCCAAGACAGCAGTGCTGGATTTCAGCTCTGTCTACACACATACACAGAGATGTCTTTTAAAGACTATTATCTCATAATTTTCTAAAATTATTTTCCAAAGGATTCATTTTCCTGGTGATATCCAGTATAAGGCAAGGACCCATAAAAGCTCATCATAATTCTATAGTCTGTGAAATTGCCAGAGGAAGAAGTGTGAAGCAAGAGACAAGAAACAAAACTTGGCAAAGTTTGAGATCAGACATGCAAACATCACTCTGCTATTGCATTTTAGTGGTTTAATTCACCACAAAAAAAAAAAAAAAAAAAAAAAAAAAAAAAAAAAAAAAGCAGCTATGAAGGGGGAGATACCAGAAATATCAGAGGCTGAGGTAACTGGAAATGAATATAGAAGGCAGTAAGGTATACATACATGTTATATATATATATATGTGTCTTTATATATACATATATATAACAAGGTTACTTGGGAAGTCGTCCCTCTTGATCAGTCCCTGCTCTCCCTGTACTGTTGTTTTTTACATCAATATGAAGTGGGGCAGAGCACTCAAACTTGTTTCAGCTTGGGATTCATGTAGGTAGCCTCATTGCTGTGGGAGTAGCAAGCATTGCATTTCAAATTGTCCTCAGTGGCAAGCCCCTGCATTAAAGTAGTCACATGGGGACTTGAACTAAACAAGGAAAATTAAGAGGAAAAGCAGTAAATCTTCTTTATATGAAGGGTTTACATGATGCTCAAACAATGTTGTACACAAGATTTTAATGAGAAAAATTATGTTCCTGTTGTAAACCAGCCACAGAAATATTCAAGCAAGAAAATTACTTTCCCAGCTCTAGGATTAGATGAAATGATTTCGCTGTTCGTCTCATGCAGTCTACTGTTCTGCATGTTGACTGTTTAGGTTAGGAAAACAGTGGGCTTAGGGGATTGGAAAAAAAAGATGACTCCAAAAATGTCTGTTTTTTGTAGTGATTCCAAAAAGAAGTGATTTCCAAAGAAGGAATTGAGACCGGAAAGAAGAAGATGGAAATCCTGCTGGGGAAAAGATGTGGGCAACATCATGCAGATCAGGAAGATAAATGCTGAGGGACAGCCAGTGGCCTGGGTTTGTAATGCCACCTCCCAGTGGGAAGTTGAAACTCGGTGAATGCAGTGCAGGGGGACAGTGAGTGTATGTGTGAGATAATCAAGTAAGTTCGAATTTAAAAAGCTCTAATATGACTTGTCCTTAAGTAAATGCCAGTATCTAGATTTATGGTGGGTGGTGGTTTACTCTGTCTCATCCATGTCAAAGACTCCATCCCATTCAGTGTTCACAATTTTATTGTCCCTTATATAGTTTAGATAACTTATTTTCCCTCCAGAGCATCCCACTCCCTGTGAAAAGGATGAGCTTAACTGATAATGCAGCTTACAGCACAATATTGAGCTACACAGTCAATCAGAAACACACCAGTTAAGTCTTTTTCTTTCCTTGTGTGTCTTCTTTGGGTGGTTTCACACTGATGCAATTCATTGAAAATCCAAATAAGTACAACCCTACGTGGGGGAAATTGTGTTTGAAGGTTTCCCAGAGACTCAGTGGTGACCAGCACTGATAGATTACTTTATCAGCCTTGAAAGAAATATTCAGCACTGTTTTGGCAGCTTTGTCATTCAAGTGGCAGGAAGAATTCAGTTTACCATTCAGCAGGTGCTAATGCAGTTATATCAAATCCTAAGCATGGGAGAAAATGATCTGTACATACAGATGCACGCACATTGTTTCCAGCCTTCCTCCCACTTCTTCAAGGCTCAGCAGCAGAAGGGATCTGACCTGAGATGTCACAGCCAAGTTGTTATTTCATGCCCTGTAAATGTGTGCCAGATGATTGCATCTCTCCCTCAGGCAGAAGGATGGATAGAAAATGTTGGGTCCTTGCTTGCTAACAAACCTTGGGACTTAGTGAGTTTCTCTCTTCCAGCACCAATCTGGTGCTTTGTAGCTTTTGTGAGACTTTTCACTGCTGGAGATGGGTGGTCTTTAGTCTCAGAATGTTGTGGCATTACAGGGAAGAACTCAGATTTCCTTAGGAGGGACAAGAACCAAACCTAGCAGGGCTTACCAGAGAAAATGACACTTAAATGAGCAACAATTGCTCTTTTCAGGCTTAGCCCTTTATTTGTCAAGAAAAAGGGAGCTTGTTGGAGAAGAAAAAAAGTATCCTTGCAGATAAAATGATGTCTTTTTGAATATGATATCAGCACATCCTTATTATATGAGCCCCAACCATCTGGGAGTTTGGGTCATGAGTGGTGAAATGTAGAAACACTTTTGAAGGCCCCTTTGCAATTCCCTCACCTTGGCTCCAATACTGAGGGAACATTGTTGTTTATGTATGATTATTTTAAAGTGAGCTAAGAGAAGTTTTAGCTCTCTTTGGTCCGTAGGGTAGCAGCTGAAGCATCCAAGCAGTGAGAAGCAGAGGATCCAGCTGAGTGGCTAGGATGGTCAGATGAGAACAGGAGAAATTAGAGCCTTCCCAAGACAAGTCATTCCTTGCTGTGAGCCAGGGGGAAAAAAAAAAAGTTTTTTAGCTGCAGAGGAGGAAAACAAGAAAGATGTTTTTAACAAACTGAAAAGAAATAATGTGAAAAAGACTGATTTCTTGCAGCAAACTGAAATATCTGCTTAACTATAACAACTATGGGGCTGGGTCCTGGAATCAGGGTTGTCTGATGGCCTCTAAGTTTCTGAGAGTAATTCAGTGTTGATCACAGAAATAACAGAGGACAAAGGAGTCCTCCAGAGAGGGCTCTGGAAAGACACAGAGCAAAGCTCAAGTTGAAATGTTGCTATTTCTCATGGAGTTTTGATAGTTTTAAAAAGTTAGCCTTCAAAACTCCTTTGTTGCCTTTTCTTGTTGTTGACTTATTTCTGAAGGCCCCACTCCACACTCTGTGTATTCATGCTGCTTCTCCTGTTGAAGACACCAATCTGAGGGAAATCGAAAATTGAGTCCATGAAACTTTGAGAGACCCTTCTCTTTTGGGTGAGAGAGACCCAAGCAAGGCCAGAAATCAGTATAATAGAGTTGAAGAAATGAAAGCTGGAGATTCACATACCTGATATCATGATTTTTCTACTCAAGTGTTTCTCTTCTACACATGACCCCAATCCACTTACCTTCATACCCTCTTGAAAACACTACCCAATTGCAGGACAAGCTGGAGGTCAGTTTTCCTACCCCTTTTATATTGTGCACATAATTGATATTTTTGTCATTTGTGCCTGCTTCTAAAATTGTCCATGAAAGCATTTTGAAATGCTTGACTTCATTTCATCCAAAATTGAACTGGAAATCTCTTCTATCAAAAATACCTGTACTAGAACAGACTGCTTGTGCAGGTGACTAAAATATTCCAAATTTTCACTGAGCTGGTCAGCTATGACAATCAATTATCATTAATTTTATTCTTGTTCATGCTCAAACATAGAAATCCAAGCTTTAGGTTAAGGAATAAAACTGAAAATGCTCACAATTTCTATATTAATGAAATCTTACTAACGTTCTTTTTTAGTAAGAGTTCTCAATATTTTTTAAAAATAACTTTTCTGTTAAAATGTTGAGGGAAAAGGAAACAATTCAAGTAAATCTAATTTGCATCTGAAATATACAAAAGTGTATATCTCATTTTTAGATCAAATTCCAGCAAAATCTGCATTTTAGGAAAGATGACATCTTCTAGATGTTTTAGCATGTCTCTGATCTGTATTGCTCTTTCACCTTGCCGAAAGAGAGGTGGTTTCTGCATTACTGACTGTATTTTTCTACAACAGTCGGGAATAATATGATCTAATATCTTGTTTCTGAGCTGATTTCCATAAAGAGTAAATGATCTTTGCAGCAGAGGATATTCAATAACATAGATAACCTTAGCACAATGAGGAGATATGGCCAGATTCTCCAAAAATATAAATTAGTATACCTCTGCTGAATAAAAAAGAGCTATGTCATTTTATATCAGCAGAGAAGCTGTGTGATACAGAGTCAAGTTGGTTAAATAACTATTTTCTTGGGTTATTTGCTTTATCTTAAGAAAATGAATAAATTAATTCCTTATGAATACCTTTTCAGTATGATTCTTAAATATTTATGAAAAGTCTAAGAGACTCTTGCCATACTCTGATCAGATGGAGCAGAGTGATCTGACACTGTGAGCCAGGCAGTAACACTCCCAACACAATCTGTGTTTGCCTCCTGAGGTGACAAACATCTCTAGCAGAGCTTAGGGGTAGTGATGGGAGAGGCTTTTGTTTTAGCAGCCAAACTGTGACAGAGGGCAGCAGGCACAAACTTAATTCTGTCACATCTCCTACTTGCTGTTTAGAAGGGCTCAGCAGAGTATGCAGGGTGTGATGTGCTAAAACATTTCACTGAAATTCAAAGATGACTTAGTCGTGTTTCTTTTCTGGAGTTTTAAACTCTGAAGTATAAATGATGCAGCAGAAAAGCAATGTTTGTTTCAATGCAGGTGATAAAGCACAGGTAGCAGGGAGCACCTTGCAATCTGTTATAAACATCCAGAGTCTTAAATGTCAGAGACTGTGGCTAGCAACAGACTCTTATGGACCGACAAGATGCAGCTCACTTGATTCATTTATATTGTGCTAAACAGTGCATTACTTACATTACATTGTCTGTGACAGTCTGGAAAGTCCTGCCAGAATGTCAGGGGCACTTGCTCAAACAAATGGCCTTGTTATATGTTATTGGCTTTCAAAAGGTTAAAAAATGCACCTGCAGCACAAAAGAGACAACTGTTCAACCTTTTTGATCATCAAGCAGACTCTGTTTCATTTTCATGTCACACAGATCCAAAAGAGATCAATCCAGAGCTGAATGAACTCACAGGGCACATAAATTACTATGGTCCCTATGCCCAAAATTATATAAGAAATGCTCTAAACACCAGAATGTTACTGATGTCCTTAGGCCAAACTGTGAAAAAATCCAGGGTGCAACTTGGCATTAAACCCATGATGGAGCAACTCAGCTGCTATACCTCTGCATTAGAGTCCTTTCCTTCTTTTACCACTTCTGATTTCAGCCATGAATCCCAGGCTAATTCTGCAGCTACCACAGGACTCTGCAATATGAAGTCTACATGACATCTGTCTTTTTTTAACAACAACAACAACAAAAAAGAAATAATTTTCAAAACCCCTTCTATCTGATAAAAGCAAGTGGTGTACATGAAAATCAGTCTTCTTTAACAGAGAAAAGGAAGAATATTCAAAAGAAGATCTCTATCTGATAAAAATAAATGCTATAAAACTTCAGGGCAGGATCTAAGCTCTGAGCAGATGAATGTTCAGACAGATAAGAAGCCTGTGAAAAAACCAAGTTCAACCAGGGAATTCCCTTTGACTTGGTATTGATAGTATTATTGTCAGGAAAACAAGAAATAATGAAAAGTCAAAAGCACAGAGTTAAGAAGAACATTCCCCTAAGCTAGAAGTCTACTTCCTTTTAAACCTCTCTGAATAATCTCTGAGACCCAAATATGATTTGAATTCTAAAAAACTACTATCTAAATAGAGACACTCCATCCTGCTCACTTGCTGCAGGAGAGGGTTTAAGTCAGACATGGAATCTTGGCCATGGGTTGGAAGGGAGTTAAGAAAAAAAACATTAGATTTAATCCACAGAAGTCAAATCTCATGGTCAGTTGAGTCCCCTGGCTCTGCCCCTACAGAGCATTTTCTGCTGGTGAGATCAGACTAAAAACTGTCTTTCAGTATTGTCTTTGTCTTCGAGTTACAGAAACCTTGAGACTGAAGGGATGAAATTTTTACTGTATTCACTGAAATGGGGAACGGGAAAAAAGGTCAATAATGTTGCCAAGAATAAAGAAATTAAAAACCATGTGGTTCTCAAAGAGAAAGAAAAAACCCCAATCCTGCTATTGTGACAGGAGCTGCACAGAGACTGGGTTTGTGTCAGGTGAGAAAAACCTCTGAAAATTTTGAAATTTTCCATGAAGGAGAGCTCTACCCAGTGGCCATGAAGAGCAAGAGTGGATTGTGTGGGTCTTCAGAAACACGTAATTGCAACAGAAACACAAATCCTTGATGTCTTTATTACTATTTGAATTATTACGTATTTATCTACGGAAAGAAAAACCCAAACAAACAGCAAAGTAGGCAAATGGTGACATCCAAATGAATAAACAAAGCCTCAGAAATTTTAATTTCTGATGTCAGCTGCTTAGAATTGTGCTCCTTCCTCTTTGGAGTGGAAATTAAAATGAGTCAAAGTACCTGAGTTTCAGTGGTATAAAAAATATTCTCATGGAGTCATTGTGGTCCAATCACATTTCCTGTGAGCAGCTTTATGAGTAATGCACATTAGATCCAGAGGTTGTCACATATATTGACAGCTTCAAGAAGCGTTATCTATAAAGAAGATAAAGAATATTTAGCTATTTTTGGAAGGCACTGGGTGCAGCTCTATTTCTGCAACTAAGTTTATATCCATGCCACTGGTACATATGCTAAACAGGAGTCTAGCTATATGCATAATGAGACATATGCAAGAATACTGCAAAATATTAATAAAGCCTTTGAATTTTGCATTGTGAGTGAGACTTACACCGTCCTTGATATAAAACCAGTGTATTGCAGTGACTGATTCTCAGGAAAAGCTTTAAATCACAAGTCAAAATATAGCCAACACAGAATGAGACAGTAGGATGTCATCTCAATAAAAAAAAGACATACTAAGGGTGAGACTGCCTAATTGCTCCAAGGAGTTTGTAGCCATACCCCAATGGTATGGTCTAATTTTGTCAGTGGCACATGTATTTGAGTTGAAGACACGTTCACTGAAAGAGCCACTAGTTTATAGTGAAAGGATTTCAGACCTTTTAACATGTTCCTTGCTATTCTTCGGGCTCAGCTCAAGTCTCTATCACTAGATCTTACAAGAAGCTAAAGACAGTTTTCTAAAACAAAGTGGTTCCCTTCCATTTCAGAGAAAACAAGCATTCCATTCCAGGGGAATTTAAGAGTCAGGGTTTTTTTTATGGAAAACCACCTCCTTGTGCTTAAGTGTTAGGAGGCCAAATGAGTTTCATTCTCACACACTGGGCAGTAGGAGTCAACTATAGACCATGAGATAAAACAATAATTAAAAAAATTATTTTGGGGAGATCATCGGAACAAAATTTATAAGCAAATATAGAGTGTATCGTGCTACACTCCAGGAGAACAGACTAAGGCGAGGGCAGGAATAAGATGAATTTACATTCCCCTTAGGCCCACTCCATTTCAACAGACATTGAGCAGCAAAAAGGCCCTGAGGTATAAATTAGAGCAACAGCTGTTCTTAGCTTGCAACACCTCAGGTTCAGCTGCCTGCAGACTCTGTGAAACTCAAGACACCTGAATAACTATTTTAGAAATGTTTGAATTCATTTTTTCTGGGTAATGTCCATCCCAAATCCCAATCAATCTCTTTCAGGTGCAAACCCTGTGCCACTGAACATCACTAGTCAGACACTTCACCCTCTCCTCGGCTGCCTGGGTGAAGCCACCTCACATTGCTCAGCAGGGGAAGGGATTGCTTTGGTTAATTGTTCTCCTAATGACTGTATCCCCAGGACAGAGGTAAATGTCTCTCTCCTAACAGGAACATTCAATGGGAGGTTTGGACAGAATGTAAGCCTGCTTTAGCTTCCCTGACAGAGAAGAATTGACTAGTTTTGTATCAATAATCAGGATCACAGGCATCAGATAACACTGAAATTAAGTAGCACAATTGCCAGTCTTTATCTCTGCCTGGTTTGCTTTTGATCAGCCACATAAAGATTATTAGGGAAAGTCACAGGCTTGCTTAAGCGAAAATCAGGAAACAGAGTTAAAATTTCGGCATATTTCTGACATCAAAGGAGTTCAGTGTCTTGTTTACCTGAACACAACCTGCCAGATATGGAATGCTCTGACATCTGAAATATTGTCCTGTGGAAAACAGCCACCCCCTCAGGCTTGCCTTTCCTGCTTTATTGCAGCTCTTTTGCATATTCACTTCCTAAGCATCTCGTACCCACATTAGGATATAACTCTTGCTGGCTACCCAGAAGACTTCTGCTGTGCTTAGCTCAGCACTTAGCCCGCTTGGTCTTCTGGTTACTACAGCCTGACTTCATCGTTCTCTGTACCTCATGATAAAACAACCCAAACTTTCTAACTGAGCAAAAATATTATGTCTTTGTTCTCCTTTTCAAAACCACCAGATCCTCACTCTGGGCTGTCAAGCTGATAGGAGATCTTCTGTACATCATCTGAGCCACAATGTAATTTGTTTGTATCAAGGAAACAATACGGGCATAAACTTTATCTGCTGGTGCTTTTTGCTAAGCAAAACCAGCTTGGGAAGATCAATGAGACCTTAGCTCTTGCCCCATGGTGTAATCCACACTTTGATGAGTTATTTGAAAGATGTGTATTAGGAAATGTCTGTGCATCTTCCCTGGGATGTTACGGATGGTTTGGAGCAATCCATCATATTGCCAAGGTCAGCTGTAGGCCTGTCAACAGCAACCCCTTCCAGAATTGTTTCATGTCAGGGTGGACCACCTTTTTGCTTTTTTTCCTTGCTTCAGTATCTCAGGAAATCAGTTCAGGTCTTAAGACAGAGGAGAGAAGAGAAAGGAAATTCTCCCTGTTTGAAACCTCATAAAGACACAAACTGAGATTGGTTTGACACCACAAACCACTCTCTGGCCAGGCTGAGATTATGTGGCTAAATGGGACTTAGCTCATGTTTACAACAGCAAGGATGTTTTCTTTCTGGTTTGCAGTCATTTATTTAGGATGGGATAGTGTTGGGGCAGTAGGTCCTGAGGTGCTGCAGCACAGCTGCAAGCAGAGAGAAGAAACAGATCTGGAATGACAGCAGATGATACATTTCAGAACTATCAGTAACTTAGTGGAAGACACATATATATCACCTCAGAAAGGAGATTACAGCACTGAGCTCCCCTGAAGTTCAAAATTGGTGCAGAAAGAATGCATTGCAGCTTTAATTATGCTATTAAGGTTTCTTTTCAGGGGAATTACCATCCATTCTCAGGGACTCACAAAAATGGCAAAATCAGGGAATATTTAGGGAGTGGAAGAGTTTTAATACTGGGTGGCAGAACTTTTGCAGGCTCTAATTTTATTCTGAATAATAGAAATTGTTCCCAAGAGACATTTTCTCAACATCTGAGAAGTATAATATTAATTGCTTCTCCCCAGTTCTAACTTTCAGGATACTCTTGAGTAAAGCAAGCAACCAGGATCACTATTTTATACTGGCAAAAAAGTTAAACCTACCTGATTTAGTTTCTGGTTGCTCTCTAAATTACCACCATTAGCAGAAGCTATTACTATCTGTGCTGATTCTCCCAGCTTTATTCTTCCTAAAGCCTGAGGCTCTATCAATAGGCTGTGTAAAAAACACAGGTACAGAATCCAGACACCTCAATCTCATGCACGTGCCCATTCACGCACATGCACAAAGTACACCTGAGAAGACACAAAAGTCACTGATAAAGGAACAGCACAGATAATGTGATCACTCTGTGACATCTTGAAGCAAATGACAAAATCAAGGGGGAAAGGGAGTATGCCACTTAATGAGTAGGCTCCACCATGTCTTGTGGCCTTTAAAACCTCAGAGTGCTCTTAGAAACAAATGTCTACTATAGTCCTTCCTTTCTCCATCCATCTTGACACCTCTGTGTGGATGAAAATCTCATCATTTTAAGAGGGGGAGACAGGCCAGAGGGGGCTTGTAGCTGGTTATTGGGTACTGCTCTTTGACAGCCCTTCTTCACCAAACTCTGTGCCCTCTGAAAGTAGAAAAGAGATGAAGAACATCCTTTTCTGCTTCCTCTGTCCATGCTCCTCTGAGACCCTTCAGCTGAGTGCTTTTAGGAGAATCTCCCCAGTGTCACTCAGGACATGTCTGCAGTTCCTTTCAGCACAACTCTGGTGTATTTTCCCTCCTGTACCTTTATGAAGTAAATAAGTTCTAATTCATAAGCAAAGAACCAAGGGGCAGTGGGAATATCTGAACTAGGGTTGGTAGCTCAGACTACTTGTCTGGCACCCATTTTCCTGCTTTTCATCTATTTCCAGTCCTGACATTGTCCTTCTCCAGCTGGATAACTCTGCCTGATCCCTGTTGCTCCTGGGGACACAGGGAAGCTGCCAGGGAGCTGAGTGCACCAAAGCTTTAACACATTATCTTCCCTTGGCTGAGCAGCAGACCTTGGCCTCATCTCTATTTGCAGCATCTTGGAGATAGCACCTGTCCCCAAGCCCCTGGAAACCAAAAAAAATGGGCCTCGGATGAGGTGCTCTGGCTCAGATCCTTAAGGAGGTGGATGTAATTCTTTCTTACTGATTTTTATTTGCAGCTGGGTGCCTCTGCACTTGTAAGGATCTGAGTTTCCACAGCATAATGAATCCTCACAGAAAACCAACCTTTCTTCATCACAAATAAGTCAGCATTAATCTTTCCATCAACTGTTTGTATCAATGCACAGAGTCAGAAATTAGATATTCTGGGGGATTTTTTCTGTCTACAAAGAGACAGTTTTCAGCCATCTATTTTTCTTCTTTTTTTAGGAATTGTTTAGCATGCAAATGAATACATATGCATGTATAAACACGTGTGCACATCTACAGGCATATGCAAATACCCAAGCCCTTAGTATTGATGCACACATCTTTTTCTGAATTGCAGTAATGTTAAACAGAATCCCTCCAGGGCTTTTCTCACCACTCCTTTTTACACGTTTGACAGTTTTCCAGGGAATTAGTCTTAGTGCTTTATTAGGTATGTGTTCTAAATAATTAAATTTGACAATTATGTGGGAGATATCTCAAGCAAAAAGAACTGAAATCTCTGAATGCAAAAAGAAAAATAGTGGGAAGGCTCTTTGTCTTTCTTTCTAAGCTACTCTATCACTCCCTTTGACTGTATCTCCTTTCCCATTAATTGCTCATCATGTTGATATGCAAAATATCAACTCAGCAGGTACATTTCATTTATTGAAACATTATTTGAGAACAACTTTATTAAAGATTCAAGATGCCAATACAAGATGACACAGTGCATAGCAACTTGTACCTTGGGAAGCTTTACAGGATTAAACAACACTCAGCAGCAGGCAGGATGGGGTGTGAATTACAGGGGTGGTGCAAAGCTGGTTCACAGAGAATAAAATACAAGTGCTCAGATACATGGTCAGCAATGAGGACAGGCAGGAGCAGGGAGGCACAGATAATAGAGAAGAAACTGGTTTTGGAGAGGGGTGGGGAGGGACAGAGAGAGGGGCAAGAAAACTTCTTTTAGGTTACAAAATGTGCAGAGAAGGGATTTATGGGAAAGTCATACCAGGAAAGACAAGGGAGTTTTGCTGCTGTAGGGTTTTCTGCCTGGCAGAAAGTTATTGTGAAAAAATAAGTGAAAAATACTCCTTTTAGATTTGGGTGTTGGCATCTACTGCAATTCCCAGCTGTGCCTTTGAGGGCCAGAGTTCAGAGCACTCTGACAGTGATGTGTCCTAAGAAGGTCCTGATCCCTCAGTTAAAGCTCTTGAGAAAGTTCACTGCATAATGCAACAAAATGTGTACACCAACAGCTGTAAAGAAAATTGTGTACACCAACTTGTAAAGAAAATTTAGCTGGAGCCAGAACTGAGCACTGGGCAAACTTTTGCAAGTCACACATTGAAATGCACCAAGAACAAATTTGTACAAAGCATTAGTAAGCCAAGCTGAAACTTTATCTCGATATCAGTTTGAGGTTTTTTAAATGCCCTTTTTAAAAAATAGGGATATTCACATTTAATTGCCAATTAAGGATTTCTCAAGTTTTTGTTTACTGTAAAAAAAATCCTTCAAACGATGCTCAGCAAAACAAACCTGACTAATACCACTCCCTGACCTTTTGAAAATAATCCTCGTGAAGTATTTTTCAAGTCTGCTAACAGAAAATGCAAAACTTTGAAAAATACTGAATAAAATATTTCTGCATTTTTCCAGAAACAGAATAATCCACAGTTGGCTTGTGCTATTGGCATTTGAGCTTTCCTTTTCTACCACTGAAGATCCTCTACGTCCCTTGATGCTTCTAGGAGAAATGTTGGCACTTCTCTAGAATCAAAAAGGTATCAGCATATTTTCTATGGTAAATAAGCTCAAATGTCAACTCCCTCTGCCCCGGCATGCCATCCCACAAATCCAAAGATTCCCCAATGTCATTTGATCCTTCAGTGTATGCCCTTCTAGTGTTCAACCATTCCATCACAAATTACAGCTTTTACTTTATGATTTTGTTTCCTGTCCAGCCATTTCTCTTACAGAGCCACCATCTTTCACAGGCAGGGAAGGGACATCCAATAGGGCAGAAAAAGCTCAGGCTGAAGAAGAGGGAAGGAAGTGAGTGTGGCCCAATGGATGTTTGTAAGATGAAACATATGGATCTTTTTCCTGTTTCTATTTATGAGCTTAATTTTCTTGTTTTCATTTGTTCTTGTGCTCAGCCTGAACATCCTTAGGCACTTTCTCTCAAGTCCTGCTTGTAGCACACACAGAGTAGCAGAGTCTGGCAACAATTAGATGCTTCCAATAGGAAAAAGTGTTAATAAAAAAAGCTTAAGTGTGTAGGATGTGATGGCTTCTGACTTCACACAAAATGTTTCTTCAGAAAGAAGTTAAGATTATTTCCTTAGGAGCAGACATCCTGATATAGGAGCACTTTTTCCACGACAGGTCCATATCCCATTTGTTAGTTTTCTAATAAGTTGCCGTTCAGCTTCCTGCTACAAGTGCCCAGCCTTGAGGAATTGAACTGAGGATGTGAAGAAGCCACGTGGCAAAGGCTGTTAAAAAGTGGCCTGTGGGCACCTTTGTTCCAAGCATGTGTCTCTGTAAGAGGTGAAGGGCCCTGGTCAGATCTTTATTGCACTCTCACTCACAGCAAAGCAGAAATGAGCCACCACAGACTCTTATTTGGAAATATAAATGGACAAAATGATTCATCAATTTACTTTTTAGGAACTTCTTCTTAAGGATACCTGGATGAACTCAGGCTGTCTGCAAATTTTGGATCAAGTTCATAATGAAACATCTGACTTGACGAAAGTTTCTAATAAACCTATGAGTATGCAAAACCTTGTCCTGTACTCATTTTACTTCATTGTTAGATGCAAAGGTAACAAAGTGACATGGGAGAACATGTTCTCCATGTATAAGTGCTCATTAACAGAGATGAGAAATCAAGAGAAGGCTCAGGAGAGAACTTTGTAATGATTTCCAATCTTTTTTTTTTGAGACCTAAGGCAGGAGGTAAGCTTTATTCAGACAAATCCATCTTTATGTCAGGAAAGTCCCCTATCAAGAAACTTCAGAATTTGGTGGTGTTTAGCAAAAGTTAGGAGAAAATTCAGGTCCTGTTGGAATCAGTGAAATGTGCCAAAATCTCTTAAAAATCGGGATCTTTGCTAGAAAATAAGGTGAATGCATCTCTGATCTCTTTCTCACAGTCCCATGGATATGACTGAGACATTCATAGCTGCAAGTTGTTTGCTCCTGTCTTCCTCAACATGCAGCAGATTGTCTGGGGTATACTCACAGAAGGAAATCCTAGGAGAGGTGGCCAGGACACTAATTGAAGGGACTTCTACATTGCACTCCTGAAGCTCTGGGGCCATGAAAACCCCAAAAATAGCAACTCCTGGTCACTGACTGATAGTTTGCTGTCTGCCTGCAGCTGCCTGAGTGGGGTGACTGTCCAGGGACATGAAATTACCTGAAGAAATGTCTGTTTTGATGGCTGGATTTGGTGCAAGGGAGAGCTGGACAAATTATCTTTAACACGGGAGCAGCCAGCAGAATGAAGCTGTATTCCTGCCCCCAACCACAGCAAACTCCCAAACTGAACAAACGCCAACAAAGCTCAGCACCACTTCAGTTCTTTTCTAAACTCAAACCCATCCCTGCCTGCCCAGGACAAAGGGGATATTTCCTGAAAAAAAAGGGGAAAATTAATTACAGAATCCCTCTTGTTCTCTTCCGGATTACACTAGTGAGGTCTAGACTGGCAATTTAGAAAGCTGTTTATAGGCAGCTGCTTGGCAAAGAACAGACATCTTTCTTGTAGTCCAATGCATTTAAATATTTAAAGGCCAGCTGCACAGAGCAATGTCCCACATCATTGTCACTGGGACACGGTGACTCACTCACAGCCGGAGGAACAGGAATCGGAATTTCTGCCACAAGATGGGGCTCTGCCTGCCCTCTTTCCCGATATTCCCTGTTCTATGCTTTGCTTCCTGTCCTGCATGAAAAATCATTGTTTCCTTGGTTAAAATGTGTCACTTTTTTTCCTCTTTCTTTTGCTGTGTTGGAGTACAT
Organism: Sylvia atricapilla; assembly: GCF_009819655.1. Classification (NCBI taxonomy): domain Eukaryota; kingdom Metazoa; phylum Chordata; class Aves; order Passeriformes; family Sylviidae; genus Sylvia; species Sylvia atricapilla. Next base: position 11,348,390 of record NC_089147.1, read on the forward strand.
TAATTTTTCATGGCAAGCAACGTTTCTGTGTTGCCCCCAAACAGACACACTAAACTGACAAAGCCTCTAGGATCCCCTTGGCTGAGATAGATGAGCTGTACTTACAGAATTAAAGCAAAACCTTTATTGCAGAGGGAAACAATGCTATAACCAGGCCATCTGTTTCATAGCCTTCTAAAACTGAGAGCATTCCTACAGGTTCCCTGCTTGTTATTGTTTGAGCGTTTTGCTCCGAACAAGAAGAGAATCAGCGACCAGATTCTGACATTTGGTGCTCACTGGAGAAACAGGAACAGGCTGAAGTTCACAAAACTGCTAAATTTTTATGCAGGATTGCATAGCAATCTCTTTTTATAGCAAAGAAATTATTAGTACTGTGGTTGTGCCCTGGGGCTTTCACTGGCTCTTCCCAATGGCTGGTATTTGACGCACACATATGAAGGGAATTAGGGTCACACTGCTCATTTTCCCCATGGGAGGGGATGCAGAATTCCATCACTTACAGGTGTGTGGAGATGGCCAGACCAGAGCTACCCACAGGCCTCTGTCCATATATTGTTGCAAACCAAGGCACCACAACCACTGCAGGAGGTGATCATCCAGACTCAGCTCACGGCGAGGGACTTTCTCCCTCCTCCAGGTGATGGGATCTCTGTATTGCAGTTGTGAGGATGAGCACACGTGGCTCTGGCACTGCAAGGTGATCAACTCTCAGTACAGGGAACCATCACAGAGGGACCTTCTTGTCCCAGTGTCCAGAAATGTCTGCTGAAAAACTGGAAGCTGACCAGATTCCTGCAGTTACGAGCCTTTTGGAATGGTTTTGCAGACCACCAGCTGCCTGTGAATCATTGGCCAATGCATGTTGTCCTCACTATAAAAAATAGAGACCTGTGAATAAGCCCAAATCTCATTTCTTTGCTCCCTTATCATTTTTACTTCTCCTTCTCCTGCTGTTACCTACTTGCACTTTTTCTCAGTAAGTACAGAATGTTACTCATGTTTTAAAACCACCGAAACACCAGAAGAAAAGGTATTCGCACATTACTAAATTTCATTAAAATATAAAACAGCCTTCAGCACATTTAAAACTTGGAACCAAAACATATTTATTGGATCAAGGCCAGGCCTCTGTGACCTGAGGTTGCTTCCTCATACAAGCTCATTATAAACTTGTCAAGGCTACTTTAAATGAGTTAGAACTTTCTCCCTCACTAGTCCAACTGGAACATTGCTGGGATTTGCTGATAAAGGAAATCTGCTCATTTTAAAGTTAAAATTTCTTCATAGCCCTGAGAAGAGGGATTTTATGTGCTATTCTTTGCAGAACAGGCTGAAGAAGAATATCAGAGACTTTCCTCCATTTTTTTTACAAAAGGACTATGAAGTAATGAAAAATGATTAGTCAAGCAGTGGGCTCAGGGGGTGAAAGTGCAATTTTAGTGCTGGGTCTTAATGCTGGTTAGAAATTACAAAAAATTCTCTCTGTATAGACTGTACAAGACCCATCAGCAATTCCCTTCAATATTTTTAAAGTTCAATTCTCAAGTATTTATGTGAATTAACATAACACAAGAGTAAATAGAAACCATTTTCCCTGTTACCTTAAACCACGGTTTTTAGAAATCACTTTTCTTTCTACGGTCACGGGGGACTTTAGAGGAAATTGTAATAGAGGCCCATGATGCTGGGCAGAGCTGCACACTAGGCTTCCTTCTGCTGTGCTCCTTGAGTCCACTGGATTTTTAAAGTGCATTTTTAAGTCTTCTGTCACTATTTTGTCCTTCTTAAAGAGAAGCTGTCAACTTTTTCTCACTAAAGATTTCTTTCTGGGAAACTCATGGCAACTATCCCATGACTGCACTTTGTACACTTTATTTACAAAGACTGAAAACCAAGGTACCTAGGAAATGGTACCCTGCCTCCAGGAATAGGGAAAATTTAATTCAGATAGCCCAGGAAAGTGGGCAACGAGGATGGGCTGAAATTTGGGACTCTATGCACAGAAAGCTTAGAGGAAAAAAGATAAATTTTGTCTACACTTCACATGAAGCCCTCCTCCTATTCCTGTTGTTGATCTGAATCCCAGCTGTGGCTCTCCTATTCACTGGCAATATAAGCAGGGGACAAGCAGCAAGAGGCCAGTGCAGCCCATGCCTGGGATGCCAGGAAAGCTGCCAGGCTTGCCCTCTGCCAGCTGTGTCATTTTCACACACCCAGGCAGCTTTACACAGCCACTGGGCTCTTCACTTTGGTCAAGAAATACCTGTGGTTCTTTGCACACTAAGATGTCCTCTCAGGATCCCAAGAGCTTTAAGAGAGGAAAACATTTTCATGTCTTTTTTCCTCCAGCCTGCACTTTTTCCTCCTACTAGAATTTGTTTATTCCGTTAGTACCCACATTTCTGCACAGCCATTCGCAGACTAGTTCTCATTAATTATTGGGTTTAGAGACTGTCACTTAATGAAGATAAATGACCCAGCAGTCTCTGTAATATAAAGCCATTTGCACAGCAACAAATGGTGGGTCAGGCTGGAGGGTCTGCATCCAGTTCAAAGCATCCAGCCAGATGTTCCCACCATACGTACTGTCATCAGAATTGTCACTAATCACCAGCCTCGTTAGTGGTTTCTCTAAACCCAAGCCAAGGACCAATGGGCCACAGAAGGCAAATTTCCCTTAGAGATTATTTTTGCCAACATGGTTTAAAAATGCATTTAGCAAGGGAACATAGCAAACAGCTGCTTGTACTGTGAAAAGTATGTGAAAAGATGGCATTTCTTCAGAGCAGTCAGTAGCAGTCGTCAGTGCTGGAGGACACATCAGTGGTTGTGCTTTCAGCAGGAAGTCACTCATGCATCTCAGTATGGCAGAAAGGAGGTTGGGGAACAGGGCTTCCTTTTTTTCCAGGTGACAGCGATGGCCCAACCACCATGAGGGCAGCTGCTGCCTTAGTAACAAAGTTCTCTTGACATATAAGGATTGAAAGGAAAAGCAAACCAAAGCAAAAACTCCCCAGGAAATTCAGGTGAACAATGGCAGGATATATATTTTTTTTTTACATTAACATTTTTCATGTAGTTGGAAAGGCCATGACAAAATGCTGCATGGACATTTTAATTCCATCTCGTACCAATCTCTCATGCAGTTCTACTGAAATTTTAGGCTAAACACACTCAACATCCTCAGCCAATGCAGCAGTCTAATCACAAAGAATTAGTGAAATAACAGCAAGGAAGCTCATAAAGGTGAAGTTTCAAGGAATCTTATCTCTAGACAATTGTGCCAACTTAGTTTTTACATCTTCTCCTTCTCACATGGTATCACTATTCTGCTTTGTTGTACTGATCCCTTTTTTCTCTATTATCCCTTTCTGAATAATACTGAAATGAGATCTTTTCTTCTCTCTCTTCCTATCTCTTCTAAATAGAAGCAAACCTTGTAATCAAAGTGCAAATCTAGTTTTCCTACCAGTGATGTCTGAGTGGGTTTGAAATTTAAAATATAAGCATTTGTTGCGTTCTGGCTAAAGGTTCTGATAAAAAAGGAGCTTTGTGCCTTCCCTTGGAGGGCTGGTCTTTGGTACAAAAAGTACAAACCATAAACTGCATGTGGTGTATAGTATATGGGACTGTATATCTCTGTATGACTTCCTGCACTCTTTCTTTTACACAATCCGTATGTAAAAATATTAGTAAGATGGAGGGCTAGCGATGTGCATTGTTATTCAAGTAATTAAGGAAAGTACACAAGTCATTATCATTAGTGGTTCATAATGCAGCAATCAAAACATGATTGCAGCTTAGCCCTAACCCTTAGCTGACTGAGCAGGGCCAGTACAGCAGGACTGTGGAGAAATGCTCTATGACAAGAAGTTTGTAATGATTTACAGGGTGCTCCTTAATTGCACAATCAGTTGTCTGTTTCAGTTAATTGAGTTCCCCTCCCACTAATTACTCTTTGCAGCACTTTATGCCACTGTACCACAAGCTTAAATTTTTATACAGTTACCTCAGCTCAGTTTCCTCCCAGGACTATTCTGCATCACTGAATTGAATTAGTGTTGCCTCTGCAGTGGTTCACCAGGAATGATGTATTTACTTCCTGTATGAATTCTATATATATTGTATATGTGTGTTTAAAGAATATGTCAGGGTGTTAGCGAGGAAAACACATAACCACCGAAATGATTATGAGGTGCTTTATTGAAGAGCTCTGGGAGCCGGGGTACAAACCCAAATCCAACTCCAACGAGGGTCCAAGAAGGGCCCCGTATTATACCATTTTGTTACATAACTCTATGTTAATCATTAAACTTACATTGTTCTATTGTATACATCCAAGCATGAATTTTGTAAATACCTTCTTTACAATTCTGGTTTGAAATAATAATCATGTTTAGCTACCAAAAATCATTACAATTCGATCATCTATCTTATGATGATTAGGTACAGTTTCACCCGACCTAGTTTCCAAATACAAGTCGTCCCAATCTTCTCCTTCTCCCCTCATCCCGATTACCCAGGCAGAGTTATACTTGATTTGGTTAAAACAATGAAAGCAACACCTGGTTGCAGTGAAGCGGAGACTCTATTCCCAGCTTCTCTGGTAACCGAAATTATTAACCCTATCCTAACAAGGGTGCAAAGGGGGATAAGGCTGGTTTCTTCCAGTTGCACTACACGTGGAGTCTTGTTCTTTACTCCAGAAGTCACTGCTACACCCATGTCCAGGACACAGTTCAAACCAACACCTGCCATATCCTTGAGTTCTTCATGTCTGTTTCTGTCACAAAGCTAAAAGCAGCCTGTGTTTAATGGAATTTGACATGACACCGCTAAGGAAAATCTGTGTTTCTATATGTAACTATAAAACTAAGCAATCAATACATCATGACCATATAAAAATGAATGTGCAGGCAGAAAAGGAAAAATGGAAGGGATGGTGGCTGTCTCACTTGCTGCGGAAATCTGCACACAAACTTGTATTTCTTCCATCACTCATGGAATGTTAACTGCTTTTCATTGTCTGCTGCTATTTATTTTTAAACTGGTTTATGTTAAACAATATTTTATATATATAAAAATCATAGTTTTAGCTTGGGTGTTTATGAAAGTCTTTTCTGAACTACGGGAAGTTGGAAAGTCTTCCCTCCACACTTGTTTGCACATATATCGAGGCACTTAATTTTGCAAGATTCTTTCAGTCTGAAAAAATAAACACATTTAGAATTTGTTTATAAAGTCCTTTTCCTCCACACATATTTGTATTAGTTGTAAATGATCACTATGCACATTTTTTTTATGTTTCTGCTTTTAGCATTGCCAGATGCTTACTAGTAATGATGATTCATATGTTTCATACACATTGATATTTCTGGGGCTTCTGCTTCTAAGATAAGCAGATGGAGGATAGCTGAATTTCAGCAAGCTGAGTATTACAAACAGGTAGGATGCAAGTAAGGGAGAATGAAACAATGTCTGAGCTGCCCCTTATTTTCAGCTCCTCTGTTGCCACCACAGACCAAATATCATAATGTGTGTTTTATGTCAATGCTTTCTTGTCTTTTATAGCCTTCAACAATAAACCAGCAGGCAGTGGAATCTCAGAACTCTGCTGGGATTTTACACTGTTTAGACACAGTTAATTCTCAGCATCTCTTCTCCTTCATGATGCATTGTTTTCTGTTCAAATCCAGCAAGGATTAAAAATTCTTCTGCACAAATTCACCCATTCAAGATGCGGATCATCTTGATTAAACTGATGCCCAGAACAGCTGCCATTTTGATTTGAAATATCCAAATGGAATATTAGGAAGTAATAATTGTTCATAGTTAAGCAAAAAGAGTGTGTGTATGAAAAGCACCTTTGGTATGCCAACCTGAGAAGTTGCTTTTAAGTAGCACAACTATGCCGTGTTTCATTTCAAATATGTGGTGGTTTTCAACTTTGATTCAGCCTGTTAATTTTGTTGTAGTTCAGGTTTAACTCCCCTCAGAAGCCACTAGCTACCAGCACCTAACCAATCAAAGCAAATACATTTTATAAAGGTTTCCTAAACTGCTCCACTTCTCCCCTTCCCCCCAAAATCACTATAAAATGAGAAGATAAAAAAGGTTAAAGCTTGTATTTTAAGAGATTTTAAAAATAAACTTATTCATTGGATGGTCTTCATAGGACATTCAGTTTGGTAGCCTGAGGGAACTTGGAAAAAAATATTTGATATCCTCTACCAGGTGAATCCTAGCCTGAGAGAAAAGAAAAGAGAAAATACCAAATTAGAAAAAGTAAATTGTCAGCAGTGCAGTGTAATTTCTGGAGTGTTTAACTTTGGCGTTTTTGGGTTCTTTTGAAGTCGACTTTAGTGCTGTTGAAAAAAAAATCCTTGAATGTAAAAGAAGAAAAACAAAAATTGACTGCACCAGATTCTTTTCCAGTAAGTTTAATTTCCTAATTATTTGTAAGGTCACTCTTGAGAGCTGCCAAGGTGTGACTCATTTTTATTAAACACTGTGCCATCCAGCACTGTTCATCAATATCTTTCAGCCATTCATTCCTCTCAGCCAGTGTCCCTTTTAAGAGGAACTCACAGCACTGGATTCAATTGCTTCAGCTCTAGTGAAAAGCTCACATCAAATATGCTGAAGGGTATGTAACCTTTATCACAGAGCTAGTTAGGGGACTAGGATGGAGTCTCTCCCAAAAGAAGTAAGTGGTCCTGTTGAGCCTTGGAGGATTGTTTAACCTACAGATCCATACTGAGTCAATATCCAAAGACTGCTGCTAGGGCCACATCTTTTGAGGTTATTACTTTTCAGAGAAGCCTTTAAAAAAGGATTTTTGATTCATGTCATTAAAAAAGCTCATGTCAATTTTCTTCAAGAACAGTGATTTATGCTAAATAGCTGAGCAAATTCTCTTCTACAGTTCTGGTTGTGACCCAGAATGTTTTGCATCCTAGTCTTTTCTTCTGTGATATCTGCATCAAAAATAAATAAATACTGATAAATCCTGTTCCAGTAACTGCTCTAATTCCTGTCATGGCTGATGTTTTCTTTTTCTAGAATGAGGGCTTGAGGACTCTGTGTGGAGGGTTGCTAATCCTTTTGATTAATTCTGGATAAAAAAAGAGTTTTCTAAATATAACAGGATTTATTGTCATTCTTTCCATAAAGGCGATGGAAAGAGAGAAAGGGGAACGACGCAATGGGTAGATCAAGAACACTAAGACTGATTTGGCACTGTTCATTAAGGCTGTTGCATTATAAATGATCATAAAATGCACTATTTAGAATTCTAACTACCCCAGTAAAGGCGGCACATTTATTTTTAGGGAATTGTTAGGAACAATTGCTTGGTTTTTCCTTTTATACAGCGGGAGCCGCAAGTAAAAATTAGCTGATGTGTAAACACAGTTGGGAGGTAAATGTGTCTGTGCTAGACAGAATGAGCTGCATTGCATGGCAGACAAACATCAGCCAACAAACTGCTCAGTTCTCTGCTTCAACAAATCCTGCAGGAAATGCTCTGCTGGCTGCTGTGGTCAGACAAACACCCAATCTGCACTCATGTTTTCTTGTGGTTGTACCTTCGCCATCAAAACTACAACAAGCACAGCAACTATTCTGCCCAGAAATAGTCTGCAGATGAAAAAGCTGAAGACAAAAGGCTTCATTTTGGGAGAGAACATCATCCAGGAGCTCTTCAAGAACCCCTACTGCTGCTGACGTGATAGGGAAGTTCAAGTGCTCACATTAGAAGAACAGCTCTCTGAGAACAAAACATAGTGGGTAGGTTATTTGCCCAAGTTATACAGACTAAAAATAATTTTGAATTATTATCACTCTAATAATTTATAAAGTTAGCTTGGGTTCATTTCCAGTGTCTTTCCTTAATTCTCCTCATTGTTTAAATTGGGAAATTGCATGCACTTTATTTCAGCACAGATCATGTTCTGGATCACCACACATTTTCATACCAGTCTCTCAAGAAGGCTTTCTTTCAGGCACTCTTGTTTGTGCACAGTATTTCTGCAGACTTCCTACTCTTTTTGATGCATTTCTTTTCAATCCGTGGTCCTTTTGATGAATTTACAAAACCCCCAAAGTTTACAGATACATGCCTTACTAAAAAAAGGGTTCTCCTAAAACTATTTACAAATTTGGAATCTAAGGTCCACAAAGTCACTTGCCATGGAGACCATTGTTCTTTCCTCAAGATTTTCTGGAGTATATTCTGCCTTAGAAAAAAAATCACTTTAACTAGGATGTAAATGTACATCCAAATATGCAAAAATATTCTCAATTTTGCATAGCTGTGAGGCTGTGCTGTGTGGAGGCCATTTAACAAAACTTACAGTGAACATCAGGAGATATTTTGAAATAGTACAGCTTTTTTGTTTATTTAACCATCTCCTAAGTGAACAAGAGGGGGAAAATTGAGTCAGGAAAACAAAATTTCACCTCTGAAGAAAACCAAAGTCCAGGTACTATTTTAAATGCCACCTTAAATCTGAAAAATGGAAACCACAAATCTTCCCCCCAAACTGGTCACACTGAAATGTATTCTGGCAGGGCCCACTGAAAAGGCTCAAAATGAAAATCATAAAATATTCATTTAGATGTTCACTTCAAAAAAAAAAAAAAAAAAAAAAAAAAAAAAGACTAAAATTGCCTTAATGTTTAAATACAAAGGCACTTCAAATTGAAACACTTTTTTCTTCCTTTAATGAGTGTCAAAGCAATCTTTTGGACAACATTGGCCCATTTTCAGCTCAAAAATTCATCCAAAATAACTCTTCTGTTAAAAGTACAGTTACAATAAAACTCTATTTTAAAATGAAAGAGAGAAAATCCTTCAGAGAGAAAATTTTTAGAGAAAATTCTTAACCATGTCATGTCATCTCATGTCATGTCACCTGACTCTTAGTAGTGAAACAATTTGGACAAAGATATTTTAGTGACAAAAAATTATGGAAAATTATTCATGACTGTCAAAAGTATCTAGTTTGAAATATGGTCTGAAGTATCACTTTGTCATATGGGAATGTGATAAGGATGTACATATTGCAGGGATGCTCAGATGGCCTTTTGATGTGGAGACTGATTAAATAGATCAGCCAAATGCAAGAGTCAAGTTCTGTGGTGTGTGAGCAATTTTTGATCTACAGTTACATCTGAGACACTCTCGTAAGGCATCTGAGGGAATGTCAGTTCATACACGCGAACACAGTCCATGGAAACTCCATGTCCACACTAGATCCTCATTTCTAGAGACTTCTGCTAACACTTGGGAGTTTAAAAGCAGTTGAAAATCACCACATTTTGCTGCTGAGAAAAGTTTCCAACTGGTGAGTCTTGAAGGGTGATTTTTCTTTTCCTGCACTAAAGCTTTTTGAAGCTCCTTCCATTGCTGATGTGTGAACTGCTCTTTTCTTTCATAAACACAAATATCCTGTTCACAGTGCTGCCAGTTAAGGCACTCTGTGTGTGTTTTGTTTTTCCTGTAGCTGAAGATAAATTTTAATTACTTTTGGAAACTTTGCTGCCATTTCCCTGCCAGAAGGGTCTGAAGGGAACATGTCACCCCCTCAGCCCCTCAGCTGGCAGAGATCCGCCAGCATTCCAAATTAGGAAGAGTAAAACTGTCTCCCCTCACCATGGTTTGTTTTCAGCACGTTCACTGGGCATAGTCCCTTTCTTCCACCCTCAGGTTTTTCAAGGGGATACTGCACACTGAGAAAAAGGACGGTTGTAACCACACGGATATCTGGAAGACAAATCTCTCAGAGTGATCACAAAACTGTTTCAGTTTTAGAGCCATGCAGCTAGAGAGGACTGAACTTTAACATATCCCCTCTGCTCCTCCTGCAGTGCAACACACAGCTCCTGTGATTAGCAAAAAGCACCATAAAACCATTGCTTGCTGCCTGCCCATAAATCTATTAACCCTGTGCGAAGGTCTGCTGCAGAGTCAAGGCGCCTTCATGGAACTTTTAATTCTTCCAGAAGCTGTAATTTTTTCCCTCATTAAGATTACCCATATCTGCTTTTAATCAGGCTCTCTAGAGCTTTACAGGGAAGACTTATTGCTGATTAGAGAGGCATGCTTTCTCACTTTCTCTTTTTTCTGTCCCTTAGAGGCTCAGTTGGAGGGAGAATGTCTTTTTGCGGAGTCTGCTGTTGCAAAGGGAACTAGAAATTATGAGATTGGGAATTTTCTAGTTATGAAATTTCCCACCATTTTACAGGTGCCAACGAAAATGTATGATAAGAGCAACAGCAATAATAATAATAATAGTAGCAATAGTAATATTAATAATAATAATAGTGGTAGAATTAGAATATAAAAAACAAGCAATGCACAATGCATTTACCACTCAGTGACCAATGCCCTGCCAGTCCCTGACCAGTGGCCCCTGGTCATCTTTCCTCCCAGTTTAAATACTGAGCATGACAGGCAGGATTGCCTAGCAGTGTGTGAGGGAACCTGCCAAATCTTTCAAGCCAAGACAGGGTCAGAAGGATAGGGAGCTTGATGGAGAAGGTACCAAGTAGAGAAATCACCACTTGAGATTCCCTGGATCTCAGTTAGCAATCATTTTAGCCCAGGTATGTTCATTATAGCAGGTTTCTGCTGCATTAAGGGACATGATTTGGTGGTGGCCTTGACAGTGTTGGGTTAATGGTTGGACTCAATGACTTTAAAGGACATTTCCTAAGTCATTCTATGATTCTGCCTGAGACTCACACACACTGCAGGTGGCTGCCATCCAGCTTGTGGCTCAGAGAGAAGCAGTTTGCCTTTCCCAGGCCAGTACTTCTTCTTACATCTCAGAGGAATATGGGCTCCAGAGCATGGCACACTGTGCTTTCTGCCCAAGGGAAAGAGCAGCCAGATTTCTGGAGGATGGTTCATGGGAGGTTTTGCTTCAAGGCAGAATCCTCACCGGTGAGGTGGAGGTGAAAGCTCTGGCTTGGCTTGCTTATTGTTTGCTTCTTGATCACTGTCTCTGCTGTTGTACATTAGGAGAAACTTGATGTAACTGGTCAAGCAAAGGAATCAGAGCTGCCCCATAACTATTAACAATATTATTGGTTAAGCACAGTCTGACACATCCACCTGAGAGGGGACAGCTGCAGCTGTACTGAGAAAAGCATCTCCTGATAGAGAAGAAAGTAAAAAAACCTGGACAATGAATTTGTACAGAAGAAAGTAGAAAAATATCTTTCTAGTTTAAGTTTCTTGCAGGCTGAGTAGTAAAGAATGTATTTACAAACCACAGACTGTTCCTTCCTTTGGAGAATTAATCCCTCCCTACCAGGAAATTGCCAACAGGTTCAAGCAGCAGATGCCCCAGCCATGCACACAGCAACTTATCAGCAGCCTTCATTATAACCCACAAATCTGAGTGGGAAAACTGAGCAGCTGCCAAAAAAAACAGCCCGAAGGAAGGGGGAAAGCACAACACCTGAATCATTGGCTCGAGGAGCAAAACTGCTTTGGAGCTTTTTGTTTTCTAATTTCAGGAACAGATTTATGAAGGGGGCTAAAAGAGTCCTCAGCCCTAAAGCTACTGGATGTAAAACACAAATTCTTGTGTCACAGCTATGTAGCTACACGGTCTGATTAAGTACAGATCATACTGCCTTTTTCACCATGGCTTTTTCTTTCTCCCTTCTTCAGTCTTGAAGAAGAATTGCATCTTTATGCCAATAATTTCTTTCTGCTCACGCTTTTTCTTATTTTTTCCCCTTTTTTACCAGACTATATTACACAGTTTTACCACTTCATTACAGTAGTTCTCTTCCAATTGCCTTAACAGCTTTTGCAGTATTTTCATAAAATATAAATGCCCCCCACATACAGATGAGGGATATATATGTCTGTAAATACAATACTTTGAATCAAAAGTGCAGTCATGAGCAAAACAATATTTATGAAGGTTTCTTTTTTTCTAGTAAATCTTTCTCTCTCTCTCTCTTCTTTTTCTTCAGACAAACTCATATCTGTTTCAGTGGGATGCACTGAACTTCTGACTGTTGTTTGGTTGATTCCTTAATCTTTTTGCCAAGTTCCTGCCATCCTTCCTTCTCTAAAGAAGTCTTTTCAGACTGAATATACCATAACCAAGGTTATGTCCTTATTTATAGATATTGGGAAAATGGTGCTTTCAATGACACAATTCATAGGAGTCACCAGAATACAATATTTTGATATGTCATAACCTATTCAAATATTTTTAATCAGTATTAAAATTTTATGAAAATTTCCCTTGCAGTTCCTTTCACATCTGTTCTGCTCCTCAGTTTTGCATTTGCCATTTCAGTCTTTCCTGAACAATTAATGCCAAAAGAAACCTTCCAATCATGGTGAGACGTGAGAAGAACCTGAAAAGGCTAATAGATGGGCTGAAAAATCTGCTGTTGTCATGGCATCAGTGATAAGCTGAAGGCACCATTGTAATGGTTTTAGTTCATAACCAGGTGGAAACACCAAACAGAGAACTGTTCTAGGTTGTCAGTGGGGGAAATGCCATGGCAAACTTAAAGAGGCTTCTCTCTCCAAAGAGTTGATGAAAGATTATTTTCAAATGGTGAAACTGACTGAAATCACAGCTTTTGTCTCTTTATGCTGTTTGTGGGAGAGTGAACAGTTTGTTGGGTAAGGAAGTTCCATTTGAAACTTTGAAAGTTTCTTTTTTTTTTTTTTTAACTCCTTTTAGTGTGTGTTAATAAATCTGTTGTAGGTGAAGTTTGTTTTCAGCCTTCCCTGAAGACACATCTCTGCGGAATAGTTTTATCTTCAGATCCTCTGTTCTGTTTGAGAACTTTTTAGGCTTATCTTATTATATTCTTGAATACAATATATTTCAATTAAAAAATACAGCTACAATCTTTTGCAGGCTATGGCATTATTTGTAACTCTTCTTATTGACATCTTCTGGACCAAGCAGCTCTTCATTTTTGACCTTTTACCATGAATTACTTTGATTGAGCCAGACTTCTATGTGTGTTACAAGCAAATAAACAAACAACAAAAAAATCAGGTCATTCCTTCACGAACAGAACAGCTCATAATTCCAGAGGACAGGTGCTGCTGCTGCTATAAATGTCTGTAACACACAAAGGAATACTCCTTACCTTTGCCATTATTACTGAAACAATTGCCTCCTATGTTAGAATAGTTAACAAACCTGCTGGAAGGTGTTAGTTTTGATTACAGTGTGACATGACTGATCTATTGTGACAGCAGCTAAAACTAAATGTCCAATTAACCTTCAAAGTCAGTCTGTGGCTGAGCAGTATTTGTTTTTTCACTCTGCAGAGAGCCTTTTCACACCTCTCACACATTGTGATGTGCTGCTGGGCGCCCAACTCCGTAGAAGCTGTTCCAGACTAACCTGACTGATCAGTGAGATCCCTGTCAGCTGCACTAGGGCTGAGGCTTTCTTATCCATCCTTGGTCGATCAGGGAGTGTTGGCTTGTCCATGAACTCGAGAACTGTCCTAGTTTTTATTGGAGTTCTTGCTGATGACAGCAATCCATCAGACTTTAGCCTGGCTGGGTGAGGTCTGCTGTCTTTGGCACAGTGAGTGATCCAAAGGGTGTCCTCTATCTACATCGTGTGGAAGTGCTGCCATAGCCAAGCCCCATGGGACCAGACTTCTCTTTGAACACATCCTAGATCCAGACTTGATGCCAATATGCAAAATCAAAGATGTTTTGTCCCCAAAGAGCAATCTTGGTGATGAGTTTGATGGCAGCTATCTGCAGTGCTTCCATCTCCAGGTGATAACAAATCCTGTCTTGTTAGATGAGGTCCTGATCCCCAAACTATGTCCTCTGAGATAATAAAACCTCTGCCAAAGATTCATCTCTGAAAGGACACCCCTCTGTTCAAGGCAGAGATTTCTAGAGGGAAAATAACATTTTGGAAAAGATTTCTTTTTCCCACCACAGGTTTTATTTAATGAAGTATTACAGAGAATTGAGAAATGGATCATATAACAAACCTAGATAAATAATTTCCAGCTGGAGTCATCAATAGATCAGTACTGTACTGTACCCACTCACTACTTTCATATAGTCAGGAGAAGATTTTGCCAGGGGACAACCAAATTCAAAATGCTTCCTTCAGTCACCAGATGCTGGACATCTTTTTAATTTTAGAAGTAATCTTTTCGACTTTTAGACAAGCTTTAATTTGCCAAGAGGTTTTGATATAAGATACATCCTGAAGGAAGTTCAAATGTCCTAAATATTGACATTTCCTTTTTTGAACTTTGGGGAAGAAATCTGTAGAATCAAGTATATCTCATCAGAGGAGCATCCTCATTTCTAGCTGCTTTTACATTTTTATCCTGGTTTCGGTCTAATTTGTCAAGAAAAAGCTCAGAAAAGCAAAACTGATCAACTGCTTCCTAAATCACCTCTATCATTCAGTCTATTTTAATTCATACGCTGGCACTGCACACCCAGATTTACACTTTGAAGAATCTGTTCTCATATTCTGGATGACAGAATGATACTCCAGAGGTTGCAAAAAGGAAAGAGCTGAGGGAGTTCATTTCTCCTGTGGCTTAAGTACAAGATTCAATCATCAGTTTTAGATTCTTTTTTCATTAACATTCTAAATTGTGTAGCCCTGCATATTACAGATTATTTTTCATCTGAACCTCCTAAGAAAAATACTCTTTTTTATTGTAATCCTGCATGGATATGCTTAAAATGCTGTCAGTACCCCTCTTCTTAAAAAAATTCATCTATACTTGTTAATGGTCTTGATGCCTCTCTCAAAGAGCTGTGGTGCCCAGAGTTTCCCTCTCATTGTCACTGGTATTTCTGACATTCAAGGTGATTTCTTGTGCTGTCTGTTTTTATCAGTTTGCCCCAAAGCTTGCTCATGCCTTTGCTAAAGACACTGGTAGCAGACAATGAGATTCAACCACAAGTGGAAAAAACAAACGTACCCTTGCCATAAAAAGGGCTGAAATGGTGCCAGTCACTTCTGAAACATTATTCTATTGAATTCTGACATTCTGAAGAGTTCAGGTCCCCAGCAGAGGCACTGTTCCTTCCCCCTTTTGCATAAACATTTGTTGATATGTAAGAGATTAACATACTAATATTTGTCAGGAGGAGACACAGCTGTTCAGAACCAGACATTTTTAGACTAAGTGACAAATTCTTCTGGTTTAAGAGTCAGAATGACACCATGGAAATATTGCTGAAATGTAAATTATTCCATTTTTTCCCATGAATATCATCTTTGTCCCCTACTCTCACAGTGTGGACTTTCAACACTGCAAAGACTAAACCTTACCAGAGTCTAATACAGCAGCCAGGGTCACATAAACAAATATTGGTCTTATTTATGAAGTTTCAAATAAAAAAAAACCACAGTTGACTCTGTAAGCTTATGTCTGGACATTAAAATACTTCCACATGGACCAGAAAAATCATTATTTTCTGTAATTGTTAGTGCTGCTAACATTATTTGAATCATCCAGCTTATACCCCAAAGCTGCTCATTGACTCCCATAAGCTAATCTTCCCAAGGTACACCTGCTCTATCATTACCTGGACTTCTTGTTTAGATTGAAAATTGTATGAATCCCTGCCCAGAGAGTGAAAAAGATAAGGAGGGCCACTAGTTAGGAAGAATTTTGTTAATGACTGTTCCTTACTGTAAGAAGTATATGTTCTACCTCAAAAAAAAGTGCACCACCATCTCAATAGGATGCACAGCCAGTAAATCTGATTAAAAAGGAGAAAAACAAACTAAAAAATCAAGCTTTTTTTTTTTCTCCCAGGTTATTGAATATTTCAGAATTTCAGGAATTCTTCCTTCCCACTCCCTCATTTACCTGTGGATGAATAGTTACCTCACTTTGTATTTATTTGTTTCCCATAATTATCACTGGTGTAGTTTTAGCCCCAAAACCTTTGCGTCTTTTCCATGACTTACGTCCTTTTGGTTTTTTTCCCAAAGAAGGCAAAAAAGGACAAATAATGAACAGAGAACTCAAACTTGGTGCAAATTCATGAAGCCTGTGAATGGCAAGCCTGCATTTCCATTGCTGCCCATCATTTGCTTGAATATAACCAGTAAGCTATGAGTGTTCTCACACAAGGTAGCAGCAAATGACACTTGGTCCATAAACGTGCTAGTGAACATGTTTGTTCATTATTCAGACAGTTTTATCAAATCCTGATTCATGACCCAGTTACATTCTATGTATTATTAATCTTACCCATGATGTCTTTTTATATCTATAAAATCTTCATAACGCTCTATGGCCAGACAAAGCCCAGGACTCTGTCAGGAATTGGAGCAGGAGTTTGGATGAAGGGAACATGATGTCTGCTTGCCCCTAGCTGTCACCCACTATCCAAAATGGACCTGCACATACACCTCAGTATCACGTTGTGTGGACTCCTTGTGTGCCTGTGCATTGATGTAGTGCAGCACAGACAACTCATGCTGGGTGACTTCAGGTGTCACTGCCACCTCTCCCCTGCTCTGCGGTTATCACTGCCACCTTTTAAGGTCAATCAGAAAAACCCCAGTTAGCACAAATTTAACATGCCAATCACTATGAGAAATAGATTGTAGCTGTATCTACATTTTGTTTTGTTTTTAAATACATATAATTTTACTGCCTTTAGAAAACATGACCTCCCCATGGTTTCGATTTCCTGTAGTGTTTCAGATTCTAAATTCAGCAGTGTGGCAGACCCTGCTGGTCCCCTCACTCCTAAAGCAGCTGCAAATCTGAAAACCAGAGTGGGCTTCCAACTTTATTTCATTCTATGTATTCAGGTAAATCCTTCCCTGGGCCCTCTGAAACTATGCAGGACACCAAGTGAGGGAATGGAGAGAGGCAAGGAGATGAGGTCTAATTGTGATGTTCAACCAAAAAAATAATTCTTTCTTATAACTTTACAGTTATGTAGGAGACATACTACTTTAAGACAAAAAATAATAAACTTGACAGCTCCTGCTCACTCCTCTCACAAGAAGTTGCTTGGCAACCCCACAAGGTGGGAGAGGCAAAGCTGTGAGAGTCAGGCACAGGAAGAGGAGTGGGTCTGGCACTTCTCTGGGTGCCAAGGAAGCCCATGGAGGAGCCACACCACTATAGATGGTGAGCATAACACCCACCCCATGGCTCCTTTGAAGATCCATAGGACAATTTGTCTCTCTAGCCAAGGTCGAGGAAAGTTCCTGGGTCAGCAGAAGCAATGCAGTTTATTTCACCGCTTAATGGTTTAAGAGATTTCCTGCTTAGGAGGAAAAAAAAGATTTCAGTGAAGGTAGCTGCTTCCCTGAAACACATTTGTGTATGGTTTTACAGCTGCAAAGCAAGAGGCTGAAGGAGAGCTAACCCTTGCCTTCTGACAGTCCAAGTTCAAGTACCACCCACTGCTCTGTTGTTTCCCTGCTGGTTGCTGGGCTGAGAGATCCTTCCTTCCTCAGGCCCTCTGAACCTGACAGCACAACACTGCATATCCACTCGTAGGTCAAGTCATCCATCCCAGAGAAAGCTGCTTTTCAGAGTACTCCAAAGCCTTCTTTTCAACCTGTCGCATTGCTGGTGGTCTTTACATTAAATAAAAGGAATAAAAGAGCACGTCTAGCATAACTGGAAGGCTGCTGCAGGTCCATACTCCTGTCCTCTGCTTTAAGATCTCCTTAAGCCCATGATAAAGTTTTCGGAGTGTTTAGGGTCCTTCTGAACAAGGCTCAGTGTGCATCTGGAAAGAAAACCCAGGGAACCTTGTTCTGTGGTGATGCTGCGGTTTCAGTCCCAGTGGTTTGGCAGGGGGACGTGAGCAGCTGCCAGCGTTCACATGTGCACAGCAGTTTGTGCACAGCAACAAGGAGGGAAACAACTCCTTTAATCCACCCCAGATTACTCTGCTGTGTGAGGAGCAGGAAATGCACACATGATTAGAGATTGTTCTTCCAGTGAAGAGGAAATTCAGCTTCTAGCTGGGGACTAGTGGCTTTCTAAAACACTCTGGCACAACCATGCACAGCACATCTGTCATACTTATAATTTGTCTCTCCCCTCTTGTAAAACCAGTCTGTTTTTCAGGCCAATTCCTGTTTTCCCCACCAAATTTTGACTTTCCATGAGGTGCCATAAACCACTGAAATGGCTCTCAGGCATTACTGTACATGAAGGATGGGTCCCACAGTGCTGCTGCTCAAAGAGCAATGCATCACCTGTCTCAGCTGAGATAAGATAGATTATAACATAGATACCCCTCTCCTCAGCACATATCTTTAGTGCTGCTGATAGTACTGCATCACACGGAGGAGTTAATATCTACCCACCTGTGGCAGGATGCTTTTGTCCTTGACCTTTTAGAATCATGTATCACACCCTCTGCATGTCCAAATGTCAGGCAAACAGGGTGAGCACCCCGTACACAGGAGGAGCTAATGAGCATCTCAGCTTGGACAGAGCAAGGTACCAAACCCCACACAAAGTCCCAAGCAGACCATGCATGAGGTGGGTACTCACCTCATTTTTATTGTGGTGGACGCTCTTTGCTCAGTGCCTCAGCAGCACGAAGGGGTTGACAGTGAAACGTGGAACTCTGGAGGAAAAAGCCACAGAGAGCAGGATGATGGTCAAAGGGTGTATGGTTGTCATCTTCTGCAGCAGAAGATCAGAACTGTCCAACTTCTTCATATAAATGTTACCAGGCTCCTGCTTGATCACTGTATGGTTTTGGTCCATCAATTCTGATGGACCACCCAAAAGCTCATGCATATGAATAATGCTTGCTCCAGCTGCTATGATCAGTATGATTGCAAACAGCTGATTCCCTCTTTTATGGCCTTTTTTATAGAGTTCTCCTCCTAAAAATAAATGGAGGAACTGGTAAATCATAGAAGCCTGCAAGAACACATAAGGTCCTCTGCCATGTCTGTAGTTGAGTTCCACCAAAACAAGTTACTGCAAAACAGTTTTTCTTGGTTTTTTCCTGTATAAATTTTGTCACTAGTCACTTAACATAAGAAAGCTGATTTCTGATGTAGCCTAAGTAGGCTATCCTAATAACTTGTTTGAAACATTGGCAGGCAACTTCTTGGAAACATTGGTGATCATGGAACTTGCCATGCACCTCCTGGCTTTAGTGGATTCCTCATGCCCAGAGATTTATGAAACCATTGCAGATGTTACTTTTTTTCACATGCCTCCTAAAGACTATTCCAAATATCTTGCTGAAATAACCTTTTGTAAAACTGCCCAAGATCATTCTCAGTGTCTCTCTTACCCCAGAATACTTGCTGTAATCAGCTATTAAAAGCATTTCTTTCTGCCTTCTCCAAATCTACCTTCTTCCTACATGCTTTCACCATTCAGTAATCCCAGCTGGTTCACATACATAGAAAACCCATTTGTAGTAATTAGACAAAATTACTTACACCTGCTCAGCAATGCACTGCATTTTTATCTGCAGTAAGTGACATTTTCCCCAAAGAGCACATTTTAAATGAAAAAAGGTTCCGAGATGTTTTCCTCTCCTTGCCCTCTTCTGATTCTCTCCCAATTCCACTTATTTCTTGTGGCCTTTTAACAGCAGTTATTTTTTTAGAACTAAATCCAGGAGAGTGCTGAGCTGACAGGTCCCTAGCTTTTGTGTGAGCACACTTCTGTTAAAATGAGTTTAAGAATGAGTGTAGGAGGCAGCAGCTATGGCAGTGGGCAAGGCACAATTTCAGCCTTACAACTGCACACTTTGAGCAGCTGTGTCCTTCAGCACCAACAGCCCTAACTGGGCTAGCAGGATTCCTCTCCTGCATGGATAGGAGATACTTTCTCAGCAGTAAAGCTTTTTTTCTGGAGCACTAGAAGTTGAAGGGTGTTTAAGCAACATAAGACCTGAAGTCGCAGGTAGCAAAAAACTTAGAAACCAAATAATACAATAAACTGAGTTTCCCAGATATAGCAGCTAGAATCAAACTATACACAGCCCATGAAGTGTTTATATAAATTTAATAACAACTTAATTTTTCACTGGAAATCATCCATTTCTATTCAATCCACTAGCAGGTTCTGGAAGAATGATGCTCACATAGAGCCTTTTAAAATAGGAGATGAACATTCTGTAAATTTTAATGTATTTTTCCCTACAACATCTACTACTAAATCAGGAAGTATTTCTAGCACCATTAAACCAATAAGAAACTTCACTGAGAAATTCCTTCAGTTGTCTGAGATCATATAAGTAACTGGGTGCCAAGACAGTAACTAAAGTTGGCTTTCTCATGTCGCAGTCTCCCAACATAACTGCTGGATTAGTCAGTGGTTGATTTGAATCTCTTTTCAGCCATTCCTTTTTAAATAGGTGAGACAAAGTCTCTGCAATGTCTTCATGGGACTGTGTACAATAAAATCTCCTGCATGTTATGTAATTAATGTCCATACAAACACTTTGAATATCTTCCTTTCCTTTCCTTGTAACTTGCTACAACTCTTCCTATCCCAAGCCAGGAGAAGAGGCATGGAAAATCACCACATGTTCAGGCCTAGGCAGAAAATGGACTTATTTCTGCCCCCACTTTGCATTTCTCATTATGTCTGCATCATAATCAAGTGCTGCTGACATCAGTTATGGCAGGACTTTGTGCCCAGGTTGTCAAGGGCAACACAAATAAAAGAGTAATCATTTAGGTTTTTTTTCTCTTAGTCTCTCTCCCATTTCTATCTAAAAAACCCCAAATAAACTCCAAACCCATTCTGTAATTAAAAATAACAAAAAAACATCAGGTTTGTCCAGTTTTAATTTACTATTGAAAAACACATAGTGCTTTTTTCTCCTTTCCTACTAATGAATATATCTCTCAGTTTCCTCTGTCAAGGTTTGATCCATCTCTTTTGTATACTGTTGTAAATGACAATTTGCTGACTAACCTACCCCAGAAAATGACAATCTGGAGACCAGCAATGGAGCAGGCGCCAGGAGATGCCTTTTGGGGCAAACATAAGAGTATTGCAGTATTGCTACAGCAGAGGGCTGCCTTTTGGAAAAGGCTGGTAACGATTTTCTTTCAAAGACATGCAAGTCCTACAGAAAGAATGGGGAGTTTTCAGATATTTAAAGGACCTGATACTCTGATATTAGACATAATAATTTTGGGACATCCCTGGTAGAGTGTGTGAAGTTGTTGTTGACTTTGTTAGGAAATAATGAGCCTTTTTTAGGTCATCTGAGAAATTTGCTTATATTAAGTTTTTCTACCTCTTTTTTGGGGGTTATTTTAATAGATTTGGTGTTTCCCCATAGAGAAGGTAAGTACTACAGAGAAAGGAACATGCCATAAGCATTCAGTACAAAAAACCAATTACAACTCTCTAATATAATCAGCAGTAAGGTCCTTAATTATTTTTATTGAACCTTGCAGCTGTAATACATTTTCTTTTAATTTTTTTTGTACTCTTTTCAACAGTTTCAACATTTTCCTTTAGTATTTCTTTTCTATGTGGTATTTAAGAACAAATAATGACAAAACTCTCATTCTGGCTGTCAAAAAACCCCTCCAAAATTCCTGAGATGTTATACCCAGAAACAAGGAAATATAAGGAGTCTAAAAATTAATTTTCAAATGTTGGATTTTCTAGGCAAAATTCTGACTTGGAAATAGAAGTCAGGTTACTGTGGGGTTGTTTGTGACTGCTGAATTTGTTTTTATTTGTACTTCAATTTGTTTATGTTGCTTTTGGGTTCTTTTAGGTAATGCCTCTGAGAGCTGAACTGGCATAATCTGTATTTAAAAGAAATGCAATAAAAACAACTTAACATCTTTCCCCTGTGTCCAAATTTGTTATTCCCTACTCATAGGAGAGAATAAATTGTTTATACACACACACACACATATATATAGATATATTTATATATGCTTATATTTATATGCATATATACATACATGGTGGGGGTGTCTGTTTGGAAGTACTGGGTTATTGTGCTCCAAAAACTGATGTTTTATCATGGAAAAAAACTTGTACACAATGTTCAGGAACAACATTTTAGAGTAATAGTTCAAAAAATAGCTCAAAGAGGGAACATCAGGAAATAATAGACAAAATTGTCCCTAATTAACCCATGCTCATTCCTGTGGGTCTTGATCAGATGGGGATCAGATAAAATGGATGTAGGTCTTGATCAGACAGTCCAGGTGTACAGGGCAATTCCCATCAGTTAGGATTTTCTTTAAATTATGTATCACACATGCTCAGGACTGTCCCTAGGTCCCCATGGACCAGCAAGTAGTGCTTTTTTACTCTATTAAGAATTTAGCTGGGTACAAGAGATTTAAACAGAATTTCTGGCTTTTCCATTAGCTCCTGGCTTGAACCCAGTGAATCACTGCACCACTGTGTTTCATGAAATCATGAAAAAGGGACAGGGGGTTTTGCTGTCAAAAACTGGGACAAAAGATGCATCTTACAGCTTAATAAAATATCCAGTGGACTGGGAAATGTTCTTGGCTGTTTATACCAGCAATGATTACACACGATGCAGTTAGTGCTTTATGTTCTGCTATCCCCAGTAATGTCTGCAGCACCATATTAATTGTTTGTGTTCCAAACAATGGAAACAGAAAGCTGAGGCCAGCCCATGTGGGGAAAGCAGATGTTGAGCCCCAGTGATCTGAACCCACAGCAGTGGCAGCATTCAGGCTCTGTCAGCTGAGGAGACCACACCATGGTAGTACTGTACAGCACTTTACTCAGCACACATTTGTTTTAAAGACTTTGTACTCCCAGAATTCACATATATTTTTTAATTAGATGAACTTCAGCTCACGTGATTGCTCCAGAAAACAGGTGACTGCTAAGTATATTTATACAGTAAAGCCAGGCTGAAGAAACCAAACCAGTCTGCACAAAAGCAGATTAATAAAATAACCCTGTACATGTGTGTATTCCAGAATGTATATTTTCTTCTTAAAGAAGGATCTTATGGAATTTATTAAATTACTGATAGCATTTTACTATATTTTCTGAAGAGAAAGGAGCATGTTCCTCCATGGTTGAAGAAAATCTAGATGGGGACATGAGAAGATATGAAAGGACTAAAACAAAACATTCGGTGGTTTAGATTTGCTGGCTAATTTACTTTGTGATGGAAATTTCTTAATAAACAAAGTTGAGAATATCTGTGGATTCTTTAGAACATTCAGTATCCAGCTGGCTTAAGAGAACAGTGCACCAGAACTTTCAGAGTCTGTAGTCACCCTGTCTGGTGTGCTGAAAGTACCTTTTTTTGTCCCTAGTTGTGCAATTTGGCACAGCATTGCCAGCACTGTGTTTTAGTTCACACAAGCAGTGATATTGTGATGTCTGTCTCATAATAATAATGCACACAAAATAAAGTACCTTTGGTGTAACCCCTCTCCACATGATATTAGGACACTGAGAATTTACTTTTCTGCCTCATTTCTTATAATCACACAAGTCTACATGCAATCAAGTATGTTATCACGTATAACTTGCCACACATGAACCTAAAAATACACCATAAATTACACTTAAATAAACAAAATAAACCAGTGCCAGGAGGGGGTGGAGGGAGAAGTAAAGGGAACATGAAGAAAAGGAAATCACATCAGATCTCCTCAGAGTTAATGTCACAGAAAATGAAAATGTGACCTTTGCTGGAAGATACAATAAAGGCTTAAGGAATCAGAGTGCCAGATCAAGAGCCTTTGAGCAAGAATGGGGGGATCCAGGGTTACTGTGCAGTGCCTCTGCCAGGGAAATTGTTCTTTCATTTCCATCACGTTGTAA
Organism: Sylvia atricapilla; assembly: GCF_009819655.1. Lineage (NCBI taxonomy): Eukaryota > Metazoa > Chordata > Aves > Passeriformes > Sylviidae > Sylvia > Sylvia atricapilla. The sequence goes on from NC_089147.1 coordinate 11,372,204, forward strand.
TCACACACTGAAACTGAAGACACATTCCCATTGTTTGGGATATGACAGAGGAAATATTATCTGCATGTTCTTATGAAAAACTAAAACCATTTTCAGTGCAGGGTATATCACCTTCCTTTGTGTTTCAAAAAGTATCTCTTCTAAATGAAGATATTGCTTAATAAATTGAATGATGGGGGTGGTGAAGCGTCTAACAGTGTGGCAAACTACCTCGTCACCTCTAACAAATTCAAGACAATATCTAGATGACATTTCTGTGTAATGGATGCATAAAGCTCGTTTTCAATCCTTCAGCTAGTAAAACCTCACGGATGTTTTGGTCTCTCTGCTTTTTTAAAAAGTTAATAGAATTGTGGAGAGAGTACAGGAAAGAATTCCAGAAATTAATGAGAAATTTTGTGGACAGACAATCAATGGGAGCAACCTATTTAGTTTGTGAATCATTTGATGGAGAGGCACCTTGTTTACAATAAGTGAACAATTGTGTCAGAAGAAAGCACCAGATAATAAAGAGCTCTCTGTCCTGGTGGAGAATAACTAATAGCTGCAAACACATTCAGTGAGAATCAAGGTCTAAATATTAATCATTGATGCTGGTAAAATACAGAATAACAGTAAAAACACCGGAAGATTTTCAGTTTCTAGATAACTTCAGTGGTGTGGTTGCTGCTGCCAAGGACTGGCTTTAACAGCCTGTCACAACTTCTGGTAGCCTGTCACAAGTTCTCATGGGTGAGATGGGTTAAAACTTCTGTGGTCATACTGTAAGAGCTAATGGTCCCTCCAGGCTTCAGAGTCTATCAACCTATTAATTAGCAGCTAATTAGCAGCTGGTAGCAATAATAGGCTATTATCTTGCAGCAAATCAGCCAGTGGAGGAACAAGTGATACACACGCTGGCACATTATATGACTAACACTCATTTTTAACAGTCTTCTGCTATTTAGGATGAATTGACATAAGTCCTCTGAGTCATACAAATGAATAAACAGATTTAGCCACACAATAGAGTCATCCTAACCTTAGGGACCTCGTCTGCCCTTGCTTTGTCTTCAAGTCCTAACACAGACATGAAGGAAAAAAAAAGCTGTGATGGTCTTTTCTTTAGAAAGCTTTTGTGCTCTTTTTTGAAACACCAAATCCATTTTAGTACTTTAAAATTAATAATCATGAGACGATATGGGCCATGCAAAAATTTACATTTAAACAAACATCTTAATTTTGTTGTGTTATTTTTTGTAGCCTAAAACCATTGTAGGTGTACTGTAACTTAAAAACTGGGTTAAAGTTTTGAGTTTCCACGTTCTCCTTGGAAACATTAGCAAAAATACTTTTTAAAGTTTTCTCAAAATTATTTGGGGGAGAGCACCATATTGTTCACCCACGCCCTGATAACACTTTCTTCCTGTTGGCTTTCTTTAATTAAAGTTAGCTTCTTGATACATCCTGTCAATTGTCATCCTGGAAATCTAGGAACTGAGCCAGGAAAAGAAATCTTAAGCTGCTCTCAAAATCTACATTCTGTACTCTTTCCTTTGTCAAAAGGAAGATAGAAACTTTTCTAAAGAGTCACCCTGAGAACCCATGCCGGGTTATGCTCTGGGCAATAAAACATTAGTATTATCCTTGTGAGAGTAGCCTTTATGAACGCCCGTATTAACAGTCACTTTTCCCATCTGTGGAAAGCAGCATGAATATTTTCCTCACTGGCAGTTACTACTCCTCACTCATTAACAGACTGTAAGGCAGATGTCCTCCAGAAACATCAAACTAAATCCTCGGTACTCATGTACATTCATTAGCCCCCAGATTATTTTTTTTATTCTTTTTTTTATTCTTCATTTATAGTCTAAATATTCCTACCACACAAGGATTGTGTATTGTATATACACAGTAGCCCTGAATTTTGTGCATGGACCAAGCCAGATACATTGATGTATCTTCATCATCTATTCTGTACAACAAATTTTTTTCTGTATGAAAAAGGAAAGAAACAATGAAGAGATAAGAAACAAAGCCATTTGTCCTGGGTCCTGGACTTATTGCTTTCTTGTAGATATTACAGATAGTACACCTTTGCAATCTTCCTGTTACTATGAAGAGGAAGTGTTAAAAATAAAACAAAAAAAATCCTTTAGAGGGGCCACAAAGAGACTCATAAAGAGACTAAAACACAATAGGAAATGTTCTGAGCACAAGGAGGTTTGCCTCAGGTCATATAAGGTCTCTGACCTGCAGCAGTAGTGACAAGGTAGTAATAAAACCTCCTTGGTGGGAAGTGCTTTTGATCTCTCACATTTTTTACCTGGAAGATATGGTAGAAGTTTATTGCTTTGTCCCATGTAGCTATAAATACCTAAGACAATGCCAAAGAATCAGCAGAACCTTATTCTTCATTGAGTGCATATTCTGCATCCTTAATGTGCCTTTCCTCAGAATATTTTGTCCCTCCTCTGCCCTCAAACCTGCAAGTTCTAGGAGGCTCCACCCTCTCCTTGGTTAGACAAAACAGCTTCTGGTGATTTCTTTGCTGTTGGTAGAGATTTCCCAGGTCCTTCCAAGCACATAAGACAGCAAAGAGAACAGGTAGTTGCTTTAGTCGTGTGATGTGTCTGTGAGGTGTTTTACTGAATTTGTCCAATGGAATACCTGTGATGAAGACTTTGATTTCTTCTTTGTTATCTGAAAAGAAAAAAAAATAAAAAAATACAAACCACAGTGCAAGGTCTTTCATTAATCCATATTCTACTCAGGTGTGGAAGGTTCTAATCAAAGGCTCTAGGCAATCCTGTCTGTCTCCCATTAATGCTCCTACTGAGCCTGATGTTTTGTGTCCTATAGTGAGAGTGAGTAAATGTGAAGTATGGAAGAAAAAAGTCAGGGTAGAATGAGGTGTTTCATTTCTCTCAGATAAGGACTGAATAAAGGAAAAGAGAATATTTCAAAAACAAGAGAGATGGAAGAAATGAAGAGAGATATGAAAAAGGAAACATCATTTGACAGTAAAGAAGTAAATATATTATTACTGCATGTCCATTTTTATTACGTGTAGTTGCCATCATCAGAGTGATTTAAGGAAGAAGAAAACCAGATATCCAACTTTAGCAGAGAAAGATTGCCCTGCACTATTGTAAATACCAATAGAGTTCAGTTTCAGTTGTGCTGAAAAACTGTGTGAGGGGAATATAAAGAGTGAAATTCTGAAAAAAACACAACACACATAGAAGCCTCACAAAATTAATTGCTGCACAGCATGAAAATCTTGGGCTAGAATATCTAGGAGATAGACTGGAGAGATACCAAGTTTGTGAACACAATTACTCCAGGGTGAAAATGTCAGAGCCTATTGCACTAAAATAAAAATTCCATTGGTTATGACAAATAACCACCAATTGAATCAGAAATATTCTATTATCCTACTGTATAAACATTACATTCATTTCATCACTTGAATGTATAATCACTGCTCTTGTTTACATAGCTTGTGTTGGGCAGAACGTGATCTCTTTTTTCTCCGAAATATAAAGCACTACAAAGTTATTAAATCCTAGCTATAAACACTTTCTTGAGGAATAAGAACAAGCTGCTTTGAAAGGCTCAAATGGCTGTTGGCTCACCCGAGGTGATTTGTAGGGAGAGAGGGAACATGCACAGAATGTGGTATTGCACAGAGAGCAGCACCTGCCTCTGCAGCTGAGGCAGGGCTGAGGGGCTGAGATCTGCAGCCCTGGGGAGAGCTGGGCAGCACAGCCACACTCTGCCTCCTCCTGAAGCTCCAGTGGTGAGCTCCACCTGAGCAATGGCCTTGCTGTCTGTTCATGAGTCTATTTCCCTGGAAGTGTGAGCAACCGTTTCTATTTGTGCAAGACTTCATTAATCCCAGCAAATACATCATTTTGGTTATTTATTGTTGCAGCAGTGGCTTGTGGCTGGGAGCTGAGGAGGTTGCTATTTCAAAGTAGGCAACATAAACCTACACAATGAGAGAGAAGGTCTGCACTATTTCTACCTCTTTCCCAATAACCAGGACAGCCTAAGCTTTGGGTGGCATGACAGGGAAAAGGCCATTTTCTGGCTTTCAATCATATTATAATTTCATCTGACTCTGATTCACTCCTCTTGTGGTAATGCAAAAGGTAGTAAAGGAAACAAGAAGAGCTATTCCCAAGGTCAAACTATAAATCCATGACAGATTTTGGAATAGCAAGCAGCCTCCAGCCTGTTGATTTGTGCTCACAAAGCAAGACTGTGCAGGACATTTATATTTTCCTTTCATCATGAGCTTCCTAGAATATTCAGTTTCCTGCCCTTGCAGTGTTGTATATCTTAACAAAGAGACCTTCTGTGGTTACTGTCAATTTTGTCAAGCATCAACATCTGTCTGAGCACACATGGATTACCATGATTGAGTGATCTCTGTCAGGAGTGTTGTAGAGGATACATCTCTGGCATTGAGATGTAAGTTCTTTTCCCCCTACTTTGTGTTCTTTCTTTACACTTTGCACTTAAAAATTCAAAATAGAGAGATGGACAAGGAGATAATTTATACAATTACCTTACGTTCTGAAGCCTCATTAGTATGTACAATATAAAATGAGATTAATATAATTTAATATTATATTTTATTAATATTTTGCCTTAGGAATACCATGATCCTTTGATCATGGCAAGTTATGTACCTTCACCATGAACATTTGCAGTAAAATAAATCATGTAGTGCTGTGTGAAAGCTATGTAAAATGCAGAGTGTCACATCAACAGGCTCTGACACAGACAAGTTTTCTTGTTACTGCTGAAGGGTGGGGGGTGACACACCCCCGTTCTCAGCCCTGGTCTGTCATTTACCTGCAGAGCTTGCTCTAAGGCTTGGTGTTCTTATCTCCAAGAAGTGATAATAATGCTAGTGGATCAGGACTTAATGAATTTAGAAGTCCTTTGGAGCCTCTTGGATAACACAGACCACAGTTCAAAGCGTTGTTACAAAATCCCCTAGTGCCAGCTCCACTGGGGATATCATCTGAAAAACCTTTTTTCCTGCCCCAGTCTGTTGTAAAGTGACTGAGGCAGAGCTTTCAAAGGGTGGATTCATCAGGTGAAAGAACTAGAGAAGGCCTTTGCAGTGAGATTGAAGAAAGGAAAGTGCCCTACTAGCTCAGCAGTCTTTGCAGCCTCTTCAAAGGAGAGCAGGAGTCATCTCAGACACATGGATAGGTCCCTATCCACCTGACAGGTGCAGAATCAAGAGAGAAGTACAAAATCATAAGCCAGGATGGGTCCTTGGAACAGGCAAATTAAAGCAATGAGTCCGGACTAGAGACTGGTGGAGAGGGCAGAAATGTTACAGAAGGGTTTGTAATGCTGTTACATCAGCCACAAACTCTCTCTCCCCTAAAATTAAACACACAAAAAGAAGTAGAGGAAACGAAGAGACAACCCCCTTCCTCAAAAATTCCTGTACACCCTTGCCTTGGAGCCTTTTGGTCTGACTGAGGTTACCTGGCTCACTGATCTTTTCCAGGGGGCAGATGACCTTGCTTGGGCTGTGCACCTTTTCCTGATCAGAGCACATAAACCACAACCTCCTGAGGAAACATCTTCCTGGCAAGGCACGAGCAGCTCCCTGTCCCCTCCAGAAGCAGTGAAGGAAACAAGCCATCTGCCCTGCACACAAGAAGCAACTCTTCTCCCAGGGACTGATGGAGGCAGTCAGGTCACTGCACTGGGAAATCTCAGTTTTAAAGCTTCAAAGAATATTTTAGCCTTATGAACTAGTTTATGCCATATTGTTCCCTGATCATTTACTAGGCTGTGGTATGCTCTTGATAGAGTTATCCAACAGCTTTATTAATAGATTCCTTGGGTCAGATATCACTTCAATATGTGTAAAACTTGACTAATCCACACGAAAGCAATGATAATAAAGCATCCACCTTATAGCAAATTAGTTGCAATTAGAATCAGGGCTTTTCTGTTTGTTTGTTCTCTGAAGGATAGTTAAAACTTTGTGAACAGAGATAAACATTTGGAATGTACCAATAATGTTTTCCCTTTGACTTTTTTTTTGCCCCCTAGAAGGCTAATACTTTGAACCCCACAGGAATACAACAATCTCCAACAGAGCACAGCATAGCAGAGTCTAAAAGTAGACAGATCTTTAGCTGAAGCTGCAGGGGATATTTTAAACTGAAAAAGGACTTGTACTCAAACGTGCCTAGGGCCCTGGGAGTAGCACAGGATCTTTACTGATCACTAAGGTAAAGGGACTTTCATTTTGCTCCTCTCCCCTCCAGCAGCAGAGTTGTTTCTAATGATAGGCTAGAGACCCAAGATAGGGCTTTTAGAAGTCTCTTTGGGTCAGATCCACAAAGAAGTTTAGATTTCACAGTCATAAGTTATCTTTTGTCACTTACTGTGAATTGCTCTGGGCTGTCCATCATATAAATAATGGCCTTATTAAACCCTTCACATGTGGAGTTTGTCACATACTCAGCAGAAGGTTGTGGGCTTCTTTTGATGAACTGGGAAACAGAAACCAGAGTTGCTCTCTGTGTGCAAATCTTCCTGACAGAAAATATTCCTTACCTCCCTCTCTTCCACACCCAGATGATGGAAAATTGTCCTTCACAAGAAAACTGACTCTGTAGATGAAGGGTGACTGGTGACCATGGCCCATCTGAGCATCTTCCTGGCAGCCAAACCGGGGACAGAGGGACTGCATGGATGGTCTACAAAGTGGGTGGAAAACTGGCTGAATTGTTCAAATGGTACAACAGTCTGAAGTCTAAATGATGTGCTGTTTTACCACAGATGTCATGGGACAATGATATTTCAAAATCTTCATTAACAACCTGCTTGAGAGGAGAGAACACACCCTCAGTGTTGTTTCACAAGGCAGGGGAGAGGGAGCTGCTGAAAGCCTGGAGGGAAGGGCTGCTGTTCAGAGGGGTCATAGAAAAGTAGGCCAATGGGAATTTCAGGAAGTTAAAAAATTTCAAGCACAATATCCTGCACCAGGAGATAAAACCTCCATGCAAATATGTGAGCAGGTTATTGGGCTGGACAGGGAACGATTCTGCAGAAAAGGGCACAGAATGCCTGTGGACAGCAAAATTAATATTTCTCAGCAGCACTGTCTTATAGCAGTAAAGGCTGAGTATTGATCTGGGTTAAAAGTGGACATAAACAGCAAATACAAGGAATTATTTTTTACTGCTGCTTGGCACTTGGTTAAATTGGCCTCTGGAGCAACATCTGGTTGTGAGACACCCATGCAAATGAGACATGGACATGTTGATGCAAACTGGGGAGAGAGATGAATCTGTCAACCTGGACAAGGTTTAAGAAAAGAGCTGCCTGTTGTTTTCAACAGGAGCTGGGCAGTCAGTGCTTTCAGAAAAAAAACCCTGCCAGAGTTTAGGGTGTAAAAAAGGTACAAGATCCACAAGCTGCAGTAACAGGAATTTTAGTTTTTGACAAAACCTACCATGGCAGCAGCCCTTTACCAGAGTACCAAGAGATTATGTTTCCATGTGGATTTTTGGAATTTAGCTAAATAACTTCCCAAGTGAGCTTTTCTAACTTTGAGCCTCATTTTGAGCAGGAGACTTCTAAAGTGCTTTTCCAAGCTGAATTGTTCAGTAAATTGACATATTTCTGTCCTTTTCATCCAGTTTTTTAGCTCAACCAATTCAAAGCTTGCAAGGCAAAATACTGCCATGAACAGAGACAACTGTAAAAAGTAATTACATACCCAGAACAGAAGCTACATTTCAAAATCAACAGATAATTAAAGGCAGGTAACTCAGAAGAAAGAGTTTGACAGCATGGTCTTACCACAAGACACATCTTACATCACTAAAGGGCAGACACTTATTGTAAAGCAATTGTAAGGTGAAGAGCCTCTGTAGGCTGAACAATCTGATCCTAAAATAAATGTCTCAGTGAGATGAACCTAATTCCATCCACAGAAGAGGGAACCTTTGTAGGTAGCCCCCATTTTACACTTCAGATGTAGGTAGCTCTGCAGAAGTACTACAAAGATAAATTTCACTGGAATAGCAGTAAAGTGGTTCACGAAAAAGTGAGTAAACCTAGCAACCTGTTGTTCCCAAACAAGCAGGGAGAAGTTCTGTCTCCTGTACATATTGTTAAATTAAACATGGCTGAGCTGTATTCTTCAGCGTTTACCCTTGATTACACTATTGATTTGATGATGGTTGCCAAAGAAGCTAAATAATGATCTGAAGTATTTATCACCAAAATTGAGTGAAATGAGCTCACTAGCTTTGTTCCAAACCTGGTTCATAACACACGGGTTCTACTCACTCTAATTTACATTATTTGCATTATTGGCAGTTCTCCCAACAATACTGTATTAGGCTGGGAATTGCAAGTAAGCATGTATTTGTTTTAGTATCACTTAGGCAATTTTTCATTGCAAGGAAAGCTTTGCTTTCTCATTTTAGATATGACTGTGGTTTAAAGACCCTTTCAAAAAAACACGAAGAATCTATTCCAAGTCGAACTGTGAAATTTACTACTAGGCAGAATTTCAGAGCCAGAAGTTATGGGTTTGATTCATGAATGTAAGCCAAAAAAGGATGCCTTTATATTGAATCTGTCAAATGTATTCATGCTTGTTAACACCATATAAATCTTAGTTAATAGGTTTTCTAATTCTTGTTTCTCTTTTTTTTTATTTTTTTTATTTAATCTTCTGTCACAGTCTGAAGCCACCACCTGTAAAGTGACAGCAAAGAAAAACAAATTTGGAAGCTGAGAAATTACTATAAACATCTACTCACTTTACAGAACCTCAGAAATCAAGGTGAGTTTGGACTGACCAATTTTCATTTGGAGACAAATGTGAGTTCCCTGCTCAAGAAAAGCATCTTCTAGAAAATTTTACAAGTGCCTTCATCTTTGCTGCCTCCTCCCACAATATACTAACTGTGTCTTACAGCTGTCTGAGGACCTCCAGAATGACTGGTCAGAGTATTTCCCCACAGCCAGGGCTTGGGAAGCTGCCTGAAGCTGTGCACTGATGATTAACTAAATCAGTAATTCCAACACCCCTGTGTTGTGTTTGAAATAAAATTGTTTGTTTCCCTGTTGCTCCCCCCTGCACTCTCCCTTCTGTGTAAGCAGAATATTATTTAATCAGTAACTAGTTTGCCTTGGTTTTCTTTTTACAATACATCAGCCTTCCTGAGCAAAGCAGAGGTAACAGATGAGTGTACTAATTGGAGATGTCAGGCCATGGGGGATTTCATTAATGACTGAGAAATGGACTGAGAAACATCAAACACTTCCTCTAGCCTCATCGTGCACCTTATCTGTGGAAAAATGAAAAGCTGGTTAAGCTCTTTTATATTTTAGTACAGATTGTAAGTGGGTACCAAAGGAGGCATCCTGTCAGATACATGAAAACTAGGTTTATTCTGTCAAACAAAATATTAGAATAGAACCAAAACCAACTCATGAAAGTGCTTTATTCTAAGACTTAATTTTTCTCAGCCGCATATAACCAAAATCTCTCTAGAGAAGAAATCAACATATAAATTATCTGCAAAGAATACGTTTTAATTCTTAAACCTTTTGAAAGTCTCTTGACCGTTTACACAATGCAGATAGGAATACAGGATTTATATCATTCTGCTGAAGCAATGGACCAGGAGGCAGGACTCATGGGTTGGTCAGTGATCTCCACTGCTATCTGACTCTCAGCACAACACCATTCTGTTCCTAATTCACCACTCTTCCCTTAATAATAATAAAAGATTAATTATCTACTCTCCTTTCTGTAAAATGTTTAGATGTTCGAAGAGGAAAAGCACTGCACAGGCTGAAACTGATTTCTTTTCCTGAAATATGTCGATTGGACCAAATTTCCCTCAAGTCAAACAGAACTTCAGATGAGTGTGAATGAGAGAGGTTTCATCCACCATTTCTCACTGCCAGGGCTGCTCCCTTTCATCTCAATAATGGATTTCAGGGATTTACCTCCACAATCAGCTCGCTGACACAGGCAGGTGGGTGGCCAGAATGAAGTGCCCCTTTGAATAAGGACAGGTCCTGCATCTCCCCGTTGCCAGCTGTGCACATTAACTTGAGTGCCTTGGCATGGTTTGCTCTCACAGTGTTCTCAGCCTGGGCAGGAGACGAGCGCTCAACAACCTTTATTTCATCTGCACAGTGAAAGGTATGGTTGAGTGTGTTTCTGGGTTGAGTGCTCTCTGAAGGATCTCTTTCTCATTGTGCCACATTGCTGTCAATCCTTATTAATAGAATATGTATTTTCACTCTGGTATGTCCAGCAGATTCTAAGCAGAACCAATGTTCTTTTCCATCCAACATATGGAATTAACGCCTGTAAATTCAGAGATTTAATATGAAATTTTGTTCAGGAATAAAGCTTCTATAAAGTTTAATTTAGACAGCTTTGGAAATGTCGTTATTGTGGATATTTCTTTGTCACCAATATGACACAAGATTATTAACTCGCTATAAAATTAACTGGAAAATGAAAACATTTTTATTTTTCATAAAGGTCTGTCTTAAGTCCAGAGGAAGTTTAGGAACCAGAATTCATCTTCTAATATTTTGTTTTGATAATTTCTAGTTGAAATTACTTCTTGGATACTGTTTTAACAATGATTAATGTTAAAACAGGATGATGCAGAGAACTCAGTTGAAGTGACTCAACCAGATGATAAATTTGCTTTTAACTTTAGGATAAATTAGATTTGTTCTCTGAAAATGTCCATTCAAAAAAATCCTGCTAAGAGTATTACTGACCACTTTTTAACTATCATGCTTCTCTCCAGAGAACTATTAAATCTTTACCTCAATTATAAAACCTTTTCTCTCCGGGGTAGCATAAGAGATTTTGTCCTAAACTTCGCCGAGATAGGCCTCACAGAATTTCATTTTTCCAAAGGGAAAATTTAGAGATTAACTAATTATTTTCTGCCATGAAATAATAAACATTTCTAAAAGGAAATTTCCTTGGGGAAAAATATTAATTTCTAACTCGAGATTCTTCAGTGAAAAGAAAGAAAATGTAATAATACGTTTGCCTTACAAAAATAAAGGAAAAACACCTATCTTTTTAAAAAGTTGCATTATTTCATGTAACTCTTTCAAAACTATGCCTGTTCACTGCCTCGTTTAATGAGAAAAACCAAGATTTTTTTCTACATGGGTTTTGTTACTGAACTGACTAAACCGTATTGTTAAAATTAGTTAAAATTCCCTCAGCTCTAAACAGTGGAATCTTGTCACCAATGAAAAATATTTTTGCTTATAGTGTTTTGTATAGTGTAGGTGTTTTGCTAGCCTGTTTTCTTAGTTATGGTTCCAGCTTTCACATTTAGTTAATAACCACTATGTTAAGATTTATAGGAAAGATTAATATTTATTTTGATGAGTCTTCTATGAATATTTTTTCTTTTAATCATAACTGAGATATGTAAAATATTCAACTGAGATAAAGAGAGAAAAAAAAAAAAAAAAAAGGTCACACATCATTGATAAGTCTATCACCATGGAAAATATCACAAAGTATCCCATAATTATGGAAAATCAAATATAAATGAGCCCATAAAGATAACTTCTTTCTTTCAACATGCATTCAGGGAAGATATCACAAAATAGCCAACAAAAACCACATGAGCTGAAAAATATGTTAATACTGTAATTCAGCAAGGCCGAACTTTATAAGGCACATGATTAAAAGTTTTAGGGAGTCTAAGAAAAGCTGTGATTTTATCCATATCGAACAAAAGTGTGTAATAAAACCCCATAAAATAAGAACACTAATTTTGATACACTGGCAAGCCCATGAGTGTATCTATACAAGTTTCTTTATTAATAATTCAAGCTTCTTTTAGTAGTTCAATAATACATTATGGTTTCAGATGAAAATCATGCTGCAAAGAAAAAACATCACTGTAAACTACAAAATCAATAATTTCTAACAGAAATGAGGGAATTACTTTGACTTCAGCCCTCTACACCTACCTAACCCTCTACATCTCAGGGTTAATGGTTATCAGGAGCATCTTTTCAGTATGCAGATTCAGTCAGGCTATATAAAAAACTGGGATCCAAAAATGAAGCCCCATCCTGCACTCTGCGTAGTATCAGGAATTAAAGCACTGAGTTCTTCTCTTCTTTGTGTTTCATAATGAATATACACACCCCGGAAAAGGAGAGAATCGTCTCGACTCCTCACTTCAGATATAACTTCATCCTAACTCTGAACTTATACTGTCCTCCTCTCAAAAGGGGCTTTCCTCACAAAAGGTGTTCCCAGCCATCTGCGCACAAGGAACATTGCCAGCTGGCAAATTTGGTTGCGTTTTGTTGCTTTAATTCATTTTCAAAAACTTCAGATTTCCAAACCTGGCAGCAGATGCCGAGTAACAAATCTGTGTCTGTCAGGCCGCTGTCCCCTGACGAGAGCCCCGTGAGCCTGCTGACTGTACATATGCAGCTCATTAGGAGGACTTAATGGATTGATTTGCCTCCGTATCCAGCTAAGAGGCTGCCTGAGGAGCACAGGGTGTGGAGACACTGCCCCATGATCTCCCCGTGCCCGATTCCTGCCAGCTGGGCTGGAGAGGCCCGGCTTCCCATCTCCCAGGGCTGGGACAGGGAGCGGTGAGCATCCCTCCTTCCTGCACGGGAAGGGATGGCTGCTGCTAAGTGTAGAGATCATTTTGCGCCTTTGTTTCCCTTTCGCGAAGTGCTAAAGGCCCCTGGCACTGTTTTAATTGCCCATGTGGTTTGAACATAAGCAGCAAACTTTTGGAAGAGTGAGGGAAACAAATCTTTTGCAGGGGCCTGTGTGGTCTGTGCACTGCCACACGCAGAGCTCCTTGTTTCATCCCGATGAGTGAGGTCCGGGCTGTTACCCTTGAGATCGCAGTTGTGCTTCGGGCCAAACTTCCCTTCAGGCTGGGGGAAATTCCAGCTACATGCAGAGTGAGTGTGTTCTCTGCGCTGACAGGGAGAGACCCGCATGGGAAAGTGCAGACTCAGAGCCCTGGCTGTCCTCCCCTCTTCCCCCGGAGCCACGGAGCTGAGCTCCCACAGAGGAGTGACCGCCACGGGAGAGAAGCCCGGGAAATCATCTTATTGAACTCCAGAAGCCTGGCAGGCAGATCCTCAGGTAAATGGGGATATTTACAAGATATTACAAGTAAACCTAGTCAATTTATCACAGGGCACAGAATAAATATTCTTTCTGTATAGCCAAGAGTGGAAAATCCAGCCGTGTTATCTTTCACGTACACTCAGCCATTCTCTCAACGTACAGTTCTAGTAGGAAATTGAGGAATCAAATGTATTGATCGTACAATGTGTACACACACACACATAATTGCATGTGCATGGAGAGGTCACATCCTGCTGGCTTGGTTTTCCATTTCTCACCAATAACTTTTTAAACCCCTGATCAATTCTATTCAAGTTTGTCAGATGAAAAGGGATGCCACTGCCTGTTCATAAGTAACAGCAAAACTCTGTAGAAAAGCATCCCTCAGGTCTCTCTTTATCCTACAAGTTGTCATCAAATCAAGTGGTACAAATTTGTGGGGATACAGTTTTTGCTCTGCTTGTCATGAGAGTGTTTCTTGTGATCTGGCATTGCTCACTGTTGGAGACCAGGTTCACTGATCAAAGATCCAGTGGCTTTGTCTGATCTGGTATCCAGTATGGGATTGTCAAGCATTGCCTAACCTAATCTCAGTCCAGTTCCTTGTATTTTGAACGGGGAAAAGCAGCATTTGTGAATGAACCACATGGAGCTGTGATTTCACAAATCATGTTGGGTCTCCAACCAGCAAACTCCTTCTGCAAATGAATGGAATCGTTATCACATGACGCAGGCTGCAGAATTGCATCTGCCTTTCCTGCCCCCAGGCATTGGCAGTTTCCAATCAATGTTTCACCTGATGGGCAAGGCCTGACAGAGCAATATTGTGGGTCCTTCAAAGCTGAATGCTTCTGAACAAAGCACTTCTAAAGCCATGACAGAAGAATAAAAACACAATCTCAGAAGATGCGTTGCACATTAAATGACCTTCATTAAATATTTACTGAGAGAATAAAGTTGCTGTTTCTGGTTTTACTATAGGACGGTGCTAATGTATACATTTGGTGGACACATTGTTCTACACCGTGATCTGTTTAGTGGATGTAGAGTTGTAGATGTGCTAACCAGTCAACACATAAGCATTGCACTGAAATACAATATATTAGCAACATATTTTAAAGAATTTAAATTATTAGAAGGACTGCAGAGTGATCAGTAGACCAGTTTGCAGAATGATTTAGGAAAATATCTTCATCAGAGAATTTGTTAACTGAAGACCTGAAGTAGACCCTTAACCGCTTTATTCAACCAGGTCTTCTACAGATTATTTGCCTGTCTCATAGCATTAGATGCAACACAGAGTTAATTGAATTTTTTGTAGGCTTCACGTTAAATTTGCGGTAAAGGACATTGCTGAATCAGGGATTTAATGGGCAAATAGTTAAACAAAAGGATCATGTGCATGGCTTGAGCCAGGAAGCAGGAGGCAGGAATCCAGAGGGTTTTTTCACAGCTTTGCCTTTGGGAAAGCGAGATTAATCTTTATACTTGTAATAGATTTTGAGTGTTCCTTAATATATCTTGGGCATCACAGATATAATTAGAAATAGTAATCTAATGCCAGTCTCATGCTTATTGTACTTAGCAATTGTGGGATTTAGTTAATTAGTACATTTTGTGTGCTTTGAGGTCCTTGGATAATGAAGGTCATGTACCTACTTAGATAGCTGTTTGGAAAAATGTATGCTATTATTATTCAAATGAACTTGAAGTTTTATCAGACAGTTATAGAGAACTGAGGACTGGGGCTGAGATAACCACTCCAGCTCTTAGTGTGGCCCCCAGTTCTTAGAGAAGACAGATTCAACATTTTCACTACCAAAATTATTATAGAGTTAAAAAAAGAAAGAAATTAAAAAAAAAAAAAAAAAAAAAAAAGAGAGGGGAGGAACATTACATATCTAGAGGACTCACTTTAAAGTTAGGACAATTTGTGCTGAGAACAATGAGGGGAAGACAGCCAGGACTTGCTTGTGACAGGTCCTGGATGTAGGTTCTTTGGTGCCTTCAGAACACACCTAAAGCTCTGCCCACAATTTTGGACATCTGGAAGGATTTGCTTTTCTGTTACCTCTTGATCTTCTAGAGCACAAAGGCCAACATTCCCACATTTAGCACAGTGAGCTATGGTGGAACAATCCGTGTCTCACATTTATATGGCCACTTATCTTGAGATTTCCCCTGCGACTTCTCAGTCAGATGTGGTTCAAATCAAACATAATTATGGTGAGGGACGAGATGGCAGGCAGACAGACACACTGGAGAGACTTATTTTCCTCAAAGAAAGCAGTGAGGGAAATCTGTTAACCTTTTCCCACTTTATCCATCAGTGTTTCAAATCTCTTTGTCCTTTGAGTGACTATTTAGTTTTAGAATAAAATGTCATGTGCAAAACCATTTTGGTTTGGTTCCAAAATTCAGATTTTATGTTAAAACCAATGGCAAAAACAACCAAAAAATTAAGGAAGGACTTTCAGGACAGAAACATCCATAACATTTGCTTTCTCAGCTTATAAGCAACACTGGTGGCAAAGTCAAATAGTGGAACTGTGCAGTAGGGAAAAAAGTAACTAGTCAGCACCGTTCTTCCCTTCAGGATAAACATCTTTAACAATAATTAAATGTGTGCAGGGGTTCATATGGGTCCGTCTTAATTTTGATGCAAAAGACAAATATTACAAGATGCAAAATAAATGAAGGAATCAAATATTGATGGGCAAGCAGCAGGAAATTAAATTCTTTGATTTTTTTCCTATTTTTTGCTACTCTGAGCTTTGGTCCAGAATGGGTTTCTACATATTAGTAGTCTGCTCAAGCTCATAAATTTCTAGATTTTAGTATTGGAATGAGCCATTATTATCATCCAGTATGACCTGCAGAACACAAGCCAGAGAATTCCAGCTGATAATTTCTGCAGTTCAGTCAGCTGCTTATTGACTTGATCTTCCAAAATGCTGAACTTTCTGGCCCAGGTTGGGTCAAGCATTTCCAAGTGATCCATGTTTAGGAGACAAGACAACTCCTCACAGCTTAAAACTACCCACAGAGGTGTCTTACATTAACAGAGGCTAAAGCAGTTTCCTAATAAAGAATTTAATCCCTCCTGGTGGTAGAAAGGTGACTGGATTAACAGACCCATAACCGAGGCAGAGGAGAGTGAACACAGACTCACTCACCAAACACCAACAGGAACCTTTATTGGGCTGTTCAGAACAGAAACTCTGTTTTTCTTCAGATGTCACTTTGTTGGGATCAAACTAGGGTTTAACAACTCATTGATCAATGGCACCGTAGACAGAAATATTCCTAAAACCTAGAGAAGAAATCTTGGATGATTCCAAGAGCTTTGATGCTCACCATAACTCCAACCTTCTTATTGTGGAAAGGGACATTTCAGCAAAATTCCATTTCATTAAAGCTTTGAATTTAATTCTAATGCAGAAATAAAATAAAGGTGAAATCTCTCCAGTCAGTTTAGAAGCAAAACACCAGACTCTTGAGGAAACACATTCCTTGTTTCCTTTCTTCTCTGCCCTTTTAAATGGGTTTTTACACTCACTTACAGCTCTCTGGGACTGTGCCTCTTGCTTTCTTCGAGCACTTTTACAAAAGCAAGAAAGGAAAAAATACTTGTCATTCTTTAATTCTTGAGTTTAACAGGCAATCTGGGATTCGAGTCTGAAATGTCAAACTGCTTACGTCCACTGCAGAACAAAGTTGAATTTTCAAATCTTTTATTTATTTATCTATTTGTCTGGGTTAAAAGTTATCCTAGCACCTGTCACGTTCCTTGCTAAAGCCCTCTGGTGAAAGGACTTTGAAGCAGTGTTCATAAATCTCGTTCTTAAATAGCATTTCTTTGAGGTTAAAAAAAAAGAGAGACAAACAAAGCTTGCTATTTTTCACTGTTCATTAGATTTTCATATCTGGAATAAGCAGGGGGCTTTAAAAGGAACAAAAAAGAAAGCAGCAACTCCAAATTTCCTGCAATAACTTCAGTACCATGCCTGGATCTGCATTCAGTTTCCATTCTAACACAGTATCCTCATGTGTTCAGTGAATAAAAACCCAGGTAATATCTGTAGATCAGCTGTAAATTTTATCCATCAGAAGTGTCATGGTATGTGAATGTAGTGGCCTGAGTTCAACTTCTTCACTTGCCCAAAGCCTGGTAACCTCCCCCTGAAAGTCGTTTAGGGTCCTTGTATAGTTGAGAGGCTCCAATTTACCTATAGAATGGGCGTGTCCCTCCTTGAATATCCCATCTCTCTCTGACCTCCACAGGAAAGTCAAAGCCACACTCAAGACCCCAGAGGGCTCATGGGTTTATTTCCTATTCCCTTGAAAACCTCAGAATTGTGTTCCGTTTATGTTGAAAAAATGGCCTAAAACCCTACCAAATGAACTGTTTTCCTTTCTCTTCACTATTTTGAAAGACAGAAGTTCACCTGATGTAAAACTTAGATCCATTTTTGACCATGAAACAAAAACGAAACATCTCCCTTGATAAAATATGAAGAAATATAACATTACTTCTACATTTCTACTTTAATTAATTTGAAGAAGTTTCATTTTAAAAAATATTATAAAGATTTTGTGTGATCCTCATACTGTAATCAGTATATCATAATTTCATTTTACTAAAGTATTTAAGTATGATGCAATTATTTTTAAAAGGACACATTAACATCTAGTTTCAAAAATTAAAAGTTCAGATTTTTTTTAATGTTTAGAAAAAAAATTGAAAATTATCCCCATTTCAACTATTCTTTTTGAATAGAATGTCAGAAATTGCTGAAAGAATCAGTTTACAGACCTGACTTCATACATTGTGAGTAACACTGCTCAGATTTTGGAGACCAGCATGAAAACAGATTCTTGTCATCTGTGCATTTAGCAATCATCTCTTTCTTTAGCCTCATTGCAGGTGAGGCACAGCCTTGCTTCCACCTGCTCTGAGGGTAC
Source organism: Sylvia atricapilla (assembly GCF_009819655.1). Lineage (NCBI taxonomy): Eukaryota > Metazoa > Chordata > Aves > Passeriformes > Sylviidae > Sylvia > Sylvia atricapilla. The sequence goes on from NC_089147.1 coordinate 11,390,328, forward strand.
CCTGCACTGGCAGCAGCAGTGAGTGAGCAGTGCTATAGCATGTGGCACTGATGTCCCATCAGTGAGTGTCAATAACTGTGTGCAGTCGGTGCATCTCAATGTGTCCATCACTCTGTTATCCCGATGAAAGTCCTGCTCAGCAGATGGAAACCTGTCAGCTCCTTTTCACTAAACTGCTTTCTTGTGTCGTGGAGCCTTCAAGGCATTCCTTTATTTAAAAATACCCACCCTCTTCAGCAAAATCGCAGTGTGAGTCAGAAAGGAATCGTGTTTCAAAGTCTTTGTTGATTCCTGTGCTTAATGCCAATTGTTCCTGAGAGGATGGCTCCCTGGTTAGCAGCCAGGCATCTCCTGATATCCTGCTTACCTTGAATATCAGAAAGGGAGAGGAAAAGCCAAAAAGTCTAACACTTGGGACTTCAGACCAAATGGGAGTTTAACACCATGAATTTTATAACCTATTTATTTTCCTTGTCACTGTAATGGTCAGTGGTCTTCTATAACTGTACAAGTGAAAAAAAATATCCTAAAAGAAAATGTACCTAATGTCTCATCAAATTTTTAGGGCTGATTCAGTCCCCCTCAGTAAGCACAGGCTCTGTACTTAGTTAGGCAGCTGAGCCAAGGATGGCGAAGATGGAGGTGACAAGAAGCTGAAAGGAACCAGTCAGAAATGGCTCAGGTGTGCTTTCTGCATTAGCTACACTATAAAGTAACCTTCCTCTCATGCCTGCATTGCAGAGGGCAGACACATCAGAGATGGTTTAAAAACAAAACTGACAGCAAAACCAAGGAGCCACTGGCTGCTCCTGGGTACCAATTGTTGGGCCCTGTCCTTTTACAGCTGTCCTACAGCACTGTCCTCAACTAGAGAGGCTAACACTAGCTGAAATCCTTCTGACTTAAGCAACAAATTTAAGAGGAATTGGTTATTTGTAGTAGATTGCAACAGCTGCACTGTCACCAGACCCAGAGCTCTTCACCCTCTCCTCACTGAAGCTGGTCCCTGCTCCTTTTGTCTGGCTCAGCCTCCAGGATCTGGTAAGGATCACGCCTGGAAAGTTGGGGTTGGATCTCAGGATGATCAATCCGAAGCTGGGAAACAATGTATAGAAAGCAGGACTCCTCGCTGTTCACCTTTATCTGCAGAGAAAACTGTGGAGGAAAGGCTCAGACAGGTCCGGAGCAGCACGTGTGCAATCAGGCAGCACTAAGCTGCCGCCTTCTTCTGATGTGTGAGGAATGGCAGCGGCAGAACTGCCACGTTCCCAACCAGGCGGTCTCTGGATGAGTTCACTCTGCTGCATCCTTCCTGCCACAGCAGTGATAACAACACTGCAGCTCTGACAGACTCCCGGAGTTCACTTCTTGATGAGACAGAGAAGGCAGCTCTTGTGTCAAGTCCTGTAGGACCTGGCAGGACTCTGTGTACTTCACATCAACAAATTATATCTCTAGCCTTCCTTTATTTTCATAAAGAGTACTATGTATTTCTTTTTGTCAGTAAGACTCACAGCATTATAGTGAAGAAATAAGTGTAGAAAGTAACTTACAAGACATGTCCCACATTTCTGGACAAGGAATCAGAAGAGAAAAGTAATACTCCCCCTCTGACAAGTGTTTGTCTTGTGCAGCTGACTGATTTTTTTTCCTGAAAAACCCTGCTGGGATTTTTCATGGAATCAGTCCCCTGACTCCAGGAAATAAATCATGAATGCAAAATGCCTGTGGCTCTATGGAATTTTGCTACCAAATCTGCTCTTCCTTCAGGCTATCAAAACCTCATCAAACCCAGCACAATGAAGGCTGCAATCAGAAGATGCAGGTTTCTCTTGCAGCTTTTTGTTCACTCCTTGTGTTGGCCACATAAGCCACTGCCATACTGCACATACCACAGCACATACTGCAGCACATACCACATGGTTAAGCCATTTGCTTCAAAACCAATAAAAATGCCCCAAGCAGCACAGAGACCTGATTCCAATAAAGATTATTTTAGTGGCAGTGCTTTACAGGCATCTATTAAAACCATGGATGTCAGTGAATCACATAAATAATACTTTTGCATGTTCAGTATGACTTGATAAAATTGACTGACTGACTGTTCCCTCCTGGGAGAGTGAGTGCACTCACTTGAAGCTTACAAAAAAAAAAAAAAAAAAAAAAAAAAAATGCTACTAACTTGCGTGAGGAATAAAACCCGTTTTCAACAGGCTTGTCATCTGGTGGTGAGTCACCACTCACCTTATAATGAATGGCATTAATTTGATTTTGAAGGAACAGCTTTTGCATGTTATGTCTCACAGCACAACACATGAATCTGATACATTCTCTACCGACAGCTCACGTGGGCCAATAAAGCAGATTTTATTCGTGGAGGAAATCCCAGAGGGGAATGGGAATTTGTTCTAATGACAGTTAATCTCAGGGTTTAGGAGGTAGAGAAAAACAAGGGGAAACAACTTATGAACCTGTCCCAGCTGGTGGTAGTATGGGTGCTTTGGGAGATTTTGTACACATACACCCCGCAGTCCCCTCACACAGGCACCCTCCTGCTACCCCCCAGGGGATTCAGAAAGGTACAACAGCAATTCCTGTGAAGTCAGGGCACTGTTCACCTGACCTTCTATCAGCCAGGCCCACTTTTGAACATTTGTGTATTTGACACTTTCTCCTCTATCTGCACTCACTGTCCTCTCCATCTGGGGGCCATCTCTCCTTCCTACTTTTCCCAGACTGCAGGTGTTATTGAAGAAAAGTGATTTCTCCTGCTCCCCTTGCATGGTAGTGGGAAAAGGGCAAGGAAAACAGGCCAGGCATCTTTGCACTCTGTTCTCTTTCCTGTTCTGCATTTTCTGTGATTGTGAGGATGAGGGTTCAGTACATTCGTAGATTTGTATCTGTTACGTGTTGTAAAAAAAACATGTTGTGACACTGACCTCTATCCAATCCAACTCCTTTTGTAAATGAAAATCAGTGTGGGAAACTGCATCCACGGAGCTGAGTGTGGAAAAGGACAGGTAGCTGAGGTCTCTGGAAAAACCCAAGCTGTTTCCTTCTCATTGTAAAGTACAGATGTACACAGAAGTTATGCACACACAGAGCACACTTCAACTTTAATCTTCCTTTAAAAAAGGAGACTCACACTTATGTCTTTGAGTTAAAAACAAACATGGAAATGAACACAGAGTCATTTAAAATTGAAATTATTTTTTTACTGCCTCTCCATCACTTCTGTTCCAAGTAGCTGTTGCACATTACCCTGTCAACTCTTCAAGTATTTAACTACAAAATACTTTTTGTAAATAATGTAGACAGATTAACTAAATGGTACATAATTACTGCAAATTTCAAGTCCCCTTGCAGAATGTATTTCATCCATGATTACAGTACTTACAGACTTTCCAAACAGTCTCTTGTATATTTGACAGTAAGCCACAGAAAAAAATTCAGCTGTCTATAACTGCATTTTAGAATCTATAAAAACTTAGATTAACATGTAATTAAAGACTTTGATTTAGAAAACACCTAATATATTTTTTCTATTTTTCCCCTTTCATTTATGGTTTAAAAAAAAGCATGAGATTGCACTTGTAAAGTGGAAGTTCTCAAAGTTGATTGTAGGTTCATAGCTCTGTAACAAGGTACTTTCACTCTGGCAGAGACTCAAACGAGACAATTAACAGGAGTAATGAAGCAATTCAAAGAGAGAGTTGTGGGGCTTTTTAATTGGTGCTTCAGAAAGCAAAAGTTCCCTCTACACAGAAAAGAGAGGAGCCAGGGAGTAATTGCCTCTCCTTTATCTAAAAAGGGCTTGAAATCTCAGTCAAATAAGCTCTTGATCTTAGTACAGGAAGGTCATGGTTCTCTGGAAATGTACAGATGTTCCTCCCCTGCAGTGAGTGGTCCTTTAGTGATTTGAAAGATTTTATGCTGGTCATTACAAGATACTGAATGAATGCCAAAATAAAAGCTAAAATATAGATTCTCTGCAGTTCCTATTGTGTAGTAAGGGAAAATTTCCACTAACTGCAACAGCAGCTGGGTCTGTGTCTGTTGATAATTAAATAGTCATCGTGTATCTGAGCACTTCACTGTGTTTATGCTCACATTACTAATGTGACTTTGAGTAAGGACAATATATCCATTTCTGAGAGTCTGAATATATGTTGGGCAACTGGTCCTGGAACAACCAATACTTTTCAGACTAAGAACATGGGATTAAGGTTTTGAGAGCCCTGAGCAGGCAGCAAAAGCACCATTATTTGACCAGGGTCCAGTATTGTCCTCCGAAGTGTAGCAATGTAAAAGTTTCAGCAGTATAAGCACAGTTCAATTCTGTTTTCATTCCCAGGCCAGCTCAGTTCAGCTCTCACTCTGTGTCTTCTTTGCTCTCCATGTCTCTTTCTGTCTTGGGAAAGCAAAGACAGCAGCAGGCAAATTACCTTTAAATTGCATAAAGCCTTGAATGCCCATTGCTGTTCAGTGCCCTCCGTGTTTAAGATTGCAGAACTGTCTTGTTGCATCACATTTCTGTTCTCATTAGCAACCAACTATTCTCCTTATGCCTCGAGTTAAAAAACCTTCTTCAGAAAGAAATCCTGGCTTAAATAAGGTGTAGGCCTGCAATGAGTGACTTTCAGAACAATTCCATTTCCTCTTGAAATCAGTGTGAGTATGGCGCTCAAACTTCCCTTCTTTACCATGCATTAACCTCAGTGCTGTGCATCCCTCCTTGATGTATGAACAGAACACTCTCAGTTGATGTTAACCTTGAGATTCTTACACAACAGTAAGGGAAAGACCAGCTTCTGAAGTATGAGGAAAGAAACTGGATCATTTCTGCCAAATAAATGACTTCTAGGCAACATACTTATTAAAAAACATCAGGCTCTCAAAGAGATTCATTTGAATTGTGGTGGAAAAATTGCTCATGAAATCCTCAGGCATCCTCTTGGATGTATTGCAGAGTAAGAACTTCAGAGCTGAAAAGGGAATTTCATCTTCAGTCATTGCAAAAGATAATGATAAATTTGTGGCTGTCTTATCCACAGGTACTTGCCCTTGTCAGCAAATGTGGACACCTGGGATGGATACCTTGAAATACTGTGCAAATTACTTCTAGACAGGCAAGTCTTATTTTATACAAAGAAGGAATTTACTGATATATTGCAATCTGAAAGTCCATTTGCTGTTCCCCATGCAGTAGAGGTAAAATTAGGGTATTATTTAAGATGGTCTTTAGGTTGCCTTCCTTCTACTTGTCACATGTGATCTTGGAAAGTCATCTGTTCTCTCAGTGCTCTACTTATTTTTCTGTAAATGAAAGGTACTATGACTCTTCACATCACCCTGTCTAGATCACAACTAGATCAGAATGAAGAACAGATCTTTTATTCAGCAGCTGACTTTAAAAATCAGGAAAAGAATTTGTTGTAGATTAAATGAAAATATCTTCTTTGTCATTTTTATTTTTCATAAAAGCCATCAGCAGATATTGTGTTCAATCCTAAAAAAGTGATGCATTTTATTTTGGCATTGAAAAATTCTTTATGTTTTTTTTAAAAGACATTTTTATACATTTCATATTGCCAAGTTTTCATTTAAAAGAAAGACACTCATAACTTTTTATTTTAAAATTCTCAAATTATGAGAGCTTTAGCATTTGAGGTATTAATTTCATTTTGACAGTAGTGAAATGTTATAGTTTTATTTTTTAAAAATCAATTATCCACAAGCCATTTAATTTTTTCAGTGCAAGGGAGAAGTGCTGGTACTATCTGCAAAATTTGAAACAGTTTCACAAATAACTGCGATCCTTCCGGTTTTCATTTTCTATTTTTTGCCTGTTGGCTTTTTTCTTTAATGCAGTTCAGTGCATAGTTCCCTGGTATAATGAGTACCCAGCCTCAATGGAATCACATTTAGCTGAGTTAATTTGTTCTGTTTTCCAAGAAAAGGAAAGAATAACATCAGTGGCATGGTGGGCAGACCTGCTGCAAACACTGACAATCCCGTGAACAGCAGTGAATTTCGTATTTCTGTCAATTAATCTTCATGTTTATTAGCTGGAAAAATGACAGGGTTAGGATGGAGGACACGGTTTATCACTTATCCCAGTTTTGTTTTTCTTATATCATTTTGCTTCATATTCTACCAAGCCTCAGACTTGACCTGAATTAGGTCCTGTGTCAGCTTCTTTCATTCTTATCTCAGTCGTGGCAGCAGGCAGGAGATCTTTTATGATCAGTATTTCACCTCATTTGTTTTAGTTGTGCCTCTGGTTCTGACAGAGGAAAAAGAAACAGGAGAACAACAATTTCTCTTCTTGACAATCAGACTGCATAAGTCTACTCTGAGTAATATCTTCTCTCCTCCCCCTTCCTCTCCACTCACACCTCACATCTTCCTGGGTCTTGCCAGTGATTTCAGATCTTATCATCGACTTCTGTTGCCCTTCCATTTCCATCTTCCACACCTCTACACCAGAGATTTTGGCTCCTGAACCCCCACACTTCACAGCAGCATTAAGCACTAACTACCAACAGTGATAATGGGAGATTTAAATAGATTGTTCTTCCCTACCATCACTGCAGCTCTACTTCTGAATGTGAGCAAACAAATGATAATGCCAAGTTTTCCTTGTAACACATTGTTTTGCTGTCTCACCTGGGGTAAGAATGAAGTGAATAAAAGTCTTCTAAGAACCTATCATTCTGGCTTATCTTCACTCACGTATTGTATAGATTTTCAGACTTTAATTTGGTACATCCTCATAAATGGCATGCAGGTCTCTAATCTTACAAAGGACCACATAAAGGCGAGTCCAGGCTCCAGCAGTTTGCCACGTGCTTCACTGGATTCCAGAGCTGGGCTCCTCTTGAAAAGGAGTAAAAACTCTGCCTCCCTCAGAGGAAGATGTGCAGATGTGGTGGATATCTCTTTATGCAGACTGGCCTCATACTTGCAATTTTTGGGCCATATAGAACACATCTAACAATTGCAGATTTTCCTATAGGATCTTACAGTGTGAATAAGAGATGAAAAAAGACAACTTTGACCGTGGACACTGTTTATTATATGTAGAATGACTCTGAAGAGTCGATTATGTGTCTGTATGTTTAAGTGAATGCTGGATGATGTTGGAAAAAGTCAGAAGTCCAGTTGAATAGATATATAAATGTCTCATACAATACTCCACGTCAACCAATTGTTGTGCTGCTTTCATTAAGGAGCTGGAACTTCTATGACATGCAGAGAAAATGAGACCTAATTTTTTAAGCTTAGGTCACAAAATGCCATTTTGCAGAGCTTTACAACTAAACTGTTTTTATTGTTCTGCAAGGTCACATAATCACTTTTGTTTTCATGGATGATTAAAAACAAGAATAATAGTCATCTATAACTTTACTTCTGATATCACTTATCTATAAATCAACTTCTGCTGCATCCTCTTCCTGAGCATCTCTGAATACATATTTATCATTGCCACACACATTTGAAATGCCAAGATATTATTGCCATTTGTGGAAGCTGGGGAGGCCAGGCAGAGAAACTGATTTCCTCAGGATCATAAAATTATTCTAGGACAAAAATGAGGATTTCCACTATTTGGGAGAAAACACTTAATACTGCTCCCTGTTTCTAATATTTTCATGTGCATCTGCCACAAATTGTGTTTTTCCCTTCGGAAAGAGAAGCCATGGAACAAAGAGATAGAGTTTGAGCTTATCTTCATGTGGAATTGAATTGCCTCCTTTGTATCAGAGAGAAGCCAGCTGGGTTTGAAACTTGTACTGCTGGTGCCACTGTACAGGTAATCACCACACAAAAGTACCATAATGAATGGATGGCTGGAGTTAAACCTTCTGGCAAGAGGCACGGTGGGTATCACTTCTGTCTCCACCAAAGAAACAATTTGAAATAAACAGCCTGTATGCCCTGCACCTCCTGCTGCTAAATTGATGCCTTACACCACCAAAGTATAGCTGCTGCATCTTTCACTCCCAACAAATCAGGTACAGCTACCAACTCCTCTAAGAGAAAAGAGATTTAGCTCATGTTTGCTGTACTTATTAAGGTTTGCCAGAAACTGAAATTTCTGGTAATTCCACATTTGTGTTCTCACACTAAGTCAATTTTATTTTTTTTTTAACCAGGAAAATCTGGTGCCTTCATGCTGTTAAATTTGAAACAGTGAAGATTATTTTGATACTGAGCAACATTTGTCTGCACTGCTGCAGTGCCTGTGGGGGTGGGAATGTCTCTTGCAGGATCCAGGCTGAACTAATCTGAGTTTCCCAGGGTCTCTGTGGCATTTGATGTTGAGAAGGGAACCATGTCCTCTATGAGAAATAAAATGTTCAACAGTGAGGGCCAACACAAAAGGGGCCATGAGTAGAAGGCTAATGCACTGATCTACAGAGTTCCCAATTTAGGCAAAGCTGAAATGAAAAAATAAGATACCAAATATTTTGCCTTTTGCCCAGGCAATCATGTCAGCTCAGAATTATCATATCCACAGAGTAACATTTTAATTTGGAAAATGCCAGTTGTAGGTCCCTTGCCCACTTGTACTTTCACTATTTTTTAGGGGAATAACTAGAGCTACACACACATCCACTGAAGCACCTTGATTTTTCATCTTGATCCACAGTCCCAGTTGCTTGTGTCTCCCCAGGGCTCAGTGGGTCCCTCCAGTACAGGTGAGAATCACAGATGTACCTGCTTCCACTACCTTTAACATTCTTGTTCTTTCCTTAGGCTTGTCCAGGTAATTCCCTTTCTTAGCTTGGAGGAAGAAAAAACTTATTCTCTTTAACAATATTGAAAGAAATGCGGACTGGCAGTAGAACCTCCTTTTCTTCAAAACCTTTGAGCATCCTGGGATGCCAGTCAAACAGATTGTGCAACAGCTCAGTGGTCATTCATTCCCTTGCCTACATCACTGTCAGCAAGTGGTTCTTAATTTCCCATCTGATACAGGCACACCAAGGGAAGAAGCTACCTGTGGGAAAAATTGAAAGAACAGCAGCAGCTCACAGTGATTATGTCAATTAGCGCTGTGTTGATTAAGCTGGAACAAAAAAAAAAAAAAAAAAAGGACAAATGCTCTATTCCTTTCCTGTCTTTTCACCTGCACATTTTCTTTCAAAGCAGCAAGCAGCCTAATCCTTTTACTGAAGATCACTTCAACAAAAAAACTAGCTTTTGTTTCTCATATGGCTCATTGCTGTTATTGCTAAATTATCTTGAAACTGTTTTACCAAGGCTATTGCTTTCAAAAAAACCCAAAAACTGTCCCACAAACACATCAAAGCTCATAGACATGAACCATCTGCAGCCGAACTGCCTTGGGCTAGGAATTCTCAGAGCAAGCTGAGGCATTCCACCCATTACAGAACACCTGACTCTCTCTGTGAATGCAAAACCTGCTAACACAGACATCTTCCTCAAATTCTGATCTGTATGTTTGCTTTAGAACTGACTGGCTGATGCCTCCCTTCCCAGTGTGCTCAGATATTGCTGTGGAAACTTGCTATGTATTTTACCAGGATCTGTCTCAAGAAATCTCAGGTCTTCTACCTGTCACTTCTATTGGAATGTCTGCCAGCTGATTTTTCCAAGATCTGAAAAGTTCCATATTTTCTTGAAAAGCCAAAGCAAGGTATCTGTGGGCTTGACATTAAATCTCCATGTTGTTTACACCATCCTGCACATCAATCTATATTATTAACCCACTGCTGTGATTCACAGACCCTAACTCCTTCTCTCCTCAGCAGTGCTCAGACTGTAGGGAAAACTGATGTCTACCATCACAAAGTGAATGAGTAAAAGAGGCCTCTCACTTTTGGCATCTGTCCAACCAAGAAATCTTGAAGAAAAAAAAAAAAAAAAAAAAGGAAATCAAAAACACAGGTAAATAAAGCTGACAGAGTGAGAGAAATAATGAATTTCCAAACTTCTTTCAAAAATAACAACTTCTTGAATGACCTCCTCACTCTCAGAGTAACAGCTACGATTTCTACTTTCCTCCATCAATCACCCTCCACTTTGATGGCATCTATGCCAAAAATCAAAGCTACTTGAAGCCCCTCCCCAAAGCCAAAAGAAACCATGAATACTGAAACTGGTAGGAGAAGCCCCATCTCAGCCATTAGAGTTCTAGCAGGTAATGATTTAGCAATTAAAAATGAACTATCCCTACACCATGCTTATCTCCCCACTGTCATGGCCTAATGGACATGATTTTAGTACTGGAGATAAAATATAATGGTACCTGAGAGTTTCACTCTGCCCAGCACTACAATTGTATTTGGCTGTGCCTCTCATTAAGTGTAGATGAACAGCAATGGCTGAGACCATTTTATCTACTGAAGTGCCAGTGCTGATGTTTATGACTCCAGTGAGTAGCACTAACTTTTGTTTCAATGTTGTTAGGTAAACTTTAACTTCCATGTTTACAAGACAGCAATTTTTATTTTTTTTTTTTCAGGAGGGATGACACTTTACTGTCATGGCCCTCCGTGTTGAGGAAATACCAAGCAGGGCTGAACTGGCTTGAAGGTGGAAGTGTTCATGAATGATCATCACTGAAAATTGCCTGTGACTGACTGTGTATAGGGACCTGTTCCTTCCCCTGCAAGAACACTAGTTCACCTGTGCTCTGCTATGACTAATTATGGATAATTCTGGTTCTATGAAAAAAGCAATTTAAAATCTTGGTGCTTGCCTCGGAATTTAGACCTTTGGAAGGCCAAAACACCTCCTTGTGAGAGGTCAGATTGCTGGTTGGATTGATGTTCTTGAGGCACTCAAGTAATTTCCATTAATAGCAGAGCTGAGTATGACATAATTTATTATTATTACTATGATTATTATTGTTATTAAATATATAAATAATTATAATTATTCATGCTACACCTGTGAGGCAATGCTCCTTGTTTGCAGAAATGAGAGGAAGAAAGGATCAGGTCTTTTGGTAATATTCATGGGTATTGCCTTCTCCAGCAGTTCTCCCTGCCCTACAGGGACATTCCTGTATTCTGAGCAGTTTACTGCTATTTCTCTTCTACTGCAGCTCACAGGCTGATGTACACACTGAAGTGCTGAGCAGTCAAGAGCATTTCCTTCTGCTCAGAAGGTAAGTCCTGGCAGGAACCTGTTAATCCCCTGCTTCCTCTTCTGGAGGAAGAGTCCATGGAGATTTAAGCAATGACTGACCTTAGGACCTCGCCTGAAAGTATTTGAAAGAGTTGGAGCAAAATGACACATTTCAGTCGGGTCTCTTAAATTCAGGCAAACCCACAGGGCATGTCTGTAGTTAGTGGATTATGAAAATGGCAAAACTACACGTCACAGGAGTGATGGCAGGAGCAACCCTGACCCTGTCAGTTCTCTTCTAACTCTGTGCTGCTCACCTGTAAGATGAACTTTCTCTACCTTTAGGAGTATATTTGAATTTAAATAACATATCTGTATCCATATCGCCAAGCATTTTCTCCCTTCCAGATGAGGTTTTTTACAGAGGCACCGAGGTGTGTGTGTGTGTGTGTGTGTGTGTGTGCATACATCCATATTTTAGCTTCACAAGAAATAGATATTTTTCTGGGTTTGAGTTTGGGGTTTTTTTCAGTAAGTAGACAAGCAGAATTTTCTTTCTGACTCTGTTCAGTCTTAAAGTGGCTTTGTTTTTTGTTGTTGTTTTGGCTTTTTAAGCACGACTTGGCTCTATGTGAGTGAGAGAGAATGCTTGTGTCTGGAGGGTTTAAAAAGTTTAGGATTTATATACTTCAAGAAGTAGAAAGAAAAAAGACCAGAATTGGATTTAACTAGAACCACTCATGATTTGCATACTAAAAGGTATCTGACAAGTGTAGTGGCACAGGCAAATCTCACTAAAGGGTTCCTCCTTTTTTTGCCCACTCGAAATGACAAATCTGTCACAAAGACAGGTCTTCAGAGACATCACAGCTGAAGCTGTTACCAAAGGCACAAAAGTCTTTAGAAAGTCAAGTATTCTTTCTCCTCTCACTTTAACACTCAGAATACCAGCCCAGTCTCAGAAACCATATATAAGGTCAGTGCACAGGAGCTTCTTCCAGACAAGAGGCTTGAAAAGATATCTGCCATGAATGTCACTGATCTTTTATTGATTGTGTGGTGCTGAATCTCTGTGCAGATTCTTTGTCTGCAGAACGGGTCATGTGCTCATTGGCATAAATCCCCCGGCTGCAGGCTTTGAAAATCTGCAATATTTCAGTCCTGGAGTAGTTAACAAAAGGAAAAGGAAGCAAGAGAGTACACTTTTAACTTTGTTCATATTGAAAGATTTGTCTGATGTTGGACCACAAACAGCTGAATGAAAGATGCATGAATCAGGTAAAAATAAATCCAGTATCTCTCCATAAGTCAGGTAAACTTATCTGTGCAGAGCAGCTGGAAGTTCCAGAAACAAGAAAGAGCCTCATTCTGTCTTGAAAGCTATGCAGTGTTAGTCACAGTTTGGAATATGCATGTGAATATATGTAGAAGCTTACATGTATATTGGGTACAATAGGATATTTCAGTTAGAAGGAACCTGCAATCCTCTAGTTCAGCTGCCTGATCCCACCCCTGAAGTTTGTCCAAATGCTTCTTAAACACTGAGAGTATTGAGGCATCAGCCCCCAGAAGAGCTCAGCACCTCCCTTGCCACTTCCTATTCTCAGGAAAGTGCAGAGAGCAGTGAGGTCACCCCTCAGCCTTCTCTCTCCAAACTGCGCAAACCCAGTGTCCTTAGCACTTAATGTACAACCAATATAATGTGAGAGGAGGAAAGATACAGCAACATGATTAACTTCTGAAAATTCTACTTAAAACCCAGGTAACTGTTGAGCATTTTCACCCTACACTCCTTGTGGAGGTAATGGAGAGATATAGGTACCTCCAGAGGCTAATTTAGTCCACTGCTCTCTTATAAAGTAATTAAGCTTCATCAGGTAAGGAGAAATCTGGGATTTCAACTTGCCAATAATCTTTAAATGAGCATCTGAACTCCCTCTGCAGCTTGAGATCTACAAAAAGTTTCTTCAGCTTCCATCCAAAATGTTTGCATCTTGTGTTGCAAAACTTCCTGGGAGAATATTCCTGCCACTGTTCCTGGCAGAAGAAATCAGGCAAAAATAGCCTTTAGACTGTTAACTTGCTTCAGTCTTTTTAAATATTTTCTGGGGAAAAAAACATGCCTGTCCCTACACGCAGAATTCTAGTGAGCTTTGAAATATACTTGGATTTTATTTTAAAATTTATTTAATCCACAAGGACTCAACAAACACAGTGGGCTGCTCTGACTAGAAAGATTTTGTTTTGCATTCCTGACTTAAAACTAAAATAAATGTCACTTCAGATTAACCTCAGATTCTTGTTTAAACAGATTCCATTCCAATCCATGAACAAAGCAAAATATAAATGTTTAAAGAAAAACAACCAAATGAACCACCTCCCTATTTTTGTATTGTTAAAATGCCACATTTTCTTTCACCTCGTAATTGTTTTCCTCAGTGTTTCTTTTCATAATAGCTGAATTTCAAATGATAATTTAAAGTTTATAATTTAAACTTATTTATTCAGTTAAAAAAAAAGCTTTGTCACAACCCATTTGTGCCATAATCTGGATTGTGCTAGTTTTTACATGATAAATATTAGAATGAGAAATCGTAAATGGACATGATTTTTCTTAATGTGGAGTTCAAATGTTAATTTATATGCAAGCAAGACAATTTAGGAACACATATTCCTTCTTTCAAGAGTTGTGCTATGGGTATATTAATAAAAGAGACTAATTTCTATTGTTAGTTGATTCAGAGAAAATGCACTTTTGTGATAAAAACAAACACCTGGGGCACTTGGGAGGCTTGGGGCTTTCTGAAGGCACATTCACAACCTGAATAAGTCATGTCATAATTGCATCTCACAGTTGCCATATACACAGAGTAGTGAAATAATCACACCTACTTCAAAAAGGAGAACACAAGTGTGCTATACTTTATGTAAAGTCAGAGGAAGAAAGAAGTTAGGGCATACAAGCAAGGGCCTGGGTATCAAAACCGGTTACAAAGTCTTTTCCTGGTTAGGGTCTGATCAGAAATGGAGGGTGGGGGAAGCTGTCCTGTGAAGTGATACACTCAGTGTCAAACCAAGTTTTTCCCCAGTGTAGACACTTCAAACAGCTCATCTGTCCAAGGCAGACAGCTTGGTGGCAGGCTCTAAAATACTCCTGCTCTTTTTCATGTCTATAAACGAGTTGATTCAGAAGATACATCCCAACCTGTCCATGTAGGACCTAAGCTGAGCCAGCCAGTGCTGTACCCACCATGCCAGTTCAAGTGGGAGAAGCCAGCATCTCCACTGGAGAGGACATTTCCACCTTTCTCCCAGCTCTGACTTCTCACTCCTGCTCCATGCACGATCCTTTCTTTTACAATGCTACAAGCATCTCTGTGACTTTGCCGTGAACCAATCAGTTGAAAAACAATTTTAGAAAGGGCTGGTTTTCTTCTTGTTTCCAAGCTTGGTTTTCTGCCAATTTCTTAAACTGAATTTATTCACAAGAGGTTAGAGTTTGTGTAATCCTACAGGAGGACATATGGAGAGAGAAAGAAAAAGAAAGAGAGAAAGAAAGAGAGAAATAGAGATAGAAAGAAAGAGAGAAAGAGAGAAAGAAAGAAAGAAAGAAGGAAAGGAAGAAAGGAAGGAAGAAAGAAAGAAAGGAAGAAAGAAAGGAAGAAAGAAAGGAAGAAAGGAAGAAAGAAAGAAGGAAAGAAAGAAAGAAAGAAAGAAAGAAAGAAAGAAGAAAGAAAGAAAGAAAGAAAGAAAGAAAGAAAGAAAGAAAGAAAGAAAGAAAGGACTCCATTTTGAGACAGTTAAATTCCTTCTCGATATTCCTCTTTCAGATTTGTAATTCAACCCTCTCCATTTGATGTAATGAATCTGAACTTCAATATCTCTACAAACCTCCTTTCTTCTCCTTGAACATTTGTAAATGCTGTGAAAGCCATTTTCCATGCCTATTGACAGGCAGTGTGTATAGATAGAATATACTTTATGTGCACACAGAGAGACATAAAGGTTATGGGAGGAACAACACGTAAGATGTTGTTCTCTTCAGGTCCCAGTGTGGATCAAGCAATACTTTTTTTTTTCACTAGATGCAGCTTGCAAAACAATGCAAGGTGCACAGCCTTATGAAATGCTGCCAGAAGCTTTGGGAGACACAATTTGAATGACACAAATGCCCCACCTGACTTACGTGTGGTCATCAAATTAAACAATGCTGATGGGAAAGAGGGATACCATCCTCAAGCTTGCATGATAATATTAATTAAATTCCTTGGCCCACTTGGAGATTAAAACGGGTCAGACTTGTAAATTTTATTCTGTCTGAAGATTTATTCAAGACAATGTAGGATTTGGAAAAGCAAGGAGAAAAAAACCCTCACTGCTTCCTAGGGAACAATTGTGTTCTTTGAATTTGCTTTTACATCATGTCTTCCTTCCTTCTTTTTTTCTTGAACATCTAAAGATATTCCACACATCTATTTTGCCCATTTGCATATTAGAGAGGCATGGAAGTAAATTTAAAGTAAAATCTTGCCTTTGGTTTTGGGAGAGATGATCAGTAAGTGATAAACTGACACATGTAAAAGCACCCATCAAGTTCTGTATTTATGATTTTAACACATGCATGCCATTAACCCATGGATTAGTATTCCTTCAAGAATATAGGATAGAATATACATCCTGCTTTCACAATGTTGCCAATTAAATAAAAGTAACTTCTACTTTTTTAGGCACATTTCTACCTAATTAGTAAATGAAGTGATTTATGAATTTATCATCTAATAATCTGAAAGCTGGGATTTGATTCACCAGGTCTCTAAGTGCAGACAATGAACTGCGTGCAACACACAAGTCTAAGTAAAATCCCCCACTCTCTCTCCAAGTTCATGACTTAAAAGCTGAAGTCTTTTTCCCCCAAGAAATCTCTTGTTCACAGTCTGTCAGAACATCTCTATGAAAATCAAAATATATGTTCCACTCTCTGAGAAATGTCCATTTGGGCTGTCAAAACACACCCTCTCCATATTAGGTTGGAAGTGTTCTGGGAGCATGACACCATGGAACAGGGGCATTGAATAATCCTGACAGTGGAAGAAGGTCAGGTTCTTTGATGGAATGAGATACCATGGGAAGCAGATAATACTTTTCCTTGCCTTCCTATAAAAGTATTGATTAATACTGCAACCTGGTTGTACAGTTTACACATACAATAAAAATTGTTACTCCTCTCATCATGGGGGCTTCATTAATGTCAACATCTTCTGCATGGAGGATCCTTTGATATAATGTGGATGTGTCCATTCACATCATAATTGCCTTGAAGCTTTTACAGTTAAAAGAAGTGATAATGAAAAGGTGGGGAAAGGAAGTACCCTTGTCCCTGCTTGACAGACAGAGAACTGAAAGAGAATAAACCCACCTCATCTGCAGCACCTGAAGTCATTCTTGCAGTCAATATGTAGTTACGTTGAAGTCCTGAAACATATTAAGAGAATTTGCTAAGGTCATACAGCAAGTCTCATGAGGATCCCATCTCCCAAATCATCTCACAGCTCTTCAGTGACAGAACACTTTTCCTTTCCCTTGCTAATATTGTGCACCTGGTTAAGTCATCAGAGAAGCCACTATTTCCTCCGAGCATCACTCAGACCTGTGCATGTTACTGCCACGGATCTACCTCCCAGCAGCACAGAAAGAACACTTAGCAATTTTATCCACTTCCTTGTTTTTGGTATGTCAGGGCAGTGGTACAATTTCATTGCTGCTTGTCAGCTGTCTGGCATCTGCTGACTATCTACAGGAAAAGTGAGTGGTTGTATTTAAATATCTGTCAGCAAATATGACAAAACACACGAATACTTCTCTGGGATTTGCAATGACCTTTTCATTTGCCTTGAAGAGTTGTCTTCTTCTGATCAAGAAACTAATTAGATTGCTGAAACTTGCTGTACATCTCTATCACTGCACCAGGGAGATCCATTTCTCCTTTTGACAATCACTCTGCAGGATACCTCCATTCTCCCCAGAAGCCTGTGGCTACAAATGGTTACACTTTCTCCAGAGCTTTTTACTGTGGAGGTGACAGCAGACTGACCACCTTGGTTGTAAGCAATCACAACATTTGGCAGAGTTCAATTACCTTGGAAGCTCAAAACACTGAGTTTCCCCAATGCATTGGTGGAGTTCTATAATGGGCCCCAAGCTGCCAGCTCTTGAAAGCAGGCTGAAGGGGTGAAAAGCAGCCACAGCTTTGCAGGTACCAAGGAGACAGTGTTTTCTGATTTTACCCAGGGCACACATGCACCTGAATTTTCATAGTATGGGGAGGGCACATTTAGAAACAAGCTGGTGAAATGGATTTTCAGTGACACAGCAACCATCAGTGGTGCTGAGAATGAGGCTGCTGTCTGCACTGTCACATAGATGAGCGATGGAACTGTGGCACAGCCCATGGTCTCTGTGGATTGTTTGCTATTTAATGTCATGATTTGCTGAAGACAATTGGGAATATAAGGAGTTGCCAGGAGACACTCACAGAAGCTTTAGGTGGATTAATCTCATTTACACTGGAAAAGAGATGTAGATTCAAACTCCATCTGTTCACCACAGCATTTACCTTGGAGGAGCTTTTTCTTTGGGAATATGCTGCTTCTGGGAATAGACTTCTCACAATATGTAATGCCAGATGAATATGCCTCCAAATCAAGAGTAGGTTCTTTCTGGGATTTATTTGTTTTCTGAAGATTTCACAATGAAGGGAACCTGTAGACTGTAAGGTCTACAGTCTCCACTCCTCCATAGCACAGGCCCCTGAATTTCATGCTGTTACTCCCCCAGTAGCCGTGGCCACCTAAACTCTGTCAGCACAGGGATGCTGCAGAGCAGGCAACCACTTCCATGGCAGATAAAGTGTGAGCCTATTCCCCTCTTCCACACCAAATGACATTGCTCCATCTAGCAAGATGAGAAAAGAATCAAAAATATCAGTTTTGCTTTGTTGAGAAGACTCTCCATGGAGAGATGTGGGCTGTTCCTCTCAGCTCACATGGGGTTCAGGCGGCTGTGGGTAGGTTATTCATGTGTCCAGCAGGGCTGCTCTCTGGAGTGTTCTATTTCCTGTGTTCTAGGTGCCAGCAGTGTGTATCCCAGTGTGCATTCAGCTGGGTCATAAAACTTCCCTTTGCTTACAACAACTATGAAAGCACTAAGTGCATTAAATTAAAATACTGTTAAAGTGGTTTATGGGAACTCCTTATAAATAATCATCAAGATCTAACTCCTGGAAAAACATTGTATTTCATGCAGTTTTGTTCCTTGCTGTCTAGAGAGAAGGCAAGCTTCATAAATATGCACCTTCTCTATTAACAGCTGCAATCCTTGCCTTTCTTTGAGAAACTTTTCTTCCTTTTTGCAGGCTTCCCACTTCCAGAAGACAAACACACAACTGTGTAAGTCACACAGTCCTGAACCCTGCTGGCACTGCAGGCAGGGAGTAATTCAGAAACCCACATCTACACTCAGCTTAGATTGCTTCAATTCCAAATTCTTAAAAGGAGCCCTGAGCCTGAATGCCCCTTTGTTGGCAGAATCAATTCCCAATGATACTTGGGGTGAATCTCCATTTGTTTCATTAGTGGGTGTGACCCCTCATGACCAGGGTTTTAGTGTCCCCAAATGTGACACAAGGCTGGTGTCTCCTGTCACTGTGTGCTCACTGTCTCTCTGCCAGCCCTCCTCCCCCTGCTGGCACCCACGTGTGACAGGGACTGCTAGAGACAGACGGACAGACAGACAGAAAGGCTGATGCATAGATACTCCCTCCTGTGCTTCAAAAACCTTTCACCTTCTCAGATGAGGAACTATTTCTCTCTGTCTAAAAGGAAGAGTGGAGAGAAAGTCTTGAAAAGGAGATTTCTGTTTCATGAATGCTTTCATCTAATCCTTCAGTGTTTTACCACTTATCCCTAGATTTAAAGGACTAAAAGTTCTGATTCCATGGGAAATTAGATCTAAATTACATACCAGTGGAAATCAATATGCAACCAGCCTTAACTATAATGCTTCTTACATGCTCCAATATTATTTATATTTTATATAGATACTTGACTTAGTCTTTATCCTCTTTTAATAGAGACTTCTCATTAAAATGTTGTGGATTTGGCTTGATTTAATTTTGTATGCTTTTCTTAATTATTTTTTTTCTGCTGTGTCCGTAAATTTTGTTCTAGTTTATGGAGGAAAAGAGATAATTTTCTGAAGCTAAGATACTCTTTACATGGCTGAATATTTTAATAATTACTCTAAATTTCTCCTTTTACTTCTGCACTTCCCCTTACTTGGCAGATGGAAGGGAGGGAAGTAAAAGGGGAGGAGAGGTAAAAATATTTCAAAATATCCCCATGAAAGCACAATGTTTATTCTCTGACATTTAAATACCTGGAAAACATTTTTTTAAATAGTTTTAATGCCCAGAAACTTTTCACATGATCATCTATCGAACAAGATAGATGCAATCAATTTAAAAAGTTATTGCCTATTTTCCAGGACAGCTGGAAAATAGTCAATATTTCAGAAGGTCCTATGCCATGAATTTTAAGGGATGTGGGATGTTTCATGCCATTATATACCACAGATAAATCCCATTTTTCTGAGGCCATTATGTTTGTATTTGCATTCTTTATTTACAAAACCTTTGCCACACTGGCATTCCTAATCTGGATCTGCCCAATGGCCCAGTCCTCTCTCACCAACCATGACCAGAACCAGCTGCTCCCAATAGCAGAAGCAAAAATTCAGCTTCTGCAATAACCTACTCAGGGTGAATGTTCCTGCTCAGCCACCATTAGTTAGTTAATCTACTATAACAATTTTAAAAAGCACATAATGAACAATGGGCCAAATGACTTTCAGAATGCTGCATCAGTAAAAGGTCTCATTTAGTTGGCTACTGAGCAATGCAGGTGGTCAGCCAAAGCACCACAAATGGATGAATTCACAGTACAAGACAACACTGGAGTTAATTTACCTTCCTTTAAATTCTTGCTGGATCGCTTTGACAAGCAAGATGTGTCAGACCAGAAAATGACCATGACATCATTGCCCAGAGGAGCAGGCATGTCAATTTGGTTATAATCATATTCTAATAATCTCCCAGTAGTCATAAAGCTGAGCATAGGGATCTCTGATAGATGGGTTTAATGGACTGACACTGATCAAAGCAAAAATGTGAGTTAGGTACTGTGAGCAAGGGCCTAACTGAGATTCATTAGAGGATGCAAGAGTCTCTTGAGCTGGATGCTTCATCAAACAAGTCACTTAAAAACCACACTGGAGAGAGGCACTGAGCTGTTCAAATGCTCTGCTGGGGAGTGAACAGACACACAGGAATGGAGGGAGACATCCAGGCATCAGCACTTCATTTGCAGGCAGCAGGAGTTTAGGATGGGAATCTATCCTAGATCAAGGGATTTAATTACACATATCCACATCTGGATACCTACACTGGGGCAAGATATTTACAAAGCTGCTGCAGTCTGTGGAGACTCCAGTCCCTCTATAGCGGACAGTGGCTGGTGGGCTGAATGAACAGCTCTGCAGTCTCCAAAACAGGTTCTTTATTGGCTATCCTGGAAGGTCAGACGTCAGCTCTCACCTAGATAAGTAGGAAAAAGTTCATAATCTTCAATTGAATTCCAGCTCTTTCCCAAGAGGAGCTGTCATTCTGTGGACATCACTGAACAGGCAGCAAAACAAGCACCCCGTGCCCCCATAAAGATGTGCTATGAAAAGCACAGGGCTCACAAGGAGATAGTTCAGTTTGGTATTCTGGATGAATTCATGCAGAGCCCCTTGAGGTGTCCTGGGCTGTCCACTGCAGGCACACGGGTCTGGCAGATATGACACAGGACTCACAGAAGAGCAGTGACATTCTAGAACAACAGCTGGTGACCAGACATGATACCACAGGATACCTTAAGGAGAACCATATTCCTGTGCTTAGACAATCATCATTTCAATCCTCAATAAGGGAAACTGCTGTCTTTTATTAGTGCTTAATTCCTCTGTTGATAAGGAACCATTCTCTTCTTTCAGGTAAGAAATAACCTGTTCAGACTCCAGAGGTGCATTTGATATGGTGCAGCGTGGGAATATAGCAGTTACACTACAGAAAATCATTATTAGTAGAATAACTACAAGGCAAGTCATGATTAGAGAAGGGATTACAATGGCATGTGTTAAAATAAGAAATATTTAGCTGAAGGGGAGTTATATTTGGAATTCCCTAGAACTGGCATCAGGATAATATTTCTTCAGAAATGTAACAGAGGCTGTGCTTATGAAATTTGCTACAACACAGTTGGAGGAACTGGGAAAAAATAAAGAAAATCTGAATATTACTAGTATGAATGAGATCACTTTAAGATCTGTATTAATTGAAATCAGATGATTAAAGTTCAAATACTTGTTCTAGGAAAGTATAGTCAATATCCTTATAGAAAAGAAGTCATATTTATTCAACCTTTTTTAGGATATGGCAAAAGAAAAGTAATATTTAGATAAATAAGTCAACAATAGGAGGAGCAAGAGCCACTTGGGTGATGTGCCCAAGAAAAATGCAAATATTTATTTGGGTATATATAGATTCCTCCAGGAGAAAATATTTAATGTCTCTGGAAAAGACATTGGAGTAAAAAGAACAGCCTTTTTCCAGTGATTTCTAGAGACATCATTTACACTGGACTACTGATGTAGAAGGGAGATGAAACTAAGCAGAGAAAATCAGAAGTAGTTGTGAAAAAGGGGTTTGTAAAGAGAGTAGAGACGCTAAGTTAATTTTGTTTCATCTGGTGGAACAAAGGCCAAGAGGAGGTAGAATAATTTAGTGACTTAAACATCTGGGAAGAGTCACAGACTCATTTGCTGGAAGGCATTGCCAGGGATCCTCTCGTCCAGCCCTGGCCTGAGTGTCAACGCCAACGTCAGTAGCTCAGGCCAACCGTGGCTCTGTAAAAACAGATCTTATCAAACTATTCGGATGGAGATGCCACACCTGCCCTGGTGGTCACTGCCAACAAACTCAGGAAATTCTTTCCTAATGTCCAGCCTGGACCTCTCTGGGCATGGTCTGTGACCATTTCCCATTGCTCTGTTCTCTGTCCTCAGTACCAAGTGAGGTCACAGATCACCTCTGACTCAGAAGAAAAGGAGTATTTGAACTAAGGAGGATACAGTCCTAAACAGACATATGTAATCTGTCTTGAGTAACTCAGAATTAGAGGAACCTTTTGTCTGATAATGGTCTGGGCCTGTGGAGCAGATTTTGGTCAGGGAGACTGGAAATCAGTAAAAGGTAAGACAGTCCATCAGCCTTAAGGTGAAATAGAGTTCTAAATTGCTCACTGGGTTCTAAAATGCTTCATGGCTCAAATGTGGAAGTGTCTTAGGCTCTGTGATGTCTTTCCACCTCTCTGTTCTCCAGGCCCAAGTTTCTGCCCAAATTCCCCCTATCTAATAAAGCAAAGATTTTGCAAATCTTCTCACCTTTCTCATTAGATGCAACTGCAAGTGGTTATATTACCAATTATGCTTAATGATTTTAACACAGTCCAAGCACTGTTTACTAGAAGTCCTGCCAACCAACTAGACCATGAGTCTGGCAGGGTTACACAGCAGCAGAAAGGTAAATCAGTAGCAGAGGGCTGCACTGAATCCCTCACAGCAAATTGTTCCTTGCAATCCCTCACAAACCCTTCATGGAGACAAACATTCACCATAAGAATAGATTCCTTGGCAAGAATATTTTCTACAAAGCTGATAATATCAGCTTAATATCAGCTATAAAATGCATGCAGAATTTCTTTTACATCAGGGATACAATTGTTTCTAGGAATTATATTTTTTTCTGTGAGTGACCTTGTAGAATATTATTCAAGAGAAGTTTTTCCACCACTGAAATAGAGTTATAAACATGTCTCAGCTTTATATATATATAGGTATTACAAAAACTAATAATTCTGATGATGCCTTTGAATGGAAAGAAAATCAACTTTGATTACTTGCCAAATGCTGCTGGAATATTATAAGATGTGGAAGTTACTTATTCATACCAAATTCCCTCATTTTATTTGTTCTCAGGAAAGAAATTCTTGTTCTTCAGCATTCTCTTTTTCCTGTTTCTCTTTTTTTCAGTCTCTTCTTCATCTGCAGCACAAAAGCATTTTCCTTGCAGAGACATTATTTTATTAATTCAGGATTATTCATTTGTGACGCTACTTTCCTCAGCTTCTGTCTGAATACCTTTATTCCAGACTCTTTCTCACATTTTGAAATTACAATATAGTACTTAAAAAGAACAGTTCTTGCATTTTTCCCCTTCAAGAAATAAAATAAATTAATAAAGAGGTCAGACAACACTGCTTGCAGGTGTTTCTGTGTGAAACAATTGATTTTATTGTATAAAAGGAAATGGAATGAGATGAGTTTTACTGAATTCCTTAGGGAAATCATTCAATACGCACTCTTATCAAAGTCTAATAATGGCCCTTCTGCTGCCTGTTTGCTTTGATGAAGCTGATAATAACAGAAATCTATATTTATTTGCATTTTTTTTTCTGCTAGAATTCACTGAGGCATCTCCAAATGTAATTTTAAAGTATTAACACAAATACATTTGTGAGCTGCATTTGTGAGTTGCATTAAGTAGAAAGAGATCAGACACAAGCTCATGAGACCCTGTCCCCAGGGCTGTGCTTGACCCCTGCATCCTTTTCGGAGTCACCAGACACGAGCATTCCCCTCTGTTTCAGGTACCCAGTCAGAGTCAGAGCAATAAGGGTGCATCAAGTGGGAGGTCAGAGTGAGCTTCTAAATGAATGCTTTTGCAGGTTTATTGTAGCTTTATTGAGGCAAGCTGCAAAGATGTAGTCAGGAGGTAGAAAAACCTGCAAGTTAAGCAGGAATTTACCACAGCTCCCCTCTCCAGGATCACCTCTCTCTAGAGATACTAAATCATTTACACCTAAACCTCAGAGCCCAGACATGACCTCACAAACCAAGTTTCCAAAGGAGGAGGTTTCATACAGGAGGCAGAACAGCAGACATCAAGCTCTGGTTCAAGCCCTATCACCAGCTAAAAACCAACCTGACAACTGCCAAAGTCTGAAAGAATCCAAACCAAATGCTTATGCCTTAAATTTTGTCTGCTTTACACATCCTCATTCTCTGTTTAAAAATATGGTTTTCTGAACAGTACAGGAAACTGATTTAACTGTTGCAATGGATGAAAAAGTTAAGGAAATTTTCTGGTTTGGAAAATAGTGTTCTTAAGAAAGTTTTCCAGCGAAAACAGGTTCTCATTAGAATTCCAAGGGGTTTGAATGCCTCTGCTCAGATCTAAAGACGGCTTCAAAGACAGAGTCTAGGAGAAATCACCACACTGCAACTGGCACAGCCACGTCCTTCTTACCAAGATTTCAGCATAACACTCTTGATAATCTGCATCATTAGCTCTTTCTTCCCTTACTTACTTTCATTTCTGTAAATCCTTCCTTGTCACACAGCTACTGCCTGCGACAAGGCAACAGCTGCTCGTGCTAACTCCATGTGCTTTATTCCTTTCGTCCAGTGAGGATTCTCTGTTGACTCAGTTCTCTTCCTCTCAAGAGCCCAAGACAAACTTCGTGGCTTCCAAAAACTTCCCCAATCAATACCTCCTAAGGTCCCTGAAGTGCTGTAATCTGAATCAAGGTCTGTGAAGCAAAACTGAAAATGAGCTCAGCAGGGTTTAGCCACAGCCTGTTATCTGTCACAGGAGGGTTTGGTTTTCTCCTGCATGGTTTGGGGGGTTTTTGGTTGCTCTTTGCAGGTTTGTTTTCCACTAACTTTCACTTCTCAGAAGCCAGCTCCTGCTTCTGAATCATAAAGCTGTAACTGTGCACCATGAAAGTGCCAATCAATTTTGAGCTCAATAATCAAAATACTTCTGATTTCTTCAGATCTCCCAAAAACAAAAGATGCATCTAGGCTAAAAGCATCTAATTTTATATGTTTAGCTTGATTTTTCTCCCTCATTGCAATTTTAAATAATTGTTGGAACAGAGACAGTGTTGCTGTTAAGGTGGCACATCCTTACTTGGCAAAGGAAATTTCAAGTGATTTTTTTCTCTGTTCCTCAAGAAATGATCCATTTATTTTAAGACTTGATCAAGAAGCTTCCCTGTAGCATTGTATTATTTCCATTCAGTCTCTCAATCACAGCTAAAAACATCCATGAAATATTAGGAAATGTAAAATATTTCTAGGCAGAAAAGTAACTCCACAGTTACATGTTTTTACTAACACAAATACAATTTAAGAATACATTCACAATGGAATTATTGTTTTATTTTTATACACATAGCTAAGAGATTACCACTGGCTTATGAAGATTCATGCTCAATTATTATTGTTTGGTGAGATAACATATTTACATTTTGGCATTGCTTTGGTATCTGGGAAAATGCATTTTGGATATTGCTGAATTGTCCCTGGAACACCCAAAGAACCACCAGGAGATTCTCCTGTATAATCTCTAAAGTTTGCCTTTGTTCCCTGGATATGTGTAAGTCATCTTGCCTTATCAGGTAGGAGATGGCAATGTTCTGGTGCAGATTAACTTGCGTAAACTAAACTTGGCATCCTGTGCATTTCACTGTTCCCAGTACACCAGGGAGTGATGGGTTCTGCCCTGTGTGCCCCAAAAACCAGAGCAGAATACAAGGATCACATCCCTGGCTCTGAAATGTGGGCTCTGTGGCTCTGATAGGAAAGGAATCACAATCACTCATCCGAGGCTCAACAAGTAAGTTGTCATCTTGTCTGAGGGTTAGGAGAGAATAACATAATCAATATTTATCATTCTTGAAAAATCTAAATCCAGTAAAAAGCATCCTTTTCAAAACAAAATACCGTTTTACACAGTTTTTTTCAAGGAAGATTATGGAGTTAGGATTTGCTAGCCTTACATTTCAGAAACAAGAATTTATAAGGATTCTTCTGTCCAAATCTGTTTTAATTTTGACAGCGACTTGCATTTTTTGAAATACAGTAAAATGGAAACAATTTCAGACTCTGAAATATTTAGAGGAAAATGTTTTATTAGGATAATTTTTTAAAAAATTGTTTTATTAAAAAAAAAATAAAACAACAACAACAAAAACAAAAAAACACCAAGAAAAGGCAGTTGCTTTTGTGGGTCAGTCCAGTATGAGGTCAAAATACAACCATGGAACATGAACAAATAGATGAATTGTCACCTGGCTCACATAAATTTGAAAGCCTTTTCTCTCTTTCTGTCCTTGTCCTTCAGAATAAAATTAAATGTGATTGGTAAAAAATGCAATCCTCTAAAGCCACTTCTGGGTATTGACTATAACTAAA
The DNA here is from genome assembly GCF_009819655.1 of Sylvia atricapilla. Taxonomy (NCBI): domain Eukaryota; kingdom Metazoa; phylum Chordata; class Aves; order Passeriformes; family Sylviidae; genus Sylvia; species Sylvia atricapilla. The sequence continues at coordinate 11,416,845 of NC_089147.1, forward strand.
TCTAGAACCTGACCATCACTTTGTTTTTCTTGGACCTTTTTGATGCTTGTTTTTCGTGTTTTGTTTGTTTTGGTTTTGGGGTTTTTTGTTTTGTTTTGTTTTTAACTGAGCACTTTCTGTAGCCTGACTCTTTCTGGAAAGTTTCTTTTCTGAGTCAGAGTTCAAAAATAAAAGCCAGCTTCAAGCACATTCATCAAGCGCTGTGAGAAGGAACATTTGTAATAAGTGATACTATTGCAGTGAGTGGGTCTTAAACAGAGCTGAGTGATGCTATTTCAGTACTGTGGAGTCTATCCATTCCATTCCTCTATGAATGGTTGTAATGGTGAAAAAAAATCATTATTAGATTTGTTTGTGCTTCTTGTGTGGTGTCTGTATTTCACACATCTGTCAGTGTCATTGGAAATAGCTAATTCATGTGCACTCTGCCTGAAACCTACTGTAACAAGTGTAAGTGCACTGAAACAAATGTTATGGCTGTAATATAAATCCTGGTTGATGGGTTTTAGTAATAGAAACACAGGGAGAGTGTTGCCAGCTGCAAGATCAGCTTCTGATAAAAAACTTCAGTAGCTGACTTTATTCATGTTCGGAGTAAAGAGGTTTAACAGCTACCAGAATTAGCCATATGGAACTCATCTCTAGGTTCAGTCTGTGTGAAATGTTAAGGAAGATGAATGCAGAGTCTGGTTTTAGGGGTATAGGACAGTGGGAGCTGCCAAGGCTGTCACCCCAGGCAGCAGTTCAGGGAACACAGGAGTGGGAGTTTCCACCAACTCGTCCCCCGGTTGCCCCGCCAGGTGCCCCATCTCATTTTTGCCCTCTCTTCTTCTGACATCTCACAAAAGCTTTAATAGGGATTTACAAACACTTATCTTTTAGAAACACAGCCGTGAGCCTAATGAAACAATTCCTTTACAGCTTTAACTAACAAATCTGCACGGATGTAACAGGGAAGGTCTTGGAAAGGGAATATTATTCGTTTTTGGCAGAGTGAGGACAACACCTCCTCAGCACAGAGTGCTAAAGGAGGTGGATGTGGAAGGAGCCACAGCAACCAAAAGGGCTCTGGCTTTTATTCAAATTCATGACTCACAATCCAGAAGATGAACTATAGGCTGGACCCATCCTCAGTACTAAAAAAAGATATTTTGTAGCCTTTGTTACGGATTACAAAAACCGAGCTGAGGATTCCGTTCTCACCGCAGACACTTAAAATCAAAGCTGCCTGTTCCTGGCTAAAATCAGCCTGCACTGAGAGGACTGCCAGGGAATGTTTTCCCTTGCTTGTCTGGGTGCTGAGGCACCAAACACTCGCCTCAAGCTGAGAATTCCTGCCCCAAGGGCCAAGCTGCCTCCCATGGCCATAGCGGGAGAGCTCGTGTAAGGAGTGGGGAGAGCTGGGTGGACTGCAAAGGATTTTCCCCCGAGCAGGAACCTGCTGTGGGAAAGGTGAGGAGCACTGCTCACCCCAGTGCCGGCACTGTCCTTCTGTCTCACATTTTGGGACATTTTGAGTCCTGCAACGCTATCTCCTTTAGAAGCTTATATTTCCCATGGGTATTTAATAGCTATCCCTTGGTTGCAATGAATAATGAAACTGTGGATTGCAGGCATAAGCAGGGACATTTTTAAACTGGTTTCTATGTAGTATGACTGAATTTAATTTCACTTAGCTAAAAGTTAGATGCTTAGGTTGCACTGCTATCCACAGCAAAATATAGGCATCTCCAGAGGGTCATTTTTCCCATTTGCTTTAAGTGTCTAATGTAGGGTGGAATCAATCTCTTGCTGGTGACGCCAAACACTTTACTGACTATATAAGTGGTATATGCAAGATTTCCTTAGCCTAGATATCTAACTTTTAGGCAGATGGCTCCAAATCAATGTCATTGATATTTTTTAAACATTCCAAGAGGGATTGCAAAGCAGTTTCACACAGTTATCCTCTCCCACCACATTTACAGAAAAGGGCACTCCTGCATTTTTAAGAGAATTTCTTCCTTATTTCCCAGGAATGGCTATAGGTCTCCTTAAGGTAACCATTAAAAAATATAGATGCAGGAGAGAGAAAGTGTGTGGATTGATTCAGTGGGAAATACACACTTCTTCTGGAGTTTTCAAGCTCCCCATAGGATTTTCTGTTCGTACTTCCTTTGGTGAAGGCTTAGAAATCTATTTAGCCACTGTCAAATATCACGGACCATAAAAGATACATACTTGTGGTTGTGATTAATTCCTCCCATATAACCAACCACCTTCTCTTGTTTGCTGAGAGGAATGGACTCTTGCACATTGACTGAAAAAGCACATTGAATGTTTTTGTAGCTGCTGCTTTGATTTGTGTTGATTTCTCTTCTCGAAACCTGGCAAATATATTGTATATGAGTATGCATAATTCGACAGCCTTTGTCTGACTTGGAAACAAATGCCTGATTGTTGTTCCAACAGTTTTTGGGACAGAAATTCAAGTGGCATAAATCAGTTTGTCTTTACAGATTGAAAAGAAAAAAACCAAAATAATTCTGGTACTCAGAATTAAAATATATGAAGTTATACATCTTGGACCTTGATCCTTTCCCTCTTCTTTTTTTTTTTTTTTTTAAGAAATGCAGCACAATTCACACAATTCAGCAGAGATAAAGTCACTTTTCTGAATCCCTGTTTACAAGGACATTCACAACAGCAGCAACTGACTTGTTCCAACTGGATCACTGGCTCTAGCAGATAAGATATATTAAAATTTAATTGTATTTCATCATGAATACAACTGTTTTGCATCAGTCACTATAGAAGCCCCATTTAACTATTCTCTGCTGGTTTCCAGACAAGAGAAGCCTCAAATTTAATTAGAAGTGTGAGATGCAGCCCAGAATTTGATAACTAACAGCAATTCTGATGGAGCTAAAACCCCAAAAAGGAGAACAGTGAGAGATAAGATTGGTTTTAAATAGAGGTAGTAAATGCAATTTTGCTTCTGCTGATGGAAGATGCAAAGGTAAACGTCATCTCCAGCTTACAATCCCAAGTTACTCTGCTTGGTGGCAATATCATTTCACTCATCTGGAGACACTTTCTCTTCAAATTCCTGCCACATAATGAAGTAAAATAAGTTCATTTGCATAGCTGATAACTTATGAGGGATCTGATCTCAGCTGTTGTGGTGACTCAGTGATCACGACATTCAAACCTTAAATTTCTGACAAGCAAAGAAATGAGCACAAGGAAAAATTCAGCTATTTAGCAGGTGTCAAATTTAGGTAGAGGATAGCAAAGTACAAGGTGAAGAGTTTAATGGGAGAGAAAGACTCAAAATTAAAGGAAAATCTGATGTTTCCAGAAAAATTAACTATAAAAATAATTTTTTTTCTGACAAGTATCATAAAGATAAACACTAATATCTATCTGGAATAGTGATCTCTTAATCTTGGAGACAGTTTTTGCCTCACACAAAGGTGTATCTGAACTTTCCCTGTTCCATCCAGTTTGGGAGGTGGTGTCACACCACCAGCAGACATGGTACAAACCCTTTGGGGATTTTTAATGTGGAGTCAAAAATTTGGTCAAGCCTGCAGCCCTGTCATGACTACTGGTACCTTGGAAGTCAGATTGGAATTGTCTTGGATATGTGAATATCTAAACTGCTGGGAAAATTAACATTTTCATACTAGATACAGGCTTCAACCTCCCCACAATAAAACCTCCTTCCTGGAAATAAGCTTTTTTTCTTGACATACAAATCCAGGGGTGTATCAATAGTCTGGTCATTCTGCCTTTCAAAAAGGCTTAATGTTGTTGAAATTAGCAGTGCTAAACTCTGCTGCTGGAAGTGGGACCAAAACAAAAAGACTGCCTGAGATTCAGTGTGTGATCTCTAAATAAACACTAATGCCATTGACATTAGGGAACCCATCTGCTTCTTTATTTCTTTACCACTACAGAATCTATGATATGTGATTGTAACAGATGTTTCATGTCTGCAAACGATGATATGCTGCCTTATTAAACCAAGAGGGTCATTAAACTGAGTCGAAGGCACTTTTTCAGTCTATAACTGCAAGATCATCAACCCATAACCTTAGGATTGTGGAAAACCCTCTCATTCCTCTCCTGACTCAGTGTGTAACTCATGCAGCAAACACTCAGCAAATATCATGAACATCTCCATTAAAGCTGGATAATGCAGGAGTGCCTGTAGGCATCTGTACAACTGTCAGCTCTAATGTGTCTTAATGACTTTTTTGCCAGAAGCAATTCTACGTTTAGCTGCGACTTGAACTAGTCAAATAACAGTTGCCCACCTAGATAAGAATGTGGATTCTCTATTGGTTTAGGTAATAATATTGGGTTGGTCTATTCCTTGATATCAGAGAACTAAACAGGAATCTCCGCTTGAGCAAGGTATCTTTGGCTTTTTATTATTATTGTTAATATTGTTTCTAGATTCTTTTTGTCTTTACCTTTAATCAAAACCTCAGCACAAAGGGTTTTTCACCTGTAGCTGCCTTCATTAAAATTCTATTCACACAGTATTCTCTCCTACTGGAACTGCTACAAACATATTATAGTAACATATATTTCCACAAATACATGTATTTTTGGCTCCCTTTGGATCGAAAAATGTCTATTTTCCATTTTCAAATATCACGTAAGAAACTTTTGCTTTGTCTCTGAAAGGTGACTGACAGAGCAACATGAGCCCCAGAGTGAAGCAGTTTATATTGAAGGATAATATTTCTTTATTGAAAACTTAACAAAAAAGAAAAGAAAATTATTGGCTCCAGTCTTTCAAAGATCCATTTAAGTTCTTTAACTAAAATGTATCTTTTTATTTAGCAGGATCCTTGGAATTTTTACCCATAAATTTTCATTGTAAATTTTCATAAATGCAGTGATATTAAGGGCAGAGTTCCTGGGAACTGTAAAGAGAATTGAAAAAAATATTTAAGGATGCTATATTCAGTCCAAGCAAGTAATGTCAAATTCATGTGGAAAGCATGAACACTCTGCGAGTTAATCACAGATCACAGTCAAATATTTGAATAAAACATTTACTTGTAAGTTTATTAGTACTTATGTGTGTCAGACATGACAGCCTTGTTAAAAAGAACAGAGAAGCAATAATTGTCCTTTTGTCCTCAGCCATTTAAAAGTGTTCCTTTTAATCTTTTGCTGGAAAAACAAGCAATGGTTTTGGTTCTGTCTTGCAATAGTACTTGAGTTTACAAATGTCTTAAGACGTTGGCTAGCATTGATTTTTGCAGAACATTCATGGTGTAAAAGTACTCGAGGTTGCACAGATGTTCCCAGGGAAAGACAGTGATATAGAAATGTCCAATCACTTTAACCTTGAATATGTGAACTGCACCTTGAGCATCAATCTGGATTGATTTATTATTATTATTATTGTTATTATTATTATTATTATTATTTTCATCTTCATTTTCATTTTTCTTTATTTTCAGGAGGGGCAGGAAAACACAGGTTTAAACACTGGGAGCTTCTGGGAAAAGATGAGACAGGAAAGCTATGCTTACATATATCAAATGTAGTGAGAAGGTGTTCAAGCAGCTGCAAGTTTCATATGCACATTTCCAAAAATCCAGATAATTCACTCTAGGTGGCAGTCTCTTTTGTTAAAATGGCCAGAGCAAGCAAGGATTGAGTCTAACAGATCTTCCTTGTTCTATAGTAGCTCATCTTTCAGATGAGAGGAAAACATAGATCGCTGGAGAAGTGTGGAACTACTCACATCTCAATTTTTGTTGTTCTGAAGTGAGTCCCACCTGATTATCTCAAAGTTGCTCATCAAAAATGGCCAGTACCCTAAAGGGGAATGAAGACATTGGAACAAAAAACGGGATGCTGAGACAGACAGAGCAGGGAGATCTCCAAAATTCTTACCTAAAATATTTTCTTGTAATTACACTGTACCCTCAAAGGACATCAGGTAGATGCAGCTTTCATTGTGATTGATGGGCAGAGATCAGACAAGCAATGCTATTGTTTCAATGAAAATATTCATGAATAGCTATTTCCATTTGTGCAACTGCCCTCCTTTGCTGTGCACAGAAGCAAAGGTCTCTTCCAGGCTTATTTCAGGAGGATTCCTTGATCTCCACCATCTCTTTTGATGTCCTCTCCTGCTTCTGTCAGGTGTTTTTGGAAGGGTCCTGTGTCTGTTGTGGATGTAACATTTTCAACTGGCCCAAACACAGCTGAAATTTGGGATGAATTCCTCATCCTGAGGCAAATATCTCTCCACACTTGTGTGTTGTGCAGTCATACAGTCACTTTTCAAGGAAAAATAGATAAAGCAGTGCCCACTGTGTAATCAATATATAATGTCAGTGCTCTACTGGAAATGTTGTAATTATCAGTATGTTATTCTGGACTAATACATCTGGTGCCTGTGTCTCCCTGTTCCTTCATGAAAAAAAAAAAGAAAAAAAAAAAAGAAAAAAATTAAAAACCGTGAAATCTTGGACAAGATTGCCTGTGGTACATTAAAAAAACACATGATTTTCAACTTATATGAGCCTAGTGTTCAAAAATCTCTTCTATGAGGATGAATTTGTAAAGGAAAGTTTCTCCTTGCAGTGGAAAATTGGCCAGCATGTGGGCAGTAAGCCTCTGACTTCAAAGACTCAGTTTCGTCTCTACCTGCTCTCAGTAAAAGGGGAGTCAAATATATCTGACTGAGAATTTTTGGAGATGTGAAGTCAAAGTAGATGCATTTTTCAAATATTCAAGCTAGTAAATACCATCATTATGTGAACCACTGAGTGCTACTATAGCTGACCAGCTTGGAAGCATTTCTATTCATCTGGACTTTTAGAAATATGCTGTATGGCTGGTTGATGAAAAACTTTGATTCAAAGTGTATTTAGATGCAAAATCATGGACAGCATTTCTCCAAAGCCTCTTGGAAGAACTGAAATATAGTGCTTACATTTTCTTTACAATTGTCATGTTATGATTTGCTTTTGAATGAGAGGGTTTTTTTTTTATTTTTATTGTTACTTTTCTTTTAGAAGTTGCTGTCTTTCAAAGAAGAGATTATATTTAAGATCAATAGCATTGGACTAAATGAGCCCTTCTGCTTTGATATTGATGCTAATCTTCTCTTGCTTGGCCTTTGAAACCTTTCAGGAGTTTTCTATGCAGTATTATAAATGACAGAGCCCTTAGCATGAAACTTCTGCTCTGTTAGGAAGTGCACCTCACAGGTAAGTTTGTTTGGATATTGCAGGAACCTTAGCTACCAGCTTCTCCTCCTCTACATATTCTGGCTGCAGAAAACAGTTCCATTTCAATTTCCATACATCTGTACAAACACTGCAAATTCACCAGGACAAAGTTTCACAGGTGATGTGTCCTCCGTGTTATTCCAAGAGCTTTTTTGTTCTGTTCAAGTGCCAGAGCTCCCCAAGTAGTGCCACAGCCCCATAACCCAGCCTGCCAGTCCTCTAACCCAGAGTGCAGAAAATCATAGCACTGCAAGATCACTGTAATTTTTAAACAGAAAGATTGTTATACCCTGGACACTTCCCACTGGGCACCATTTTCTTCGGTAAGAACTCTCAATCAGACCTGCCCAATGTCATGCTGGGAATCCACAGCAGAGTCTACACAGCCCCCGAGATCTAACTTATGTTCTGCTCCATCTCAGCATGTCTTGTGTCTTCCCAGACAGGCTTCTCATCAAGACATCAAAAAAAACCCTGCTGAATTCACGAGGGTGATTGATTTTCTCTTTTTTCATTAGTTTCCTGTCCCTTGACAGAAGAATTAACTGGCCTTAGGTTTCCCTAGGGTCCTCTCCAAAGTGTTTGCTGTTATCAGGAGTTTTTCCTGGGTTATCAGGTTAAAGAGCTTCATTTTGCAGTGCTGTACAGTTTCCTTCTGCAGAGATGTCTCTGGAGTTGCACATCAGAAGGAGCAGCCTCTAGTGGGGATTCTTAACATCCCATGCCCAGCATAGGAGGAAATTTGGGGTCAGTTTCCAGGTGATGCAGTAGTAACAAATCTGATTTGTACACTGTAAACATGATTTGCAATTCAACGTCTTGTTTTTCAGCAGAAAAAGTAAATAAGATTGGGCTGTCTTTTGTTAGCACAGACCAATACAGTGAAAACACAGCCATTCAGGGACTGTGAATGTCACTTCTTCATCAGCTCTACTTTTTCTCTCCAGTCTCTGTCCTGACAGAGGTTTTGCTCTTTACCAGCCAAGGCAGAAAGGAGTACAGAAAGGTGTCTGAAGAGAAATTGATACTGCAGGCAAGAAATAAATTGTGGTGCCAGGAATTTATTCAAATATTAAAGTCATATATTCCTTGCAGTCTAAATTTGGAGAAGAAATCACAGAGCTGAGGAAACACCAGACCTGTGTTTTCTGCTTTTGGAAAGGGAAGTCCTACTTTTTGTGGATGAGAATACAGTGTTGGTGTTTTATTAGAGACCCCTGAAATGCCACCTTGTATCCTTGTCACCACCAGTCAGGTGTGAACATAGGAGTTGGGGGTGAATTTAAACTCCCTTTCCATAAGAATGTGGGATTCCAATCAATTTTACAAACGACCTGAGAAATCTCATTATCCAGTGAAGTCTAAATTGTGGCTGCTCAAGTGGACTGTAGTGACTCCCATTCATTCTTTTATATCAAATATAAGTGGAAACTGATGTAAGTTTGAACGTTGAATCCTCCAAGACTGTAAGGTTGGAACACAGTGATGCTGCTGGATCTAAAGGCCTGGAAGCTTCATTTGGCTTCTAACTTTCACTTCTGGAGGTACAGGCTTTTCCAGCACAGTCATTGCAAAGATTTCCAAGAAACAACATCACTACCTGTTTGTTTATAAAGTTGGTATGCAGCCATGAAAAGATTTTATTGTATATGTATGTGTATATTTGTGTAATTACCTGGTAAGAGAGAATTACTGCGTTTGCAACAGGAATGCTTAGCTCTGTAATGATGCAGTCAGGCATCCTGAAGTAGTATCATACCAGAAGTCAGATTTTTCTTTAACAGAAATAGAATAGAGATTGTTTTGCATCTAGTTATCTGATGGAGTTTTTCCAATGCAACTGAAAGTTCAAAAATGAGGGGAGTTTGTGAAACAAAAAGAGAAACAAATTTTGATAGTTTCTAGGTTGTCACAGTTTCCTGGCACCTTATAAATCAGCTGCTAGGAGCTAATCCTGGAAAAATCTGAACTATCTTTGACAAACACCATTTAATTCTTTAAAGGGTCATTCCTGTGACATTCTACTGCAGGATTTGGTTTTCCCTCTGAAATTTGATGTCAGAATTCTTCTCTAATTGAGCTGTCACTCCAAGGCAGTGCTGTGCTATTGATCTGACATCAGAAAGTCCCTGACAGCAATGACCATGTGTCGGGCGATTTTTCCTGATGTGAGAAGCAGTTGCTGTGTCCAGAATGAGGGGCAGCTAAAATGACATGAGCTCCTTTGTCTGCCATGGTTGGCAGATGCTGCCTTGCGACTTTGGCGTCCAGGGGAAGCAGAAAATTGAAGACATTTTGGGTCTCCCTCTTGCTTCATTTTTGAACACTGCAGTACATTGAAATAGTCACACAACTTCCCTGTGCTTTCACTGTCAAATCAGGTTTACGCTGGTAAATTTTGCTGACAGTTTCTCTTTGTTCAATCACATAACATTTTGTCCCAAAGGGCAGTGAACATCTTGTCAAGCAAAGTTACCCCAATGAGGGCAGCAAAGAGCACTGTAGCATCTAACTCTCCCTCTGACTCCTTTCTTTGGGGAAGTCAGGGCTGGTCCTTAACTACTCCAAAGAATATTCTGAGTTTATTTTTTTTTCAGGTAGTTAAACCCTTCTTCGTTCTTTAGGATAAATATTGAAGAATTAAATCATTTAAAGAAGCCTTTTTTGTCATCTTAGGAAGACCTTTTTAAAGCTGAAATTTACTTTAGACTAGGCTTTCTGATGAATGCTACCTTTCTCCTGAAATACCTATGGTGTTCCTTGATCAAAGATAAACTTGAGAAGCCTTTTTTCTGACTGCCATTATCCATTACATACACTGTTATTCTTTTGCAAAGAACATTTTATTGTTTCTGTTTTCTTTGTTTTTTCATGAGATTCTTCTTAAAAAAGAAAAATAAGTAGCTCAATATTTTCAGAAATATGTATTTCTTTTTTTTCCATTGTACTTCCTGGTGTTTTCCATTAGTTAAAAGAAAATATTTCTAGATTGATTGAATTCTTCTGGTTTCCTGAGAACAGGCTCAGTCGAAGTTTTTTGACGACAGAAACAACTAACAAAACAGAAAAAATCTGCAGCAGATGCTGGTAATATCGTAACAAAAGACATAAATCTCTTTCTCTCCAAGTTTGTTTTGTCCTGTTGCTCTGTGTTTCACATGACTCACAACATCAGTATTGAAAAGAATGTTAATAGGCACAGGTTCCCCTTGCAGCATGGCAGAGTAATCTGGACAGTAAATGGAAGGGATTCTCTGAGAATTACCCTGGCCAACATCAGCCCTACTGCAGATATTGAATCAGTGTGCACTGCAGGTTGGAACAGGTGATGTGTCTGTACCAGGAACTGGCAGCCAACATATCCCAGCCTCCAGAAATCTCTGCAGACTCCCTCTCCCCATGGCAATGCTGAATTTATCACCCAGTCAGGCTGCTTTGCTCACCAAGGCATCCAGAACATGAGATGTCACTGAATAGAAGGAGCAGCAGGTGCCTCTTATGCTCTCCTTAGCAGGCTCCTGGTGAGAATCCTCAACATGCAAAACATCTCACAAAAGTGCAGAGGTATAAGAGATATTATGTCTACATTCCAATTAGCATCAATGTGTTCTCTTTTTGATAACTAACTGTCCAAGAAATTGATTTCATTGCTTTCAAAACTTTCAACAAACTCAGATGCCCTGTCAAAGAGATAGATGTATGAGCCATTAAAATCCACAATTACATTACTTCAAGCCATAATTAAAACTTCAGTCTCAGACTCTTCAGACTGAAGTAAGACTTCAGTCCTCAGCCATTGATTTTTAAGGGAAGAATGTTTAACTGGTGATGTAAAGCCCAATGAATCACCAGACTTCAAGCAGGGGAAAAAAAAATAGCTCCTCCTCTTATAATGAGTTTTACTGTGAAAGCAAGAGGGGCCAGGGAGAAAAGGGGAAGTAAGGGTAAATTATTCCAAATTTGTTTTATGTTTTTACAACCATTTAGGATTGAAGTCAAACTATACTTGACAATTAATTGATATTTCCAGTGTTTAAAACAGACAAGCACTACATTAAATTTTTCACATAAATCTGACATGACAATATAAAACATCTTGCACTTTGCTGAGCAACTGTTGTAACACAACGTAAGTAGAAATATCATGTAAAAAAATTGTCCACTTGTGTCCACTAATCCTTCCAAACTTACTAAAACTTTCTAAAGTTACCTGAACAAGCTTTGCTACTTTATCCTTCCAATTTCATCTCTGTGTTGGGGATTTTATTTAAAAAAAAATGCAATGAAGGCAGCTAAAGCTTGTTGCTTGTTTTTCTTTCCTTTTCAGTAGCTGCTGTATTTGTCCTGGTGACACTGAAAGTGTAACTCTTCCCCTCTGCTCCATGTGCATGGTGGCTTTTCCCTGAGATACTGAAAAGGCATCACCCTTATTTGAGCACCAGCTGTATCTTCCTGTATCTTTATTGCCTGCTGACTCTCCTCAACAAGAGCAGCAACAGAAGAGTAGCATAGCAATGATGAGTGCTTGCCATCCTTTGTATTATTCTTCCCTGCAACTTGTACACTTCTTCATGTCTTTTTTTTTTTTCCTGAAGAATGTTTGTGCTGCTCCTTACTACAAAAATGAAGTTCCCAACAGCTTAAGAAAACAGATCTTTGACAATATAATTAGCCATGACAATTGAGATGTCTCCTTAAAAAAAAAAAAAATCTGTTGAAGGTATAAACTTGTTAGAAGTCTAAACACACATGAGATCTAAAGGTAAATACTAAAGTACAGTACAGAAATGAAGAGGTTAAAGGACGACATCTGTTAAAACAATAGATCTCACAGATATCACACCAAGTGGTATTTCATTAAATGCCTTTGGAAAAAAAAAAAAAAAAAAAGACCTTTCTAAAGATATAGAGAAATAAATGTGACAAGAGGGTTGATGTGCCCCTGGAAAGACCAGTTTTTGTTATTGTTTGTCTAAAAAGAAGTGCGGTATAAATATCTGGAATAAAACTCTGGAGCACAGGGTTCACAGAGATCAGAAGAATGTATGAGGTTCAGCAAAGGCCACTTCTGTCCTTAAGCCACTATTTATCTGTGTTATAAGGCACTTAAGAAAATGACATTTCTGTACACCAGTGCAATCTGTTTAACAGGCTTCCACTGCATTGGAAAAATCTTCTGCTGTCCGTTGGACTTGCTATAGGGCTTCAGACTAACAGATCGATGGATCATTTTATCCAGCATTTTCTAGTCTAAGGTGCTAATTGCTGATGTGGCTGAAAAGACAGCAAACTTTTAATCCTGGTCTCAAAGCACTAGGCTGATATCCTAAAGGTTTGGAAGATATTTGGACATCTGAAAATCAGATTTCTGAGGGCTTCCTCCATTTGCTGTTTCCTGCTCACCCTACTTTCAGCAGCCTATGGGCACTCTGCCTTGAGGCAATGCAGAAATGTCCGAGGATATTGACTCCCACCTTCTCTGAGACTCATTTCACTGCTGTGCTATGGATTCCATACCTGTGCTTGGTTCAGGAGGGAAAAGCTAAGGGTTTTCCTTTTTCTAATTGGCAGGAAACTGGATCTAGTTTAACTGAAATGAGATAGCCAAGACCTAGCATGCAAGATGGGAAACGTGCTCTACAGCTGATAGGAAATGTGGAGTAGCAGGATGGGAGAAAGGTGGACTCCATCCCACTCAAGATATTTGAGTACTTAAATCCAGGAGAGGACAAGACATTTCTTTCTCATGCTTTAAAGTTCAATGATTAAACCATGAAATTTCAGATTTTTTGGGCAATGGTAATCCAGAGATTCTAAAATTTCAGCCTCTGCACTTTCTTACACTCCAAAGAGCTGAATCTCACGGGGAGTGAAGATACTGCAAAAGTTATAAGTGTCATTTTCACAGTGGCTGTAAAAATGTGATTTTCAGTCAGCCCTACCTTAAAGCACTTAAGGATCTTTTGCAATGAAAATTAGAATAAAAAGTTAATTTTTAATTCTGCACAATTTAGCTTTTCCTGTCCACCATGTGTAAAAATAACAGTGATTCTTTTGGGTTTGGATTTTTTGGATTTTTTTTTTCCTTTGCTGATCCCTAGTAAATGCTTGGAGAGAACATCCAGGTAGATGACAGGACACCTGAAAGTATAAAGATGCAAATCAAAATGCAAATATCAGTCGTGATTTTAAAATAGACTGCTTAAATGAGCACCATGATCCTTTCCTCATTTCAGTCCACTTTTAATATCAAGTTTCCCTAGAAATGGTGATAGGACTAACTGCACAGGAAAACTGATGTTTATCCATTTTTGAGCTCTCCCACTTCGCCTATTCCTCCTTTGGAGAGATTTATATAAAAATAGCATGTTACTCCTCAATTCACAATCAGGCATTGAAATATCCAAATCAGCTTTGTTGGGCTGGATTTGCCTGACCATGGAAGCTGAAAGAGTACAGCACACAGACTGAGAAATTAATTTAGAGAGGTTTTCATTGCCAATAATAAAGTTATACAGAAAGGGCAGATTCAGAGAAGGCATGAGGAAGTTCTCCCTTAGTCATTAAAAAGATGGGATTCAGAAACCATAATACGTTTCATTACTTGATTGTTTTCTATCTGACTTACATTCAACAAATAAAGGCAAATCCTACTGAGGCATACATAATGCTTTCAGCAACAGATGCTGACAAGGGCATTAATAAATCATGATCATTACTAGAATTCTTAAACCAATATTTTGCTGCCAGACATGCTGTTTATGACAATTTCTTATTTATTTATGCAGATTGTGCTAATCTTTGTATAAGACATTAATTATTCAAATCGCTTTAGCAGAGTAGTGTACAAAGGCCACGATCAACACAACTGGGGTCTGGAACAAGAATCATCAAACAACTGATGCTTTGACATGGAAAATGAGAGTCAGGACTCTGGAGACCTAGAGTTAATTGTGAAATGTTGAGTGTTGTCATTGACAGTCAAGCTCAAAGAGACCTGGACTGCTTGCTTCTTCTCATGTCGCCTTTTCCCAGATCCTAGCCAATGAAGAAATTGGACAAGCTGGAATCATCATCTCATAAATGGCAATATCTCCTGAAATTTAGGGACAGCTTTTGCTTTATCTGGCTTAAACTCAAAATGCTGAGGATATCTGGTACCATAAATTGTATATCTGATGTGTTTGGAAAAAGAGATGGGATGCTGTACTTAACCACCATCCTACTTACCAGCAGAAAAGACTGAAAAAAGAAATCTTATTACCTGATTCACCTCACTTGTGGCCTCAGCAGTAAGGAATTTCAGTCCAGCCTCCACCATGCAGATTCCTAAGAGTTTTCCCAAAGAATGTCCACAATCACTGGAACCTCCTATTCTGTATCAATGACCTGGAGCCTCCTCCAGCTCCAGTGCCCCAGAGTGAGCAGACCAGCATCACACTATTTTATTTTTCTTCTCATACAAAAAAACAAGACATAATTCAAGTGCCCTGGGGAGTGTCAGCTGCTCTGAAAGGATACCAAGGGGAATATATTTGATCCTTTGAGTACCTTCCACATTCTGCTGAAGCCGTGCTAAAAATGAGCAAAGCTCAGACACTGACTTAATCTCACTCAGTGTGTTTAAAGGTCTTTGCTGATCAGGACTCTGGGGACTCCTGGAAAAAAAAAAAAACAAAAAACCTCCAGCAACACAAGAGAGAAGAAGGTTTCATTCCATATAATTGCTATATATGGACAGCAATGCTCTTTTACTTCTAATAGCTATTTAAAAAGTTACGTAAATACTGATTTATGTGTCAAAGCTCTGAGCACTCCATTGATCCAGTAAATATACAGCTGAGGACTGCTTAGCACAACAGCCTTGGTGGCTGCTACGCTCTATCACACTAATGTATATTTAGCCCAAAGTTGAGGCATGCATTATTTACTCGGTTGGCATCAGCAGCTCGATGGAGCTGTTCTGAGGCACAGAGCAACCCAGAGTGGCAGAAACAATGGCATGGGAAGCCCTGACTTTGTGCCCCATGGCATCTGTGCAGCCCCGTGGCTTGGCGCAGACACCAGTGTGGGGCTGTGGGCAGGAGGCAGGGGCATGTTTTCCTAGGAGACCTCACAAGCTGGTTTTCCTCCACAGCCTTCTTCCCCCCCTCTTCAAGATTACATTGAGCTCCCACGTGGCTGCAAAGGTAAATTGCTTGTGATGGGATAAAAAAGCCACTTCCAAAACTAGAGCTGAGTTTGTTTTGCTACTGATCTAGGTAGGAGCCAGCCTTTCACAAAGGCCCAGCTCAGGGGGGAAAAGGTGACTGCCAGGCAGTCTGAACAGGACTGCTTTTGATAGGGTCTCCTGAATTAGGCATTAGAAAGTGACTAAAGGAATCAAAAAACATCTGTATGACAGAAGGAAATTACAAGAGAAAAAAATATTTGTTTCTGTAGTTAATGTGATGCATTATTTGCTCCTCAAATTCACTGTTTATCCCTTCATGATCCCCACTTCATAATTTTCCATTTTGGCCATACCTGAGTATGAGATTCCCCTTCCTGCCTTCCTGCCTTCCTTCCTTCCTTCCTTCCTTCCTTCCTTCCTTCCTTCCTTCCTTCCTTCCTTCCTTCTTTCCTTCCTTCCTTCCTTCCTTCCTTCTTTCCTTCCTTCCTTCCTTCCTTCCTTCCTTCCTTCCTTCCTTCCCTCCCGCCTTCTTTCCCTCCTTCCTGCCTTCTTTCCTGCCTTCCTGCCTTCCTTCCCAAGGATATGTAGTGCATCACCAATTTAGACCCATCTGCAGGCAATGCACTTTTCCTAGTGAATCCAGTGGGGGCCTTTCAACACCAGTCACTTAAGCTGGGGACAAATGGGACTTCAGAGCAAAGGAAAGATCCTGGCTGTGAGTCATTATTGTTAATCAGACTCATAGCCCATGGCTTCTCATGGCATAACCTCCAGAGTAAGCCACTCTGCAGGGCTTTTTGGTTTTCTTATTACTCCTTATAAAGATGTCCTTTAAGGAAGTGCAGTTACTCCCATATGGTTCAGATTGCACTGAAAGCCTGATCATCTTTTCCCTTTCCTCCCATGAGCAGTGCACTGCTAGAAGCATCCAGCTCCACAAGGCACAGACTTAGGGACTTCTCTCTCCCAGCTTCTGAGAAGCCTTGACCAGTTCAGGGAGAAGTACAGGAAAGTGCTCTGAGGATCATACATCTGCCTGCTATAACAGGTAAACCAGCACGTACACTGCCAAGCTGAGACAAGGATAAATCCCAAGCCAAACCCTTGGCAGACAGTTCGTGATGTTAGCTCAGTAGTCAGAAGGTTTTTAAAAGTCACATTGTGATCTTTTGACTTGTTTTCTGTTGCTGTTCATGAGAAGAAAAAGGAGTGGAGAGGGAGATTAGAATTTTTCAGTTTCTCCTGAAATGTTGGAAACTAGAGATAGAGTGTGTGAATGAATATCTAAGAATATGGCAAAATCAGATATCTACAGGTTCCTGAGATTTCAGGGGAAAATAAAGGCTTGCAAATAACATCTTGCATTGCAAATGTAGCAGTACTATTCAATATTCCCTCATCTATATGAAAGATAGAGCTAAAATATACATTGAAAGCAGCAAGGACTATCTTTACATCTTTAAGAAAAGATCACAGATATTTTACAGATTAAAAAAATTTCTTGCCCTTTGAACCTTGTTTGGTTACTTAAAGGGGGTCAGTACAAATCTTCGTTTTACTTCATCTCCTGTTTTGCCTCAGATATATAATCAGACATATTCTGAGCTATATGGTGGCACTTTAAACACTAAAATACACTCCATTTTATTTCAACTCCATATGCTGTAGAGAAAAACGAAGCTGTAGATCCAGTGGATCTAGTAGGGGTATGTAAGCTTGCAATCCTGCTTTTCCTCATCAGCAGGATGTACAGGGAGCCACATTCAGTGTTATGCACTATATGATAGGATCTTGAATAAGGGGAATATGAATTATCACAGAATCACATTAATTTATCCACACGAATTTCCCTATGCTAGACTCATTTCCAGCTTTGCAGTGGTTGGTCTGAGCACGACCTTTAGCCTCTCCCATTGCATCTGTCTTTTATCCTTGCAGCGATGCTCAGAGTTTCTTGGCAATTGAAATAATAGCTCATGTGAGAGTTGTGGATAGTCTCTGAAGATATTTTCATCTGCTTTAGCTCCCTTCAGAGCAAGATGAGTACCTGGCCCCGTGGATGGTTTGCTGTGGTATAGCCAGGGTCTTTCTCTGTCTCCTTAGGCAGGGGGCTGCTCCTGCACCTGACACCACCATGTCCATCTCACTGGTATCACCCAGGGCACTCTACAACCCCCCAGGAGAAAACAGGACAGGCCTGACTCTGGAGTGCAGCCCCAAGGCAAAAGTTACCTCCATGGAGCCTCTTTACTGCAAATCTTTAGTGTCTAACACGGAAAGTGCCAAAGACCAAAAAATTACTGGGGAGGGTTTTGACTGAAGAAGTAAAAGGACTTCTCATCTTTGCTTCTGTCCTTTCCCTTACACCCCATTTTTCATCTCAGACTTTCATTAATTTAGATAACTAGATAATCAGTGCACAAATTTGTTCACAAGCCAGGTGATGTGGCTGGTTGAGCTCTGTCTGCCCTCCAATACAGCTGAGACTGAAGGGAGGTCCTGAGACTTGGCTTGGAGGACAGAGGTTGTGTGGTTTTTGTTTTATCAATTTCTAGTCAAACTGATGAATATTTGATTCATGTTCAGTTCTTTTTTTTTTTTTTTCTTTGCAAATTGCCTTCTTCTGTTATGATATTTACAGCTTTTTAAAAGACTCCTGAAAGGATAGGAGCTATATTGATTAACTATCTAATTGGAATATTTTTCTCTTTTTTTTAAACCCCACACAAATTATGAGTGGATGAATTGTGAAAATCATCAGGTTAGAGGGGAGTGCTCTGCTCTTGCTCTCTGTTGGACTCCTGACCCATTTTGGAGAGACAGGCTCTCTGTGAGTAGGTTATTCCTCACTGGCTGAATTCCTGCAGACCTGGCCATCCAGACAGATGTGTCCTGCAGATCCACCAGTCACACAGAAAGGATGGACCCTGTGGAGGGGGGTAAGATACATATTGTAGAAAAGGAGACATATTATAGAAAAGGAGACAGCTTCACTTCACTGCTGTGACTGGCAAATGTGTACTGTAGGTGGACTGTGAATGTCCTTCACTAAATGCACACCAGAGAATGTCCATCACTAAATGCATTTAGGGTTTTGTGCATCAGCTGAGTTCTTACATGAAAATTACTTGGATTTCAGCAAGGAGGTAGCATGGGGAGGGGGAGTAAGATTGAGCCTCCTTTCACTTCCAGTGCTTAGACTCCTTCATACAAACAAGACTCTCCTCCTGAAAATATTTATTCCCTTGTGTTGTTTCTTCTCTATTCTGCCCACATACTATGAAAAAAGTAAAGTATTTCCAGTATCCACTGAAACTTCAAGCGTGATAAGAAATGAGATTTCTGTAAGGTGATACTTTCTCTCTGATTATGTACTATATTAGCTTCTGTACCCAGCTGAGAAAAAGTATTAAGCCTAGTATACAAAGAAAACAAATAGGAAAGTGATACTTAGCCTTAGGGCTGGAGGAGTCCTTAATTTCTTCCATTTCCTCAGCTCTTATTTATAGCAAAGTCAGTTATGTTACACAGTCACAGTTGGCTTGGTAGCCCTGAAAGTGGGATGAAGGGCAGCAGGAAGAAATGAACTTTTCAATTGATGGATGAATAAGTTTTTCCATGTACATAGTATGTTTTAAAAGGACTGTATTTGAAGAAATAGTGGTTCCTTCTCACCTTCTGGTGGCACCTAATGCATCAGGTTTGGAGGGAATGAGTATTTTTCTAGTGTCTGCTATTAGATGCAGCAGAGTTGAAGGAGGACTTAATTTCCCTGTAAAACAGAAGCTTTCATCAAATGAATTATAAGATTTTATTTCTCAAAAGAAAAAATATCAATTTTGTTCTAGTGTTGAAGTAGTTCCATGTTCATCTGCTGAAACAGGGAGGGTAAGTGGGGCAGAGGGGCACAAAGAAAGAAACTGATTTCAGGTGAATTTATTGATGGAGGGAATCCTACAGAAAATTACAATTTTGAAAGGATATGCAATGCAGGAAGAAATTCCCATTCTCTCCTCCTAGCTACATGGAAAGGTAGAATACAGTGGAGCCAAGATCCTTCCTGTTCTTAAGCAGTGCAGCTGCTCTGCTGCCTGGAGAGGTGAGAGATTTTTATTACGTTCTTTTGGCAACACCCCTATGGTGTTCCCCCTGGTAGGGGATAGTGGACTGTAGCTAGAAGCCAAATTATTTTCAGTCACAAGGAAAATGCTTCCTTTTATCTGGTTTAAAGACTTTCTCCTGCACTGCCACTATCACTCTTTCCAAGCCTATGCCAGAATTTCATTTCTGCTGCTTTCCCTGCATCAGCTGTCTCCAAAAGGGACTTCTGAAAGTCAAGAGTGGAGGTCAAAACTCGAGCACTATTTTAGAAGGGACACAGAGTATTTCCAGCCTGTTCTGCTGGGTCTGGTCCTCATGGCACAAACACTGTCTGGGACCCAAAAGGTGCAGAGGTAGAGGTGAGGCTGCTGAGTGCCTGCCCTGCCCTGAGGGAGCTTTGCTGCAGGGCTGCACAGGACACTGCTGAAGGGGGAAGCAAACCAGTTTGGTGGAGACCAGCCCCCTCAGGAAGCTCATCTCTCCTGCTGCAGCTGCCACTGACCAGCTCTTTGGAGAAAGCTGCATTATTTTACCTTCCAGATGCAGCTGGGCCAACTCTTTCTATAGTCCAACGCCTAATTTTGACAGAAAATGTAACATTTTACAAGTGTGTTTACAAGGCTTTTATTCTGAATTGAGCTTTATCCTAAATGGTCAATGCTTCCCCAAAAGATGGGCCAGCTTTCCTTGGTGCTTCAGCTGTTATGTTTCCCTTTGCCCACCTGGCTCCAGTGCCCTGGGGACAATGCTGCTTCTTACTCCATGAGATGGCTGCAGTGTGCACAGCAGACCAGGATGGCCTGGAGCAGATCTGGATGCTGTTGTAGCACAAACAGCAGCAATAATGCTCACAGAAAGCAGAACTGTGTTTATGCAAACTGTTTATGTTTATGCAGTCCATCCTACTGAGATGCTCTTTTGCTCCAGACAATCTTGGCATTTCGGAGGGATATAACAACATTCCCTCTGACACAGCTCTCTCTTGTCAGAGCAGTAAACAGCAGGTAGTTCTCATTCCCTTCCAAGGTGATGGGCTGTACAGTGGCAGAATCTCTGCATCCTACCTCTCAGCACTCCTAGGAGGATTGCCAGTTTACAAATCTCTGAGACAACTCACTCTGTAGCAAGTGAAGTGTTTTAGATAAAACACCATGTACCATCTTGTGCCAGAATAGATTTCACTTTCAGTCAAGTAAAACTTAGTTGTAAACTTTGCCTCTACTTTGATTTTGTGTTGCTACACTTGGACAAATTCTTTGGTGGTAAAAAGGGATTTGCAATCATTCTGTGGAACACCTGAGGGAGAACCATGGATCACTATTGATCTACTGACTACTGGAAAAGAAATGTGGCTTGAAAACCTTCTGCCAGCATCCATCAGTTAATGCAATGGGGAAGACCCAGCCTTTCAATTCCATGAAGTCAGCATTATTCAGGCTTCTAGCATAATAAGGACATGAAGGAGTATTGGTTATGAGCTTGGTTTCAGAAGTAAGAATATTTCACTGAAGTAGCAGCCACAGTACTTTTAGGCTGTAATTTCCCCACTTGCCAAAGAGAAGCAGAGGTTCTGGACAAGTCACTTCACTACAACTAAGAAATCTTCAATACTATTCCGTCTGTGTCGTTATTTCCCACGACAAGACGTTGTTTATCTCTGCCTCAGTTTTCTTGCCTGTGAAATAATGTAATCTGAAGCATACTGGAGAAAAGTGCCCTGAAATATGTTGTTAAATGTAACAAAACAAGCACTGCTAGGTTTAATGTATTTCTTCCTCAGACAGCGCTGCATTTACATCAGCATGCTGGAAATTTCTGCTGAAGAAATACAGAAAGCTCTGATGTTTATATGGCATGGAAAAAAAAAAAAAAAAAAAAAAAAAAAAAAAAAAAAAAAAAAAAAAAAAAAAGGGACCTTGAAAGAAACCAATAATGTTTGGGATCAGAGAGATACAGTCAGAGAATCATCAACCCGGTGGTTGGGCCAGCATGAAGGCTCTCAGATTTGTCACATATAGATCACAGAGGCATAAAAGACCAAAATCCCAATGAACAAGACAGGCTAGCTTGTTTATACGGCTGCTTTGATAACTAAGGTTTACAGAGAGAGCACATCCATGCTAAAATAATGCCCAAAAGGAGGCAGACAGAACACAGCCTGCCTCTGGAAGGGTTTGACTCACACTGCTGAGTTATTCATGGCATGTGAGCTGTGTGGAAGAGATCCTTTTGTTTTGTTTTGTTTTAATGCTGATGGGATAATCTTTTCGTTTGAAAACAGCCTCCTAATGCATCAGGACAGCTGCCTGGGATACACCTCATTTAGCGGCAATTGTCTCTGTAATGTTTATAACCCTCCCACTGCCATCCAATATACAGTCATCATTTATCCACTCATTTGACTAACACAATGTTAAAATGCCCTTCCAGTGCTTTGTTTTGCTTACTTCTCCATTCCCTTGCTGTCCTCTTGTCAGAGATGCTAAAAACTCTTTTGAGCAACTCACATCTCTGCATCAAAGATTTGTGACTGAAGGATGCTCTCCCCGCTCTTTACCCGGAAGCCTCTCCCTCTGTTAATTACAAGCTGGGGAGTGTGAGGCATCATCTATCATTCCTTGTTCATTATATTCAACAGATGCACATTTTGGGCTCTTCAACAAACTGACCAGGCATATGGAGCATGTCAATCTGCTTGTGAAATCTGCACTTTTAAAATCAACAATACCATTGTCTCCTCAGTGGAAATCTTGGGAAATTAGAGGTGAAACTCCCCCGAAATCCCTGAACTTCAAGGCCCCTAGTACCATTCTTAAGCCTTTCTTAACTTCTTGTGCAGTAGTTTGTCACAGTCCAGATGTGAGTACTCTTTTGTAAAAGCAGCCACACTATGTTTGAGACTGTCTGTGTGATATGAGTTGGGTGGGGACGGTCAGAAATTCATGCAGAGGGACAGAAAATCTGAAACCTCAGAAAGTTAAATTGAGCTTCCAAGGCAAATTTCCACAAAATTGTGATCTTGGAACAAAAGACAGACATGTGCCTGCTTTTTGTTCTGGCCACAGCTGGCACATGTGGCATTGATACCTGTCCACACAGAGCAGATTGAAGGACACAGCATTTTCCTTCATGTGAGTGGCTTGGGTATGCCAATAAAAACCTGTCAGAATGAACATGATCCCAACCATGCTTGGCCTGCTAGCAGAGAGGCCCCTTACACTAATGTTTCTTCTGAGTTTTAAAGCCATGTGGCATTGTGGACAGTAAAGATGATCCCTGCTACTAACATTTTTCCCAGGCACACAGCTGCAATTCAGTAAGCAGAGTTCAGGTTGAATGATCCAAAACAAAATGTTTCATTTCTTTTTTTCCTCTTCCTTAACTTTCTTTAGGACAAAACAGATGAGCAGTCAGGTCGGTAATTTTGAGTGGTTCCTTGAGATTTAGCATTTACTTGAGCAATAGCATTACTCTGGGGCATTAAGAGCACACAAGACTGAAGATATGAAATTTGTAGAGCACATGGCAAGCATGAAAACTGGAATAAAAACTATGCTGGAAGTGGATTTATACTGTTTACCTCTCACTAATCATAGAAGTAGCTTGAAGAGCTCCCTATTCTTTTGGTGTTGCTTTCTGTCTGTCAGGCAACTGTGCCATTTGACTGCTGAAAAGCTCACCTGTAACTATACTGCTGATATTTGAAGCAGGGTCCCGAAAATACATGGCAGAGTTAAAATCTGTGCATGTGAAGCTTTGGTCCTGAGAGAGAACCTGGGGGGAAGAGAGGAGGGATGTCCTGAAAATGTCCTAAAGAGCTTTGAGAAGGAGAGTGATCCTCCAAAAAAAAAAAAAAAAAACAAAAAAAAAACCACATGGCCTGAAATTATAAAATGCATGGTGATACAGCCACGTGTTCCTTCCTGACAGAGCCCAGGGTTGCAAGGCACTGAGAACTGGTCCTCTGCCATTGCAGTTGTGCAAATCTGTTTCAAGGGCGTTCCTGCCTCCATAACAAAAAAAACCAAAAAAACAAAAAAACAAAACAAAAAAAAAAATGAGGAAAAATCAAAGGCTGGAGATGCTTTGTGACATAGTGTGTGGTTGCTAATTACCCTGGCATCAGCTGCTGCTAAGTTGTTATGTTCCGTGCTGAGTAGCATTCATTCTTTGGTCAACAGCAAGACCTTCAGCTCTAGCGTTTGTATCACTGCACTGTTCAGTTTGTGAGGTGAAAACCAAAGCTCTCTCCTGCTTTCTTTTGGCTATCTGGACACTGTGTGTGGCTGTTGGCCATGCATTAATAATGCATAAGAAAGCTGCAGATCAAAGAACTACCTGACCCAGAGGCCACAGAGTAAGAGGGAGAGTAAGAGCCAGAAAAATAAGTGTGGTGTTCCCTCAATATAACCAACACCCTGCAGCCTAGAGACCTCCTGAATCACACATTGTAACTACATCCCTGTGCTGAACAGTCCTCAAGAGACCTATCATCCTCTCCAAATGCATCTAATTGCTTTCTGAATCCAGTTATATTTTCCTCCTTGGCATGTTCAAAAGCTTCATTTGTTACAGGCTAATGAGCCTAATAAGCTGGAGCTGTGTTTTTATTGAAAGGTTAATGATTGCAAACATTTAAATAGTTAAATCAACTCCTTAGCTGTGTGTGGAGTTAGAGAGGAAGGGAGCAAACAGGCCTAACTCTTCTGGGAAGACTGCTGAGGAATTTTTGAGTTAGTGTGGATTTTATATGCTTGGAGTTGGTGGGGCTTGCCTTACCACTGTGATGTTCCAGCTTTCACCATTTCTACTTTCTCTTCTGTTGTGCTGGGTTTAGTTCACGTTAAATCCTGAACTGAGCTAATCTTTTCCCTGCAGCTTATGTCTCAAGTCACTTTTGTCTCAAATTAGTTTTGCATCTTCCAAATAAAACCTGCTGCTTCATGTTATGTGACTGTTTTTTTTCCATGAATCATCCATTAAGTTTCTACAGTCTGTAATGTTGGTCAATCCATTGACAACAGCTTTGTTACTTTTCTAAAAGTGTGTTATTTTGACCTCCTAAGGTAAAGTGATTTTATCACTACAAGTCAAATCATTGCCTTATAACTGTAAAATAGAGCTTTTTTTGGTGATATTTGAGGAAAAACTCTAAAAAGCTACAGTGAGGGACTCTTTATGTATTTGATAGCAACCAAATATCTCTACATTTTTGAAATAGTTTAATATGATTGATGGTAATGTCACCTCGGGAGAATTAGAGGGTTTCCCTCTTACAGGCGATTTAAAAGGTATGTGTTCTGTATGTATGAAAAGAGCATTTGTGTGTTTTTCTTCCCAGGAATGTTGCCTTTACGCAGTGCCCAAGTGACCAGAGGAGTGAAATGAAGACAAATGACAGTAAAATGATTCCAGAGGTAATGTCACCATAATGCCTTCATAAGGAAGTGTTCCTCGGCACTTTCTGCCTTTTCTTTTTTGTCTGTGAGATCCCACTTCTTCTTGAAATGTTGCTATTCTGCCTCTCTATTTTTCCTTCCTCAACTGTCCAGCAAAAGTTGGTAAATGAAGAATTCTGCAGCCTGTAAGTTGCAGTATAATTTTGTCAGGCAGAGTGGTTTATCGACACAAAACTCTAATATCTAGCTGACTGTAAGGATGGCCTATAAAGGCCCACTTGGAAAGCAGACTGAACTCAGCAGAGGCTCCTGTTGACTTAAATAGGCCCTAGACCAGGCCTGAAATGAAATCTGTCTCAAATTGCCAGTTGACAAAGATCCAGGATGGTGGTTTTATTTGGAAGAAGCTGTGAAACAGAGAAGTAAAACGGGCAGGAGCAAAGCAATGGCAAAATAAAGATAATAATTTAGGCTCGTAAATGGGAGAAAAACTGGAAACTAGCAGAAAAGAGCTCTGGAAAAGCCTCTCAGAAGAACTAGCAAAGGGAGAATCCTAACTGGTTCCAGGATCAATATTGATAACATAATGAGATAGTTTCCAGAGTTCTCCCACTTGCAACAGCAGGAACCAGGTTTCCTTTCTCTGGTCTCGCAACAACTCATTTGCTTTAATGCTTTTCTGTGTGGTTTTAAAGGTCTGGGATTTTTGCACATGTAAATTTGCCTGAAGGGAAAAACATTTTGATTTAAAAAAATTTTGTTAGTCATCTGAACACTGGAAGGGGAACAGTGTTGGAATGTTTTCTTTGGCTTCTCTTGTGCTCAGTGCTTGTCTCTGCTAATAGCATTTTCCAACCAACTTTGGTTGATTTCAAGACAGGGAGGGAGAAAACGACACTGTATAGCTCACATTCTTGATGGTGAGCTGATAACCAGTTCCCTGCTCTTCTCCAGTTTTGGTTTGGTTTTTTAACTAAGACTGAACAATTCAGAGAAATATTACTGTATGTTAGTAGATATGTTCCCCTCTCTAAGAATGGGCTGTGGACTACTTCAGGGGCATTCTCTGTGTCTATAATCTACATAACTTTAAATGTTATGGCTCATGTGGAAGACAGCTGTAGTCTCATGATTTATTACTTGTGTTGAGAAAACAGAAGTATGGTTTCCATAACCGTGGCTTGCTCATGGCCAAATGCATCACCCCAAAAGCCTCTGGTGCCTCTTTCATGGCTACCTGGACTGCAGGGCTGAAAGCATTGCATTTGTCTGAAAAGAAGCTGCAGACTCAAGGAACAAGCGCTCCAGAAGAGGAACCATTTCCTCAAGAAAGCTGCAAGAGGATTTTGGCAAGGGGGAGAATCTAGCCACTAAAACCCAATTTCTTTCACATAAGGCAGCAGGGTGATACCCTGTTTTAGAACCTAGATGAGTGGTCTGAAAAGCTTTGCGTTCTGAAAAGAGAGCACTTAAAGTATTACCCTGATGGCCAGGGTAAATAGGAGAAAAGAAATGGAGGAATAAGGGGATGCTAGTCCTTAAAAGGATGGAAAGGCTAAAAGGGTGGCCTTTTTCCTCTAGTTAAGGAATAGAGTGGAAGTTGTCTAATCTTGCAGAGAAGAAAAGCCTGAAATATCCTTAGAGGCAATGCTGCCTTTTTAAAGCACACACCAAGCTGATAGCCAAAGGCAACAGAAGAAACAGTGAAAGGGAACAGCAGAAAGCTGAGACACAGTGTGAACAGATACCTAAAAGTCAGGGAGCCTGAGGGTATGTGGTTTAACCAGACCACTGAGGATTTTTCCACAGCAGAGGCTCAGATGCCATATTAAATCAGCACACATGACATCAAACTGTGGCTATTGTCTTTAGGCACTTATTTTGCACACTGCAAATTAAGATGACTGGCCTTAACCCTTTTCTGCTGTTGGCTGCGCTACATTAAAATGCAAATTCCTTTGCATTTTCTGCAGTCACACCAGTACCCATCAGTGAAGCGTGGCTATGTGAGCCATGGATCTCAGACATGTGATGGAGCCATCAGTCACAGAATCCCATAATCACTTTGCTACACTCCCTAGTTCTGGAGGAGTGCCTGGTACCACATGGGGCTTAGCAAACAGTCAGTGCTTTGCACGCTTGGAAGACACTCATTTTCCTGCAGGTCCAATTGGCTGTGCCTGACTGCAGGAAAACAACACAGGGTTTCTCCAGGTTTCTCTGCCTGTGGAAGTCAGCCCTTAATAGAACAGTTCCCAGTATTACTGGGAGCAGCAAATTTGACATGTATGTGGTTTGGCAAGATTTCATCTTGAATAAATGAGTGTGGGATTTGCTTTAGCACCTGCTGCTCTTTTTACAGTGCCAATTTATACCTCAGTAGGAATGTTTCCATATAATGCAGTTGCTTAAGGAAGTATTCTAATTTTATAGTCCTTATCTATCTACTATTCAAGTCATGTAATTCTTGTAGATGTTAGTCCACTCAAATTTATACCTTTCATTATTCTGGTAATGTACACAAGTACTTTGTGGCCACAGTTTTGTTTCCTTTACTAACATTCCTATCCACAGCATTCCCTGAAGGTTTAAAATCAAAGCAAACTATACAAAAACCCATTTATTTTTTTTTTTTTTAAATTTCTCTGTATATCTCTCAGAGCTCATTTAGCTGGGGTTATTTTAAGACTATTTAAAGTCATACATATATTTGGAATATTCTTCCTGAAAAGGTCTAGCATAATTAAAAAGTAATTATGTAAATGCAAGTGTTGAGCTTCTCTCTAACCCCATGTTATAGTCTGTAAACCATCTGAAACCACCAATTTAAGTACTTAGAACTGGAAAGTTTTGACTGAATTGTAGCCCAGTTTGTTTAATGGAGGTGATACACAAAATTATGCTTCCTGGGATTGGAATTTAAAAGTAAACCAAAAGTTCTAGAGAATCTTAATTCCTGTAGATGTTCAAAACACAGAGGAAGTTGCTAAACCCAGTAGGGGCTGATTTGAAGTCTGCAGGGAGAGGACAAGGAAATGGAAACAACCAATTATTTATTTTTCTGGTTGCTGGGACTTAGTATACAATATCTTAGTGACATAATCCACCATATTCCTGTTTATATTTTATCCTTAGGATGCATTTTCTGTGCTTTGATGAAATTTTGTCAGTATTCAAGAAACTGCAGACTTGAACCTGCAGTTTTTTCTGTGACTCTCCCATGTGCAAGAGACTTGTTCCTCATTCAGTTTTCCAGCATGAGTGACTGCTATTTAGTGATGCCTATTAGTTTTCATTATTTTTTTCCTTCCAAAAGATAAGGAAACTGGAATTGTGCCATGTTCCCACAAACACTTTACATTTACTTCAGAACAAACCAGCAGCTGGAATTCAACAGCAGCCTTGAGAGGTGGCTCACAGTGTAATGGATTTGGAACCAAAGACCTAAATTTGTCCTGCCTTTCCTTAGTGTCTAACTCGGGTGTTTCATTTCTTCAGGTGCCAGAGGCACCTCAAAGGATTGTGAGAAATTGGCCATGCCTTGCAAGACATTCTAGAAGGGCATCTCTTCCTTTCATAACCAAGAGAAAAGAGGATGTGGGATGAAACTGGTTTCCAGGGCAGGACATAAAATATCTTGTGGAAGTATCTGGAGTACCATGGAATGAATTTGAGCTGTGGTCAGCAGCTGGAATGCTTTGGAAGCTTCTGAATGTTGGGAAGGTGAGAGAAGAGCTGGAAATTCATGTCAGACAAGATCCTAGAATGGGTTATCACAGTCATAACTGATACAAGACCAGGCCTATAAAACAAAACTGCATCACCAATAATCCCATTTTTAAGTGATTGCTATGGTTGAAGTTGGAGAACTCTTCCTACTATGAAAGTTTTTTTATCTTTTTATAGAGAGTTATTTGCAATCTTTGACAGGCTCCTGTAGATAATGCTCAGAGAATCAAGGCTTACAGCAACAGGACTAAATAAATATGAATAAAGAATTATAGTAAATCAGGCATTATTTTCAGTCAGAGCCACCAGGACAAGCTAGACTTAATTTTCCTAAGTTAGATTTCTTATCAGTCACTCTTAGTTTCACCCTTGTCATCACCAAGCAAACCTTTAAAACAGCAGGAAAAGTAGGTCAGAATGAAAATGCAATTTAAAGCACTTCTAGGAATATTGGAATATTGTAATTTTCCTTATTGCCTGAACATGACAGACCCCTTATCAGTGTGGACACTCAAGGCTTTTCCATTTATCTGTCGCATCTAGCAAGGAATAACATCACCTGATCCTCTTTCTTTTTACCCTAACTGCCTGAGACACAGGGCATACAGCCCCTCTCTGATGAAATGCATTACATGCAAATTTCTCTGAAATCAAAGAGACAGCAGTAAAATAAAAGCAACTGCCATAAGGCCCACAAGTACCCTTTCCCCAAGGAAAGAAAGATAACTATGAAACCAGGAGATCATGCAGTTGTTGCTAGTGCTTATTTTAAACCAGCTATTTCTTTGATGCTGTTTTGGTTTTGATTATGTTTCATTATGTACTGGGAAGTAGGAGATATGGTACTGAAAATCTCTAGGGATGCTTGCTTCTGCAAATCTAAGGAAAAAGTTGCCCTTGTTTGGAGGGATGTATTTAAAGAGGTGTCATTTTGAGACAGTGAAAGGAAGACTACTGTTGGTCATTGGAAACACTCAAGTGAAAAATGTTTTCTCAGTGATTTTTTGGCTTTAAATCATCCATAAAGTCCTGAGCACAGAAAAGGTCTCGGTGTGTCTGGAAAAAAAAATCATTTGAAACTTGTTTCTGATTTTTGTCAGCGTAGTTCTGTGCTGTAGCTCTGTGCCCTGTAGAATCAAGGCATTTTTTAGGGAAAGGGAGAGCTACAGAATTCTCAGATGATTTACATAGCTTCCTGTTTTGCTCTGCTCTAATTGATGAAACTCTGACCTGGACAGATGTTTAGTTCCAGAACTGGGACATTCTAGCAAGTCTCCTCTCCTATTATTTTTTTTCCTCCTGTTTCTCTGAGAGAAGGAGGGGGCCACTGCTTGGCCATATATTCAATATATCACTGAAGTTGAACTAGATGTGATTCAGCCCCAGAATGACTTTAGACAGCTCTGAACATTTGCCTGGTGCTATCTTCTCTTTTTTTGCATTTCCTTTAAAATGTCCTGGGTTATGCAGATCACAAGGAGGACATGGGAAGTTCTAGACATTGGTTCAAAAAGACAAACACATATCTGTGCAAAAGTCTATTAAAGGATATATATTTTTTTAAATGAGGATTAAATTGCTTATAATGGAAGAACAGGTACTTTTCCTGAAATTTGAGGAAAGAAATTTTCCAATTTAACATGTAAGTAGATTTGCAAGAAAAATCTCTGGATGGTTTGGGGTTTTTTATTGTATGCAGTTGGTGACCTAAATTCTTGATTCTGTGCTTGCCAGCTGTCCCCTCTTCAGGGACTCCCATGCACTGCTTCTTGTGTAGTTATTCTGTCTAGAATTCTCCATGCTCTGCACTTGGACCTCATATCTTTACCACAGTAACTCTGTCCCCTTCAGAGAGCTGATTCCTTTTTAAGTATCTCCAGCTTGTTTCTACTAAAGATGAGATCTTTTATGTTGACTAAGCTTCCCAAGTAACTCAAGATCAGGAAGATGGGACATACTTTAGTTCTATGCAGAAAACACATGAGGACTAACAGAGTGCCATGGTCTGCAGCAGACAAACCTAAGTGAATTTCGTGCAGGTGAATAGATGTGCAATTGGTAGTTCCTAAGATGCTTCAGGGAAACTGGCATGTCACCTTGCATCTTGCTTGACTTGCCAGGACTAAGGGCATTTTGCTGGAAATCCAACACAAGAGACAGGCAGAGAAGCTGAACAAATTGTTTGCGTTTATACAAAATAGAGCTAGAAACTTGTATTGTAGCAAATAAAATTCTGTGTGTTCAGGGAATTGCCATGATAATAACAAACATTACCCATTTTTTCCTTGTTTATGTGGTTCCTTGTGATTTATCAGCAGTGCTCCTCAAAGCTATTCTGTTATCACAGAGGCATGATTTTAAAAAGTTTTCTTATCTAGCTTGCAACACACCATGTTTTTCATTCTTCAGCATATGTAGTACAGGTTGAGTTAGCCATACATGCAGTTCTACCCACATCACTTGCTTCAAATCCCACTTGTCTCTCCAAATGAATGTGTAAAACCCAACTACACAAATCACTGAGCTCCCAGTGCAGTGCATTCAGGCACTCATTTATTCTAAAGTGATGCTATCCAAGCGGAGGAATTGAAACATGCAATGTTTCTGTCCTCCACCAGATGTTGGGCTGGTTTAAATGCAAATAAACACCCAAAGGGAAAACAAGACAGTAGAATATAATATACTGCTGAGATATGGGCTAGAGTTGTGCATAAACCAACTTTCTCATAGTTTCAGATTTTTTTTTTTTTTCTTAAAGTTTCTTTGCAAGGCAATTTCATTCTTACCCCCCTTGTGGTGGCATGTCCTGCTGAGTGCAATATTCTTGCAATGTTCCTGTTTTCCCCTTCATTTGCTTATATTTATCCTCAGAGCAACAAGGATTGTATTTTTCTGCAGATTTTTCCTTTCCCTTCTGGAAGTATTTATGCTCCCTGTGTAGAGCAGAGCAGCAGCTCCTCATTGCCACTGAGTCTCCAGAGGACAGGACAGAGAGGTGAAGGGAGTGGGTTTTCTGCTGTCTACCATCAGTCCTATCACTTAGGGTGGTAATTCCAGTTTTTCACACAATATCTCTTCTCAGATGCCTGCCAAAAGCCCTACATAATATTGATCTGTCTTGGGAGACTAAACCTTGGGCTGAAAATTAAATGGCTAGCTGGAGACCCTTTACATGGGTGCACAGCCTTAGGGGACAGGCCAGGAGAAGCCAAAAGATGACATTCCTTCACGTCAGTTTTATTTCTTGCAGCAAGAAGGCAAAGGACAGGATGAGAAGACGAGGTTTTCCTTCATAGCTCTTTGTTCCTACCTCAAATATATCACCCTTGCAATCATCCTGAAGTTTCATTAATGCCCTTTTGCCACTTGGGACATTTGTACACTTTCTGATCCTTTGCGCTCTCTCCCTTCCCATTCCCAATTCTGTACTCATATAAAGTTTTCTTCATCATTCCTTTCCTCCTCCTCATTCCTCCTCTTCATCATTCATTTCCTCCTCCTCCTCCAGCATGGTCTGTTAGACTCTCTGCTCCCCACAACACGGTGTGCTTTGTCCTCTGGAAGAGAGGTTCTGTCACACAGAATGATGGTTTGTGAAATTCACCCTGTGTGAAACAGAAGAGGTAAGCACAGGAACTGAACTCCAAAACGGGGCAGACAAACCCCAGTGCTACTTTGTAGTGAGGTTTTTGTGGGGTTTGGTATTCTACATGTTGCTTTATTAAAATAGGTGTAAACAAAGCCCCTGATCAAATTTTTTGCTAGACTTGCCTTCATTTGTAGAAATTCATTGGTCTCTGAGTGTAAATGTATAAATTTGCTGCTAATAACACAGAAAATATTGCAAATTAAAGCAATCGTGTGGGTCTTGCAGAGCCCCAGGGCCCTCTGCCTTAGGAGGTTTGCCAGGAAGTAAATTCAGGGTCTTGATTAATTGGGGTCATAGAGTTGAGATGGAACAGGGAAACCTTACAGGCGGATACATGAGGATACAATAGGAAAAGAAAATGCAGCCACATGAATCACTATCACTTCTGGATGTTATATTATCTCTGCTTGGATTTCAAAGGGTTTTTCAGGAGGATGTGTCTGATCTTTAGCTTCCAACTGTGATTAAACACATCTTGAAGGTGAAGCCTTTATTTTTACCAGATATTTTTACAAAGGAAGATACTTTCTGAAAGAAAAGGAGATTACAGGAATAGGCTGGTTTTAGAATGATTTTGGTTCGTTTGAATTTTGCATAAAAGTGAAAAGGGGTTAATTTTTGGAAGGAAAAAGAAGATTGCTGTCTATATAAAATATATCCATTGCTATATTCTTTCTTCCTGACCAAATGAAGGCTCAACAGAGAATGCAGGTTAACACTGAGAAATTTCGACACTTGCCTCCCTCCAATCGTAACTAAAATCTATCATCTCTCTGCACTTGTTGAAAAAAACCCCAAGACTTGTTGTTTTATTGAATCTTACACTATTAGAGTTGCCACAATCCATTTTCCTGCTGGGAAGTTACAGCATGACTGTGCTGTAGCCTCTTCTGGATGATGCTCGGTGCCAGGCAAGTCCTCCAAAGGGAATATTCTCTGTTTGTTACCAGAAAACACTGGCACAAAAGGATTGGATAAGATACACTCAGATTGGGCTCTATGAGCAATTTCCTGGCTCTTTGGTTTTTTCACTTTAAACTTCCCCTGGTGAGTTTTTAACTCTTGTGTTGGGATTAGTCATTTGATGGAAGGGGTTTCTATGAAATTCAGGCTCAGACCCTCTAGAAGGTAAATGGATCATCAGAAATTTCAGTGAAATTTTGAAAATTTGGTAGGTTGGCTCTATTTTAATTTGTTGGAGGGGGTTTTTGTGTATGTGGGTTGTTGGGGTTTTTTGGGGGGTTTTTGTTATTGCTGTTTTTAAGTAGGGAATTTGTTTCTTTGCTGACTCTTGAAATCTTCTGCAAACATCTTACAGTAGAGAGAACTCTCCTATTTCTTCCTCCATGTCATAGATGGTTGCAGTCATTTGGCATGTTAAGAAAGGGCATATTCAGATAGACAAAAAAAAAGGAGTAAGAGAAAGACAGAATAATTCATGGTCTCACCCAAGAAAACACCCTCAGAAACAGCTTGCTAGGGGGTGACTGCCATGGACTCTGAGCCTATGTAGTACATATTTCAGATCCATCAATATTTTCCTTTACAGAGACACCAGCGTGGGAGTACTGAAAGAAAGAGGAAATAAACAGGCTGTGTTAGTTTGTCTGGTTTCCTGGAAAGTGCTAAATTGCTCAAATGCTGCTGGGGCCTCTGCTGAGCACTCAGCTCTGGGAAAGCAGCTCAGCCTGTCTCTCTGAGGGATCACCTTTCTGTGGGTACAAAGCACCCATTTTACAAGTATGGCATAAAAACTTTAGCTCCTGCAAGCCAGGTGCTCCACAACCTTTAGCTGTTTTGGAGTTTTTTTACAGTAAATATAATTTCTTTGTTTGAAATTAATTATGGTGTGTTTCTTGGGTCTTCTGGTTTTGTGTAAGATACAATGACCTTTATTTTTTTTCCCCAGCTTTTTTCCAAAAACATGGTACTTGTTAATTCTATGCTTTGTAAAAGAGGGAATCAGATATAAATCACACAACTCCTGGAGGTGAGGTTTTATGAAAATCATTGAGTTACTCTGAGATCCAGAGCTTTGACAGGTCTAGTCTCTGTATTGTCAGTAAATTTAAGGCCAGGTTCAAGGTCAAGCAAACTAAACAAGTGCCCAAACTAAACAAGTAATAAGCAGGAACCTTATATAGAGAATTATAAAGGAGCTATCATCCACACAGACAACATCAGTGCTGTGGAAATCAAGGCTGACAGCTGATGGCTGAGCATGTGGCAGCTCTGGGAAAGGCCAGCACTTGCCTATGGGTGAAGCAACTCCCAATTAAATTGGAACAAGGCTCAGCTAATGGGTGCTTGTCAAAACCCCTTTGACTGGTGTGAGCATCTCCTCAGAAAGGTCTTCTCTTGGCTCTGCTTCTGCTGCTCATCGAAAACAAACACTTCTCACTTTGTTACTTTCTCCCCTCCTAATTTAAAGTTCACTTCCATGTATGCAGACTAACAGCAACAGACAGATTGAAGGTGTGTGGAACAAAAAATGAGGTTTTGTTTTTGTCTTGTTAATCCTTAAGGGAAAATGGAGCAGATTATATATCTGTAAAGGAGAGAAATGGTAGTAGTGGGTGTATTTCTGTCAGTATTAAGTTACATTGGAGGCTAAATTTGTTTCTGTGAGAAATTTCTCAGTGCCTTTCTCCGGGGTGGTGCACAAGTGCCAGGCTGTGGTGAAACACAAGGTATTGTTTGCTTTCATTAACGTTTATTTCCCATTACACCTTGTTTGAGAACAACTTGCTAATTCAAAATGGCATGGGCAGACCTGTAGAATGTTTCCTCGTGTCTAAAATAAGGCTTGGAGGTTTAGTTTTGTTTGCTCTTCCTCAGAAATCTTAGACTCCTTAAACAGAGATTTCCAAGACATTATTACTGCACTGCTCTGTGAGCATCTCTGAGCCCTGCTGGTGACACCCTGCCTTCCTCCCAGTTAATCTATGCTGCACAGACAAGCCACATCAGTCAAACCATGCTCTAAAGATGAATTGCTTCCATCCAGATGGCAAAAGTGAAACAGTTCAATAGTAACCAAGTCTCCCTGCTAGGGCACAGAGGATAAAACCAAACCCTTCCTGTCTCTTTGTTTACAGGTCTGCGTTTTCTCTTTCAGTTTGGCCTCAGCCCTGCTGTCAGCTGAACTTGCCATGGGTCCTGGAGTGTGGATCCTCCCAGGTGATAACAGGCTGGCAAAGAGCAGAAGGCAGCACACCCCAGGCACAGATCCCTTGAGTCTACTCAAAAGAAGGATTTATAATCAACAGAAATCAAAACAGTTTTGATGAAAAAATGCTGAGTTTATGTCAGAAAACTAAATGCTTAATATTCTGGATTTCCATCCAATTTAAAATGGAAATGGTGTTTAATCAAGAAAATGGTTGGGGAAAAGTTCTCAGTCATCTGCATTTAAGTCTCCTTGATGACAGGTTTTCTGTCCTGAAGAGCTTGCCTCAAAATCAAGTTGTGTTGGAAAAACTTACTCAGGATCAGCCACTTTTTTCTGGACAGCACCATGTGTGAATATTCTTAGTACCTAAGAGCCTTAATAGGTGTCTGCACAGATCTTGTGTTAACAATTCATGCTGCAGGACAGGAAAAGGGGGGCCTCTGCTGTGACTTTCCCAGGAGTTTCCTCCATGACCAATAGGAGTGTGGGCTGCAAAATGGATTCTTTAAATGATTCTTTAAATATTAAAGCAAAAAGGGACAAGTGGACTCCAGAAAGTACAGGGAAAGCTTTTTCTTCTCCTTGACACGAGATAGTAAGAGATGGCCTCTGCTCCTTTGTTACATATAGACGAGACAAAGATTTAGAGAGCACCTAGACCCCTAAAGTCTTTTCTGGAGGAGCTTTCTTTCTGCAGATATCTGTCTTAGATCTCTCTCTTCTGTGTCAGAAACAGATAATCCACTCTCTGCCATCTTCTCCCTTTTTTCATGGTTTCACCCATTTCTGAAAGCAATTGTTCTGGTTCTGGAAGTAAAGGGAGAGCAGCCCAAGGAGGCTCCTGCTGTGAGAGAAAAGGTGAGGGTGCTCCCAAGCAGCTCAGAAACATTCCTTTTTGTATCATCTGCACTTCTTTACCACCAGGGAGAAGGAAGGGGTGTGAAACCTGATGGCATCATCCACTCCATGAAGTGCCAGCATTCTCCAGGAGCAGGTCAGTCTCCGTGATGGCCAATTGCCCACTGCTGCCTCCCCAGAGCATCCCTGCAGAGTCAGTGGCCCCCTGCTCCAAAATCTGTCACCTCAGTGCTGGGGTGGAAAGGGTCTCAACTGCTCCAAGAGTGTCCTCCAGATGTGTCCAGAACCACCCAGACACTCAGCAAGGTGGGCTTCAGGGCATATCCTCACACTGCTTCAGAAAAGCAAGTGGAGGTTTTCTCTCTGCATCTAATCCTCTGCTCCACCACTTAAATCCTCCACAATATCACTTGGGTAGAGAGCTCAGCTCTCTTACAAACGTGACCTGAAAAAGAAACTTTTTGCATCATTTCTTTCCCTTCATTGGGGGTTGACCACAGCATCCTGCTGTTTTGATTTACAAATCTATCACCTGCCCTTCAAACTTGCCCCTCTCCCTCCCAAAATAGGCCTGTGTTAATCATGAAAGTATGAAAATATTAACATATGCTTTCTCTTAGCTTAATTCTTAATAATATTTTCTGCTCTGATTTTGTTTTGTTAATCTCTCTTTTTGCATTTAATTTGGCATTTAACCAATCAAAATTATGTTCTATTTATGCTTTTTAGCAAATGGATTTGGCTTCAAATTCTTAACATTGCATTCACGGTTATTTGTTCTCATATTTAGCACATCTCTAGCTTGCCTGCCTTGTAACTTCCGAATGAGAATATTATAAATGCATGGAGGCTTATTAGATCTCGGGCTCTTGTTTTTGTTTTTTTAATTCAAACAAGATATTTTTAATATTAAATTTTTCCTTTATCTGAACCAGGATGCATTGTGGCTAATGTATTGAGGAGGATATTTCCTCTGCTGCATGATCTCAGGGTGTGTGGAGGGGATGCATGTGTGTGCATGTTTCTTTCTCCATTTGTTTCTGTGTCTGTTGGTTGCTTTTCAAGATCTGCCACCTTGAATATGCACCCAATATTGGCACAGGAACACCTGCCCAGGCTCTTTATCTAATTAAATGATATAATGTCCAGCAAAAGAAGTTTCAGCTGTCCAAGGTCAAATACATTGAAGAAATGTTTTTTTAAAACCCACTAAAATAGGAGGGAGCATTGAGTAAAATTTGTCAGTGAAATGGCCTGTTCTCCACTAGATGGACATGAAGATCCCATCTGACAGCAGATTGTATGAATGGTGGAAATCCAGCACCTCAGTAATTGTGAAACATGCTTTTCTGTAAAAGTGGCTTCATTAACACCTGGAGCAAGCAAGAAAGCAGCCCACAGGCAAGCTCAGACCAAACATGCCAGAACTAAAGCTGCCTCCTTTGCTCATATTTGAAAACATCTCATTCTAGTATTCCCCCTTGACATGGAGAGCTGCTACAACTCTCTGACAAAAACGATTTTGCAAAAAGCAGGGGGAAATTGAAAATACCAGAAATAAGTACTTCCTGAAATTTCCTGTAAAAAGTTGTCCTGATTTCCTACACAGACAGCATGACTCTTGTCATGGCAGTGATGTAAAAAAATCTTTGCTGTCCTGTGGGGTAACATCAGAGCTGGACAGTGCTTGTTAATGACAACCCTTAGGTCATGTCATGTTTTCATTTGGTGAAACCTAAAATTTAATGTCCTAAAATCCACCTCCAACTTTGCATGTGAAGTTTTTCAGTCCTAAATTTTCATGTCGTACTAACAAATTGAGTTGATTTCCTCATGTCCTATCACCTTCAAAAAACACCTAAGCTCTGCCAGTGCCATTAAGAGCATTTGACAGGGTAGAGAACTATCATTATGGGCCTCTCTTGCTTTCTCAGTTTAAATAGGTCTCATTTCAATTGCCTTTCTCTCTAGGTCATGTTTCCTCAACCACTTATTACCCATACTGCTCTCCTTTGTCTAAAAATCTGTTTGTGCAGGATGTATAAAATTATACCTTACCAAATGGCCTCATTAGGGCTTTGAAATAATTACATCTCAGGTCTTGCAAAATCAGCAACAGGGGAAAAAAAAGGACTGGTAAAGGTTATTAAGTACAGAGAGGATGTCTTCCCTGACTTTCAAATTGGTGGTGGCCACAAGCAGATTTTGGAAAGTGGTGTACCTTTCTGACAGCAATGTGCGACTGATTCCCATTCACCCTGTGGCCAGCAAAAATCCCTAGAGCCTGAGCTGCCCAGCTGGCTCCTCCTCCCTGCATTTCACTGAGCTGCTTTCCAGTTTTTTTCTGGCATGTATCTGTTCTGAATTTAATGTGATTAATTATAGTCCAGTCCGCTCATATATAAGCATAATCTACCAAAGACAGAGAAATTGGCTTCTTCTTTCCATAAGACAATTGTTCCCTTGTCACATGTTTGACAGCTCTTTTAAAACCTCGGTTTGTGTGCACAGAAAAGGTCCTAAAAAGAGAGAGGCATTCCAATAGGGTCAGTAAACATGGTGTGTAATTAAGATGTGTAAAACAAAGATCTGCAGGTCTGGCCATCTGTTTTGACTCATCTGGCTGGGACGAGTGGCCCACGACAGGCTTTTGTTGAATGCCTAGATGTGGTGTCCGGTTTGTCCGTGCTGGCGTCCGTCTGTTTGGAGGGCAGGGTGCCCATTACCCAGTGCTGAGGCACCTGGCACTGCTTTGAGCATGGAGAGCCTTGTGCAGGCAGCCCACACAGGCTTGCTGGGCTGCATCTGCTCGTCTGGAGCTCCCACTGATGCGTTTTTTGGCAGTGCCAACACAGCAGCCACATGTCTAGTGTTTGCCTCATCCCTGCTGAAGGGCCCGTGCCAAGGAATACCAACAAGGAGCAGGGAGATCCTTGAAAAGCCAGACAGGAGCTTGTGGTAACTGACTTTCACGGGCAGAGCTAAAGGGAGCTCAGCTGTGTGAGGTAGACCCAGAAACATCCTTTCCAAAAGCACTGGTGCTGTATCAGGCTTGGAAGAGAGCAAAGGTGTCTGTTTTTTGTAGATCCAACCTCTGCTCTAAGCCAGCTGACTATGGGATTGATTTTGTGCTCCTAGATACCATCTGAGTTATTGTTGGTGTACTTGAAAATGTAAGAATCACCAAACTCAGAAAACAGAGACATCTAACCTGTTACCTTCCCTCCAGCCTCACGAATATGAATAAGAACAATGAGCTCAGGATACTGCTGGGCAGAAAGTCTTATCTTTTAGTAATGACAGTGCAGGCACTTTCTGAGCCAGAATGATTATCTCCCTATTTCATAGCTCTCAAAGGATTTCTACACAAGAGCTTGTACAGTTGCTTTTGAAGCTGGTCTCAATAACCAGCTTTCCATGACAAGGAGCACCACTGCTGAAGCACACAGTGCCTGAAGAGTCACTGCCGTCTACCTATATACAAGGCAGCAGATAGAATATATATTTATTTGCTTTGTGTGCAAACAGTCTTGATGCTTAAACATGTTTTGCAAGGTGCTGCAAGCTTGATAGTGCCTGAAATGTACCCTGCAAACTCAGGCTGCCTCCAGTACCCAGAGGTTATTGCTCTTGATTGTCTAGTTTGTGTGCCCTTGGCTGCACAGTGATGCAGCTTCAAAAGGAAAAAGAACAAAGCTGCACTCTTCACTCTGCCCTCAATGTCTCTTAAACAAACCCCAGTCAGAAAAACTGTGAGTCCAAAAACTGTGAGTCTGAGTAGCTATAATGACTCAAGCGCTACAATTTTTGGACAGCTCCCAGGACGTTTGTTGTAAAGCTTGGGGCATTTCTCACTACTCTCCCTTTGCAGTCAACATGAGAATATGAAGGCCAACATTATTTGCAACAGGGTTAAATGAAGGAATGTCTCCCTGTGCAATAATTAAAATAATAACTACAGTGACTGACTGTTTGTACATTAATACTGTTTTGCAGCCCCAGTGAGACAAGAACTTCCAGGAAAAAAATAAGAGGTCAAAGGACAATTTTAAAGTATATAATTACTGCTGGTTTTGTTTCACAGTCACTTCAAGTTTCCATTTACAGCCACAGAGCCTTTTCCTGGAGGTGCTTACGCCTCTGTCAAGAGCCATCCCTTGTTCTTGCACTCCTCCTGTATAAGAATTGATGTATTTGCAGAAGGTCATAATGGTTGTGCCAAACTTAGAAATTCACCCCAGGTTTGGCTCAGGTTTGAATGTCACTATTACTGTCCCTGCTTGCACAAAATGAAGCTGCATTCAAAAAAAAAAAAATAAATTAATTTATGTATGAGGTTTGTCATTGCTGATGAAGGAAAGAGGAGAGATAAGATAAAAGCCTGTTTAGACATAAGGTGTTATTAGATGTTCTGTGTACTGTCCACAGCATATCTAGGCCACAGAGGATATAATACCTGCATAAAAAGGAAAGCAGTTTGACATTTTAGTTAGGATATGATGATATCAATGCATGGTATCACATTACATGCACTGGCTTAGTTGAACAGATCTGGATTACCTGGCAAAGGCTTGTCACAAAAGTGTGATTTAGCTTCAAAACGGAAGTAATACCTCAATGTATAACTTTGATAAAGATGG
The DNA here is from genome assembly GCF_009819655.1 of Sylvia atricapilla. Lineage (NCBI taxonomy): Eukaryota > Metazoa > Chordata > Aves > Passeriformes > Sylviidae > Sylvia > Sylvia atricapilla. Next base: position 11,457,816 of record NC_089147.1, read on the forward strand.
TAAGATTTGAAGAAGCGGTACTATGGCCACAAAAATCAGAAAGAAGGGTGAGTTTGTTGAAGAGTTGTCACCTTTGACTGTTTTTTAATGGCCTCCTTGGATGACTGCTGGGCTGGGAAGTTCACTACAAGCTTGCAGAGAAGTTTTTGCATCTCTCAAAGGTGGTCATTTCTAATACGCTATCAGCCTTGGAGGGTGCTGCTGTAAAAAATTGAGTAACCTTCAGTAATTTGAGAAATAGGGTAAAGCAGACGCTGAAACAGATGCAGGAGGAACCACGTTCTGAAAAACTGTTCCAGTGTAGAGATTTTGAACGCCAACATCATCTGAATGGCACGAAGACTCCTTTCCAGTAAGACTGTGCAGTTCAGTGCTGCTGGACCAATTTTCTGTCTTTGGCAAACTCCTAACACCCACCCTGGATAGTCATATCCCACTTTTATCACTAAGACATTTATTTTGCAGTCTAGTTTCCCCTCTCTATGCTTTTCTTACTTTTCTCAGATCTTGAATTAACAGAAACTGTTCATTGATACAAGATTGGCAAAGAATTTTTTAAAAGAAAAAAAAAAAAAACCTGCAAGCAATTAGTATGTGTAGCTTCAAAACCAGTCTGAACCAAAAAGTAGTATTTGGAGCTTGTGTGTTTGTTTTATTTTTAAATTAAGTTTAATATTTTTCATTGAAGTTTCCAAATGGGAATCCAGAAAATAAGGAGAGATAATAATAGTAATAAATAAATAAATAAATAAATTAAGTGATTACATTTTGTGTTTCTTAGAATAGAAGCAATTTTAGTTATTGTACTGATTAAATTCCTGAGATATGCCAGAGATTTAGCAAAGGACAGTGCAGAAAAAGCCCGTCACAGCACAGTGTATGTTTTCAAATTTTTTATTCCTGTTCTTCCCAGGTTACTGTCAACAATTTGGGGACAGATACTGGGGAAAAGTGAGGGCTAAACCACACATGAGCACTGGATTCCTTATTACTCTAAAATTAACTTCTTTTCCTTGAAAACTGTCTATTTCAAAGAAGGAGACGTCTTTTTTGTATTTACAAGTGTCTCCCATTTGATTTCTATGAATAATTCACCACCTCCAGATGGAGTCCAAGCCAACAACTGCAAATATCACGGTATTGAAAGCCAGACCCTGGTGCAACAGTTACAAGCGTGTGTGTTCCAACTGGAGCCACATCAAATGTCTGCTTAGAACAGGATGAATACGAAATCTGTCCCTGGATGTATTCAGTAACAAGGATTTAAAACTTATTCCTTCCCTCTCATAAATTTAATTGGTGAATGTATTCATGGAAAGCTGGAAATTAAAATGAAGAAGCAGATGAAGAGCCTTGTGCTTAGGCTTTGGCTAGAGGTAGATTAAGGTAGAGTTCCCACATACTGATCTTCCACCCTGTACTTTGTTTTCTCTCCATTCCAAATTCTGAAAGGAGAGGTGACATAAAATGGATTTACACAGAAATCCAGGAGAAAAATCACCTCACCTTTCATCCTGTCTCCTGTCCTTGCACTGGTCTGTGGGACAGAATAAGGACAGAGCTGTCATGTCACAGCTCATCCCTCCCACCCCTTTCTTTAAGCTGTCCAGCAGCACTAGTGTTTCTGGCCCTGGAACAAGCCCTGACGTATATGACAGGTATCTTGGAAGTCCCTGAGACACCAAAGGCAGCAAAAAGGTAGGTGAAAGAGTAGGCGACGAAGGAAAAATACAGAGCTATGGGAAAGTTCATGGACAGGTTTATGAGGATAAGTGCTTAAAACAGTGTGGAACAAGTGAGAGCAGATGGAGGTGAAAGGATACCAGACCTTACTGTCTCTGGCCTTTGGTGTGCAACACAGGTGGAACTGGAGTTGCGAGGTCTGTCAGCTATTCTTCACAGGATTTATTGGGATCCTCACCTTAAGCAGTCACAAATGCTGCAGTGCAGATCCCCTTCGGTGAGCAGCTGGAGCGACCCCAGCCTTGGCTGGAAAGAGCAGGCAGAGGTAGGGATGGTAAAGGAAAACAGGCAGGAGGGAGTTCAGAGGTGTTGCTGTAGATGTTGCTTTCTCAGGAACATCTGATGTTCATGATTTCTATTTTATTGCCAGTATCATTCCTCCTGAATGGGCTAATAGCAGGATAAATTAAAAGAATGATGTGCTTTGAGAGTAGAGTCACTATCAAAATCAAAATTTGCTTGTTTAAAATACTGTGCAACATTTGTGGAAATTTCTCCCACCCTTGCTTACATGCAGTATAAATTTACTGGCAGTTGTCTTGTCACTGTTGAAGCTATATTCAATTTTACCAGCAACAATGTATTGTGATTGGAGTGAATTGAATTTTCTTTTCCATTCAGAAATTATTAGATGCACAACGTAGAACTGAATAATAAGCACCTGTTCATAAATGTTTTGCCTGTGGTTACACAGAGTCACGTGCCTTCATCACTGCTGTACACAGGGATATCATTACAGAGACTCAATATGACTGAGCCAAGTAGCCACTTCTGCTTTTTATGTCAAATACTGCACTAATGTTACAGCCTTGGAATAGGATTTCTACTCCGATCAGTCCTAAGGAGAAAAATCTCGTTCTTTCAGTTAGCAAAATCAATTAAAATTAGGTTATGAAAAAGAGATTGATTCTGTTCTGCAGATCTATAAATATATTATGGTCCCACTGTTAAGTGAAAGGCTTCAATCCAGGTGGTTAGAGGTAGGGAGCAGGGGTGAAATGAACTACATCAGAATCCGTGAGACTATTTGCAGCTGCCTTCAAAATACTTTTGAACTTTTTTCTTGGAGAAGAGTCCAGTTTCTGGAAAGAAATTGTGTTTTTTATGATAAAGGAGAAGTGTTCAGAATTTTAGAGTATTCAGCATTATATTACTACCAACCCTGGTGTGTGAAAATGCACACCTAAACAGATCAGCTGCAGTAGAGCTGGGAAAAGGTAAAGGAGAGAAAAAGAGCAAGACCCACAGTAGTGAGACTCCAGAATTTCCTACCACATAAGCACATCACAGCATAACTTTGTTTTCTGCTTTCTCCTGCTGTCAAACTTGAGAGAGATTAAAATCAGAGAAGTCTGGAAAGGAAATGAAGCTGCTCACTTTATTAGTCTTGATTAACAGCAAATCATTCTCCTAACATTTACTTTCCCTTCATTTATTTAAGAGTGATTACATGCAAATAGCAGTTAAAAACATCATGGTTTTAATAACAGTTTTATTTGCCACTGTAATTGCTTCTGTAGCATCTCTGAAGTCTGACACACACCCCTCCTGACAAAAAAAATCAAAAAAGGCAAAAATGCCTCTTTCTCTTTTTAAAGTACACTCTCCAAAACGGGAAAGATGTAGGAGTTTATTTACTATGTTTCCTATTTATTTATGTGACTGTGTATTTGTTATTGACTATGATTGTCCAAGCTTGAAGGCTGCACCTGTACTCCCATATGGAGACCCCTTAAGATCAACTTTAACCTCCTGTGCCCTCAGAAGCTCCTCAATTGCACAAGAGTACAAGTTTACTCAGCTAAGCTGTTGATGTGTCCTGTGCTGTACTTTGCTCCCCACTATCACAGTGGGAATGGCAGGACTGTCCTGCACTTTGGGCAGAGTGTGGGTGGCACTGAGGCGTGGGAGCTTTTGCTCAGCCGTGGCTTTATCCTTCCAAACTGCAGCTGCTGCCAAGCAACGCCTGAGGTGCCATGGTGAAGTATCCATTTGGCTGTTCATTGCTAAACTGCTAAGTGAATATCTCTCTTTTTTACCCTGTTACCTCTGGTGAAAACTTCCACAACAAAATCCATATAGACCCTTATTTTCAACTCTAGTTGGTGGTTTCTGTCATCCTATAAAATCCATGGCTGGGACAAAAACTAGGAGTCTTTTTCAATAGGAGGGATGGAGCATCTGTCCTCAGAGAAAATTCTTTGAGCTTGACGTTGATGTGTCTATTTTTTTTCCTTTCAAAAGAGCCATTTATGCTCATTCCTTCTGCATCTGAGGGCTAATACAAACCAAATGGCCCTACTTTTCCAGAGGTGCTGTATATCCTGGAAGTGTTCCCAGGATATCTGTCAGTTCAGATTCACCTTGTTTCTTTTCAATAAAATCTAGCACTGATGGGAGCTCCAACAACATCATCTCAAAATGAATGTGACCTTCCGGTGAAGAAGGCAAGCAACCTTCTCCCTCTGGGATCAGGGCATGGTTATGCCTCATTACTGTGAATAAGTTTTCTACACAGGTTTCTGCTGCATATCTGGGCAACTTCAGAGTGTATGCCCATGTAAATAAATAATTACTTCCTTTAAGTAGACCCAAAATGTTTGGGAGTGGGAATAAGGAAAGAATCCTACTTTCTGCATTCTTTGTAAGAGGTGTTCAAAAAAGGGGAAAAAAGGGCCTTTCTCATCAAAGCCACAGGTCTCTGAGGAGTTAAAAGAGGTAGATTTGTTAAAATCAGAATTGCATGTTTTGCAAATTTGGTTTTGGAAAACCATCACATTTTTAAACAAACTTTATTAGAATTCATATCCAGTTATGAAACTGTACAGAACTCCTTTAACAAGCATAGTCTGGCTGGAGGCAATGAATCTGTCTTTGTCACTAATGATGTTTGTATTATTTTAGCACTGTTGATACTGGGGATTTGTGGGGGGGCTGCAAGCAATCATCTTTCAACCACAGCTCACTTGCCTTGCATGCTGATTAGAAAAACACTTTTCCCTCTTGATGTCAGGATCACAGTGGGGTACACGAGAGGACAGGCCCAAAGGATTTCAATCACACAGTCTGGTTGCTGGAAAAACCCCTTGCAATTCCAGTGACCTTTACTTATTCAGTGAAGGGGGTGGGTGGACCTCCTCTGGCAACGTTTCTCAGTAATCTGCATCTTTTTCATGTGATGAGTGTGGTACCTTGTCAGGAGGGTTTGTTATTTGGTAGAAAGTCATTCTCAGAAGAACTAAGGCAGCTCTCATATTTTCAGATGTGAAGGAATCCTGGCCCTGGGCCAGGTCCAAGCTGTTCAAATGCTGAGAAATCTGTTTCCAAGGTACAGTTCAATTGAATCAGTTAAATATATTTATATATTATGTACTTTATACAATATAGTAAGTATTCTATACCAAATATTCCATACTATCTACTGTATAGTATGTGTATAAGAGCATTTGTATGTACAGGTGATTTAACATGGCTGGAGACATGTGCTGTATCTTCTTTCCCTGTCCTGTGATGCTACTGTAAGTGCCAGATGTGATCCCCCAAACACAGACCAAATATATTCTTCTGCTTTTAGGTGTGAAAGGGAAACAAGCATGTCTACATCTTCTCTTGGCACATCTGTCCCTTGTACAAAAGTTTCTTTTGCTTTGCCTTGAAACAGTGGCAGTAAGTGCAGGGCAGGGCTATGATGGTGCTGTGGAAAGAGGCTGCCACTCCTGGCCCTTGTTTCTGGGTGCAGAAGGTGGATGGGGGCTGCCTGGGTGAGGAAGGAGAGTGACTTATGTGTCAGTTCTGCAACATGGAGGAGGAGGGAGCAGGGACATACTAATGGAAACTAGGTATTAGGTGAGGATTTTCATTGTTGTTTTAGCAGCTATCCTGTTGTTATCCTGTTAACAGTTATCCTGTTGTAGGTACCAAAATTGCATAAATTCATCCAAGATCTTCCTCAGATCAGGAGGGAGTGGGTTTTTGGCATCCAGAAGATGTGCACAGGATATTTAGGATGCTGTCACGCTTACATATCATTCTCTCTCCTGCCATGACAGAGAAGTAGGAGGATAGCACACACTTTCCTGATCCCTTTCAACATCCCAGCCCTCTCCTGTGTTGGCTTGGATAGCAAGAAAAATCAGTTTGTGAACTGCAGTGACAGACATACGTCTACCCATGGCATAGATGTATGGTTAATAGCTGAAGGCTATTTACATAAAGAGATATTTTTGTAGCCTTTGAAACCCACTGCTTTCTTTAACTTGGTACTGTGAGACCTACCACAAAATTAAAAGTATTCTCCTGTGCTCCAGTCCTAAAGAGACAAGCACTGTGACCTGAGTGAGCAGTGTCTGCTCATGATCCTCCACAGAAAGTGGGAAAGGATCAGCACAATTCATTTTTATTCCAGTTATAAAAGATACTTTTTTTATGAGCAGATAAGATATTTTGTCAGGAAATGGTTCTCAGCAGAAATAAGTGCCAGGTTCAGAGAGTGGGTTCGATGCCTCCTTGCTCTTGATGCCCTAAAGAAATGAGAGGGCTGTATTCCACCTGCTGCTGTCAGGGCTTGGAGCTCAAGAACCATGACAAACGGTGCACAAGGCAAAAATACCAAAATGAAGGAGGGGAGTGAAAATGATCTACAGTAACTGAGAAAAAAAAAAAGGTTAATATTCCTTGGCAGTTGTTACCTAACTATTCCTTTTTTTTAGTGTTTAAATTTAACAGTAATATTCAGGAATATATTGAGCATTTGAGGGAAAGCTCCACAGTGTTGAAAAAAAAAGTAGAGAGTAGAAACTAAAAGTTCTGGCACTAGCAGAATACTAATTTGGGTCTGCAGCAATTAATTAAATTGATTTTAATTAAATTTTTCCTGCTGGATTCATGAAACAATCTGTAATTCTGCCACCTATGCTATAAAAATATAACATATTCCCTTTGAATTTGTAAATGTTCATAACTGTTATTTTTAATCAAAGGTCCACCTGAGTTTAATTGTTCCATAGGTTTGGTGGGTTAAAACACATGAATTTCAGAGGTTTCGTGCAGACAAGATGATACTGTGATTAACGTTTGTCATCCGTGAGCTCTTCCTCATTACCATCACCTGTCCATGGACTAAATATTCAGAAAACCATTTAATCCTGAGTCAAGGCTGTGAACTCGGGATCAGAGTCCCAGGCTGTGTGGTCAGTTCAGCAAAGTGAATGAGAAAGAGTTTGTGATAAAATAACTCGTGGCATAATAATAATAATATGTGACATGGCAGTGACATGCAGTGACACCACGTGCCATGGCTGGGTGTCCCCTCCTGGCTATGTCCTTACCCAGTGCTTCTGCCAGGTAGAGACAGATTCACTGAAGTGTCATCAGTGCAGCAGGGCTGTTCAGGTTTGGGGTTTCTTTTACAAGTAGTAATGAGGCCTCCAGGAATATATACTTAGGTTGAAAGAAAATCCCTTAAAAATCTTAGAGAGCAAATCCTTTCTCTCTGACTTCTTTGAACAGCACAAACATATTTTTCCTTCCATGCCAGGCCAGAAAGAATCAAAGACTAGGGAATGTGATCTCTCCCTCTCTCTCTCCCTCTCTCTCTCTCTCTGTTGTAATGACCAAACTTGACCCAGACAGAGCTGCAAGGCTCTGTGTGACTCACCTGAGCCAGTGTACCTCCTAATGAAATCATCCATAGTCCAGATGGCAAATCCAGCTTCCAAGAGACCCATGAATTGAAATTCACTTATCCTTAATGGATATTTTGAATAATATTGAGTGATTTTTCAGAATGCTACTCTACTGGGCACTCTCCAGATATGTCAAATTGTGTCAAGTGGTTGTTCACTGTGGAACCTAAAATAAAGGCTTTTATGCAAAGACAGAAGACTGCAAGTGTAGGTGACTGCTCTGCATTACCTACTCACTTTGCTAGCTTCAATGTGAAACCTGTTACAGGGCTCTTCATGGGTCTTTGAAGTACATTTTATGGAAAAATTATTTGAATTTCTTCAGCAGGCTTGGTACGAGAACACAAGAAAATTTTGCATGCAAAACAGTGAATTTCTCTTCTGTTTTGATTTTTTAAAATTCTTCTATTCTTTTTTAAATATCACTCAAAATACTTTATTTGAAATTAAATAAAAAGTATTCAAGTGGTTTTTTTCTCTTAACAGAAATGTAAAAAAAACTATTAGCACATTTCATAATCATCTCTCTCAAGAAAAAAATAAATTGAAATTTTAATCACTTTATCATTTTTTCATGAGGCAGCAGGAGTTCAGCTGGCAGCTTTCTAGTAGATGCAATAAGAAGACTAAAAGAACTGCCTAATGCAAAAGCTGACCATTAAACAGCAGGTTTAATTCCTGACAATTAGGCTTGCCTCTCCAATCAAAACTTACTGAAAAGGGCCAGAGCTTAATTTTCAAGCAGTGCTTGCAGGAATAATTTTCCTGGTCTGGCCATAGAGCACTGGATAGAGCTGGCTTCTGCTGGCACATCCAGCCCTGGGCCTGGCCAGGCTTCTTGGGGCTCCACATGGAGGAAAAGATGAAGTTCCACAGGACTTGATCCTCATGTTTTCCCTTTCTCAGCAGGATCAGATCAGCTGTGCCAGAGCCCAGGGAGCCTTCACTAGAGCCTCTCCAGACCCTGCTGTCTGGAGCACAAAACAGTGCTGCTGCAAGGGGTCCCACAGGACACAGGGGGCTTTGACATCAGGATGAAATCAATGATTAAAAGAGACATAATCAACTTTTAAAATTATGATTCTGAATGTTTTAGCAGAGGCATGATCAATCTCCTAAAGGATGCTCTGGCAGATATGAGCTCCTGCCAATGGTTTTCCTGCACAGGACTCTGCCAGGGAAAGCTCCTGCAGCCCATCCTGACCATCTTAAGTTCAGATTTGACTTTCCACAGGGGGGTTGTGACTGTCTGAAGGCAGCTTTCCTTGCTTTTTCCAAACCACCTCTGAGGGTCACAGGTCTCTTCCAGATTACATTGACTACTGATTAAATAAATAGGAGAAGACAGAAGTCTTGATTCCCAGCCCAGCAAGTTTATTTTTATCCCATGTTCTGGTATACATACAAAAGTTCTGAATTATGATGTTCGATATTGTCTGCTGCATTCTTAGAGGGAAATGTCACAATGTATCAGCAAATGAAATTCAACTGGTTTCTGTTTATTTATCCTACCTAAGAGCTGAAAATGCTGCAGTAATGAACAATATATCAAAATGTCAAATTTACATTCAAGCTATTTGGAATTCTCAGTTTCCCAAACAATAAGGCAATAACTTTAAAAAAAGTGATGTCCTGCAAACCATCATTGCAGTGCAGCCAAAACTTCTTGGTATTAAAGGCTTCTTTCTCCAGGATATAAAAGTATTACAGGCAATTAATTATGCTGTGATTAGCTGAGACATCTTAACTGTAAATCATTGTTGCCTAAATATGGCTTCAAAGAATTAATTGGGTTTCTGCCAGCTGAGGGAAATGAAATCTAGCACTAGAAATTATATCACAGCTCATGCACCTGTGAAAGAGTCTGTGGGCAGTGCAGAGGTGCACACCTTGTATTTACACTGGATCCCACCAGCAGAGCTCCTCAAAAGCCCTGCAGATGGCTGTAAGGGACAAGCCCATCTGACTTTTCCTCCTGGTGCTTGCCCCCATAACACCACAGTAAAGTACTGTGGACTTCATGTTGAGGGAGAGCCACCAAGGAGGGTCCTGTCTCATATTTGGGCTATCCTGAGATGTAAACTGCTCAAAATGAGCTGCAGCTTTTCTCCAGCCCAGCTCACAGAAAAAGCTACAGCTTTTCTCTCAGCCTGAGTCTGCATCCAAACACTGGACTTGAGTGAATTCAGGAGAATTCTGTGTCACAAGTAGAGATATGACCACAGTTCCTGGATCCACCCAGAGAAATAAGGAAGGTTCCTGAAGGCAGCCCCCTGTCACACCCACCCCATATATCAGGAAATCAGCACCATGTGACAAACTTTAATCAAACTGACTTCAGAACCTGCAGTCCGGATTTAGTCTTGTGAGATGTTCACAGATATAATCTTTCAGATATGAGAAAAATAGAGATTGTTGTAAATCTGATATCTAAAATGAAATACATTTAGCAGTCTTTGTATCTTCTCAAACATGGAAATGTATCCACACCGTAGTGCAAACACAGCCAGCTTCTGACAATAATCCTATTGAAGTAACAATCTCTGCTCATGTTTCTGTCTTTCAGATCATGTGGAAATTTCATTTAGAAAGATTAAAAATTAAAAAAATGTCTTTTTTTTTTTTTTTTTTTTTTTTTTTTTTTTTTTTTTTTTTTTTTTTTTTTTTGTCTTTTTTCTTTTTTTCCCTCACATCTCTTCCATGTGTTTATGGAAGACACTGCTTTTCTCTTTAAAGGTCACTGAAGGTGTCTGGGGTCTGTTTTCTATGAAATCCAATTTTCTATACTCTCTGGCTAGATATTACTTAAAGTCCTTAATAAGCCTATAATATCTATTGCAGGGAAACACTTTCTTACATCTTAAGAAATCCAGATGGACTATGCTGCTGGGATGCAACCCAGATTCCCTTCCCACAGCAGGGATTGCTTTCAAGCTAGTAAATTAAGGCTAGTGAATTAAGCTTTACTCCAGACCAAAACAGCTGCCCAGGAGAAAGGTGGACACAATCCAGCCCTGTCTGTAAGAGTCACTATTTGTATCTACCCCAAAGGATTGGGCTGTTGCCTCCAGCCTGAAGTCATGGTCAAACTGACATCAGCAGAAGACAGTGCTCTGTCTCACTGCCCTAGTGTCACACAACAAAATTTGGCCAAGGTTTTAAAGGAAATCACCTTTGTAAATATCTTGTAGAGCTGCATAGTTATGGCCTCAGGTGTCCTAGGATCGTAGGCATGGAATTTCCTTAGTATCACCTTACTGTCTCTGCTACCAGCTCATGGGATGAGATTCACAAAGTAGATATCTCCAAGCCATCCTAACACTGCTGAGAGTCAGTGGAGAGAAAAAAAGGCTTCTATGATGAGATTCATCCAAGTAGTAAGAATTGGGCCTAATTTTTTCCTTCAGTAATTAGCATGGAAGCCTAAGGTGACTACCTCAGTTATAGTCATCCAGAACTGTATGGGATGAATTCCAAACACAATGAATAAGCTCCTCAAGAGTAATAATCTTATTTATACTACAAAGTATTCTGTTCTTCCTCAGGGTGCAGGAAGCTTTTAGCTGATGTAAGCATACTGCCAAAATAAATAGTACTATCCTTGGCTGTGCAGTCTCTCCCACTCGTTTCTTTTGGGGAAAAAAGGTTGATGTGGCCATGTCCTAAATTGCACAAACTGGTGTGGCTGAAAACAAATGAATTTCAAAGCTTCATATGCTGTTAAATCTACCATATCTAAGTATCTTTAGTCGCCTTGTGCAGTGATTCCTTTCACTGTTACAAGACGGGTCATGCTTTATGTATTGAAATCCTCATCACTAATTTCTAATCAGTTTTTGCTTCTACATTTTGCAGTATGTATTGTCAGCTGTTTCTCTGCATGTTTTCAAAAATCAGAGTCAACCATGTCATGGTGAGATCATGTCTTTAAACAAAGAGAATGGTCAGTACCACACCATCTGATGCCCTGTAATGGGTCTACATTTCTGATTAAACAAAAAATGTCCTTGGGTTTGGAGATCTAAAAGGATCAGCTCATAAAATATTTCATTTCACATCATGTGATAAGTAGCTTCCACTCCATAAATTCTTTTCCAGCTGGTGCTGGAGACAGACAGGTTCTGTGTGGGTTTTTGTCCAAAGCAAATCATCATAGTCTCAGTCTCTCTGTAATTGCAATTATTCACCATGTATTGTGACTTGCAAATGAGGCTTATGAAGACCATTCAGAAACAAGCCATGCACAAATACACAGATTAAGAAGGTATTAAAATGTGTCTTGCTCTAGAATGTTTTGCCATCTCTTTCAGCACAAGTTTTGTAGCAGTGTGAGTCTTGATCAATGATCCCTGCCTGCCACATGAAGACAAGAGGAGAGTTGTGCCATACACAGTGGAGCTACAGGGGCTGCAAAAGGCCTTTTGCAATATTTATTGCATGTACATGGCATAAGGCCATGGGATGTGTCTTTCCCAAAACACAGCCAGCATCTCCTGCTCCTCTGGCACTGCAGAGCCTCGGGGCCTGGACACTCAATGCTGATATCCAGGGCAAGCCGTGAATTATCTCAGCCTGGAGGATGTATCATGGCTTGGTGGAGGCTTGTTAGAGACACGAGAATTTGAATTAACTGAAAAGGCTGAAAGTTTCACTTGACTGGGAACTAAGTGAAGGTGGTAGTGGACTGCAGGGCTTTGAGTGCTCCTTCCACAGCCCTGTGGAGGGATCCTGAGCCCTCCAGCAAATCTGGGAGATACATCTTAGAGTTCCCTGTTCTGTTTTTCAGCCACTTTCCTCCTTAGCAGATTCTCTGGAGGGTTATTCCCTGCCTGTTTCAGGGAAGCACTTGGAGCCACAGGAACACAGGGAGCTAAGAAGGGAAAAAGTACAGTTCAAAACCAAAATGGTTAAAAGTGATTTTCAAACGTCAGGCTGCCTCAGGGAAACAAGAGCTCACCTCAGCTCCATTTAGAGGGATGTTGGGTAGAAGGAATTTTCTTCTTTCAAATGTATGTGCATTTATACTGCATAAAAATGTAGTTAAATGCAGGCCTCTGTGTGACTGAGGAGCGAATATTAAACATAAACGGGTTGCTTCACATCTGGAAGGAAAGCAAATCAGCATTGCTTCTCCACAGGGTGAAACTGAAATGTGAGCCTTGCAATCTTATTACTAGGCCAGGGAGAAATGAAATAGAGAGCTGAGAATCAGTATGAGGTAAAATAAGGCATTAAACTATCAGATGAAATCCGGACAAAAGAGGAGAAATGCAGGTGCAGGAGCAAAAAGAAGAACAAATTTTGTCTTTTGGACAAGTTGAGGGGGTTTTGTGCAATAGCATAATACATGTTTTAAGTAGTGTTCTGTCTCAGTGAGTAAAACAGTAATTTGGAAGAATTTGGAAAATTTTTTCTATGATCAACAATTTTTACCTTTGTTTCCTCTGTTTTCTCTGACAGTTTTTTGTGTGCTTTGTCACTTAAAACAAGGAATTTAGAGGAAAAGTCTCTTCTGTGAACTGGTGTGGTAGGACCATAATCCAGCACAGAATATCAAGACGGTCAAGGAAATGTAGCTTCCTTACACCAAGAACATTGTGATTTCTCAGTCAGATAGGAAATGTCTGAGAATAGATGCACTTATTACAACCAGAGCTTGCATGATCCTTTTCCAACTTTTTCCTTTCTCAAAAACCTGCATGGGAACACTGTCTTACTCAGCAAATAGTGTGAATACATTCACTGAAGAGTTCACAGTGAGTAGGTACTGAGTAGGTCACAGATAGGGACACAGAGTCAGCTTTTGTTAGCTGATGATTAATTCTGCTTTGAATAAAAGGAATCATGTAATTGCTTGAATCTATTAAATATTGTTTATTATTATTATGTTATAATTTCCCTCCTTCAGTGTGTGAAGCTTTCCCCTTATATAATACAGTTTGCAAATGCTGACTACTCCACCAACATAATCAATTATTTAAGAACTTTTTCTTTGCTATACACTCTTGACAAGGCATATGCAATGCCTAGAAATGTGAAGACAGTTTATTCAGAGAAACAAATCTAACATCTACTTTTTAAAATCAGAAGACAGAAGCATCAGAATAAATGCAGAACCTTCCTCTGGGATTGTCCCTTTGTATGCTTAACCCTCCGTTTGCTGATCCTTATTCATTGTCACAAGGTGCTAATCTCCAGCTCTTCATCACTTCTTTCTGGTTTCAGGTGGTTACAACAAAGAACCAAAACAAATTTTCTGTCATCCATCCCCCCCAGCTGAAGAGAAAAGTGGAAGATTGAAATAAGCACCTTGACCACAGGTGATTGCCAGCAGTCGCAGAAGCTCCACAAATAACAGGTAAATCTGGGATTTCTGTGCTTCACCTGCAGGAGGTGGTTTACACACCTGAAAGTAGAATAGGATTAGAAAGAACCTCAGTCTGTGATGACAAGCAGCAAGAATATGAATTTTATATCTAGAGGCTGACATTAACTTCCATATGCTCCTCAGAGGAAGCTTATAAGCGAATAATCTGCTGAATAGGATTGCACTAATTAAAGTGAATTATTTGAAAGAAAGACAAAGGGGAGTTTATCAAGGAATTCACTCAGAGCACATGCTGCTGCCAGCCTTGTTTTAATTTACCTAACACTGCTGCAGTCTATATGAAACCCTTCTAGGATTCTAAAGTGCCCTTGTCACATTAAATTTTTCCTGAAGAATAAGGGGGACTCATGTGGGGAGAAGGTAAGTAGGATTAGGCTGCTGTAGAGTTGTGCTGGTTTTTTTTATTTTTTCTTTGTAACATCTCAGGTCTAACTCGAAGCCTCCATCCTGGAAAGATTCCACTTCTCAAAAATCTGTTTTTCTTGGGTTCTCTATCACACTGCAATAATCTTTCCCCTCAGTCAAGTAAACAACAGCACATCCGTGCTTTATCATGAAGCTTTTGCTAACAGAAATTTAATGAGCCAGAAGACACAAGTTAGAGTTCTGGTGTGGGCTCTGGAAAATCTCTCCTAATCCAGGAGATCTCTCCTAGCCCAATATTTTTCTGTACCAGTAGATTCAACAAGGCTGAGGAACATTCCCAGGCCTGGTGTTGACACAAGTGATCTATGACTTTCCAAAATTATTTTTGGTTTCTGAGGAGATGATCAGAGACTGTTACAATAGTCAATTTTGAGTACAGCTGTATTATTTCTGCAGGGTAAAAGACTTTAGTGTTGTAAAAAAAAATAAAATAATTGATGCTGTCTGGCTTCAGTTCCACGTAAGAAGTATGTTAATTTAATATTATGGGTAATGCACCAGTGTCCAAACTTTTGAGTTTTCCTGCTATGAATAAGACTGCAGACCATCTGCTTTATTTCACTCATCTTGTTACCCAGCATGTTAGAACTTTTTGCCACACAGTTCCTCCTCTTCTTCATGCATCTAATTTGCAAGTGTGAACCCCACTTTGTGATTAGACTTTCATTTGTGGTAGTCAAGAAAACACTCAAAATGTGAGAGTTCTCCATCTGTTATGGTAGCAAAGTTTAAATTCAGCCCCAGTGCAATGTGAAATATTCAGCCATGCTTCTTCATCCAAGCTGCTGACTGGATTCACTGAAATCAGTGCAGACACTGTGGACTCTTTCTGATTGATGGGAGAAGATATTTATATTCTATATTCAGATATATAATTGCATCTATAGTTATGAGTGCATTATGATTTTTTCAGTGAGCACTTCTGGTGAAAAGTTACCTTGCCTATCAGCAGACTTTTGAATGTTTTTTCAGTCACCTTTCCTTTTTTTTGTAGTTGAACAATTTACATTTCTTCCTTTTGCGAGGAATGGGCCATTTCTTGGGTTCTGGTCATAATTTCTGGGTCAGCTAATAACCCCTCTTTTTATTTCCTGCTTAAATGCTGCGTATTAGAGAACTGTTGAGTTGGAAAATGTTAGCTTCATTTAGCTATTGTTGAGTTTTGCTGAGAAAGGGGATGGCTAGTTCATATACTGTGTCCATTTTCAGAGGTAAAATGTATTTAATTGGGCTATTTTTGCTGCAAGTTCACAAAGTTTCTACAGCACGGACTCCAATTAAGCAACTGAATCTGATAAGAAGCAATTGAGGCTGACCCAGCTGTCTTGTAGCACCACAGCAAGTTGTTGTGGATGGCAAGAGGGAGCAAAGTTCCCCATGAAGTGCATTCACACCACATGAAACAGAAGATGCTGGGGTCTCTCCAGAAGTTCCTTAAGAGAGCAGGTTAGAGAATAAAGCTAAACAATTCAAGCAGAACCATGTGAGTACCTTCCACTGCTAATAGCAGTGTTTGGGAGAGGTAAGGTGTCAGGAATAAGTAAACTGGTGTCTCACAGGATCAGACCCAGGGCTGCTGTTTCTCCTCACCCAGCTCCAGCTGTTTACAGTGTGAACAGCTCTGCCTGTGCCACTTACTGCACCTGCTTCACAGCCAGAGGTGAGAAATAAACACACAGAGTATTTCTCTTCTTCCAAATACCTGTCTTACATTGGGATAAATTGCACACAGTTCCTCTGTGCTCAATGCTGAGAGGGCTCAAGGTGTTTAGTTCAGATTCCAACCTGTAGGAATCCAGTTTGTAGATATTTTCAAGCAGGTAAAATCTATGCTATTGCTCTCAGGTCAGTGACCCAGAGCTAACAACTGACCTTGGCTCCCCTATTTCTCCTCCATCTCTGGGCTTTAAAATTAATAATAAAAATAAATAAATAATAATAATAAAAATTGGTGATAAAATTAATTCCAGCTTTCTTGAGTCAAACAGGAAAAAAAATGGGGTTTCCAGAAAGTTTATGTATAAATTTATGAGGCAAGCTGAAGGAGAGAAGTGACTGTATACTCCTAAAAGCCCTGTAATGTAACAACAGGCAGTTCTGTACATCGCAGTTGTAATAGATTCTGTTTGGGCCTTGGTTATACTGGTGAAATCAGTAAACCCACAAATAACTGGTTTGCATAGCTGCTGCTGAATTCTAACGTGTGTGCTGTGGCATTCCTAAGGTGCTTTAGGATGTTTCTATGGGTGTCAACTGTTGGCAAGCAGGATTTATTGAGAACAGGTGGGTTGTGAGGTCTGGCTCTCCCACCATGGTAAACATTTATCTCTGCCACAGCACATACACTCCCAGTGAGCCTCTGAAGTCAGGAGGAGCTCTTTTACTCTGATAAATTATCCAGCCAAACTGAGGCATCTGAACAGAGATGTCATCAATAGATGGGGAGATGCACACTGCAGAGGTCAGTTTCCCTACACCAAGAGAATGGACTCTCTTAACTTCAGAACACAGACATCTCCCTGTGTCTCTAGATCTCACACAAAACTCTTGGGCTCTGAAAAACCCATTTGCCACAGGACCACCCTCATCCCAGTAATGTTTCCTTCTTTCCCTGACGAGAGCCTACTGAAGCTTTGCTTACTTGCTCTCAGACAGCCCTTTTTGATAGCAGAAGTGTTCTGTATTCCAGCACTGGCTCTTGAGGAGGATTCAAAAGCTCAGTGATGCATTGTGCCTGCTTGCTGCAGAGGACCAGGCTGGGCTCTGGGATGCAGGGGTGGAGCTGTGGTTACTAATGCAGGCTGGAACTAACTTATCAAGGCTCCAGTTTTTTTGCTGTTAAGCAACCCTTCCAGTAGCCAAAAAGGTTTGCAAAAGGTTCCCGTTTTCCTTCAATTAACTCTCTGTTTCAATTATTTGAGCTTGCTAACAGTGAAAGATTTATTGCTGGGAGATCCGAAGACATCATCTTCTGCACAGAGGAGAGCTTAAACTTTCTTCTGCCCCTGCAGCTTTCTTTTCCCCTGGGTAGGAAGAATTCCAGCTCCAATCTGCTTTCAACACAAATTGCAAGGTCTGCAGGTTTGATTGAAGCGGCAATTTCCTGAAGCCATCTTCAAAAGTATAACATCTTGTCCCATGCTTAGAGCTGCTAAAGGAATCTCTATAATTTTCTGGATGCAGCAGCTTCTGTAGCATCCTTAGAATTGCCAGGTGAGATCCCATCACCAGTATATCTTACCCAGCATATTTTTGGGGTCTTTTTTGTTTTTTCCTTAGTAAAACCAGCAATACTGGAGCTGTAGAAAGATATAAATCTCAGGTAATACATGGTTTCATTGTACATTGCTGAATTCCTGTTATATCGCTTGATATCAGCTTTACTTAGCTGTCTCTATGAATATCATCCTTAGCACTGCAGTATTTACTTCAATACCTCTCAAAACCACTTGTGGACTTTGTGAAATATTTCAGCAGGAAATATCTCTTGCAAGACCTGAGATGGAAAGCATTTCTAGGCTGTTTCTCCTTGAATACACTGCAGCACCAGGATCTTGATGAGTGATTATTGGAGATTTCTAGAAGAGCTGATGGAGTACATCTCTTTTACATTTTGCAGTAGGTTGTGAGCAGAGAGCTTTGACCTGCAGTCCTGTAAAACCCAGACTCCCCAAGGATGCCCCACATTTCCCTCTGCACTGTGTGTCAGCCAGCCCACAGCCCAGGTACAGCTGTGGAGGGACAGCAAAAGGGAAAGCCTGGATTTTGCACAGGAATGTGCAAACAGCCAAAGACATCCACAGGGACAAGAAAGTATTTATTCCACAACACGTCTTCTAATTTCTCAAAACATAAAGATCCCCTTGTGAAAGGAACCAAAGTACAAATGATCATAAGAGATGCCAAGAGAAAGGTACAAAGAGATTATTGTCGAATAACTTCTGTCCATCTTCCAGAAGAGGTGAATTGTCTGCCATCCCATATGTCCTCCAGTCCCCCTTCCAGTTTTAATTAGTTCCTTGAAGGCAGATCACTTTGCTCTTTTATTTTTCCCTGTAGAAATAGGACACTTAATGAAATGGAATTAAAACAATATTTTTAAAGATTTCTTTTTCTCTGTGGAAACAGATGTAACAGTTGTCTATGTAAGTTGGAAAGGTTGAAGAGTCCAGTTCATAGATCCCACTCTAAAAGCCACTTTCCTGACTTTAATGAAGGGTGTCCTTTCTTCCACCACCTCCTGCAGTACAGTTGTGTTAAATATTGCAGCACAAAAACTGAAAGCCCACTGATGGGGGCTGAAGGAATTTAAAAGCCATTAAATCATTACAGTAATGGGTGCAGTGAGTGTGTTCTGGGAAAAAACAAATATACTACAAGAGGCAGAAAAACAGAAAGATGATTGGATGAAGCCAATTTAAAGTGAGAAATGCACCTTTCTTGCAGGAGAAATAGAAGATGCTGGAAATAACAAGCAGTTGGGGAATAGTGGCTCAAGGAAATAAAGAGATTTTTCTCTCTAGACACCTGACTGTGCTCTTACAAAATTGTGTAAGTGTGCTGGTGTCAACAGAGAGACCAGAATAATTGTGAGCAGAATTGGGAACTGCTGTGTAAATAAAGATAGCTGGACTGGAGTCATGAACTTCAGCAAGAACCTGTTGTTCAAGAACTGATTTAGTTTCAGAAGTCATTACTTTGCTATTGGTAGAGTTCCCTGTAGAAGGATTAGATGAAGTAATTCAAATTCCTGGTGGGCATCTATCTACATCTGAAATCCTGCCACCTTTTCTGTTTGTCAATACACCAGTTAATCCATTAAAGATAACAGGGAAATCAGACTGCAAGAATCAAACTTCTCTTTGATACAGCTCTAAGCTAAAAACTGCCTCTACCAATGCATGAGCTGTAGTTTTCCCACAACACTGGCTAACCTGGATAAAAAGAAGGCTTCAGTCTCCAGACTTATTCCTCTAGCACTACTCACTAACAGAACATTTCTTCTTAATTTTGATCCATTTTCCTCACATCTAGAAAGACTTTATTTCTAAATCTGATAACGATGATAATTTCATGATCTATAATGTAGCCATACAATATTTATGCTGTGTGGCAACAGACAAGAATGATCACAGCTCTCTGGAGAACCAGTCAGAGCATGTAACTACCAGGAAAACTTAAGGTGTGACAGTTCTCACTGAAGTTTCCCACCTTCAGAAACATCTCAGAAACACCCACAACCTATTCCCTCAGCCCTCCCACAACTGCCAGTGGTGCCTTACTGTCTGCTCTTGATGGTGAAGGTGAGAACACCAGAATTAATCTTGTTAGTGACACCAGAATAAGTATCCCTACTCTGTGGTCTTCTTGCTGCTTGTCTGCACAGGCTCTGATGCTCACCAGAACTTTGGTCAATTGGTTCTGCTCAACAGACAATCCAAAAAAGCACAACCAGCAAAAATTAAAGTACTTTTTGTCCTCTGTGAGAGCTGAACCAGTTCAGCAGGTGTCTGGCACAGGGAAAGAAACAGGAGGAGGACGAAGGAGGAGGACCACCCTCTTCCACAGCAGCAAACCCTCACTTCAAAGCAGCTCATCCTGTGTTTAGCATAGTAGCTCCTGTGACTTGAAAGGGAGCCCCAAGTATTTCTAGTACCCAGAGGGAGATGGGCTCATGCATCAGAGAGCAATAGTGTGTAATGTGAAGTCACAATGAGATCTACCTCTTCTCCAGTCCTAATAAATGCCCTTTTCGTTTTCCCTCAATGAACTTTGCTTCTGAGAAGAACAGATCCTCCAGGACCGTGTACACAACTCAGAAAATAATCCAGACACCAGCTTAATTAAAAATCCTTCCCCCTGCCCCCATAGCTCACCTCAGATAAACAACCAGTTAACTGGTGCTGGCTGCTGTTAACTAATTAACATTGACTCCTAAGAACTCATCTGATCACACCCTTCAGATGTACAGATTACACCCTTACAGTTGGAAGAAAATAGTTTCTGCTTTCCTAATATATGGGTCAATGTATTCATACCCAAAATCAATACAATTTTTTTTTTCTTGCACTGTTAGTCTTGGAGGGAATTATGGTTGTTTTTCTAATCTATTAAGAACTGTATAGTAATTATATTTTTATATCCCCTTTCTCTGGAGCCTTGTTAGGTTATAAATTAATCATTAATTGATTTTAAAATGCAAGGGTTTGGAGTTTTAATTTTAAAGAAATTTGAATTCTAATGCTATAGAGCCTGCCTCAAGCAGAGAGGAACCTCTACATTGATTTTTAAAATAATTTCATTGTCCATTTTACTGTTTTTCAGAATGTGTGCAGGTTTTCCAGTAGACTGTGAGTCACTGGAATGGTCAACAAAAGCTTGTACATGCTTTCAACTCTCATTGTTAGGAGAAGCATCCCGATTTTTCTATCTGCCCAATAGCTGTGAAATTCTCTTGTGCACAGACCCAGTGGGAATGTCCCAGATCCCTCTGACAAGGAAAGAGGAAGAGGGACAAACCTGTGCACAGGTACAGGCACACAGGGGGACACACAGCTCTGCCTCTGCTTCCAGCCTGGCAGCCAGGCTGCACACTGACAGCTCCAGCAGAGTGATAATCCAGTTAGCAGGGATTGCAGGAGACATTTAAATGGTGATAAGAGAAATGCCCCAGCTTCCTTTTGCTACTTAAGTCAGCAGATACCAAACACCTTGCTAGGCAAGTGATTACCAATAAGTAACATGTAATTCCACACTTTAAAATCCCTGCAGTGTACATTATGTAACAAGGATGGATTTTTAATTCTTTTTCTTTTTTTGCTTTTCTTTTTTATTCCATTTCCCTACTTTCCCTCTTCCTCCCATTTGCCAGATGCTGAGGCAATCTTGTTGGACACAAAAACTTTATCTCCTTTCCTTTGTAGTAATTTCCTAAATTCTAATATATTTTCCCACACAGAGACACATTTGATAAGAAAAAAAAAAAAAAAAAGTAGTCTTTTGTTGTCTAGCAGGAGAAAGAGAAGAGAAGTCCCTTGCTGTGGAGGGAGACCTCTGACCATATCTATAAATACTGGGCATTTTTGAGTCTTAGCTCATTGTACTGGCTGATGACTCGGCTGATGAGAATACATGGGGAGGCTTCGATGCCTGATTTAACTAATGCTTTTGGAACCTCTCTTTCCTAGGCAGCCAAAAAACATAGACCTCATTCCAGGCAGTTTTGAAACTCACAGAGCAGCACTCTTAATACTGAAAGTGGTCTATAGCTCAACTACTAAAATTCAGGGGGAAAAAAAGAGCATATTCACCTCATGTAGGTTATTTTTAAAATGAGTGGGCTTAAAGCTTTATATTCCCATTGCTTCCTGAGCCTAAGGATTTTGTGATTTAAGGAGACTTTTCATCCACCTAAGCCAAGAGGCACATAAGTTTCTGCTGAGGAAAAAAAGAATTAAGTGACTCTTGCTTCAGTTTCTAGGCATGGCATGATGTAGAGGGAAGCAGTGCATAACTGATGGGAGAAGGTGAGATGTTCCCTTGTAGCATCTGAGGAGTAACAGCTAAGCTGTGCTCTATGAGCAGGAATTAAAAGCAGCCTCTTGCTCAGTCAATTGCTTATCCAAATGAGGAGAGCAAGGTGTAAGAATTCATTACTTGTTGGCTTGGCTGATCAGTCTCGTAAGTACTCAAACCTAACAGCCATTGAATAATCAGCAACTTCCATTGCTGGGTACACGAGTAAAACTCTGCACATGTCACAAAAAGGATGAGAGTAACCAGATTAAGCCATAACTGAAGATAATAATTCGATGCACAATCCAATGTATTGATAAGTAAGAATGGCAGCATTTCAGTTTCACAGATGCTGAAACAATGCCAAGGACTGGTTTATTCACCTTGAGAAGGTACATTCAGTGTTCTCCAGCACCTCTGAGCTCTGGGGTCAAGGTGTAATATCAGAATGCTCCTGAAACACAGCAGTGACGTGCTGCTGGTATCACTGCTCCTGTTCACAGAATAATAGAATATTTCAATAAAGGCTCAAATGCACCAGTCCAGCCCAGTGTGAAAGTCAGGGCTGTGCAGTCTGGCTAGTGATAAACAGCCAAAAAAATGAAGACAAAACCATGCTGTGTGTGTGAGACAGCCCCTTCCGTGCTTTATTCTGCAAGAGAGGTTGGCATGGTCCTGGGAGACAAGTTGAGGTAGGTTAAAGCATAAAAAGTTAGTCAGTTTGCAAATTAAAATGCAGGTCTCCTTCCCACTCACCTCCTTGCCTATCCTCACCTCCCAGATGAAAACAAATGGAACTTACTGAAACCATTTTTTTAAACTTATTTAAGAAATATTGTAATGCATGCTCTGAGGAAAAGAAAAATCTCTGCCCATGCATATATCTCTGCTTGCTCCAGTTATCCTGAATATGCATCACACCCTGCTACTTATGGCAGTGTTCCAGCTCCTCTCCTCTCCTCTCCTCTCCTCTCCTCTCCTCTCCTCTCCTCTCCTCTCCTCTCCTCTCCTCTCCTCTCCTCTCCTCTCCTCTCCTCTCCTCTCCTCTCCTCTCCTCTCCTCTCCTCTCCTCTCCTCTCCTCTCCTCTCCTCTCCTCTCCTCTCCTCTCCTCTCCTCTCCTCTCCTCTCCTCTCCTCTCCTCTCCTCTCCTCTCCTCTCCTCTCCTCTCCTCTCCTCTCCTCTCCTCTCCTCTCCTCTCCTCTCCTCTCCTCTCCTCTCCTCTCCTCCCTGCTATTATGCTTCAGCAGGGATAAGCAGAGGACACTTCAAATAGACCCTCTCTTGATCTCCTTTTTCCGCCCACTTTCTATCAAAACTGTGAATTCCAGCCAGGTCTGGAGAGCTGCAGGCAGGGGAAGGCACTGCTGTCTGCGTGTGAGCAGAGGAGATATCCCATGGGAGAGGGTCTCTCCCTGTTGAAGTCAGGGGTCCCAGTGAGCTGAGGGAAGGGCAAAAACAAAGGAACAGCACAACAGAGTCCAGGAATCAGACTTGGGAACAGGACCCTTGACTAATTGTATCACGAGCCATTGTTGAGTTTTATTCCCTAACTGAGAAAAAAGCCCTAGGCAGGGAATGAGCTCTTGGACTTGGAAAAGCCCAAGCAACTATGCAGGCTGCACCAGTCAGCTGTAACCAGGCAGCCTGCTGTCTGAAGCTGCCTGAAGCAAAACCTCTGGGAGACTTGCATGTTTAAGAAGAGGAAATAGAATACTGAAAAGCCAGAATCATATCTGCTCACTTTGGAGACAAGATGGATTTATGAAAGGAATAATGCTCTGCTTGTGTCTGTATGCCCTGACAGGTTTAGACTCCCAGGGCTGGTCCATCAGAAGTTTGTGGCTGGTGTTCAATGCCCATCAGCACCATCTCTGACATGGCACAGTGCTGGCTTTTTCTAGGATGCACCACTGCATAGTCGAGGAAAGAGGCAAGGCATCTTGCCTTGGAAAACCAGGATCCTCCTGACTAAGTCACCACTGAAGCACTCCAGTCTTCATGCCTTGCTGGAAAAACAACAGCTTTCAGGCTGAAACTCCATTCCATCCTCTCAGGGGCTGTGTCTCAACACACTGACACACACAACACACAGTTTCCAGTGCATCAGGTCTTTGGGAGATGCAGCCCAGAACTGCTGCCCTGACAGCCCTGCAGCAGCACTGCCTCCCTCCTCGGCCCATTTTGGGATCTCTGGAGTCTCCCTGCTGAGCTGTCCCCAGTCAGGTCCAGTGCCAGCTCCAGTGGGGGTCCAAATCCCATTTGCTGTGTCTGCCTGGCCCCTGCAGCAGAGTTAACACATTCCCTGGCTGGGCAAGGCTGTGTTCAGGGCCATGCATAAACACTTTACTGCTGGTCATTAAATTTTATTGCTCTCTCTAATATGCTTTGAGATAACTAAACTGATGCCTGAAAGAGGCATTTAAACTGTTTTAACAGTATCTACTTCACATAATCAGTTTTACAGCAGTGTCTTATGGTTTTGCCCATCTAAAATGTGTTTGTTGCTGTTTTTTAATCAAGGGACTTGCACTATGACCTTTGAGCAACAGCAGCCCCTGCTAGAAAACAGCTGGCAATGCAGTGTGCAATGCAATCTATCGAGATTAAACTAATTTTGTTCCCTCTTAAGGCCGAAGACTGGGAGGCTAGTGGATCCACTGGGATTTTGGTGAACTCTTTTTTTATTTTGAAAGGGGAGAAGAGACCATACGAGCTAAAAAAGAATAGGCAAATTTTTGCTCTGTGGATTTATCCCCACCCTGAATTACTTTGCTGGCCTGGATAAAAGAAGGCATGTCAGTACATTTTCAGGCTAAGGTTTAGGACCAACTACAAGTTTCCAGACCTGGAAATACTGGGATACATCTAGATAACTGTGTGCAAACCACTTGCAAGATAAACAAACATTTTTGCTCTTCCTGGCTTAGCAAGGAGATAGACTCAAATTTTGGTTCAGGTACCTAAAATGAGACTTTGTCTTAATTTCCATTCTCTTCATCCCAGCTAGGGTGAGGGCATGGAGCACCCACTGAGGCCAGTAGACAAACGTGTCAGAGGCATCTGTGTACACAGAGTGGAGTAAAAGACCAGAGTGACAATTTGGGTACCTAAAAACTTATCGCTGCACACACTTTCCAGTTAATTAAGCTGCCTTAATTGATCACTGGGCTGTCTCGGAAACAAATTAGGCCTTTCCCTCCAGCCTGATGCAGGGCACTATCATCAGTGAAGGCACAGCGCACAGGCTGCATTTAAAAATTCCTTGTGTCTCCAGATCTTCAAGACTGTTTCTGCAGCTTATGTTCACACCTGAAGCTTCCCTCCACCTGACAGAAACATGGCATGGCCAACATGAAGGCATTTGCTCCTATCTCTCTTCAAAAAGCCCTTTTGGCCTGATGAGAAGCACCCTGATGTTTTGTTTTACAGGAGAGCTCAGAGCTGCCTGGGGAGATTTCTGTTGTGTCTTCAAAGCAAACTAGACTTGGCCCTCCAGTGGCAGCCTCCTGCCTGAACTGTGACCTCACCTTCAGAGCACGGGGCAGAGCTGAGCTGCAGCTCATGTGAGGAAACCCTCCTGGGCTCTTATTGCACTTTGCAGGTGTTTTTTCACCCTTTGGAAAATTTCTATGGAACCCACGAAACCTCAGGAAATAAAGTAACAGCCATGTGTATATTTCTTTCCTCCCCCTCATTAGTTCGCCAAAGACAAATTAATGAACTTTAATGGAGAACCACATGGATGAAAACCTCCTGGAACACACCCACAGAAGAAAGATTTCCTGTTTGCCAAGATGCCAAACATGTTTGGGATGATCAGGATGCTTGCAAACCAGAGACTGTGGTGGCTGCACTGTGGGGGCTGCAATTGTGAGTGACCTTTCCATTCTGGGGGTCAGTGTGCTAAATTAAAAACCGACAAGAAAGTCTTTAATTTAGGTTAATGGGATGTCAAATATTAACTGCATTAAGGCATTTTTTTTTAAGAGGAATTAGCCTCACTAATCTCCCAGGTCAGATTCTTAGAAGGTGTAAATCAGTCTTATACACCAAAGCCCAAGGGAGACTGTTCACTTGTTCACTAGATGGAGTCTGTGCTATTGTACTTTCTCACGTACATATCTATTAACCATGTACTTAGATTAATTTTTTTCTGTTTTCCCTCCACTCCCTTTTTGAGAATTAAAAATTAAATTATATAGTTCCTTAACTACCCACTTCCTTTCCAGCCCATTAACTTCACCCTTCTTCTTTTCAGGTCCTACAAAGGGATGGAAAACTTCCTTTATGCATAGGGAATTTGGGGAATGATACCATGATATCTGGGGAAGGGATGCTGGGGGAGTATTATTTGCAATCACAATTTCAGGGCTGTGCTTTAATATAAAATGAGGAGGAAAATATCTTTCAGCAGAGCTGTTTGAGAGTTCACATTTGAAATATTTGGTGGATGGTGAGCTTCCACAGCATGAAAAATATGCAATGGGAAAATGTTCTTACTGCTTAAAATCAAAATCATATTTTTTTTCATCACAGAAATACTTTGTTCCATCTCAGAAAGCAAAAAGCACTGCCCTCATGCTCAGAGGAGGCACATTTTAAATTTTAAATTTTGGGGAAGGGAAAGTCTTCGCTGCAATAAAAGAGAGTAAATGTTTAAAATGATCTTTAAATCACTGCCCCTTCACACCACACCACCAGGCAGGCTTATTAGCTCAATGCTGCAGAGTTTCAAAGCCTGCTATTTTGCATCCAAGACACAGCAATATGGTAACTATTGTCTTGCTTCGGGCTGAATAACTTTTTATTGAAAGAATATGATGTCTTTAGGGTCTTTTTTGCTGAAGGTATTTCCACATCCCAAAAATTACCATCACACACAGATATTGATTCTCCTCGTGGGTAGCCTCAACAGAGAGGGCAAGGACTGAATGGGCCAAGATGACTGAAAAAGCCTGAAAGTTAAAGATAGAAGGAACTCTTGGACGTAATGAAGGTCCTCCTGGGTCAATTCAAGTGGTAAAAGATTGAGGTTGATTTCCCCTGTTAAATTCTTTGTGATTACTCCTCAAAGACAAGTTCATTTGGCATATTGATAAGTCTATAGACTGCTGGAGGGGAAAAAAGTCTTCTTATAAGCCATTTTACTGGGTTCATGTTACTAATGATTATTTGAACCCCTTTCTGTCCCTCTACTTTGGCCAATATTGCATCATAAGATTTCTTGTTCCTGTGTCAGATCAGCTTTGTGTTGTAATGTAAAGAGCAGATAAGGCACACTTTTCCAGATTTGTTTAATTGGCCACCATTTGCATTTACAAGATGAATGGTTTCCAGCATTAGAGATGATCTGCCATATCAATTCCTGATTCATGTTGTGGGAGCAAAACCAAGAAATCAAGCTGGTACTTCTCTCAGTACCAAAACTAAGCAGTGAAAAGCAGCGGTGAAACTTCTTTTCTTCCACGCTCTTTTCTCATCATTATCTTTCCCCACTGGTTCAGGTTTTCTGGTCTCTCTAGTGTGAGTGTGCACCTCTGCCATAGCTCTCCACCCTTCCCTCCTCCACACACCTATACAGGAGGGGAATTTTACAGTTCATCAGTACTAAAAACAACCTGAAAGTATAATTTTAGGTTTAAGACTGTCTGTTAAGTAAATTATAAGGGTTGTCTTTTAACATAAATCTTTTTTGCCTAACTCCCAATCAGTTCTGAAAATGTCTTCTACCCAGAGCTTGCCACGAGATAAATTGTAAATGTGTGCCAGCAATCAGACTGAGAATCAGTCTTTAATACTAATTATCATTCTGCAGAGAGTAAAACATTACATACAGCCTGACTGCTTAGAATATGCAAAGTCCCTGCTGCAAGGAATGATGTTAATTTATACTAAACCCACCTAAACAAATGGCTTATCTTGTCTTCCATTTTTTTTCTTAAAAAGAAAAATAATCTACTAAAAAAATTTGAAGTCAGCTTTAAAACCTGGTGTGCTCCTCCTGAAAATACACAACAATTAGATTGTCCTTCCTAACAGAGTAATAGAATATTGCTAAGCAAGGGTTTTATTAAAAATTGAAACAATTTTCCAAGTTTTTTTTACTGATTTTCACCTAAGTTCCTTACGTATTTTTATTCCATATGTAAATCTGAAACCACAAAAAAGATGTTTTTTTTAAAGTAAAGTGTTCAAAATTTTGGAAATAAGAAAAATATTTTGCCTGCATTGCTATCAACTAAATAACCTCATTTTCTCTGTGCTTATTTAATCCAGTGAAGGATCTAGTCCACTGCCTGAAAAACGTCCAAGGAATTTTCATTTTGCAGATTTTCCTGTTTTCCAGAAAGGTTCTTCTGCATGGTAGGCAAAGGAAACCAGGTTCAGGAAGTCTCCTGATATGAAATACTACAGCAGGTACAATATTCAGGGGAAACTGAAAAATACTTGTCCCGTTCTTACTGATCCCCAGGCACCTGCTGATGGCTACAGTTGGAGGAAAAACTCTGACAGTTCTTGTTCTGAACAGGTATAGATATTCCTATGTTTTCATCATACAATTAACAGAGCTCACAGTTCTTGGCAGGAATATAAAAGTGACATTATTTGAGAGTGATTTCAAGCCACGCTCCACCTGAGAGCCCCTGGCTGTGTTGGCAGTGTCCTGGGCACTCCCTGCCCTCCCAGACACGCTGGGCTGGCACTACCAAGGGCTGTGATGTGCCTTGAGACTTCTGGGTTAGCAGTGCCTTCTGTCCCATCCTCTCCAATAGCCTCAAGCAAAGGCTTGAGACCCTCTAAAGCTTTTAGATCCAAGTGCAACTAAGGAAAACTTTCCCTCATCAGTAAATTGATGATCCTCCTGGTTAAAAACTCCTCTAATGTTTTGAATTCCTTCTGCTAGTCATCTCTGCTTGCAGCCCTTTTTAGCTTAAATTCTGGACTTCCTGATGTTTTTTAAAAGATTTACTGCATTCTGTGGCCCAGAGCAAAGTTTGGGATATGTCATGTGCCATGAGCAACCCGTGAAGAGTGAGTCTGCATCTCTGTACTACCATGGGTGGACACAGTCTAAAACTGCATTTCTTTAATGCAGAGCAATACATAATTCACTTCTAATTCAGAGAACCACCACTGGGAAAATAGCTTTTAGCCTTTAAAATAACCTTTATGTTTTGTTACCTTTTAGGTTGAAATCTGAATCACAGAGGTAAAGAGACAGAGAATCTCAGTATCTTCAAAATTAATCTATTAGAAAAAAACTTTCTTCCCCTGGTCTCACTTGACCTCTCATGTTATTATCTATTATATTCTCCCCAGCTTTTCTTGCCTCAAGCTTCCAGACCCACAGAAAAGAATAGGGAATGGCAAGACTGCAGCTATTCATAATAATAATCCGTTCCCAGGTTCCAGTGCGGCAGTTTTAATCATAAGCTATTGTCAGGCATCAAGATCAAAAAGATTTGAGATTTGATTTGTTTGGGTTATAAAGAAGCTCTGAATGCCAAAGTGTTGTTGCTTAAACTGCAAAGCACAGCCCCTGCTTGAAGTCGAATGAACTGGTATTGCCCTCTCTGATCCGATTTGTAGCCATCACAGCTCTTTAAAGTTATATGATTTGACATCAATTAGGCAGTTTTCACAAGGGGAAAGTCTCTTTTTGCATTTAGTCCAATATCAATGTCATTTTCCTCCTAAAATGTGACAAGGAGCAGACTGCTCCAGCGTGCTTTGCAACAGACATGAAGAATAGGATAAGGAGGAGGAGAAAGGCTTCACAAAAAGGAAAAAAAAAGGGAGTGGGAGGACTGAGAAAACATTTCAAACTCATATTCCCATTTTGAAGACATATATATACACAGAGGGGGAGGGAGAGACACAGGAGACCTCCTGCTCAGCAGGTGTATTTTATACATTTATATTGTATTTATATACTGGCAAGTATTGCAGTCACTGTAAGGATGCAGAACCCTTCAGACTTGTGTATCCTTGGAGGGACAGCAAATCTGGTAACAAGAGAAAAGCATTTGTAGAACCTGAATCCCAGCTTTGTTTCACCTTTTAATATTCTGCCTAGGACTTTGCACAATGCTCAAGGATATACAGAGTATAATGCAGCAAACTGCTTGTGAATGTGTTACCTGTACACTGTTCTGAGCCAACACGCCAAAGTAACATGTTCCCAACAGAGAAGAGAATAGATGACTGAAAATTTCTAAAAACTAAATCTGTTCTAAGAAGCAGGAGTCAAAGATGTCCTATTTTGCTGAGTGCCACAAGGTATCACAACTGTTGCATTCTCACTTTTTAGCTATATGCAGCAACAAGATGGACACTGTGTATAGCAATCGAGGGAGAGTAAAAAAGTGCTTCTCTGTACATGGAGGGGCTGAGGAATTTTGATAGTTGAACAGGGGTTTGAAAAATTAGGAGCTGAGACAACTACAAGTCCATATTAGTAGATGCAAACAGGAGAACCTGGCAAAAAAATGGACAAAACAAATGTGGAAATGAATACTTTGTGCAAGCCATTATATTCAGATAACAGTTTTACAGGATTTCAGAGTGGCTTTTTATTCCTCCCAAAATTTTTCTCAGAGATCCAGGGAGAATCTGCCTTTGGGACATCTATCATCATGATTTTTATCTCCATGCCCACACAGCTGCAGTATTTCTGGACACACAGCTCCAGAGGGTACCAGTGCTCCACAATTTAGATCCTTCCCCAGGGTACTGAATGATCTAGTTATTGATTGCTTCCTTGCCTCTTTGCCAATAGCTTGTAATGTAAAATACTGGTAAAAGATGGAGGAATACTCTTAAACACTGAACTCTAGGTAAACCCTTTTTTGCAATCTCCTAAGAAAATAGAAAGTCTTGCTGACAGCTTTTATTAGAAATGTCACACTTAAGCTTAAACTAGGACACCACAGTGGTCCAAGAGGACTCTGTTGCTGATACTTGGGGAAAGAAAAGTGAGGATATTAGAGGCAAAGGCATCTCCTCAAGCCAGGGTGATGTCAACCTTCAAATGAACTGTTACTGCTGAAAGTGTATCCTATTGTGGCAGTTCAAAAATTCCCAGATTGCCTAAATATTTCTTTCTTTTTGGGAATGAACATTTTGATGCTGCCAAGCACCATAGAAAATTCTGATCTCATCTATAAATTAATAAATTAATAATAAAGCAGTATAACCAATGTCTGTCAAGAGAAGACAATGGCCAAGTTCTGAGTGGTGCAAAAGTTTTTCAACAAGGGTTCCACTCAACGTTTTTGGGTACATTTTTGTCCCTGAATGACACATAGAGTCATAAGAGCAGTCTCCATTTTCTCAACCACAAATGACCTCCAATAAAAGATTAAATTCCCACCACTGTGATTCAACAGAGGCACAAAAATATTTGTCCATTTGTCCAGTGGGTATGAGCACCTTCCCAGCCATGCTGATCAGGACTGTAGCAACAAGGCTGCTTCTTGGTGAAAAAATCATGGTGACATTGAAAGTCTGCTGGAAAATGAGCCTGGCTCTCCTGGGGGGATTGGCCCACCCATAAACAGGCCAACCTTCTCAGTCAATCAATGTGTTCATGTTGTGTGCAAGGCAATTTGTCAGGAGGCCACGTGTCAAACGATAGACAAGTGAAAAATGGCCAAGGTAAGGTCTGTCACCTCTTTGGCATAACAGGTGGGGCCTCGAGATGGCAACTGAAGGCTGCAGTGAGGGAGGGAGGGAGAAGTTTTGTTTGATTTTCCAATTGGTTATAACTCTCTCCCACAGGAACTCCTCTGACTTGTCCTACTTTCCTTGCTTTCCTTGCTTTCATTGCTTCTTGCAGCAGGGAATGAAAGGTGTTGCAAAAATTCCCCCTATGCTCTGTTCCTGAGCTCTTGCTGATCTCTGAAAACTCCTTTTACTAGAGCCATCACTTCTGTGCCATGAACCTGAGCCAAGTTTACGTCTGGAAGGTCTGTGTGCTGGGGTCTTGCTACAATAATCCCTCTTTCTAGGTTTTGCTTGGGAACCTGCATCAGTTTCTGAAACTCAGTTGAAGTGGGGTATGTCTGTTTTGGAGAATAAGCAATAGGGTTGTTAATTTGGGCTTGTAATTATTCACAATTAGCACATTATTCCTTCTTTTTTTTTTTTTTTTTTTTTTCAGCCCCTCTCCTACTTATTTAGTTATCAGATCCAATTACAAACCCAAATTACCAACCCTAATTTTCACTAGCAGTTTTTCAGACATGAATAGCAATGAAACTGAAGCAGCAGGAGGATGAGAGAAGGCTGGATAACCTAGCAGGAGTTAAATCAATACCTGATAAATTCTTTATCTAATAGTCCATAAACCTATCCACAGCATTAGCAGTAGATTAAAATGTGTGGAGTCCAAAGGAATCTGCAATCTCAACTCTGACTGAAATCATAACAACCAGTGGCACCTGCAAATCCCCTCTTCCAGCACCTCCTTCTCCAAGTGCTTGAACCCCATTTGTAATCCCAGTATTACAACTGGTAAACTGGTAAAACACCGGTTCAGCTGCCTTGATGTAACCAATCTGGCGGATCACGTTGTTCTCTGATCACTCACTCAAAGAACTGGTCTAGATTAAAAATAAACCTTATTAAAGAGGTAAAGGAAGGAATGGTTATTTTAAACCAGCTCAATTCTGTGATCTAGATAGCCTCTTAAAGAATTGTGGTGAAGATAACCATGTGAGATCACAAACACTTGGCCAAGGATGGGAAAGAGGTGACAAGATAATGGGGAGGAGCCCAGCTGAAATCACAACTCCTGCCAAAAGAAATGCTTTTGTAACCACAGCCTCTGGAGGGGGCAGGCACAAAGACAAGAGGTGTTGAGGCTCTCATGAAACACGGGCCTGGCAGAAACAATTGATTTTTCTTTGTGCATTTACACCACTGAGCAAACAAAACAAAAAATCAATCAGTTTAGATTGATGAAAGGGTTTCTGTGTCTCTAATTGGAATCACTTCACTAAAGAATAACTATTAGTTTATGAAAAAGGGGGTTGATTTCTGGGATTATTGTAAAGACTAATTAGCAAAAATTCTATCATTTCTGTTTCCAGAAAAAGAAATGGAACCTCTGCAAAAGCTTTGACTCAGCACAGCAAGGCTGTCTTATTTTCCCTTTTCGCTCTTTTGATGGAAATGATTCAACCAACCCCCCCTGAATTTCTGAATTCATTCTATCTCTAGCTGCTCATCTGGAAAGGTTCCTCCCAGCTCAAGATATAACATAATGAAGGACTGTGAATAAGAGTCACCTGAACTGAAAAATAAAATACAGGTTATAAAACTCAACAAATCACCCAATCAAAACTGTGTATGAAGGAGGAAAAAACAGGAAAAAGTAGATGTCCTAGATGATGAAATGCTTATTCCTGATTAATCCAGGGGTAAGTTTATCATTCCTGGGACACAACTAGAACAGTTAAAGCCTGTATCTTGTGTTTGAAAGCTTTGCATTTTTTATTTATAATGAAGACAGCTTGTCTTGCAATGCAAGTTAACTCACTTCCATACCCACACCCTGAGCCACTGCTTCAGCTTATGTAGGAGTCCAGGGAGATTATCAATAGTCAAATCCAGATCTCCTGAGTCTCATTTCCATGTGATACTGCAAGACTATCCTTCTTTGCAAGTAACCTGGTTATTTTAATAAGCTTTTTAAAATAGAGATGTGCAAGAAAATTCAGGCAGAAATCATAAACCTTATTGGTATGACAGCAATAGCATTAGCATGATACAGCTTTACAAGGCAAAAATACTGTCCCATCATCAGGATGAATTTCTGAGACTTGAGCTTCATTTTTCCCACTCAGGAACTATTTAGCAGTATCCAACCATAAAAAGAAGACATTCAAACATCTAACTTTTTTTTTCTTGGTTTGTTTTTTTTTTCTTGGTTTTTTTTTGGGTTTGGTTTTTTTTTGTTTTTTTTTTTTTTTTTTTTTTTTTTGTTTTGGTTTTTTTTGGTTTTTTTTTTTTTTTTTTGTTGTTGTTTTTTTTTGTTTTTTGTGGACTAATATATAGATATCTCTCTCTAAATTCTAGTCTATTCCATTTTTGAGCTGGAGTTTTTTTGGTGCTTGATAATGTACCTGATTTGCTATATCTGTCAAAAGGAGAAGCTGCTAAACAAACAAATCCAGGCTTGACTTCTTCATTAAACTCTCCCTGTTTTAATATCATCCTTTAGCAAATGGTGCTCCCAGAGTCTAGGAATCCCTTGCTTATTCCTTTTATTATTTTATTTTATTTTTTTCTGACTATGATATCAGAAGAATATTTTCACAGGATGTCTGTGTGATAATTTATCCCACATCACCTAACCCAGGGTCTACAAGGCATTTTCCCCTAATTCAAACTCATCTTTAACAAAGTAAATAAAGGCAAGATGGCATCATTTTTGTGAGATATAAACTGAGGCAGAGGAGAGCTCCATGTGGGGATTTTTTCTGGACACAATGATATGAAGGGACTGGACACCAGGACACCTCATTGTCTCTCTGTTTCCACATCCCCAAACTTGAGCTCTTTAAGCCTTTCTCTTCCCAGTGAAATGAGGAAAGCTTTCCCAGGATGCAGATGACATGAGAAGACCCTGGCAGTCAGTTAAGAATGCAAATAAGGTGTTTCTGGGATGTGTCTGACATGACTCCCGTTCAGCAGGTTTTGGCTCATGAAAAAACACACCCACTTCAGCCTTCTCCCTGCCCTATCCAATCTTATTTGAACAGCAACCCCAGTCTAATGAGAAAAAGGCTTATTAGATGTTGTTTCTTACATATAACCGTGTCCAGGAAATAATATTGAAGATTGTGAGATACTGATGTGTTCTGCCAATATTTGCATTTTATAATTGTTTCTCCAAAGAACTGAGCAGGCAGGACTTCCCTGATGGGGCTGTGGTCACCTACCCTGTGACTTGAGGGAAAAGACAGAATATTAATAAGGTTCATCTTGGTTCCCTCAGCAGATCATTTACTCTCTCCCTGTTCATTACTCATTTATAAATAAAATCTCAGAATGAGTGATGGGAAGAAGCTGGAGGCCAGGGAGAAAGGTGGGGGACGTTTGCACACCAGCACATCAGACTGGGGAAAAAAATGCTTTCTGAAAACCTGTGTCTGTTTGCAAATGCAATAGACCTGTCCCTCAAAGCCAGAGGACTCCAGCTTTATATCACTATAATCAAAAGCAGACTCCAGACCATAATCCTTTGAAATTCAGACTGAGCTGTGCAGTCTGCAGGGGCTGAGGGACTGGAGGAAGAGAGCTGAAAAATGCCCTTTTCTACCCTAGATCAACTCCTGATGATAATGGGGATTATGGAGATGTACTATCTGATCTCCTTAATGGGACTAGTACAGCTCTGTCTTACTTTGCAGGGCAAAGATAAAAAGCACAGAGAAACACTGGAGGACACAGAGAAATGCCTGGGCATTGTATTTCAGTAGAAAGCAATTCAGATGGCATCTTAAAAAGCTACTACTCAACTGTTGGCCAGATTGCTAATCCATCACAGTAAAAAAAATCCATCAGATTCACTTAAATGGATTCCTGACAACTTTCCTCAGGGATGGACCAGTGACACGTGTCTGTCCCACTGCTCAGCTGAGCAGTCCTTACTGTAGTGCAGAATCTGGAGTGAGATGCTGCTTGAACCCTCATGTATCAGTGGTGACTTTTTATCTCTTGGGAGGTTTGCTGGTCTCTGTTAAGCAAGGCTGTTGTGTAGTTCATGCGGCAGAAACGTGTTACATGGGTCAGAAGTGGCCCCAGTGCAATCCTTAAGGTCTCTGTCTAGAAGTGAATTTTAATGACATGGTGAGTCCTCCATCTACATCAACGTATAGTCTTGCTTTTGGCAGCAGCACAAGGCATCTCAAGTAATACCAGATGAGAAGGATCACCATAACTCATGCGAAGAATATTGCACTTAGAAAATGATCTCAGAGAGACAGTTCTCACAGCTAGGAAAAAGAAAAAAAAAAAAAAAAAAAAGGCAAAGGTATTTTATCTGTATTTGGTACTGAGGAAGCTGAAGCACAGAAAGATGAAGTGGGTTGATTCAGATACTCAAAAAGACCTGAAGTCTTTTCAGGTGACAGCATTGCAAGGGATTCATTAACATTCATCTCATGAAATCCCCAGAGTTTCCAGAATCAGACCAGGGTCACAGATAATCGACCCTGTGTCAAACCTCTTGCTTGTTCCTCTATCTGTCCATCTGCCCATCTATCCACTTCTCTAAAATTTTCTAAAGTTTGCTTTTAAAATTATTTTAAAATGTACATACTTAAAAAGATTCCTTTATGAAGATGGTCATTCCAAAGCCATTGCATCCCAAAGCTGTGCATTGTGCAGCTGTGAATGCCAGCCACATCAAAGCAGTTGATTTGATCCCAAAGGGGCTTGTTCTGTGCATGTTAGCATGATCTCTAATAGAGCAAAGAGGAATGAGGAGCCCTGAGTTCAAGGGTTCACACTGCTTAGTAGGAACAATTCCCATACCCGAAACTGACCCATATGGCAGATTATTAAATGCTGTGAAGAGCAGGTTTGGGGATGATGCAGGTTAAATACACCACCTGGATGCATGAATGAAAGGACATAAGGGATTTGCTTGTTGAGACAGTGCTGTACATAGACAGAAAAAGGCCAGGAGTAATTCAGTAACTTATGGCACTACTTGCCTTTGGGATGTGGATTTAAATTCATTCCTCCAAGCTACTCTTAAAATTCAGACATGGCTAGAAGTCACAAACACTTAAATCTGTTTGCATGGGGTTTTAATTCTGGGGAGCTGTGCTCTGTAAGCATTAGAGAAGCCAGGCCTGGCCACCTCCTGGAGCTGCTCAGTGAAAGCCACATGCACCAGCTGTGCCCACCTTCTCCAACAACAAGGGTTTAAATAATTCCACATTAAAAAGCCCATCTGAGCACTGCTTTGCTCTCTGGCTCATTGTGCTGTGAACCTTTTGCTCTCACATAGCATTAAGCACATGAGCCAGTTGGCTGAAAGCAAAGACCACCAGTTTTTCTCCATAACAATAAGGTGATCCTGTAAGCAGTTCTGCATTTATCAGTGGGTGTCTGGTACTTAGGTCACAGAATCTCTCTAAGCATTGTGTCCCACTTGGCAAGCAAAGCATGACCATTTCTGCCTGGAAATATCTTCTTCCAAGGAGCTTTAAACTTGTCTGTCTGTCTTATTTATGTCACAGAGTGATTTGGTGGTGAGACAGATACGAATAGATGTCACATTTTGCAACTCCTCAGTTGTTAAAACATACCCACCCTCATTTAAAGTGTACTAGATGGGGCATGGAAAACAACAGCTTTTTTGAGTAACTTATACCAGTACTAAGGAAAATTCAAGGTCAAAGCTCTTAAAAGACCATAATATTTTTCGAGCAAAACTGATCACTTATTGCTATTATTTTTATGATTAATGTTGGGGGGTTTTGTTGGGGTTTTTTTTGTTGGGTTTTGGGGGTTAGGTGGGGTTTTTTTTTGGGGGGGGAGGGGGGTTGGGTTTTTTTTTTTTTTTTTTGCAATGAGGCCTTAGCTTCTTCTGCCTTCCTGGATAATTAATTTCTTTGTTTGTTTTGTTCTGAAAAGGAACTAGGGGTAAAACTGCAGAAGTCTTAGTAAGGGACCACATCAAACCTGCACCACAAGGTTTCATCCCATTAGTTTAGCATCTCAAACACTAGAATTTAAAAAATCCTCTAGGAAGAATATAAGAGCAGGACAAGCAAGTAGCAGCAATTCCTTGATACATCTCTCAGACTGCACTAAGCCACTACTTCTTAAGGCAAGAATGTCCTTTTCACAGTTCTGATGGATTTTCTTCCAGGATGCTGTTTGATTCTATGGGAGTCCCTGGCACTCACACTGCTTCCCTGTTTCCACTTGTGCTCTGACAGAAAGATTGCACACTTGCACCTTTTCATCTGCAGAGCCTTCAGATCCAGTGCAGCCTTTTCTTTGTAGGGGTAGAAAGAAGCTAGGAAATTTCACTGGGAAGCAACAAAAAAA
Organism: Sylvia atricapilla; assembly: GCF_009819655.1. Lineage (NCBI taxonomy): Eukaryota > Metazoa > Chordata > Aves > Passeriformes > Sylviidae > Sylvia > Sylvia atricapilla. The sequence goes on from NC_089147.1 coordinate 11,495,647, forward strand.
GTTCACTTTCCTCTACCCAGGACAGTCTTCTAACACTATCCAGGCTGCCTCGGGGCATGTGAAACACACTCTCATCATCCTAGTGGGAAAAAAACCCCAATTTGGCAGGCTGCAGCATGGCTCACATCAGGCACTTTGAGCTGAAACCTGGGGCTTTAGAGGAAGCCTCAGCTGTGTGTATTGGCACTTCAGTGGAGAAATGTGCCCACAGGTGCCCTCTGTAAATCCGGGGCCAGGAGGCAAACTGCATCATCGCTGGAGATGGAAATGCTCCCTTCCTCCTCCGTGCTTTGCCCTCAGGAGCTGAAAGACCTTTCCACCAAGGCCTCGTGTCACCAGACAAGGGCCACAATAACTGTGGTGTCACATGGAGAGGAAAGCTAATGTTAATATCTTTACAAAGAGCTTGCTGGGTGAAACTGTGGCTGTCAACGTCTTTGAAATGGGACTTAACATCTCCACTGACTCTGGGCAGCAGAGCCCAGGCGGTTTGGCTCCTGACACAGACAAGGCTGAACTTCTGAGCTTTGGGGTAAAATGACAGGTTCAAGGGGGATGTTGGGGTACAAACCGCCTGAGCCCCATCCACACAGTGTCCAAAGATGTGAGGACTGAGTTAAAACCTTCTGAGAAACTAAGATACATAAATCCACCCAGACATGAGGTAGAAATGCAAGTTTAGTTTTAAATAGAGGATTTTTAAGTGCCTTAAAAATAAGAGTGTGTGTCAGTAAGTAAGAAAGAGACCTGATACCTGCAGTTCAGTAATATTGCCTTTTGCACAGTTTTCACACAGTTAAATTCTAGTCATAATTAAAATAATGTAGCCTTGCTAGAAATTCCTAGATAGAACAGATAGAACTATATGGGTAGAAATTGTGTAAGAATTCACAAATATTAACGCACATCAATTTTAGCTTAGGATAGGTCCAACACTTCCCTAGAGAGTTCATGTTTAAAAGCCTGATTGGTTGAAAATAGAACAAAATGCACTGAGAATCTTAGGATGCTGTTGCTTAGGGGACACAGAATAAGGGTGTTGCTGCTGCTGGTTCTACTGATGCTGATAAGATGCTACCACTTCTGCTTGGGACGTGGGGACTTTGCTGGCACAAGCTGTAACAACCTCCACCTCCATGAGGCTGATTTGGCCATGCAATGAAAGACTGCTTTTACAACTACCCATCACCTTTTGTGTTCAGTGAGGACGTGAGGAGAGCTTGACAGGGGGATATGGGGTAGGTGGTTTGAGAAGGCTGTACCTTCCTAGTGCCTCAGGCAGTGGGGAAAGGAAGAGGGCAAGGTGGGGCAGGGAGTTTAGGATGAAAGGAGGCTGCACCCTCTGAAACCTCGAGAGAAAAAAAACCCCATGGGTGAGCCCAGTGGACTCTCTCCCTTTATTCAAATAAAGTTGCAGGACTCCTCTGTCTCCTTTTTGGACATAAACCTCTGGCATTTGTGGATTTTCTTAGAAAATCATACAGATGTTATGACAATATAATATTGGCTTTCCCTTTTATGTATTAGCTTTTGCATGCTGTTATTAATCACAAGTATTTTGATATGGTAGAATTTATAAGTCCTTTTAACTGCTCGTTTGTATAAAATATAATTTTAAGTATGCAATGTATAGCTTATAAGTAGTGTTGTGATATATATATATATTGTAGGCCTTAGCAAAATATGGAATGTTAAAAATGCCTTTAACTCAGAGAATGGCGCAAAAACAATTAGTTCCATCCTGTTGTTTCTCACATCTGCAGACTGACCTCTCCAAGTGATAATATAAGTGAAAGGAACCAGAGCACCAGGAAAAAAATTAAAGAAGAATTTATTGACTCTTTGTTATCACACAGTGTGAAACAACAGGATGAAGCCACTAGAAGGAATACAATATATTGACCCAATCTACAGGATGCCAAGCAGACAAGTCAAGGGTTAAAATCAAATGAAAGAGTTCCTGTAACACCAAAAAAAGAATGAATAATGTGTAAACTCATGAATATGTATGTACCCCAGTAATGTAACAGTATATAGAAAATGTTTTAAACCAAACAGTGTGTTCTTTGGCTGATAGCCAGAAACACGCCAGTGCTGGACATTGTCCCTTTTTATCCTCTTATTAAATTTTTTAAAATTATAAAGAGTGAACTTTGTTTTTCACAAAGAGACTCTGCTCAGGTCTTCAAACACACTGGGTTCTCTGCCCCGGAGGCTAAGACCTGAGTTAATCCAGATGCTTTATAGCTGTGTTTTCTGCAGCAGTGCAGCTGGACACTTGGATCCAGTGTTGTGTTTTGTTTTTTTAAAGAGGCACCACAGGCATTTGATTCACAGCTGTGGAAGCTGCTGGTGGAGAAACAGAACTTGACTGGGAGTGAGAGAGGGCTGGTGGTAGACAGAAGGAATATGTGAAAGGGTTTAATTGCTGAGATTTCAGAGGAAGTTGTCCTCACAGCCAAGCACTCCCTGCAGAAAGGTTGATTGGTGAGTGTGTTAGATATGCAACATACCCCAACAAAAGAATTATCAAGATCTTTCATCAAACACACTCAGATGTACATCTCAAAAACATGTTTGTAGCAGTTTATTGCAGGTTTTCCAATCTCTATTTTCCTCCTTTCTAATTTTATAATTTGAGAGCTAAATCAAATTGCCACATTATCATACCATCCTAATAGCAGACATTTTTCTGTGCATCATACTCACATGATTCTTCTTTCTGGCATCTTGTCCTGCAATACTGAATGAGTTGAATCCAGGAGACCACTCATTGCTGGACTGTGTTTCTTCAAATAGTTTTTCCAAACTGATTTAGTTACTGTTAAACATGAACCTGAGATTCCATTCATCTCCCTGTTCAGCACCAAATGGCTTCATGACAAGAAAATACCTGTCTAATGTCCCCAAGGTTTGAATTTTCAGATCTAAGATGAAGATCATGAGAGTCTCTTTGTGCCTTTGCCTGCCTTGTCAATTTGAACAGTATGGTGTTTGAGATAGGGATTTTCTTTTACTATGTGTACACATAGAGACTGTACGGTGACACCAGTTGTCCTAAAACATAAATATTATAGCAAGGATTAACAGCTAATACCATTGCATACAATTACATATTCCTTCCTAAAGGAAAAGCACTCCAGAGTATTTTAGGAATTGTGGTACAGCTGAATATGAAGAGTTGCTTCTTCCTCAAGAAGATACCGAAAAGAAGTTTATTTCAAACCTCATTTTTTCACTGAGGTCTCAATTTTCTGGTATAATCTATTTGTGGGAACTGGTAATGGCTTAGACAGAAAGTCCTGATAAAAATGACTCTGCCCATCAGTTTCTGATCACTTCTAGACAAAGGTTTAGATGCACAGAAAGGGTTGGAGCCAAGACTCATATGAAGGCAAGACTCCTATATCTCATTCTTCCCCATGAACTTCACAAGGAACAGTAAAAAAAAAAAAAAAAAAAAAAAAAAAAAAAAAAAAAAAAAAAAAAAAGACAACTATGCAGTGGGTATGTGGTAAAAAGATAAAAAGAGAAGAATAAGAATAAGAATAAGAATAAGAATAAGAATAAGAATAAGAATAAGAATAAGAATAAGAATAAGAATAAGAATGTGTGGAAAGGAAAAAATGCTGCCTGGAACATGGCTGCTCTGTGTTCTTGTGATATAATTGAAAAATTAGAAATTACATAGTAAAGGAGGTGAAGTTTGTGTTCACAGTAGTGTACAGAAATTTGAGCTAATTAACTATGTCTGGGTATCCCATTAATTTTAGACAGTCCCTCCTAGCAACGTAGTTCAAAGGCTACAGATGGGACATGGAGAAGCAGGAGATTTTGCAGCTGTATGAACAGAAAAAGCTACTTCCTAATTTCCTGTGAGCTGAGCTGATACTTGTGCATTCTTCTCCACTCTCACAGGCGCTAAAGTAGCAAAATCTGGCAGCAGAACAGAGAAACAGCTGGACAATGCAGTGAGTTCAATAAATGGAGCAAAGCATAGCTAAGACTAATAGAGTCTGGTGGAGCAAGGAGCAGCTAGAAAAAACTAACTGCCAGGCAACAGTTTTCACCAGCTTAAATCAGATCTTGCTATTCAGAAAAACTTAAAATGATAAGTTATGATAAAAGGTTTTTTTAGAAATGGCTGAGCAGTTGTGTACATGAAGAAAAGGGCAGTTAATCAGTGTCAGTGTAGCTGAAATTTAGGAGTTATTGTTAATCTCTTTATTTTCCTCTTCAGGATTTTATTAATTTTTCCTTCTCTTATAATTACTGTTTGTTTAGTCATTCAGACCAGGTATTTGTGAGCAAGAAAGTTACCTAAGTATCAAATATCACAGCATCACTTCCCCAGGTTCTCCAGGCCAGTCCAAACCCCTTTCCCAAAGCAGGGTCAGCTGGAGCAGCATCCCTGCCCATCACCAGGGATGGAGCCTCTGCAGCCTCTCAGCACAACCAATGTTTGACCACCCTCACAGCATCCTTGCAGAAGTTATATGCATACATAACTTGTAGTAGAAGAATTTATGACCACCCACCACTTGAGGTTTCTTGTCAAAAATTACCTTCATGTTCCTCAAATGTCCTCCATCACATGATGTAAAAAAAGAAGAAAATTTTCTTCCAAGTTTCTAATTCACACCTGATGTGTCAAATATTTATATCTTAAATCTGATCTCTACTACTGAGATCTGTGGTCTCTCAAGGGAAGGAGGTAGATTGTTGCCAGGGCAGGATATCCTCTGACCCCCCATAAATGTTCAATCTGTCCTGCAGCACAATTCATACGAAGGAAACTCTTGATATTTAGAGCATCTCATTATCCATCTTCTCTTCTTCCTTTTCACTTAACTGATTTCATAAAAATTCCTTGGTTACCTTCTTTCTTTTGGTTAGACTAATTATCAACAGTACATAACCATAATTACAGAAAAATACTTCATTGTGGATCAGTTGGATCCTTTCCTGAAAATGGTATGCAGAGGCTCAAGTTAAAAACAATTCCATCTGTATTTACAGGCTACACTGAGCCCCATCAGAATATGTCTGTGCTTCATTAAGGGACCAAGAGCTGCTTAGGCACTGAATGTTTCAGAGTAGAGCCAAGAGCCTGGACTCCCCTTTCATGTTGCTTCTTGTGCTCAATTATTTCCTCCCTGACTGATTCTCCTGATTCAGATGGACCTATTCAGGTTGGCTTAAATATAAAAGCTATGATATTTCAGTGATATTACTAATTGATAGCTAATTAACCAAAAAAAAAATGTATGCTTGGACCAGCATATCTTCTACAAAGGCATCCCTGATGAGAAGGCATCTATGAAGAGTGAATCTACATGTTCCTTCTTAATGTGGTCCTCTAATACTCCATCATATTCCTAGCACCTTTACCTTTTCTTTTCTTTCAAATTTTAATTTGTCTGGGTTTATTATTCTTAAGATTATGTGCATTGATTTTGAAAGTTGGAATTTTGGTCCATTGTTAATAGGTAAGATCAAGCATTGGCTTTCATTTGTAATACAGTATTTTCTGCTAGAACAGTCTATAAACTATTTTATGCAGCTTCTCTGAGGATTTCTAATGGTGTGAGTTGTTTGATTACTGAAAAACATAGTTCTTGATATTGCTTCTACTCCTAGAGATGTCTTGCTTCCAATATCCTGGATCTCTCTGCTGGGTTATCATTTGCACAAGTGAAATGTGCTTGAACCTATACATCTAAGATGATCTGCACCAGGGATCTAAGAAAGGGAGAGACACTGTTTGTAAAAAAAAAATAATAATTCCCTAATAATACCTAAAGAAAGTGATCCTTAATCCCCTCAGTTAATCCATCTTGGCTGTTGATGTCTTGCCTTCCCTGGTGTAAAGAGTTACCTCAAAAGGAAGATACGTAGATCCCTATGAGTCACTGCTAACCACCAGCTTGAAAGGCTCAGCTGTCATTTCTCTCTGCTGCTGAAATGAGTTTTCTCACACTGTCTTTAACCATTTATTCCACCATCTCTCTGAGCAAAGCATTTATTCTACCATCTTCTGGAGATTAAGCACTTGCAGTTCTTCAGAATCACCAAGAAGGAGAGGCTTTGGGTTTTTGTTGTTGTTGTTTGTTTTACTTTGTTTTGTAAATGAAGATTTATTGCCTATCTATTATAATCAGTTGGTTCTTAAATTACTGTTACCAAGGACTGGAACTGTCATGTAACTGTTTGGGTGTAAGAGATGTGTATGTTCCACTCATCATTCATTGTTGATTTAGAATTCCTTTTTGTTCTCTGATTGGGTGACAAACTCATTTCCAAAGAAGAGAATAAGGAGTATAGAGGAAGGACATTCAGGCAGAAGCTCTTTTCTCTTGCACATACCATGCTCTTGGCTAGGGAATTGTGCTGCTACAGAAAACTCTTGTCTCAATGTTTTCAGGAAAGTGATGAGGAGTAACCAGGGTAAAACAGGAGATAGACGTCCTGATTTAGCTGAGAAAAACTTGCTACAGAAAGGATTTTTTTCATGTTCTTGAGATAATGTTGGAAATAGAGTTTGGCTCCAGGTTTTTCTAGAACCCTTTTTTTTTTTAATCTCTCACTTCATTCTTGGAATCACATCATAACAACCAAAGACAGAGACTGTGATCCAGACCCTATGTTGAATCAAAAGACTTACTCCAAGGTCATCCCCTTATCACAGGGCCCAGGGATATCCTCCTTCTTTACACTTTCACTTGGCAACCCTGAAAGTGTGACAGCGTTCTTCAGAGCACTCAGTGACAGTTCCTCAATGGTTTTATGGTACATTTGTGTGTACAAATGCCATAGCAGAGATTATACTGAGTTCACCCTGCAACTGCATATTCCCCAAATGCATAAAGGTACGTGACTAAGGAGACAAGAATGCAGTTGTTTTCACTGCGGTGGACTCAGAGTTTGCTCTCTTTCTGTTGGCTTTCCCACTTTCTGCCACCCAGAGGTGTCATTTGCAAGTGCACCTTCTCATGATGAGGAGCAAATGGTGTCATCTCTGCCTCTGTGACAGATAGGCCACTTACTGTTGTTTACAGAATAGTATTATTGTAAATTAGCAGAAAAGCAATATATCTAAGGCTAAAATATCCATCATGGAATGGAACAAAGAACTTCAAAAGAAAAAAAAAAAAGCTTTAGCACACTTTTACTGTTTGCCTGTAAAGGTCATCAGGTGATGGGGCTGTCAAAACGAGACACCCGTTCTATCCCTCGCATTTCCATAATATTAGGTGAAAGTTGAACTTAAGGAATGAACAGTACTTAAACTCCCAAGGCTTTCCTTGGGTGGAAATGGAGCCTAAGGAGATAAACGTCAAGAACAATGATCTCATGGGGCAACCAAACAGCCCAAGCCAGGACATGCTTTTTATAGATGGGAAGGCATCTCAGAAAAATCAAACCCCTTTCACAACCCAACACAAAGAGTCATTCTTTGTGTACAAATAGCCACACTGTTCTCAGTAAAGAAATCACCTTAGGACTGAAGAATAAGGTGAGAATAAATATCTGATTATGAAGTTTGAGTGAAAATTGTTCTGTCAGGTGAATTTTCAAGGAAGTAATTAATGTCATTATATGAGAAAATGCATGATACTCATCTGCATACATCATCTATCTGCAGAAGCAATGAGGATCCAATACCCTGACTACATTGTACCAACCATAAGGAATTAAAATGCTGTTTTATTTCTAATCTGATGTTTGCTTTTATTTTTTCCCCTGTCAATACTACAAATTGTGTTGATGACTTCTAGCTGATCACCTTTGCGTTTCAATGTCAAACTTCAAGAACCTCTCTAGCCATAATGTCACTTCTAAAAACAGGAAAAATGTTACTTCTACAGCTTTCTGAGTTGAAGACATGTCATATGTAATTACATTTGCTCCTAAAATGTCATGAGAAATGTGTCTTCAATAAATAAGTTGACTTTTGTATCTTCTCTTAAGAGAACACTCTGAGTGTGTGGAATGAAGGTCTTCCCCATGTTGGATAACGTTTCCTGCACTGTGCCTGCACTGGACTGCACAAGGAGGAAAGCCTTCAGGGCAGGAGATAGCTTCCTTGGAGCTAAAGGTATTACTGCATTTAAACTATGAATAGGAAAAAATAATAAGTATTTTCTTACAATTTCATTGGAAAAACCTTCTCCAGTATACGACAGAGTTTCTAGAGACAGGAAAAAATCTGAAACCATTCTTGAAGTCAGAGGAGTGGTATGGGCTGCTGCTGGCAGTGATAACACCAGAGCTAGCAGTGACAAGCACTTAGCTTTTAAGTGCCAGGAGTCTTTAATGCTTCAGAGAGCTGAGGGTGGACAAGGTGTCCCTTCCCCTTCTCCACCACACTAACCTTCTACTCTCCAGCTGCCATGATGTCTTTAGGGAGCCAAGGATGGGAAGGCCTTAATGAGCTTCTCCTGTTGTTGGAGACCTTTGAGCAGGATTTCCCCTGCAGCAATTGGAAAATTTACCGATACAATGGCTCGATCCTTTGTTCCTTTCAAAGCAAAAGGAGCAGCATCATCAGAAGAAGATTTGAGCTGGGAGTGAACTCCAAGTTGCCTAGAGCACAGCTTTATGGGTCAAGAAGAGGAAGAGGATGCAGAGGATCCTGAGCCAGCTCCTCTGAGCTGAGGTGCTTTCCTAGATCAGCAGACACCAAAACAGAGAAATCCATTCTGGAGTCTTCCCTGGTGCTTGGCCTGAGGACATGAATGCTGTTGGCTGAGTGCCCTCAGCCACACACTGATGCAGACACACTCCTTGCCACGGCCAACCAACACATCTACACCCAGCACAGCCCTGAGCAGAGCCGGGCGTGCCCTCAGGCTGGGTTTATGCTCAGACAGCACAATCAACACAACACAGCTAAAGCTTTCCTGAAGGGAAAGATCCTTCAGACCATCTCAGCCACATTCCTGGTGCTGTGTCCAGCCCTCCCCAGGACCCCAAAGATCAGACTGGGCTGAACAGATCTTTGTGTCTGCTGCTGAAGCTACACCAGGAGCAGACATTTCTGTAGAATAAACAAATCCTTCCTTCACTCCAGCAGCAGGACCACTAACCTTTTTGTACTGTCTGTTTGCTCCTTCCAAGAAGCAGGCACTGCCTTCTTCTGCATCCTTGACCTTTCCTCAATGTCTCTCTATTTGTTGCTTCTGTCCTTTTTTAAAAGCCTCTTATTGATGTTTTTAAACTGATGGGGAAACATAAACAAGTAATAAAGAAAGGTTAACAGTACTGAATCGATACTACAGACAGAGCCATTGGGGAGATGGAATTGAGGAGGTTGACTCTGAAGGAAAGTGAAAGGCCAAATTTAATCACAGTACTATTAGTAATTAAATTACATTTTGGGTTGTTATTTTTTTTTTAAATAAGAACTAATGAATGCACAAACTGGTATTAGGGTTTCAGAGAAAGCAAAACAAATGAATAGAAATTCTGAACAAGGGCTTTTTCATAGTCTTGCTGTGAACAGAACAATCTATTCCAGATTATTGTGGTCTTTTTCTCACTGCAAAGGAAAGGAAAATACAGTTGGTGTTAAACTGGAAAGTTCTGAAGACACGGACTTAGAACTGCTGCCAAGCACAGGAATGTGGAAACATGTATGCCTCTGGAAATTTTCTGGTATCATAGAATCACAGAATGGTTGTGGTTGGGAAAGGCCTCTGGAGATCATCTTGTCCAACTTCCCTGCTAAAGCAGGCCTACCCAGGACAGACTGCACAGGGCTGTGTGCAGTACAGTGATGAATGATGCCAGAGAAAAAGATTTTACAACTCTGAGCAGCTTGTTCCAGGGTTCTGTCACCCTCAAAGTAAAGAAGTTCTTCCTCACATTCAGGTGGAACTTCCTCTGTTCCATTTTGTCCCTGTTGCCTCTCACCAGTAAGAGTAGATCCCACTTCTGGACCAGGAAGCCCCTTTGAAGTGTTACAGCACATCACTGGGACTTGCCCATGACACCAGAGCCCAGTCCTGGGTCCCAATTCTCCATAAGTTAGTTACACACTGTTCTTTAACAGGCTTCCCTTACCGGCAGAATGTTTTCATTCCATTATTACCTTTGCCATCAAAACATGTTCCCAGTCATATTATTCTTGAAACACTTTAAATGTGTGACTATGTACACTGGATTTATCAGAAGTGTCTCCCTCCTCTATTCTGGCAGTGTTCTGATCATGTCCACCAGCTGCATGTGTGCATAAACACCATACTCTGTACAGGAAGAAAAGCTGCATAATGGGAACAAGAAAAAAGAACTTGTTTAAATAAATGAGGGAAGGATATTGGGATGGTAGGGTGAGGAGTGACTGTATTCGTCAGAACTTGCATCATGGCCACCCAGAATCAGCTTTGGATGAGAGGTTTCCAAGTTTAGTTTTTGTCTGCCTGTGGTGTCCAGATTTCATATGATAAGAGCCAAATTTGAAAAGGATGAGAGATCCATAAACCAGTCCCTGTTATGATCTATAACACAGAAATGCTACTTTCTTACTCCACCAGCTGCCATTCAGTCACTTTTCCCCCTTGTCTTCCTCAGCTACCCCTCATCCACAGGAATTGATGAGATTGTTTCTCTGCTCAATATCAGCATCATCTTCCATGGGAAAGGTAAGACAATTTATTTAATTTCCTTCCCTTGACTCTGGCCCAAAATTGTCTCTGGCTGGAGCAACAGGTCTGTCACACAGGCTCTTTTAATATTCCTGCTATCTTCCCAGCCTGGCCATGTAGTTAACTGTGGGCAGGAGAAAGGAAGGCAGAAGAGCTAAAACCACAAGACTTACAACAGAGCAACCTGGAGAGGTGTCTGTTTTGTATTTCTGGTTTTCCTTTCCCTCTACCAAAAATCATTTCTGGAAAGGCACCAACTGCTGCATTGTTCACTGTACTGATGGTCTACAGGAGAGGGTGGATTGTCAATAATGTGCTCACAGATCCAGCTGGGAATGACTAATGTGCTCTATAACGAAAAAAAAAAAAAAAAAAAAAAAGCACCTGGTCTAGAAATAACGTCCCATATTTGACACAAATGCTTTAAGGAAACCTGTCAAAGATTCCTGGAGCTGCTTCTGTAACTAAAACAAGGAGCAATGGCCAGGGTTTCAGTTTTGACCATCCAGATGGGACAGCAGGAAATTTTTTTACAAGGAGGCTGCTACAGAACAGGAACAGGTTACTAAAGGTTCAGGATCTCTGGTAACTTTCTAGACTTGAAGCCACAACCTGGACTCCTCTAGCAGTGGTCAAAGTCCTTCTTTGAGTGGGAGACTGGGCGAAAAAAACCCACAAGTCCCTTTTAACCACCATTTATTTTCACTGAAAAACCTGTCCCAGAAAGCACTGGAAATCTCTCTGACTTGAATTTTTATGGTCATGGCTGTAAACAGCATCTAACAAAATGTGCCAGGCTGAGAAGCTGTTACAAGTGGTGACTTTGTGGTGTCCACCACTTAGCAAAGAAAGCAAGGACGTGTTTCTGGAGTAGATACTACAGCTCTGAAAGTCAAAAGGGGGACATGGAGACCCAAGCTTGACACCTGTGGGCTTTTATCATCCTTGTTCTGGGATTTGCAGAAGCAGCAATACTAAACCTTTTTGAAAATACCATCTGCTTGCTGTATTTAATAGTAACTTTGGGCTATTATAGAACACCCTGGCCCAGGGTACAGACTCCCAGCTAGTGAGAAACCTCCCAGCTCCCCCTCTGCTACTTTTCAGCCTAGCAGTAAAAGACTTGACTGTCATTATTAATAAAAATATAATTAAAGATTAGCTCTTGATTTCCTTGGTTAGAATTAAAAAACAGATGCTGTCAAGCCTCCAGTTTTGAAACTTGAGAAAATAATCACATCCAGTTAAAGATACGTCTCTCCTCCTGGGGGAATGCTGTAAGAAGGACTTCCAGGATGTGCAGCTACAGCTCTGCCTACACCAGCTGACAGAGTCAGGGCTTGAGAGAGCTAAAGGATCACATGTGTTTGCACCACCAGGACACCCAAGGATCAATGTGCCCCTGCTGCTCTAAGGGAGTAAGTAACTATTAGTGCCACAAGCTGCATGTGGTATTAGCCTTCCAAAAACAACCCCACGGCCAGCTTCCAGTCTAGGCTGTTACCCAGAGGTTGATAGCACACATGCTGGCAGGCTCAGGCTGAGGATGGTTCCAGAAATGTTTGTCTCAGCAAGAATCATGAACAGTGAAAAGCTGCCTTTTTAAAAACAATGATTCTCTTTAACACATGGTCTTTCTTAGTTCTCCAGTAAAGAGAGAGCTTGCTCTGCTTTCTGCCATGGAAAAATCACAGATCACAAAGAAAATGACACTGTGCTGTTGGCACAGACACTCAGGTCCTCCACTGACTGGGGAAAGGCAGAGGAGGCTGGATTGCTGCTTGATCCACTACACAAAAGATAAAAATGTTCCCTTTCCAAATTTGGAAGCATCCTTCCCAAACTCTTGCCCCTGATACAAGGCAGATTTATGCAATTCCTTTAAATATTTACCTCCATAACCATGCCTCATAGATGCATTATTACTTTTTAACCAACATTAAAGTTTAAAACCTGAATAAAAGCCTTGCTTCATACAAGAACTTATCCTTCAGACAAACAGGAAATGCACCATGTTTCTACACAGGTAAAGGTACTTTTAACATTTTTTTTTTTAATGAAAAAAAGTAACAGAAAACTTAAGAATGCACTTGCTGTGGGATTAGCTTGAATTTAACCCATGACAGGTTTTTTTAAGAGGGGTAATTCTTAATATTCGGTCTGGACAAATAATTGAAATCAAATTAGAGCTCAGAATGATTGCCAGTGTGAAGATACTCCCTCAGATTCCCTTCCCATACACACTGGGTGGGGTTGCTCAGCTCTGTGGTAGTAAGGAGTATTTAATGTCATTGCCTGTTACTGACACCTTACAAAGGTCAGTGGGCACAGACTTTTTTGTCTCCACCCTGACTTACCAACCAGTGCCATTCAGGCATCATGGCACAGTTCAACTTCACACTTTGTGGATCTTTCTGGTGGTGGGATTTGCTGTTCTTGGCTAATTTTAGGGCTGAAATGAAAAGCAGCAGCTCAGTTGGCATCAGCAAAATAGCACCAGACATAGCACTGAATCATTAATTCTCTGGCTCAGGCAATGCCAACATGCTTCATGGACCACAGAAAGTGGACAATTGTTGTACCATAGAAATGTCATTGTCATTGGAGTTAAAAGATAGCTGTGTATCTAAAAGGATACACAAGAACAATGAGGAGAAAGGTTAGCCTCCTTCTCTCCAAGACTGGTGGCTCTCAGTCTGAGCAAACCACCACAGGGAGAAGTATCCCATACTGAGGGATGCTGTGGGCTCAGACAGAGGTCCAGAGGAAACTGCTGAGGTGCTTGGAAAAGATCTTTTCAGGGTTACAAGTCACACCAACCCCATCAGACTCAGAAAGTCCAGTCATAGCTGGAAGCAGGCAGAGCACAAGGAAAGAAATATCTCACAGATCTGCCTCGCAGCCTTTGCCCACAGCCACTGCCAAAAGGATGGCCCTGGGCTGGCTGGTCCCTTATTTTGACTCAGGATGACCTTTCCTGCCTTTCAAGGACACACACACTGCCCAAGATGAGAGGCAGTGGATTGTACCATATGCTTTCTTCCCAAACAATCCATATCACATGCACACTCCCCAGATTCTCCACATCCTGCAGTCTTGAAAGCTTCATCATCCAGGTGAGATCTGCTCCCCTCCACCCAGTGCTTGAAGAGGAAGGGAAGACAAAAGAACTCAAAGATTGTGGAAGACACCACCTCTCATCAAAGACTTGTTCTCCTTTTTCAATAGCAACTTTTAAACAAATTTGATCCATCATTTCTAAACTAAATTTCCTGGGAAATAAGCTATATATTTTTTTCAGATTGATAATGTTTCCAGATTTCAGCATAAATTGTTCTGCAGGGTTTCAATGCATCTGAAATTGTGCTTTTTTCTGCCATTGCTGAACAAAGTATTCCTTGGAGATATGTCACCCAACTTTAATAGAGATCATAACTCACAGGAGAGCCCTATACAGTAATTTCCACTGGGATTAATACAGCCTGGAACAGTTGCCTACTGTTGACGTAACACTGCCAAATATCTTTTCACTGCTTTATAAATGGCCAGCATGTGGTTACTTGTCAAAGCAAGAAAAGTGATTCAACAGTGGACTCTGCTCATTGAGAACCAGAAGGAATAGGGATCAGGTGAGCCTTTATTTGGCAATATGGATTAAGTAGCTCTGTCTTGGCAACACCAATGACTGGAGCTAGGGCAGCATCTGACAATTAGGACACTCACTTTCTTTATGTCAGTGGCATAGGGCCAGCCTGATTGCCTCCTTCAGTTCACACCATCAAAGTGTTTTACTCTTAAAATTAAAATTTGAAGGCTAGATTTTCCCTAGCATTAAAAAACAAAATCCAAGGAGGTGCACTGGGGTCCCCAGAGGCAGCATAATTCTACTCTGGCTTGAGATTTGCTAATGCATTGGAGGTCATTAATGTTTCATGGTGGTTCCATTTCTGCATGAGCACAAAGCCTTTACATCACCCTCGCTTTAATGAACCTCTCCTGCTTCCCAGGAGGCCTCTGGAAGCAGGGATGGTTTTCCCTAATGAAACAATCCTGCCTCTTTGTTTTGAAGTTGTTTACATAGTTAATACCCCCTAAAGGAAAACAAGAAAATAGAAGCCTGTATGTAGAGAGTTGCTCCACAGATGAAGTGCACAAGTCTCTTGGGGAAATAAATCATTAAGTTAGGGTTTGGGTATGTTTTTGGGGTGTTGAATTTTCCTTTTTTTTTTTTTTTTTTTTTTTTAAGCTAAAAGTTGATTTCTCTAAAGGTAAACAAAGGTTTGCCCAGAGCAATGGAGAAAGTGGAAGAAGAGACCAAGAAGGAAATTATCCATCCAGCAGGCCATTTTTCTCTTTTTGTCAGAGAAACTTCTTATAAAAACAGACTATATTTCTTTGCTTCAAGTTCTTGACTAAACATAATTTAAAACAATAATCCTGGTTAGGATAGCCTGGAGGAGTGCTAATTCTGGTGTTTATGATCAGAAGACCCCTCCTAATCTCTTCTCTTCCTGAGTGAAACTTTCAGCAACTCAGCCACTCTGTCATTAAGTCCTGTTACTTCCAGGATTTAACACTGTTAAATCAAAAGTAAATTCTGAAAGGTGAGTTTCTGAGCATGACAGAGAGTGGTGGTCTTGGCTTTAATCCTCTTTGGTCACCTTTTACCTGCATTTAACTCACTGATCCCATTTCCATGATAAAGCTCAGAAGGCAGCATTGGAATAATAAATGAAGAAGGCGTGTAACTTTGTGTAGCTGTGGTTTCTGATAGTTACCATGGTGGTTGTTAAAACCCAGGGAATAAATGAGCAGTCTATTATTTCTGAGACTGAAGCTCGATAAAAGCAAACCAAAACAACACCACACACAGGCAAAACCCCCAAAGAGGCATTCAAAGTATCATTTGTATAGCTCACCTGACACAGTCCTGATACTATAATTGCACAATGAAATATGCTCGGAGCAAAATGATCCAAATTGCCAGTGTCACAAGGCTGGTAATGAAACGTCTTGGAAACAGCAGGCTCCTGATGAACAGCTGAGTGTTTGCATTTTTGAAAGAGAAACAGTGGAGGAGAAGAGAAGTGGGACCAAGCTGCCTACGCAGAGAACAGTGTCTTGTTGCAGCAAGAGAGAACATAATCAGGCAGAAATTAAGAGAGTGGAACACATGGTCTCCAAAATATAGTTCATCAAGTCCAACCCATGCCCTAACACCTCAATTAAACCATGGCACTGAGTGTCACATCCATTCTTTTTTTTGAACACATCCAGGGATGGTGACTCCACCACCTCCCTGGGCAGAGACCACTCCAGTACTTTATCACCCTTTCTGCAAAAACTTTTTCCTAATATCCAACTTATATTTCCCCCCTGGTGCAGCTTGAGACTGTGTCCTCTTGCTCTGTCAGCTGCTCCCTGGAGAAAGAGACCAGTTCCACCTGACTAAAACCACCCTTCAGGGAGTTGTAGAGAGTGAGGGAGTTGTAGACAGCGAAAGTCTGCCCTACTCTCTCTTAGTCAAAATAAATAGTATATCAATTCCAACAATACAATTCTTTTTCATCTTTTCTGGAGGCTCCAGTGCATTTAGGTAAATCAGTGCCCATAATTTCATTTGTACAGTCAGTGCCACTGTTGCACCAGGCTGATCCACAGCAGAATCTTGCCACTCAAAGCAGGGATTAATATTGCCCACTGCTATATCCACTTTCCTTGCCATGGGATTTGCAAAACTGCTCTCATCTGTAGAGTTTATGAGCCTGTCCTAAAGAAATCATGGATACCAGCTCCCCATTAAGGTGTTCCTGAGTCTACAGGGAAGGTGAGCCTCAACCTTTTTTATGCCAACTCTATTCATGTCAGGGCCAGGAATGGCATAAATCAAAACAAATCTGCTGGGAGTCATCATGATTCAATGATATTAGAGCAATTGTGTTATTATTCAGCATCTTGCCCTAAAACTTTGCACATCTACTTTTTCTATCTGGCCTATACCATTTCCACTGGATGATTGTAAATCATTTTCACATGGCAAGGACTTCAACTAAAGCTAAGCCAAAAAATCATCGAGTGCATAGACAAAACTTCATGGAGCCTATGAATTCACCAACAACACCAGATGTTTGCCAAGCAAGTTTTTATAAAAGCCCAAGCAGCTGTTATCTTTGTGTGGCACCCCCACTGCAAAGAGGAAGAGGGAAGAGAAGGAAAAGTAAAAATATGGATGCAAATCCCACATTTTCTTATACCTATTTATCTTTCATTTTTAAGTTTTCTACAGCTCTAAACAGCACCCATGTCAAAGAACTCAGAATTTTTTGTGGAGTTCTTTTCATAAGATATTTTTCCTCCCCCCAAAAAAATATCCCAGATTGTGGTTATTGAATGACAAGGAGTATTGTGCACAGGTAATATCTAATTAGCACTAATTGAACGATAGGAAGGATTGCTACATTTTCATCAGAAACCAAGAGTTTACAGCAGAAAATTTTTAATTGTGGGCAAAGCTCATAAGTCAGGGCTCGAAGTTTACACCTGCACAGGTTGAGTAACTAAAGAGCACAGGCTGTTCTGCCAAGTAACGATCCATATTTTTTTCTCTGCTCGGGGAAGGAAAACTAAAGATCAACTTCTAAAGTATGCAATGAGCATTTACTGAAGGGGAAGGGAGTACTAAGTCTTTCATTCCCATACCAGATGTTCCCATTAAATAATCGTTTTCAAGAAAGCTCATCTCGTGTGGAAAGAGAGAGTTCCAGAGTTCAGAAGGGGGAAACAGACAAAAAAGTTAACTTGTGAGATAAGGGCAGCTGCTGAAGAGATTGTTCCCAGTTTTGGCCTAGTACACCTCAATCCAGCACTGCAAGGAGTCAGAGCCAATGCTGGAATAACCCAGTGCAGTTCCCTGGAATCTGGTGTGAGTCACTGGCAGCAGAGCACTGCACTGATTTACACCATCCTCCCAGTCTGGCAGCTTCAAAGCTGATGGGCTGTGACCTCCTTCTTTATTACCTCAGGAACCTGCTACTACTGGCACATTTTCTGGTAGCAAAAATGGCACAACTGGGATTTTTCAGTATTTTCTTATTTTTGCTTTAAAAACCTCCTTAGGCTTTTGCACAGGTCTTGGAAATAAGGAGGCTTAAGAGTTCCAAACAAAGCAGACACCTCTCCAAATTCCCCACAGTTGCTGTCCTGTTATTGAAAACACAAGGACAGTGTACATGGATACTGATGCTGAGGGCATAGCTAGGACATCTGGATTAACTTAAGCCTCATTTAATTTTGGGCACAGGCCGAAAATGCCTTCACTTCATTTGGAGCAGCAGCCTGGCTCAAAAGAGTTTGCTCCTGTGCTATTTTCCTTCACTAATTGGTCATCTGCCTGGTTCAGCCCTGCTGCTCAACCAGCACGAGAGCAAGCCACACTGCCTCAGCTACTTTTTGCCCAGCACCACTTCATAATTTAGGGAGAAGGAAGGGTATTCAAATCACAGAAATGTGATTTCTCTTTGGGCCTCTCACAATCTGCATCTTCAAATAGGTAAGTCATGGGCTGAGTTTAAACCCCAGCCTTCCTTTCTGAACTTTACAGCAGCAAGAGGGGAAAAGTTTGCAGGTATTACAGTTGGAGTGAGGCAACCAGAGAAACAACAAGAAACATCCCTTGATTTGTCAAGGACAAGGAAGGGATGTGTGTAAAGGCCCTTCATATTTTCTGAAAATACATAGATTTCTCTCCATCATCATACTAAACTGGTTCCATTTAATCTGAAATGACAATAACCAAGCCAGTTCACTATTTTTTTTTTTTTTTCCCTGGCCATTCTATCATTATTTTTTCCAATTTTCCTGAACTTCAGTGGGGATTATTCTCTCTCACAAGCTCCCCTTAGCTCAAGTTTTGTCCACATGCCCTTGGTAAGCTGGAGCTCAGCCCTTCTCAAATTGCAGTGGTCCATTTTGCAATCAAGGGCATATTGCTGCAAAATGACATATGGCTCAGTGCAGATCATCAAACACTCCTTGTTATGGAGCAAAACAAGGATTGGTGTGTGCCCAACCACTGGCACAGGCAGAAAAATGCACTTGTGGATCATGACAGGAGCAGGTGGCTGAGGGAGCCTGGAGGGCTCTGCATGGCTGTGTACAGAACCAGTTCTGCAATGAAATGCCCTATGTCTGAAGTGCTAGCAAAGCAAATAACTGTGCAACAGCATTTGACATCCTTAGATGATATTTTCGCTTCATGTTGGTGC
This sequence comes from Sylvia atricapilla, assembly GCF_009819655.1. Classification (NCBI taxonomy): domain Eukaryota; kingdom Metazoa; phylum Chordata; class Aves; order Passeriformes; family Sylviidae; genus Sylvia; species Sylvia atricapilla. Next base: position 11,514,557 of record NC_089147.1, read on the forward strand.
TGCTGTGATCCTACACACTATTTGGGTAGTTTTGCATCCAGAAATGCACAACAAACTTGGTGAAAATGTTAGCTGTCTAAGAGTTGGAGTTTCTGTCATGAAACTGAACTCACACTTCATAGGCCACAAGGAGCAAGAGGATTTTTGTCCACTGAGTTTCTTCCTGCTGAAGGTCACAGCAGCATTTTGCAAGACTGGAGGTGGCTCCATCGCCCTGGGACACCAACAGCTGTCTTTGCACCCTCATCAGCACCTGTGACACAGGGATGAGACTGGGACTCAGCACTTCTTTCCTGTCTGTCATGAATTTCAGGCTCCTGGATGTGAACTGGCTCTTCTAAAGCGTTTCAAAAAGATTGAGAAAAAATTAAGCCCTTGCGTGTCAAACATAAAACGAGTCAAGACCCACATTATCATGACCCAGTAGGAAAGACAGGACACTGCAGGCTCTTCTCACTGTCCCATCTCAGTGAGTTTGAAGTTGATGCCACTAAGTTTGTGCCATGGTGCAGGATCACCAGGGATAGTCCTTCCTCCCCTGCAGTGGTAAGGAACGGGGTGACAGCTGAGACTGCTCAGAGCAAGGCTGTGCCATATCCTGCATGCTGCCAACTCAGTCTACCTGCCACAGGAGTGCTCTGGTCTCATTGCTGACCCCACACCTCTGTGCAGGACCTAAAAATGGCTGTTTTCCATCACAGATGGCTTGGGAGTAGAGCCTCCCTACATCTTTGCTTCAAGACATCACAGTACATCCTGCAAAGGACATGTCTCCCCTGTACACATTAAACACACCAAATTCACTTTATAACACCTCTCTTTGCCCTTCAGCCGTTACTGTGGCTGCAAAGGTCTCCCCTGCAACCCCAAAAAGCAGTGAGCCAGGGTGGGCAGTCAGTCCCCCACACTGAGCCTGCAGCACCCTGCTCCACCCCACTCATTTTGAAGCTGGGCACCCACAGAACAGGCATCAGGAAGTGTGAGCTGGGGTATGAACCATGAGCAGCACGAACCAAGAGTCATTCCCTTTCTGAACAAGCACTAGGAACCAGAGCAAGGAAATGTCATTTGTTCCCCTGGTACTGATGGGGCAACACAATACTCGGGGAAGATTTTATGGATCACATCTCACCTCCTTCTTATCTCCTGTTCAAGCTGTTGACAGTGGCAATGAAGAACATATTGCTTAAAAAAAAAAAAAAAAAAAAAAAAAAAAGAAATCTGCTGGAGCTTTTGCTGTCAAGCAGGTCTCTTAAACCCCATGGGTAATGTTCTCAAATGACAAAGCTGCTCTCCTTTTTGGCAACGGTCTTTTATCAAGCAATACAGCAGCACATTTTCAATCATCTCCGTATCACAATGAAGAGACAAACCCTGTTAGCGTTGTGCTCCGAAAATCATAAAATGCAGTGGCTCGGTACACCTAGGGACTAGGCTGGGCTTTGAGCTTTCATGAATCTCAGCAGCAGCAGGAGAAGTGTAATTCAATCTTTTTAACTTGGTGATATATATTCATGTCAGTGGCTTTAAGATAAGGGAAAGACTTTAGTAGAAGAATGAAACTTTTGATGAATAACTGAGAGTACAATGAATAATGTACAAATATTTCTTTCCTCTCAGTCAAAATGATTCCAGATCCTTTTTCATTTTAATCCCTGTTGTATTCTTCATTAAAGAAAAAAAAATTAAAGAAATGAAAGGGGAAGAAAAAAACTATGTTTTTAAAGGCATTGGAGCTCTAAAAGAAGAGCTTCTAAAAGAAGCCCTCCTGATTGTACTGAAGGATATTTTTATGGTCTCTTTTTAACTGCTAGAAAACAGAAGATTGTTTGGGTACTGGCAGTAATAACAGTACTAAAGATGGGTTACCATGAAAACCTCAGCCCTACCTGTTCATGCTCTGCACAAAATGTGGGATTTATCAGAGAAAAATGTCTCCCTTTACCTAGGAGGTATTTTTCATCAAACAAAAAAAAATGTAACTGTTACAAGCATTTTCTTCCCTTGCCTTGCAATTTCATTCTTAGTTCTGTCATGGCTAAAAAGTGATGACACCAACGTATATAAAGGTAACACCATTTCTACAGAGAGGCAACAAAGGCAACAAATGTAAACATAATTTGTTTGTTTTCCTACAGGATGACAAGGATGGGAAGAGGAAAACAAGATAAACTGAGCACCAGCTCAGAGTCCTGCCCATTTCCTCACAGGTGGCATCAAAGCCCAGCCTGAGTAAGATGCTTTCAGCAGGAGAGTGTCCCTGACCTGCAGGCTGACACAGCAGATGATGGTTTTTAACCCTCAGAAAGAGAGAGGTCACATTGCCTGAACTGTTTTGAACTTAAATTTTGTGGTGGTGAAGTAAAGATGTAAAAGCCTCAACACCCAGATTTCTCCTCTTCCACACCTTTGAATTAACAAAGGTGAATTTCACCCCCCAATTAAACTGGCTGCATGGAAATTTCTGAGCAGGGATATAAGCAAGCAAGAAAGGCAGAGAAGTAGGTGGTGGGTGAAAGTAGGTGAAAGACAGCACCTAACCAGAAAACCAAACAGTAACACAGCCATAGGAAAGTACTTGACTATAAAAATAGACAAATGCAATTTGTGATAGTTCCTACCATGGCAATAACAACAGGAAGAGCAGACCTACTGCAGTGCTGCAGTCAGGAAAACACAGACCAGAGCAATGACTGGTGCATGCTGTGTAAAAAGTGTTACCAGGTTCATGCAGAAAAAAAACCCCATTTAATTTCAGGCTTCAAGGAAATTACCATATTGTCCATGCTTGACCTCAATCCCACTCCACAGAGGTCAGAGCTAAGTCAAAACTGACCTTCAGAAGTTTCTGGAGCAAATCCATTCCTGCCATGTGCAGGTTTCCATCCCCTCTGATTTACGGAAGTCAGGCATATTGTGAAACACATATGAAATTGCTGGAAGGAAAAATTAAGGAAAAGCATGGCTAGCTGGAGGCAGCAAAGGTACAGAAAAGCCCTTACTGAATGGAGTTTTTCCTCTATAAATGATGTCTTGTTTGAAGTTGATCTCTGGAGGGGCAAAAGTCTGTTAACAAAGAATTTTTCTGAAATGAAGATGAGGGAAACACATTTTAAAATACTACACACGGGAATAAAACCCTTTACTTCCAAGCTCATTGAGGATGAAGTGGGTCATTGTATGCTTTGATTCACCGACTTGTGTCCCCTGTAATCACACAATGTATGAGTGCAGTAAATGCAGAGGCCCAGTCTCCTTGCTGCTCCAGGATCTTGGCAAAGGCTGGTTCTGGCCATGCAATAGGAAGATTTGCTCACTGAATGGCCTGAAACTGAACAAAGGAGGATTATTTTTAGTCAGATTCACACACACTGAGCACTAACTTTATAGTCTGCAATAGCCCCACATAGTACAGATGAACCCTGGTGAGTGAAGAACCAAACTGTCACTTGGCACTCCACCTTCACTGGCTGGGGTGGCCTTGGGGTCTGCAGGTATGTTGGCAGGTTCCTTGGCTATCTATCAATCCACCCACTTCAAGCAAACATTGAAAGGCTTTTAGTATACCAGAAGGAGTGATGCTGCTATTACCCAAGCTAAGGAAGTGACAGAGGTAAGGAAATCAGGGAGCCAGTCTCCCAAGGCATCCTGGTGAATGGGAAGCAGAGAAGGTTTTCTTCCAAAAAATGTCTTAAATGATGACCATCTTCTCTGGAGAAATTTCAAGAAATATCCTTAGGGTTGGACTGTGCTTGAGACAACATTTCCACTGTTTAAGGAGGACAGGAGAAGACAAACAAGGTTTCTGAAACTCACATTGTAAAGTCAGTGTTAGAGGTAGGAACCACATGCAGGTCTCTCCAATGCCAAACCAGCTCCCTACACACAAAGGCTTTCCCAAGAATGCTGTGCAGGGCATTTTCCTCTAAAACTGTGCTCACATGTGATTTACAGCCCAAAGACGAGCATTCTGTCTGCTCCCGAAACTTTTTAGTGGTGCTTGGATCAAAATTTTTCAGGCTATATTAAGGTCTAGGGTATTGATTTATTTTCATTAATTCATTTTCCTTTTCCTTGTCACAGCTTTCACAGATTTATGAGGTTAAAGAGCATGAAGCTAATTAAATAATCTGACTGGCTGAACATCTGTTGAAACATAGTAATAACTTCTGAAGCCAATGTTCCTGATGAGCTATTAATTATGATTTAAAAACTAGAGGCAGGGTTTTACCATCAAAGAAAATCAACAAACCAAATCCCTAGCACCCCTCTGGGCTCAGAGTGAACTCTCAGCATCCCTTTGAAGCCTTTTATACACACTTACACTCTTTCACACCTTCCAGTCCAGGTGTCCCTTTTAGGCTCTCTTACAGCCCGAGTTCCTAATGTAAGCCAGATGGTCTGTAGGGAAGGTCCAGTTCAGTTTGCAGATTGTTGGTTTGCAGCAGCTACAAACAGAAATTAGGATTCAGACATGATGGAGTTTAACTGCATGCAGACACCCACCTTAGTCCAAAACAGAAGCTAATGCATGACCTTAGGTTAGTGGTTTAAGTCCAAACATCCTTTTAAGCAAGGAAATAAACCTTTCCTTCAGTTCCCTCTTGCTCTCCATCCCCATGGGGCAGCCCTGGACTGACTTAGGTGCTCCTAAACCCAGAAACTTCCACCAGACTGATGTGCAGGAATTTGGTTCTCAGCCTCGTATGGCCTGCCCTAATTCGCTTAGACTTTGCATTGTCTTCACATCTTGTTCTCAAAATAACTTTGTCAAAAATCCATTAACGGAGCAGATAAATAAATAAGTTAGATCAATTCCCTCCTACTACTCAGGATCAATTCATGTTCCAAGGCTGATGAAAGTATTTTGAATTGATAAGTAATTTGCAGCAGTTCTTAAATCCCCCTCCTCTGCTGGTAAATTATAGGGGCTGTGGCATTTGTGTTTGTGTAGAGTGAGGGTGTGCCCCAAGGTCTGCAGGAATTAATGACAGATACAGAGGAAAAGAGCCCACTGATGCCAGAGGATCTCCAGGCTCTCCTGAACCAAAGCCACAGGACTGCATGTGCTTGCCCTTTCTGTGACTTTTCCTTTTAGAAGTGGACAAATTCTTCACATAGTAAATATTATCCATATTGTAAATTATTCATATTCCCAAAGTGCAGTGGGTGAAAGTGAGGTTGAAGCTTATGCTGAGACTTTTCTGCATAACCTACAAAAGGAAGAGAAGTTTTGCACAAAAATAATGAAGAGGAAAGTCCCTCAGCATCTTGTAACTCAGTTCAGATCTCTAACAGCCTGTAGACTGGAATTGACAGGAACATTTCAAGGTTAAAAAAAAATTTACACCACAGTCTCACAGGTATTCCTAACAGTATCTCAGATTATTTCAAGTGTAGGTGACATTACTAGGCAGTAAAGTCCAGAGCCACAAATGGATTTAGACTTTCAAACTTGCCTGCAATGAGCTCCAGACCCTTCAGCACATGCATGCTGTGAAGAGCTCCTGGCGGAAGAGAAACCTTTCTGTGTGGCATGTTTTGGGTTTCAGTCTTTCTCCATCCTCACGGACTCTCATGAGACCCAGAACCACTCTGAAATGAGGAGTGTGTACACGTTGGGACACTGAAAGTGCACCCAAATGTTTCCAGATGCAGCAGCAGATGCTGCCCAGGTTGACTGTGACTTATCTTGGCTGTCAGATTATCTCACATTTGTTTTCACCACCCCTTGTACTCATTACAATTCCTCTATTCTCCCTGGTTTCTCTAAGGGTCTCTCCAGGGAATGCTCATTTCACAAAGACAAGGACAGGTAGCTGCACCAGCCCAGATGATTGTCTCAGTCAGTTCTTGATGGCCCACTCACACAGCTCCCCTGTCCTTGTCTTCCCTCCCAGACAGGGATTTAACTCACCGTTTCACTCAGCATACAGAAATTATTATCCACGAAAGAGGATTGTGTCCCATGAACTGACAAATACTGCACAGTATTTTGTCATCCCATCTTCCTTCCCTCTCCCCACTGACCTCTTCAGGTTCATTTTTCTTACAACTCGCATCAGGAGCTGCTTCTTTTTCACAGCAACCCATTGAATAAAATCACAGCAACCCTGGGCTGAGCTTTGAAATCGGCCAACAAAACCTGCCTGAGCCCCCACTCACCCAACACTGCTCTGTCAGGACCCTCAAAGCTCAACACTGGGACTTCGGTAGGGAATCACTTGCTTAAAACTTGGGTTTCAATCCTAAGCATCAGGATGTGGAAGCACAGATGACTCCATTTTATATGGTCTGAATGTGCTACATCTCCTATTGAATCAGTTGATCCAGCCTGAGACTTCAGAAACTCCCTGTGCTCAAGTGATTAAATGATTAACCAACCATGTGGCTCTCACTGTGCTTTCTGGTCAGCCACTGGATCCCAGCCAGCCTGGTTCACCTCTCCTCCTCCTCCTCACTCTGCTTCACATCTGACTCGCAGTTTTTCTCTCCTTTTTCCTTCCAGGTTCATGTAGCCAACACAAGATTTTAAAAACACACATCATCATAATATTTCTGTTTAATTTAATGAACATGCTTCTCCTTCCTTCCAACTACCCTGTATGTGAGTTTTTATTACTAGTAGTATTAGAATCTCCCCTAAATTGTGGTCTGAAAACTGCTTGACAGTCGCAATAAGGCATTAAAAAGGATTTATTCTGTCCTTGAAGTATGCATGTAACTCCTCTTAATGTGAGAGCTCAGACTGATGTAAATCAAGACTAAATTCACTGGTATCAGGGGGCCTGAACAGGTAGAACCAGCATAAAACAACGGTTAAACAAATCTTTTTGTATTTATCAAGGGTAAAATTCCAACACCAACAGCACAACTGCCTTTTGTCCCACCTCCACCTGCACAACTATATTTAAAATACAGTCAATTGACCTACTAATAATATTTTTTTAAAAAAATTCAGGTACAAATTATTTTTTGTTTTGCGAGAACAAATCTTTCTTTTCTGCTCACACACAGACATACATGCAACAGCTCCTAATGAGCAACAGTTTTTTTCCTCCATGACACAAAATAAACTTATCTGTATGGTCTTATCAGCATATTTGTTTAATTAAAGGAAAAATGTATAGATAAATATATTTAAAGGTTCTGAAAGCCTCATGGCAGCAGTTCAGTGCCGCTTTCCTTGCCTTTGTTTTCTGTCTTCAGGAAAAAAAAAAAAAAAAAAAAAAAAAAAAAAAGAAAAATAAAAAAAAAAAAAAAGGCAAAAAAACCCCCAGCCCATAAAGCTTAGAAAAGTGATCTGTCTTTGGGTCCTGGGTTCCTGTCACCTGCCATTTCCCTGATGTAGGACCATGATATACAACAGCAGGCCAGCACTGGAGTGATGTATTACAATAATATGTCAGTAATGCAATGGTGCTTTGATAGTCCTTAATAACCAGAGTACTTCACTGGGGAGAGGGCCAAGGGAAAAGAAGACCCAGGCAGAGGGCAAAGTCAGCTAGGCACAGCCTCGGGCTGTTGAGGTGTGTGGTGCCAGGAGTGACACAAGACAGTGATGAGCTGACCCCAGGAGTAGTTATGATGCATTTTGCTGAGCAGCACCATGTTCCCTGATTGAGGGGTATTTGGCACAACCATGACAATTTCATAATGTATTAAACAATGCTTACACTGCCCTTAATAAAGGGAGTAAGAAGTCTGTCCATCACAGAAAAAACAGCTGGATTCAGGCAAAGATTGAGCTACTGCTCATGTTTTAGGCTATGAAGTTTAAGTGCCTGCACTTGACTTCACAGCTGCACTTAGCTGCATTTCTGAACAGTTGAACACTGGGTCCCAGTGGTAGCTTGTTAAGCCTTGGCAATTTCATCTGCCCAAATGCTTGTCTGCCCGTAACTTATAGCTCAGGATCCCACGAACACAAGCCATTGCTGTAAAGAGGGGCAGACACAAATATTTCAAAAGCTGAGAGGTCTTCTGCAATGCTGAAAGCATCTCACATCATATTTGGGGATGGTCAGACTGGTCCTTCTTTGCTTGACTTTTTCAGCTTTCTGACATAGAGGAAAAACAGAAACAACTGCAGTTTATGGACCTCAGACCTAAAGGAAAGGAGGGAGGGTGAGGTGTGCATGCATGTGCATGGTTGGAGATGGCTGATACATATCCAGAGACATATTTCCATGCTCCCTTTTCTGGTTTTGAACTCCAAGGGAATGAAGAAACTTTTTCTTTTTTTCCCCACACTGGCACTTCACAGTCTCTTACAAGCTAAAATCAGATAGGTGAGAGCATGGGATTGATGGGGTTATACTTGTACAAGCAGAATGTTCTCCCTTCCTATTCACCTCCGAGGCTCCAAAGAGAAGAATGTAGCCTGTAGAATGGAAAGTAAGAAGGTAATTATTTTTGGAGAGGAGCACTAAGAAGAAAGGAAAGGTAGTTGTTATCTCTTTTATCTTGAAAATCTTGCCTTAGAACATTTTTCTGTTGACACCCCATGTGCATGCATGGCCCTGAACAACAGAGCTGGAGGGATAGATATGGCAAGGGAAATTCAGGAGAGAAGACCTTGCCAAAAGGAAATCTAAAAAGAAGAAGGATTGAAAAAGCAGCCAGGGGTAACTCTGATGTACAAAAATACATTTATTTTCAACAATTTCAAAACCACTGCCTTTTTTTACAGTAGAAATATTCAAATGGAACAATAAAACCAAGAACAGTATATATATATGTATATATATGACTCATGCAGTTGTATTACTGTGTTCAATACAGGTATTGCAATTGTCTGTCTCATTTAATCCTTTGAAACCACGGCGGTGGTTTGGGTTTAATGCACTGTCCAACATCACCAGAAAGAATGTGAGGATCCTGGTTTGGTTCATTAGACCTGGAATGTTGTGTGGGAGCTGATTGAAGGGAAAGGGAGGAGAACAGGACATCAGGACATCTTTGTACATCCGTGAAACCAAAGCTTAGTCCAGAAGAAAATGCACACTTCCTACACATGCTCTCATTGATGGCAACTGTGTCTGGAACACCCTGACACTCTGGCCTCACCTCTGATCCTTCCAGGTGTAGTATCAGGGTTCTTGAGTACCAGTTAAACTCAACAAAGGATCTGTTCATGGTTTATATCACACTGTCAGCCACACAGAGCCAGAAGCTGCATCTAGTCTCCAGATCTCATGCATTATTCCTAAATTACAGCTAATCCATCATGGGGGAAAGGCTGGCAGTGATAGAGGGCACTGACCCAGTCTCTTGCTCTCTGTCTCTCTCTCTTTCATTTCCTCTTTTTACATAATTACAGTGTGGGAGCTATTTATGTTCCATCGATGCCATTGCCCATTTCCCTCATTACTCAGGTAAATAACAATCGACAGCTTCAAGGATTTCCATTACATTTTCCTCAGGGGTAAAACTTGCAGGGGAAAAAACCCTAATGACAAGCCCAAGTTGTTATTTCCCAGCAAGACAAAAGTGGCCAACACTCCAGTCTGTGCTAACTGCAGCTCAGGATGTCCAAAAAAGGTGAACAGGGCTGGCTGCCCAATCCCAGCCTTACAGAGAACCCATGCACAGACAGGAATGCAGCAATTACCCTCTTTGTATTCTCAAGGAGCAGATTTCAGTCTGCTGAAAAACCCAAGCTTTTTTCAGCCCCCATCAGCTATGACTGTGCCCTAAAGAAGCAGGAATGGCCTGGTGAATGTGGTCCCATGCACACCTTGGGGATGTGCCTGGAGCACAGACCCTGGTGCTGACAGCACGTGACAAACAACACCGAGAGGCAGCGACACCCACCAAGCCTTATGGAAGAGGGACTTGAAGCAAACATAAGAATCAGTCAGGTTTTTCAGGACATGCAGTTTTGGCTTCATGGATTTTTCATGTTTGCTTTGTAGGATACTTTAGGATCATATTGTATGGGAAATGACATTCTAGACAGGTGTTTCTCCATAGGTGTCATTCAGAAATTTCTCAGCCTTCACTAAGATTAAATTTCATTTTGAGAAGTGAATTTTTTTCCCTTTTTTTAACAGCTTACTCCCAATTTTCTCTTCATACTTTCTCCCATTTGAGACATTAAACAGCAATTTTTAAAAGTGTAAAGGAATAAAATGTAAAAAAAAATGTGAAAAGAAATTAAGAAAAAAATTGTGAAAACTGTAACCCTCTGCCTTCCTTGTTATAACAACATAAGATCCAGTCCATGAAAAACCTACAAAATTCCAAACAACAATGAAAATTATCACTTTGCCTCGTGGCTTATAAAGGAAAATGTTAATACAGAAAATACTGAGTATTTTACATTCAGTCCTCTGCAGCAGCTCACCACAGCAATACCTTAAATGCTAATGATCAGCAAAGACTGAGATCAGCCCACAATTTAGCTCAAAGCCCATGGGACCATTGTTTATATACATCCCTCCCACCTATTCCTAAATGGGAAGCTATGGCCTTGTGCTAACAGACCGGGCCATTACTGTAAACTACTGGGGTGTTTCAGCAGAACAGAGACAGTAATGCAACAGTTATGCACTTGTGATGGATGGAAACCAATAAATTGGTTAAATTTATTGGTTAAATACAATAACACTGTGTTAAATACAATAACACAGCCATCGCTCTTCACCTTGTATTAGAAACCAAAGCAGAAAAGTGAGGACGAAAACAGAAGAGAAATATTTTTAAATCAACGGAAAAAAAATCCACAAACCTGACTGAAAAGGAGAAGAACTGAGAACATTTAATTTTACCACTTCTCAAGAAGCAGTTTTTCTTTTATTTTTTAGGTTTAAAATTTTAATCTTGAAACACCTCCTGAGTCCTGCAAAATTGTGTTTAACCACTTTTCTCTCCACCTGCAGAGCCATCAGGATTTTAACCTTTGAAAAATATTCCAGCCCACTAACAGAGTGAACACATGTAGGTGAGGCTGATTTGTAGCTGCAAAGCAGAGAGATAGCAAATGACTCCTAAATTCCAGCCATCTCCTCATCTCAGCCCAGATATATTAAAGTTGAATGAGGTCCTGCATCCAGATCCTAAGAAATGATAATAAATTTTGTCATCTGCTGTCATTTCTGCCTCCTGTCACCACACAAACACTAGAACATCTTCCCAGACATGTCCCCAGTCTTCCTTCCCCTCCTGCTGGGACCTACAAGTAAATACTCTGCAGAAGAAAGTTCATTTTTGACATCATTAACTCAAGAAAATTAATTAAAATTAACTAACCACTAAGTCAACCTCTCGCCCCAAAACTCTACCTCTTCATAGGGATATCCTCAATTCAGTGTAGTAAAAAATTTCTAAAGAGCTTTTTCAATACCTTTTCTTCATTAACCTCCCTGTTCTAATCAGAAAACACCAACCCACCATGGAGAAATCTCCACTCTGAACTGGAAGCTGCCACTCTGCAGCACACACAAGAAAGAACCTTTCATAGCTCATTAATGCAGGTCTGACCCTCCACTGCCCTCTCCAAACCGCAGTCACATATTGCATACGTCACATTCAGCCAAAATTTACTAGTCTTACACTTCCTAAATAGCACTTCACTGCATCAGCTTGACTGCAAAAAGCATGACTTCCCCTTGGGAATAAAGCTACTGCAACCTGCCCCACTGTTGAACTGAGGTTGTAATGGGTACAGCAAGGCCACTGATACTTGCCCACACAGAGGGCGAGTCTGTGTCAGGGCAAGTCAGGATTCTTTTCCTCATTTTCACTAACAGATGCCACCAAGATCATCCTCAGAAGTGGGCAACAGTGACAGAGATGAATAGATGACAAACATCATTAAAATATTCACGACAGGCTCATAGTCTGGCCTGCTAGCATCTTTTTCTGCTCCATCACAGGAAATGACACCATATATATATATATATGTAAAAAAAAGGCTTGCAGTTCTACATAGAGAAATAAACTACTCTCTTCATAGAGAGCAGTGTCAGATTGAAATATGACAGACAACTGGAACACGCTTGGAACCCAAGTGTGACTCAAGTGCTCACCAGGTTCCTGTTTGGCTGGCGTGTGTGTGTGTGCACGTGGGCGTGCATCTGTGTGTGTGTGTGTGGTTCAGGTTTTCTTTTAAACATATCTTCTTTTACTAAACATTAAATTATTTCCCAAGAAATAAAAAGCTATGTACACTGTAATTATCTACAGTAGGCCTTCTGCATCCTCGCTATTCACATGCACAGGGTTTGGGCTGCATTCATAAACGCAGGCTTGCTCCTCCACTGTTTGTGGTGCTGTCCCCTCCAGCCAGTCTCTAGTCCAAGGAACACTGACATGTGTGTTTGCTCTGATATTTTTTTTCCTTTTCTCAGCAGTCAACAGTGCCAGAGGGTGACTGAAATTAAAAGCAATTAAAAGAGGCAAGATCCTGCAAAAAGCTGAGACATGCATGTCACTGGAAAGCGAGGGATGTTGGCATGTTGCACAGCCTGGTCCAACAACCCAGTCTGAACCCTCTGGCAGGATGAAGCAGCTGATTCATGACTTATTCTGAAGAGAGACAATTCACTTACAACATGTTGCTGAGGGTACAACACCTATCTGTTGGATTTGAATACTGAATTCCTATTCTGGATTTAACAGGAAGCTGGCATTCAAATCTCACTGCACACTTGACTCGTTCTTTGCTTTTTATTTCTAATCTGATGTGTATTCCCTAAATGTGAAGAACCTCTGCTGTTTATGAATGCAGCCCTGGTAAACACAAAAAGCCCACCCCATTCCCTCCCAAATGATAATAATGACATATAACTCTTTCTCTTTTCATAATAATAATAATTATAACAATAATAATTACAAATAAAAAGTCAGAAATGCTGTAGACCAAGTGGATTCTCAGTATTAAACACTAGTGCAGTTGGGGATTTCCTTTGTGCTTTCACTGTTGGCAATTGTTGAGATGCTTCCTGTGGAGGAGAAAATGAAGAGAATCAGAGCAGTGGCTTCAACAGCTTGGTCTATATTGCTTCTCACTCCTCCTTAGGATGTGGTAGTGCAAGTGCAAACACAGAAAAGATGCTTAAAAGTAACACATTCTTTTATGTATTTGCAATAAGCAGAGAGCATGCAGAAAACCCAATTACTACAGCTCAGCTGACCAGCAGTAAAGTCATTAAGCTATTAGGGACATATTTGCTTGTAATCATAGCACACAAACAGTGTCAGCCTGGCTCAGATGATTATTCTGAAGGTGCAGGGAATTTGGCGCTCCTCCACAGGAGAGGCAGGGTCATGAGCAGGAATAGGTGAGCCACAGCTATTACTAACTTCTTTATTCCTGCTGGCAGCAGGTTCCTACCCTGGGAAAAGCTGAAAAGCTGTAAGAGAAACTCCATTACCCTGCTGCTGGGAGATTTACTCCCTATCTCAGTGCCTCAGGGCTCTCCTTGTTCCTGGGGTCACAGTCACTGCCTCTCCTAATACCCAAAAGACCAACATCTTCACCCAGACTGCGAAAGAAAACTCAGCTGAGTGCTGCCTCTCACCCATCACTCGTGTGTCCAGCTCTTTGTCCATCAGCTCCTCGGGGTCTGTGAACTCACTCAGGGTGATTTTGGGGGCATTTTCACTTTGGCTGACAGAGCCAATCATTTCCTGCTCCTTGTCATGCTGAACTTGGGCATAGATGTTAATCCAAGGGATTTTCCTGCACAGGAAAGGAAAATGAGAGGTTATGTTTTGTAACACAGGGATCCTCATCACATCATTTATTAATGAGGCAAACTAAGCTGAGACCAACCCCAGAAATGCAGCACTGGCAGTGATGCAAAGTATGAGCTCTCAGAATGGTGCAAGTACCACACAGATGTTCATCTCTGGAAGTGCCTTTAGCACCCATTAACTCCAATAACAGCCTAAAGGTACTCCAAATTTCAGGCCTTTGTCTTCCTATCATGTGCACAAAGGCTCCCTCAGCTGCAAACTTCAACGTTCTGCCCTTTTAAATGAGAAATCATGCACACAGTGGACACTGCACTCAGCTCAGAGAGCAGCAATCAACTAAGTACAATCAGCTGCAATTGTCAACTCTCTCAGTATTTATTATATGATCAGTGTTGCATTGGAAACCAAAAGTAAAAATCAATTTGGCACTAGTATCAACTGAGCAAACAAATTGCTGGGCTTGTTGCTGCAGACAGGCCCACACTGACTCAGAAGAAATTGCCACATCTGAGAGAGTTATAAAGAATGGTTCCTGCCTCAGAGTCAGAAAGAATTTGGACCTCATAACACCCATCCAAAGTCTATTTGTTACCATTCCATTGCAAAAACCAGTTTGTCATGCTATGGATCATGCAGGTTTGCAGAGACTTATTTTTCCTTGCTGCTCAGGAAACCAAGGAAGTGAAGGAATTATTTCTACCTCCTTCGCCCAAGCAAAGTTACCTTGGCCTGCCAGAATGATATCCTTGAGAGTCAGTTAGGTAGACAGATTATAGAGGCCTAGACAGACAGGTAGTAACCCCTGGAGGAATGCAAGTTTAAAATGAGAGACCTGAAAAGGAATGTGTTAAGCATCATGGGGGTTGCCAGTATTATCTGCATCGCCTGTTGGAAGTTGACTGTTTTTCCTAATGCACTTATAAAGTCTTTGCGCCATGCAGTTCACACTGCTCCAGTAAGGAAAATTTGGAGAATATTTTGAGTTCCTTAAAGCACGGATGAATAAGAGAGAAGAAGTGTTCGAAAGAAGTAATATAAAATGCCATATCTTTATGCTGATCTATCTGCTGTTGGATATGTCAGAGACTGAAAGCTGTGGAAATTGCCTCGGCTCTCATGAATTCAATAGATCTATGCTGATTTTACTCCAGTGAAGTTTTGGCCTCAAGCAACTTGTGCTATTGGCTTGATTTGGCATTCTGTTCTTAACCAGCATCGAGGCAGGATATATTTGGGATATTTAGCAGCAGCCGACAAATCTCAATCTTCTCCCTTTCTCCTACCTTCTAATATGCCACCAGAAGATACAGAAACTACAGGAGGAGTGAGAACTAATGCATTCCCATAGGATCCAAGGGCCCAGAATTTGTCTGGAGATGTGTAGAGATATGAGAACAAGACTGGAGATAGTGGAAGACTTAGTTCTACTTCCAAACCATGCAATGGCAGAGCAGTGATCATCTCTGAACTTGGAGAGGTGAGAAAATCTGCCTCGTTAGAATTGTGAGGCAGAGAGCCAAGGTACTTCAGAGTGTTAAAGGAAAAAAGAAACTGAGATGGCTATACATAAGAAAATGCATACCCAAATATCTCATCCAGCACAGACACAGGTGGCCACAACCACGTCACTCACAAAAGCACTGCTGTCCCAGGACACATATATGGTCTGCCCACAGCCTCACCACTGCTCTGCACTCATGCACACACAGTATTGACTGATAGATGCTCAATCTTCCAGAAAAGAAACAACTTTTTTATGGATTATTTCCATACTTTTCCCCTCTTCCTTCCTATTCCACTGGGACCTCCTCAATAAGCATCTTTCTGGCAGCAATATTTAACGTGCCTGCTGAGTCCATAAATTGATGGACACATAATAAGGAGTTTGTGTGCAAACCAGCAAAGCACCAAATCTATGAATTTGTAAAATTAAAAAATTATGTCAGTCTATGCTCCCCCTTTCCCTGTAAGCAGAAGTTCTGTATTCAGGCTGGGACCACCATTAATCAAACAAGTTCACGTGGCCAATGGACCTCTGCATCACTGAGAGCTACAGGAAAGCTTTTGGGTTTGCTCCCCTTTTTCCATTAAGAATGACTGCATGCTCTCACTTCTGCTCCACTGAGCCAGGGGTTTTAGACAGAGTGAAAAGTTGCTTTCTGTTCTGAAAAATCAAGTTGAGAACACTCAGTGTACATGACTTAACGTAAACTTTGTCAATTTGACCTGGGTTTTTCCCCTTTGGGACAGAGAGATAAGAGAGCACAGCCAGTTAACAAGCTTTTGGGCTAAGCAAAACTGATGATTTAACCACCTTCCTCTACACTCATAATTTGTAACACAGTCAACTTTCAGACAGATTTTAACAAGGCAGAGTCTCCACAGCCCTGAAGCACAACAGAAGGCTGATGGCTAATACACTCAAAGCTCAGGGTGCTTAAGAGATACAAGAGTCAGTTTTGTGAGCTGTAGTAGCAGAACATGACCTGCAGAGTGCCAAAGCAAAGTGCATTCACAAGCTCCTCACTGTTCCCTGAAAGCTGGAACATAAAGACCCTTCTTCCTGGTAACTGCTACAGCACCAAGGACATCAGGCCAAACCTAGGAAACCATCTCACCAAGACACAGGGGAAAGCATGTCTTACACAGGGTTGTACCTACATCTTGTCTCATCTCCCAGGAAGGCTTCTCTGCCTTCCTCATCCTACTTCTGGATGTGAGAGTAATCATCAGCTGCCTCCCCAGTACACTACTAAACTGATGCCCTAAACAAATCCCATTTCTCTGGAAAGCTGCATTCTCTTACAGAAGCAGAGAGGGGATTTCAGGCTGCAAAAGGAGATCATGCTGAAGGCCTTGAAACCTGCATCTGAGCAGAGTCACACAAATGCCTTCCCTGAAATTGTCCTGGGCCACTGAAGTCAGTGGGAGCTTGCTAACAGTTAGCAGGGTACACAGGATCAAGCACTACAAGGGGTGCCACTCACTGATTGGGACAATGGCTAATGCAAGATGTTAGCAAGGAGGGAAGCTTTAAACCTGGAGATTAGGATAGATGCCCATCTTATAATATAATTTAATTTTTAATATTGTTTGTATCCCACTAACATCCTTAGAGAATATTAGCCTTACCCTGAGGGGCAGAAAAGCTGGAAGAAGCAACATTTAGATGGAACCTGGACAGGAAACGATCTAGTTTTTAATTTAGAAGAACTACTATGTCCTGAAAATTTTACTTATTTAATTTTAAGTCAGACTCATCTTCTATTTCTAACACAGTATTTTGCCACTGGTCAGGATCTAGGCACACAGACCATTTTTATACTGTAAGTACTGTAGTGAAGGCAAAGTTCCTCCTAAGGAGATCCATCTGCCCAAAATATATCCTCATAAAGCAGACCTTCAGCAAACACGCCATTCTTATGACATATTTTGTTTCACAGCTTGCAGCAGCCAAGTGCCATGGGCCAGACCTGGTCCTGCCTGCTGTCTGGAAGCAAAAGGTTTACATTAACATCTGTCAAGGTAAATCTCAGCACATATGCCCAAAGGCATTTTGATGCTTTACACAAATTTTTCTGGCTTTGAGTCTCCCACCTTTGACATAAACACACCTGTTCCTCTGCAAGATTAACCTATTCATTTTGCAGGATAGAAATGAGATGCTGCTGCACCAAGGCAGCTGGGCAGGTGGGTATAGACTGTGTGAAGTTATCCATCAAGCTGGTTTTTGACTAAACTTGCTTTGTGTAGCTCAGTGAGCACAAAGGTTCCCACAAAGGTCGGTAGTTTAAATACATCTGCTGAAGCAGAAGATGACTTCTGAGCTCTTGCTGAAGTTTTGGAGCACCAACGTTGTGGTGAAACAGCAGTAGGTGGTTTTCTCTCTAAGTATCACAAATAGGGAACTACATTCATCTAAGCTTGAGGCCAGCATAGGTCACTCTACATTTGCAATCCAGGCACAGCTCTGCCTATGTTTCCTGTAAACCTCCCAAAGTCTCTTCCTCCCACCCCAAAGTTTTTCAACTTACCTCTTGAATTTGTAGATTAAAAAAACAGCCAAACCCACAAACACCACTGACAACAACATCAGCATTGCTGAACTGCTGTGGCCTGAGCTGGAATCCACAAGGGGTGCTGCAGGAGGAAAGGCAATGCATTACATTTTTGGGATATTACA
This sequence comes from Sylvia atricapilla, assembly GCF_009819655.1. Classification (NCBI taxonomy): domain Eukaryota; kingdom Metazoa; phylum Chordata; class Aves; order Passeriformes; family Sylviidae; genus Sylvia; species Sylvia atricapilla. The sequence goes on from NC_089147.1 coordinate 11,532,444, forward strand.
AGGAAACACATTATCTACTGAGAGTTGAGCTCAGCTTTGTCAGATCTGCTTTATCATGCTGGTTTTGGCAAGACCAATCAGTAGGAAACAAATCGGTTCTCGTGTCCTTCAAAAGTCAAGGCCCTTTTTCAAGACAGTGCAATCTAACATCCCAGAGTGAAAAGGAACAGCCAGCCAAGCTTAGCTGAATGCCCAATCACTTCTGTATTAACACTCTGGGCGATTTTCAGGTTTTTCCAGGTACTAGAGTGGAAATGAATTTTATAAAGCATGGCTTAATAAATATCTATTCCCCTCTGGAGAAGATACCTTAGAGCATCAATGAACAATACGACTCCCATCTTCCACGGATATTCATCTACCGCATATGTGGCAGGGATCTACTCTTGTGACAAGCCCCAAGGTCCATCCTTGTATAGGACCTTAGAGACTTTTAAATCGAGTCAGTTTTCATAATGTGGAGAAGCCCAAGGCAAAAATCCTGGATCCAAGCACACAATACATTATAATATTTTGGAGGTTTTGATCCTTGACATTTTGGCTGGCTAAATACAGTATATTCCTATACTTTGTTTATGCAGCTATTCCAAGAGCTCATCAGAGCACACGATCTTAATGGCCTGAGCACTGTGCTGAGATCAAGTGCCTGATGAGAAGCCTCTAATGATGCACAGATGATTATAAGCAGCAGCTGAGTGTTTCTCATTTTGCATAAATATTTGGCTTTGGTGTTTTACTATTCTCTATTCTTTCTCCGTCACCCTGAAGATAGGGACAAAGTCGTGCAAATAGAGTCAGTTCTGCTTTCACTGCCGAATTCCCACACCTAACAGACTGATCCTGCCAGTATTCTGCTGCTAATACTTCTGACACTTTTGTGGGAAAGTCTATCATTTCATCCAAGTCAAAACACTATGGGTATGGTCATGAAACAAATGCAACACCTGCACTGGAGAGCATGCAAGAATAGTTGCAAAACATAATTTAAATGCAGTGCCTTGCTAGAACCAAGCCAGATTCTGGAGAATTCCAGCCACCTGGAGACCTCAGACACCTTATTGCACTCCTAGTTTTGCAAATTAATCAATTTCAGGCTACTCCTATTAGCATCTGACTCACATTCCAAAGGAGCAGTTAGAGAGTGAAGGTAAAAAGGCATTACCTTTTTGCCGGAAAGTCATGAGCCTTGATTTAGCCCAGCTCTTGGCTCTCTGAGAAGGAGCTGAAGTGTATTACTGTGGGATATGAATCCCAATCTTTCAGAGAGGTTATCAGCAAGGGCACTTGCACAAGATCCAACACTTCAGACAATTGCAAGGGCAGTCATAAAAAGTAAGGGCAAAAATAAATCCATCACCTTCTTTGTAACCATCACTATTTCATCAATAGCTGAGACCTTCACACTAGGCTGGTTTAAAGTAAAGGGACTGACAAAACTTAAAGCAACTCTTTGTTACTTTGTGCAAAAACGGAGACAGGTAGTGTTGAAATTTAAATAAGTTCTAATTGTTGGAAGTTAATATTCAGGCAATTATTCCCTGTAAGAGGCCTCTATCTTTTCCTGAGTACTCTTCCCCTTTAAAGCTTCTCATAAAGCTAGTCATAACAGTAACAAGCCCTTTGCTACAAGGATTTGATCCAAGGTCCATGAAACTTAGTAATATCCCACTGAATTCCACAGGTGCACAATAAGGACTTAATAGAACACCATTCACCTGGTTTTCTAAAACACTTGAAAAACACCAAGGCACTTGTTAATTAAGCCACAGGGAACCCTCACAAGGTACTTTTCATACTTGTACAAACTGGAGCATGAAGATGTCCCTGATGGGTTGGTTTTAACACTTCCTGCTTCTACCAAAATGTCTCAACTGGCACACAGCCCAGTGCCACAGCTGTGAGTGCTCTGATGCAGACTGATCATCCTGGAGCCTCAGGAGAACCACAGCGGTGCATTTGATCCACACTCACCTAATGTTAACTGAGTAACATACACAACCACTTCAACACCAGGCTTCAGTTCAAACTGGACCAGGTTCTGGTTGAGAGCATTAAAAAGGATTTCTACCACCTGATGAAATAAGAAGAGATACAACAGTTACAGCATAGAAGATGGCAAAATCTGGAGAATATTCAGGAACACACAAAGCCCATGAATAGTGGCTGACATCTCTTACTGGCTTCAGCAGGGCCTGAGGAAGTGGAGAGAAATGCACATGTGCTTTAGGTGGGACTGGATGTCATTGCATGGAAGTGTCTCTTACAGAACTTACGAGACTCTCATTGTGTGTTTTTATATCTCTCCCGGGAAGCAAACCTAGAAAGTTAGCACATTTTTTCTATCTTGAGGAGCTACAGGAAGAGGGAAAATAACTAAGGACCTTTTCAACTTCCACACTATTCTTTGAGTTTGATCAAATGTGTTTGGAAATCATTGACATATTGGCCTTTCATTGGTGGATAATGAAACCAAATTAGGCAACCCAGACCTATATTTCTTTATTCCCATTGATCCTGTCATGTAGCTTCTTTTTAAATAGGCTGTTGGGGATGAGACAATCCAGTTTAAGTCAACGGAAAATTTGCCATATTTCTCTTTCAGCAAGAAAAGGGGCCTTGGACTGAAGGAATTGCTGAGCTGATCAAGAACCCAGCTCTGATGTGTTATTTGGCTGCCCCAGAGCACATACTCAGCACATCACTCCAGAGCCTGTTTGTTAATGCCTGGTCTCCTCAGAGTAGTTCTGATGGACAGGGCACAGCTAATGAGTAGTTCTAATGACCTACTCTCCAGGCACAGCTCCTCAAGCAGAAGCCAACAACAGGTGCCAAAGTACAACTGAGTAGACTGTCAACTAAAATTAGAGCACTAGAGCTCTAGGCCTTATAGTCAATTAGTCAGAAATCTAATTGAGATGTCAGCATAACACTGATTTATGAAATATTGACACAACAGCTTGCTCAGAAGGAGTTTTAATACTGGTAGATCCTACTGAACAGGACAGAAATTACTCCAAGACCATCCCTCCAAAAGCCTTTCAAACCTTCCCACCTCAATGCATCTTTCCTGCACTGACCACTATAAATTTAAGAGAGCAGCTTTGGTAACTTCCTAATACAAGGAACTACTCTGCAGGGAATGACTTTACCCAGTGGGTGACAAGAACTTCACTGAATTCACCAGCCCTCTGAATAATTTAATGTTTGATCCAAACTTCCAAGAGTTATTTGGCAATGGGCTCACACATAGTTTGCACACTGTAAAAATGCCGCATGCAAGAACATTAGCTGGAGCCAAACAGCCTTTCCAGCAGTACTTCACTCCTTTGCATTTATAGACCTGATTTAATCACTTGGTAATTCTAACATGAAAGCTTCAGCAGCCCATTGCTGTTGTTCTTTCCTTGCCGGCATATCACTGTTGCTATTCATCACTGTAATTACCTATTTATCTAAATGGATGGATATTGTAACTTCCAAATATAGTTTTCACAGACCATTCCCTGCTGCAGGAAAAAAAAAAAAAAAAAGGGGAAAAAAAAAAAAAAGAGGTCTTGTTTTGGTGATTTATGAGCTGAAGAGTCTGATTTATTTTTAGTAAACCTCAGTATATTATCTTGCTGCTTTGGCCTCCCTTTATTAGCATTCCTCCAGGGAGTAGAGGGAGTACATATTCAAGGTTCCTTTGGCTGTAACTACTGTGAAAAGGACACTCCACTGATTTAGGAAGAATCTCTGCTAGTGGTAGACTATGACACATCTCAGTGAGGTATTAAAAAATCCTGGTTTTCCTCTGAAAATAATTTTCTTTAATGCCATAAACTACACTGCCACAGTCCCAGATGCATCCATTCCCTCCACACTTATTGTAAGCACTTCCAATGCTGTGCAGCTTCAGGGACCTGTCTGCAAACAATATGACAGGAATAAATGTTCCACGAATCCTTCTTTCCTTACTTGCTCCAGATCAGCCTCGCTGCTTTTCCTCCTCTCTGTTGTGTTTCTGTGGGGCAGTATGAAGAGTTCAGCAGAAGTAGGCAGCCCAGGGAACACAGCAACCAGGATCTGCTCATCAGGGATACCAGTCACCTAGAAGAAAAGTAAAAAGGAGGTCTCTAGCTGCTGTTTTGTTACTTATGTTTCCATTCACTTCCAGAAATGGCACTCCCATCAAATTCTTATTTTCCAATTCCACTGTAGGTGTTGTGTTCCTAATGAGCTGTTCTGCCTATTTGGTGGGTCAGAAATCGAGCTTCTGCTAAAGATGGACTCTACTTCCTTTCTAGAAGTGAATGTAGGCTTGACAAGACCCCTGGGCACAAAGATCTCAACCCAAAGTCCAAACCTAGCATGTCTCCAGATCTGAATGTTCCATATAGTCCTCCTTGCTACAAAAGAATAACTGACCCAAAGTCAGATCCAGAGACACTGTCTCCAAGCAGACACTGGTAAATGTGCAGTTAACAAGGACAACATGAAGAAAAGCGCCTGCAATCACCTCCTGTTATCAGGTATGGGGATCCACATTTGCCAGGCATGAATAGCAACATTCCCAGAGGGGGGCTTTGCTCCTGGGGCTGCCCAGGAGGGCTGTGCTGGGAGCTGCTCAGTTTGCAGAACCCAGGCAAACACAGCTGCCTTCAGCAAGACCCGCCGACAGAGGCTGCCGCCCTTTCTCCCCAAATCCCAGCCACGCATCCTCAGTGGGGCAGGAAGCCTCCTCTCCCTCAGAAATGCTCTGCCACACGAGGTTCATGAGCTCCACCAGCAGCTCTCTGGTCCTGTCCCACCTCAAACTGCATGGCCCCACTCCAGAGTGGGATGTACCAATGGGGCAGCCCATTCCTGCTGGGATATACAAGCAAGCACTTCTACAGGATTTCCACTGTTCTCTGTGATCATTCATAGTTGCAAGCTAATTATTTTCCTCCTGCAAGCTTGACTCTGAACAGAGGAAAAGGGAAGAACAGTTTAAAAAAATATATACTTAGCATTTTTTCAGGATGGAAAAACAATCAAGGAAGCTCATAAACTGTGAATTTTGAGTGGGCTGCAGATGAGAAAAGCTGAGCAGGAATGTACTTTCCCAGTAAAAATAATCAGCTTCCATTTCTAAGAACAGCTGTAGCTAAAGCAAAGAAACCCCAACAAGATACATTTTTGGCAGAATGCAAAACCCACAAAAGCTTGTCTAAATCTAGCTCCTAATTTCACACAAAACTAAAGTCCCTGACTATTTGATATCATAAGTTATTCTGTCCCCTTTCCTGCAAGAATATGACTACTAGTTTACATATTCTAATTAATCCCAAAGGAAGATTCGGTATCTTCCACCTACAGAAGTCTCTCTTTATCCTATATTTTAAAGGTAAGTTTATTTTCTTTCTGAATCCTCTTTTCTTGACCCAGTTGGAAAGGGGTTAGAGCTTTAAAATATTCACCAGTTGCTACACTTAGCTGCATGTGGAACTCCTGACTATAAGGAAGAGATAAAAATATCTTCTTCATGTATCCAGAACACTACAATGTCTGTCTTCCGGGATGAAGTGGATCAGCTGTTTAACAACACATAGTAACACTTACCAAATATTGGAATAGAAAACAGTACATACTGTCATATCAACTTGGAAAAATAAAAATAATGATACTATTACAATCTAGAATTTGCAAAATCCTCGGGAATATTAAATGCTGAAAAGCACACAGAAATATTACTATAAGTAATTGTAGTTTTTCCACAGTATCAGCAATACAGATTGGCTCTGTAAAAAGATCCAGCATATTAAGAAGCTTTTTACTGATTTTTATTGACAGTGTCATCGCTGCTGTGCCTACCCATTCTTTTAAGCTAGCATGTCAGAAAAGTGCATGTTCCAACAGTCTAGCCAATGTTAGTACAGACAAGGAAACAGATGCTCACCTGTGCTAGAGCTCTCTTGATGACTTTGCCAACATCTTGTCTCCATTCAGGGATGTCAGGGTTGTGATAGTCCAAGTTGGGAGAAAATGACAGGAGCTGAGACTGGAAATACTCTGGAATAGAGAAAGTATTTATGAGAAGATAAAATTGTTTAATCTTCTGATGCAGTGTTTAGGGTACAGGCGAGGGTGCAGAAGACAACAGCAGGACTATCTTAAAGCAAGAGAGTGAGAAAAGGCAGAAGGAAGAAAAAGGCTGGCTAACACTAAGCAGATCAGAAAGCTTGCAAGGAAAGAATGCTTATAATGGTACTTATAAAGGATGTTTTGACCTAATGACAACTTCTGGCTTTCTCCAGAGAAACAGAAGTGAAAATGAGAGAGGTGAGAGGATGCCTTCATGACGTCTCTGGGCTTTGTAATTTTGCCACCCAACTTCTTCAGATTCTGCGCACAAGAAAGTTGACCAGCATGTGGCTAAAATTCAGAAGGCCTGTGTACAATTGCAGAGTGAACCATTGCTGTAAGAAATGTTTTCTGTTTACCCTCCTGGAGGGAAACCAGGGGTGGTTAATTCCACAGCAAAGGAGAACATAGTGCTGCTAATGACTGGCTCATCAAGCAATTGCTATTGACATAACACTTTGAAGTCCTGTCCTGACTGAATGATTGCTGGGAGGAAGAAAAGTTTCCTAGACTTAAAATACAGAACAATTTTAATTTTTCTCCAATTCCAGCTCTCCCCATTGGTCTCACCAAAGACCAAGTCTGGAATCCTTATGGCAGATATGCACAACAGATCTGGGCCAGTGGGAGGCACAAATCCGGGATGGAAACCACACTCTTATAAAAGTTCTCAGCGTAAAAGATTCTCCTCTCTGTTTCTGGAGATATTCTGTGCCTCACCTTGAAGCAACTGATCTCCAGACACTTCAAATAAGTACCATTAATCATTCGTAAGAAGGCTCCAGTTTTAGATCAAGATAAACCTGCCGGAGTATAAATGAGGAAATCCACAGAAAAGCAGCGATGTGCCAGCACACCACTTATATGCCATCTTTTGCAAGAACTGTTCTTTCTTTTTAGATGATGCAATATATTTTTAAATAAAACTAGTATCAAAGAGTGCAGGGAAAGTCTCTCAGGTTCTGAAGGCTTAACCCAGAGTCAGATATATAAAGTCTTTGACTTTTGACCCCTTAGTACCATGTCCAATTTATTTTTTGAGCAAATTCTTCTCTGTTAATCTCAAATTAAGAATACACCTGAATTAATCTCCTGCACTGATTACACCAGAAATACATGCCTAGATTTTGTCCTATACCCATAATCACTTGACTCAGGACACAGATTAAGATATAAATCAGAGGACATGTTTACTAAAGGCATCACTCATTTATGTACTCAGACTTGAACTCATCACTAGACCGAGGGGCTGCAAGGATTCTTTCCTTAGACCAGGTCAGTCTGCAGCACAGCACTGGATAGGACAATTTGGATTGGATCCAACTGGGTAAATTTCTCTTTGTGACACAACCCAAAACTTTGGATCTTCTAAACAGAATGGCAAAATTTCTTCCAAGGTGTTTAAAAACAGAGTGAGGAGCTCTCTGTGGGACCTACTGGCACCAAAGATCAAGATCACCTCTATGGGTATCACTGTCAAATACATTTGATTCAGGTTTATTCCATAATTAGTGGAAGGATGGAAATTTCCAAGAAGTAAACACTGCCTTTTGCAGTACTCAAAATTGCTAATATTTGATAATAGCAAGTCAAGGTATTACTAAATCACATTAACGAATTATTAAAGCCTATTGCATTTCATGGCCAGACAATCAATAAATATCTATTTAGCTGCTGTTAAATCTCAGTATATAGCAGGACATTTACTTGTATTTAATTACTGAAATAAGACACACTGTGCTGAGCTTCAAAGTAGCCCAAGTTATTTGAAGCTCAGGTTTCTCAATAAAACCTAAAGTCCAAACAAAACTTGTCCTCAAATGCTGTATGCCAAAAACTGGATAAGGAACAAAAAGACTGGCCCAGGGCAGAATTTATTTCAGAAGTCCTGGTCAAAGCTGCTGAGAGGGCCCTTTCACCCAGGATTTAGCAAGTCCCAAACAGGGTAAGCTCTGCTGTCTGCCAAAGGATGCTTTTTGAAGCCCGTGACAAGCAGATATGGCAAGAACACAGCAAACAGTACCCATGGGAAAGGATGGGCAGTGATACCAAAAACGGAGTCATTTCTGTCCTCTTTTCCAGACTCTTCCTGACCCCTGTCATTTATACAGTCACTGATAGAGACACCAGTTGCATTCTGATCACCTTAATGATGCACTGTGACTATTTCTTTCCACAGCTGGGGAGATGAAAGAAGGCAGTTCAAGGTTTTTTTTTTTTTATTTCTGGGAGTTCCCTGTCCATGTGTACAGACAGATCAACCGACACAGGAGACACCAGCCACCTTATTAATGCTGAGCTTATAAATTTGATTAGCTGCTCCATTCTATTCACTTCTGTATTTTGTCATCATGACACATCTGAGCTACTTTGCCATCAGAGGTTCCTCCAGGCACTAACGAGTTCCTGGAGTTCATTCTGGATCAGCAATGATTATCTGCCCATTGCCCCCCCAGATGTGATTGCCAAAGGCTGGGGGTACCATGCACTGCGACCTCCTTGGTGTCCTGGATGAGGGTGTTGCCCCCAGCGACCTGCACGGTGACAGTGTTCATCCCCTCCACGGTGAACGTGTACGAGATGCTGCTCTCCAAGGTGATCAGGGGCTGTAGGAGGCAAACACAAATGACAATACCAAAATCAGGGTGAGATTAACTCAGGATCACAACATGATTTATCTACCAGGCAACAATGGCCTTGATCCAGGTGTGCTGCTGCAAGTTTGCATGTCCTGCTAAGGCCCAAAGACCATCCTGTGAGCAGTGTCCCACAGGCAGAGGTTTCTCTCATTTCAGTAAATGTGTGCTGAAATATTCTTCCATTGAACTGCAACCCACCATGGTATGGACTCCACAGCAGACCACAGTCAGCATCTGCAGAATTAGTGCAGTGGAATGCAGCATTGTACACTGCCATATTTGCTGTACAAAAGCCAACCTCAAAGTGAAAATAAACCAAAGATGCAGATGCTTCTTCAAACAATCCATATTGTTCAGATTCAGGGCCAGTCTCTGCTTTTATGAGCACAAATCCGTTTATCTCTCACACAGCAACACTGCTCAGGTCAGAGTGAGGACATCCAGCACTGCCCTGTCCATGCTGTGAGTCTGTGAGCAAGCTGCAGCCACAAGCTGGCAAACGGTGCTAACCAGCCTGAAAGTATGGCATAATTCCTGCTGACAATGCTGACTGAATGTGGCTGTGGAAGAGATTCACACTGGAGCAGCCCATGGGAAGAGCCCACATTGAAGAAATTAATGGAAAACTGTCTCCCATGGGAGGGACTCCCTCCCATAAGCAGGAGAAGAGTGGGAGGCATCTTCCCCCTGAGGAGGAAGCACTGGAAGAGACAACATGTGATGAACTGATCACAGCCCCCACTCCCAGTCTCCCTGCACTGCTGGCAAAGGAGGAGGCAGGGAATTCAGGAGTGAAATTGAGCCTGCAAAGAAAGGAGAGATGTGGGAAGGTTTTTTAAGATTTGCTTTTATTTCTCATTATCCTACTCTGATTTGATTGATAATAAATTACACTAATATCACAATGTCAAGGCTGTTTTGTTTTTCAACAGTAATTAACGGTATCTCTCTGTCATTACTGTGACTTGATTTTGTTATATTTTATGTATCCTTCCCATGTGAGGAGGGGAGTGATAGAGTGGCTTTAGTGGGCAGCTGGTGTCCAAACAAGGTCAACCCACCACAACTGAAAATCAAGGGTCCAGCCCTCACAGTGCCACTGATCCGACAGCTGGTCTATAGAAAAAACCCTCTTCATTTAGAGAAACTACAAAAATAGAAATAGTGATACTAATCTCCATTGCAAAAGCACACAGAGGTCTAAGAGAACAGATAAAGCCATTGTACCATTGCTGTTGTCCCTTCACTACACTGCCAGTTTGTTTTCAGAGGAAGACTTCCAAACTTTCACCTTCCAGCTCTCACACTTTGTCTCATCGAGCTGCCAGCCTGACTGCACTGCACAACAGTGGTCAGAGATGCCACTTTCATAGCCAAATCAAAACCTCCACCTGCACAGACCAGACTGGCAAATACATTTCCATCTCTCTAGAATACCACCTTCCTTTGACCCCCTCCCCCATGAGCTGAAAAAGCAATAAAAACCAAAAAAGTCTTATCACATGGCACACACAGTCCAAGGGCACCAGCTTGTGCCAGCCCTGGAGGCCCAGCTAACATTTACTGAGATATTCACAGACCCTGGAGAAGCTCAATGGGCCTGTATCAAACTGCAGTGATATCAGCAATCCTCCTGGAGGTTACAGGTTGTGGTTCTGTGCAAAGGCAGATAAGAGGATGCAGTCTGGCCTTAAAAATTACATTTTTTTCTTTTTTTTGTGTGTGTATGCTGGACATTCCATTATCATGGATGATTTCACCTCCATCATGGAGTTTTAACATTCAGCCAACTCCTTAATTTTAATTCAAGAACCAAGACCTGGAAACTAATTCTAAATTAAATCAAGTAGTTTAAGGTTCATTTGCTCAAACCTATTAGACAGCTGGATACATTTATTAAACTGGACCTGTGTTAATCCAGGCAAATTAGCCTTTGGGCATACTGCAAAAATCAGTACAGTAGAAATTCAGTACAGGAGTTTCAGCAGGGTGGGGAGAGCAGCAGAAGAGTCTCAGCCAGGTCAGTTGTGTCTAAGACAGTATTCTCCTGTGCAGCAGCACAGTGACACAAGACACATCTGGTTCTGCCTGGGATGGCTCTGGGCTGGACAGGAAAAGAAATTGCAATCCCTTGGCATGGAACTAAAATATATCACCTAATAATACCAGTCATAATATTATACACCTCATTCTTTAATTCAGTGTCCCCATCTTCCACCTCTGCTCAGAACACTATAGTTTACTCATGAGTGGGCACAGAGAAGGATCTGACATATACATTAAACATCCCAGGAGGAATTCTGATGAGATACAGACTGCTGTTCTGAAAACAGGAGGCCGATACAGTTATGTCTATATCCCTTGCCATACTTCTTTCAGAGTTACATGAGGTAGCTGGAGATAACACTTTGCAAAGATTGAAGAGTGCTCTGGGTCTGAGGTTCAGACACATGTAAGTGGCACCGTGTTTACTCTTCAATATTTCAGCAATGTGTACAATCATGCCAAGGTGTCAAAGGATCAGCTACTCCATGTGCAAATATGTCCAAAGTACCCATCCCAAGCACATCCACATCCGCTTGTATTCTGCTGCCTATGGGTCTGAAATTTAAGCTAGAAGATGAAACAGATCATAATTCCAACCCAGAAGCAAGCGCTGTGAGAACTGTGTGGAAATTTTCAGCAAACATCACTGCTTTGCACTTCCTTTTCTAAATTGCTTTCCATTTCAAAAAATCTTTTTTAAGGTCCTATGCACAATCAACTTCTACAGTAAGGACAAAAACAACGACAGGAAAACTCTGTTCTGGAGGGCTTAAGAGGATGATCGAGTTACCAGCACCTAAATATCTCAGAAGTACTTTAATGGTTCTCCGTGTGTGAGCACTGAGCCAAAAATATCTGAACTGTGATTTTGCATGCCTGTATTTCAATACAGTATAAACTATGTAGAATTACCTGGTACTTGCAATGGACTGGATGTGCAGATGTGGGTGGTTGCCATAGTTCAGCTGGGACACAGCAACTTGCCAATTTACAGTAAATAGCTTTGCTCCTGAGCTCTTCTGCTGCCTCAACTACGCTTCAACAAAAATCAGCAAGTTCTCACAGTGAGCTTCCTAACTGGATGTAAAATCCCAGTAGAAGCAGTACTCACTGCTTTTATTTTGCCTCTCCTGATATTGATGGTAGCTAGAGTAAAAGGTTAAAACTAAGCAGCCTTGTCAAAGAGAAAACAAAATACTTGTGTGCTTATTTTTTATCTCAAGTTCCATATTTCATGTAAAATCCCCATTTCTTTCTGCTGCAATCTTGCCTCAGTGCACACCTTCAGCTGCAAATGTAGACAATAAGATGACTTAAACTGCTTTTGTAAATAACAGCAGAACCTATATTGCAGAATCAACAGCTGTACATTTCACAACTGTAAGCATGGAGAACAGTGCCTGTCTCACTCCTAAAGCCTATAATAAAATCTGTAGCTAATAGGCAATCCTGCTCTCTCCATTTGAAAGCATGACATTAACTTGTATTTTCACTTACCTTAACTATTGCTAAAAAGGCTCTTTATAATACATTTACAATACAGTTACAATACACATCATTTGAAAATTCACTACAAAGTCTCATCTCCCTCTCTAACATAGTCAGAGTCTTCAGCTTGAAATTCCAGACACAACTGTTTATTTGAACACTGAGACTTTTAAAGTACCGTGCTGGAATCCAGCATTATGTCCTGCACACTGGCACATAATGGAAACCCCCTTGGATTTTTGAACACCAGCAGTTTTTAAACACTGTGTTGAAGGCCAGAATTATTCCACACATAGTTCAGTTTAGTTGCAAGCAAACACTGGTAATAACAGTGGTCTTCAAATCTCAGTAGGGCTGATAACAACCAGATTGAGAAAGTAATGACTCCTAAGAACAACACACAACAGAAGGAAATAAATACACAAAGGTTGAAGTTCAGATAATGACAACTCTTTTCAGACAAGTTAAAAACTAAAACACAAAACAGACAAAGGCAAGAAGTTTTTTTTTTTTTCTTAGGGCCGAGAGAGTTCCTTGACTGTTGTGACAAGCTTAGGAAGAAAAAATGAACCAAATCTGTACCTTGGTGCTGTTGCCAAACCACCAGAAGTAGGTAAGTGTGCCTGCCTGGCTGGGCCAAACTACTGCAGTGATGTTGACGTCCTTATTTCTGATGGCAACAAAGGGGACACTCAGATGGACGTGCTCCACTGGACCTGTGGGAAGAGAGTTCATTATTAAAGGCTTTGAGCTAAATCCTCCCTGCACAGTTGTGAACGGCAAGGATCTTTCTTTTAAATAAATCTGAAGTCCTATGTCAGCAGTGAGAGTCTAGTTTAGAAATAGAAGAGAATTTCAGCAGTCAGTGAATAACAGAAAAAGATAATCAGATCTTAAAATAATTCTTGCCCCCTGCTATTATGCACATTTTCCATAATGCTAATTTTCAGAGAGGGTCAGCACTGGGTTTAGAAGAATTTTTTAAATGCGTTTTGAAAAAAAACCAATAAACTGGCTTTGCATTATATAGGGAAGTTGCTACTGAAAGGATAGGCCATAAGAAAGGGATAGGACACATATCCTAAAGGATGTGTGAAAGAAGGATTTTTCTTGAAAATATAGCCACTGAGTTACTAAGATTTGTGAGAAAATAATTTTAGCCAAAATGGCTTAAATCAGGTTATATAAGAGGCACTTATGATTTGCTTAAATACCCCCAACAGTTTTTTAAAAGGTCTCCAAAATAAAGACTCGTGATTTTGGAAATCCTTAGTATCTTTTTGACTTAGCCTTGACCTTGGGAAGTCTTTGAGGAGTCAGTTGCCCCTAGTAAAATATCAGGAACCACTTGACAGATGTGTGCACTGGCATAGGAAAGCATGTAACTGTCAGAAGCACTTAATTCTGAAAGACTTAAAAAATAACAAAGTACCAATGCAAAGTTGTATCTAATAAATGCAAATGCCCAGAATAAATCCAGGGCATGAAGCCCTGAATTCAGAAGGTAGATCCTCAGTAGAAAAAACAAGATGTGTAAAAAATACTGAGGTTTTGTTTGGTAATTAGTTTAAAGCTTCTACTATCTCCATTGTTTTTCTTTCTGTTTAATCTTTTGGTTTTGCTGGTACTGAATTTCAGCTGATAACTGCTGCCCATCAATGTTACTTTCTGGGTAGTACCTTTAAAACACAGCAAACTGACAGACTATCCCTGTGGGATGGAAAGGACAAAATAAGTCAGAATCTTTTTTTTTTATGACATTCATTCTGGGAAGCAGGAAATTTGTAGATTATAACTGAGACAACCCTCTTGTGTTACCTCTCAGCATGAAATGAGGACATTAACCAGTTCTCCATCTACTTGGATTACAAAGATTGTGGAGAACAAGAGCTGTTCTTTTGCCACTGGAACATAGAGCTCCAAGAACAAGAGGACCCTATTCTTGCTTTTGGCACATTGACACTTGAGCTTTTTTTTCCTCATTTTCCCAAGAGGTCTATACCAGCAAGTCACTTCTGAGCTCTGACCATAGGAAGGACTCTGGGTTTGCAAGAACAGCAGGTTCCATGAACTATTTTGTGACGGTGCATGTAAAAGGAAAAACACTAATATCTTTGCTTCCTTTAAGTATCAAGATAAGCAGCTTGTCAGCAAATTCTAGAAAGCTGAAAAGTTAACTAGCTGCTAACAAAGCTGCAGGGTAGAAAATTAATGTTGCTTGAGGCCAAGGAGCCTTTTTCTATCTTTTTTTTTTCTTTTTTTTAGCATAGGATCCCAGTACCAGAGCAATTGTATAGTAAGAATGAATCTCAGGCCTATTTGTCTGTACATCTGAACTTCAAGGTCAAACCTCCTATATTGACCAGTACTTCCAAATATATTAAAAGTTTAGTACTGAGTTGTCATCTTATTTCAGCATTAGCATGAATGTAAGTGCTTGCAAAATATTTCCCTAGAGATAATGATAATAAATTGTCCACCTAAGAATGCTATAAAAGTCAAAGGAGAGATCTGAAAGGTTAATGAAGAAAAGGGTGGAGCAGCAAAACCAGGCCAAGGTACTGTCCCTTGTTGCATTCTGCTTTAAAATCCTCACCATGAAAAAGTCATTCCTTTGAGAAAAATCAGATAATCCATACAAATCTGGTTGTTATTACCAGGTAACCATCACTTTTGTCAGCTAATGGCCCAAGGTGAAGGAAAAAACAGTTAATGCTCTAATAACAGGTTGTTAAGTGCAGCCATGATTGACTTTGAGGGAATTATGAGCATAATAAAAGCTTCAAGGAACATTTATTCCTTCACACAGGGAGCTGGAAATTAAAATGGAGAAAAAAGTTCTTGAGTTTTGGAAATTCCTAATGTGCTTCCTTTCAGCAGAAAAGCTCAAGCAAAAGGCAGGATGTAAGACATTCTGACAGGTAAAGAGGGAAGGCAGACACAGCTACGATCACCATTAGGGGCAAAATTGATGGGGTGCATCTGAACACAGAAGATCTAATACTCTGAGAGTAGATCAAAGAACTGGGCTCTTTTTGGTCTCATGCTGCATTCCACACTCTCTGCTCTCTGCTGTGGCTTTGAGAAGTTAACTGAGAGCTCTATGTTTGAATTTGCTCATATGTCAGCTGGAGAGAAATTGCATTGATCTACCAAACAGGACAGAAACTTCAGGGATGTGTGTCAAACACATGAAATGTGAAAAGCAGCACATTAGCCCTCAGTACATTCATATCTCAGGAAGCATGCTCAGCATAATGCTTCTATTTCATTAAATTAGCACTGTGAACACTCTGAAATTTTGAATAAGTGACTCAAAATTTAGTAGTTTAATGCAAGCTTCTTGGAACGAGACATTGAAAATACACATTTGGACTTTGTTTCATACACTGCTTGGTGTCTGACTCTTTCAGAAAGCCATTTTCAAACTTCTCTGCAAACATACTTGTGCTAAAGAAATGCCTTCCCTTTCCCTTCATTCAATAAAGTATATTTAACGTGTCAGAGGAGTGTCTAGAAGCCCAAGCCTTTGGAAGAACAGAAGCAGCATGTGTACGTGGGTTTGCATCTATTCTTGGGCCCCACTGAAGCTGCAGGGACTTTCAGTGGGGTCAGATTTTCACCCAAGGAATGTGGCAGGTGGAAATACTCACAGACCACGTGCAGGAACAGGACAGCAGTGTCTGAGCCCAGGCTGTTCTCTGCATAGGCTGTCACCTGGAAGATCCCAGCACTCTTATACACGTGCCGGATGCCATCCTCCACAGGGCTGAAATTGGCATAGGACACTGCAATGCCATCTCCAAAATCAAGCTGGATGTTTGTCCTTTGGAGATCGCCCTGCAGCAGAGAAGGCTGGAGTAGGAAACTGGACTGATAAAAAAGGAACTGTATTACCCTCCATCCCACTTAGCTCCATTTCATTAGCATGAACACAAAGTAGCAGCTTTTCAAAAAAAGGTGAGCTTTGTTCTGTCATTCCCCAAAGTGACCAGACACAGACAGCAACACCTCATCCTAAAGTGACTGAAACAGGTGACATGAATCATCTCTTGCAAATATCCACCCCTGATTATGCAGAGCTTAGAAGACCAGTTTCAGCTAGACATGCAGCTTTGGGATGGCTGAATTTATACAGGTTGAGTCCCACGTTGAGGACTGACAGATTTTTTTGTCTAATGTCAGTCAACACAGAGACAGGGCCTGGATACACAGGAGAATGAAGCAGATGATGAGAAAATCTCTTCTAGGATTACTGTCAATGACAGTTATTAAATGAAGAAGGGAAAAACAGACAAGAAATTCCAGCAGCACAGGTATTGTCTGGAGACAGAAGTTGCACTATTTTAGTTTAAATCGTTCTTTAAACCACTGTAGTTGAACTGTAGCAGTGTCTGTTATTTCGGTTTCTGGAGCCTTATTTTATACTTGCCCCCCAGCTGACAAATGTAACACAAAACAAGGCTAATTTAAACAAAGCTAAAGCCCATTGCAGTCATTTCACTAAACTGAAATAAAACTACAACTCAGATTAAATCTCTGTAGCTTTACCTTTCTGCACATATATATAAGATGTGTTGTGCCAAGTAATTTCCTTTCACGAAAGATCTGTACTGTATTCACTGGGGGTGAAGGAGATACCACTACATTTTGCAGATGTTCCTAGCCCCAAACTCAAGTCAATCCTTAGACATAATCGAGAATGTGATATGAAAGTTTCTTTAAAAAATTGAAAAATCTCAGCTCATAAATTTACCTTTGTTTAATGGGAAATTCAGAAGTATTTTACAGTCATCTCATAAACCCCATTATACCTGTAAATGCACAGGGAGAACACAAAAGAAGCAGAGCACAATGAAGCCGGTCCCATGTGTAGAAAATCAGGACCTTAGCAGCCCCCACAGAATTTATCCTCCTCATAGTCTATACCTGCATAAAGAAACCAGAGTGCAGGAAGGGTAATTTTCAAACATCAATTTACTTTGAGTATATACCTGAGGCCTTCAGACACTCATATAATCAGGATTATTGTATGCAGTTTTTGAAATATGGATATTTGATTATATGTTAGATCCCTCTCCTTCCTTGCTCCATCATTCCCATTCCATGGGAGCCAGGGGAGTTCTGGCTATTGACTTGATCAGGGCACCATTTTTATCTCTGCCCTACTTGGACATTAAAAGTTCAGTATAAACCAAAGAGCAATCAGAAAGGACTAAAGTGGTAGTGACACTAAAACGTACCTATAATATTGAGTAGTCAATAGCCTCCCTTAGACAGAGAGTTTTTAAAGTCACTCTAAAAAAATTCTCTAGCAGGAGCAAAATTACACTCTTGAGATATTCAGTTATTTGATAGAAGCTCCCACAGCTTGTTAAACCTTTCAAAACCACTTCTCAAGGGAATGCACTAAGACCTCAAGTCCAACTCATATGGAAGATACTGAATAGAGGATAAAAATTTGATCTGGGCTGGATTCATCACTGCTGACCTCAGACTGAAATCTCTTGCACCAATCATGGCAGCTCATCCCCCTTCCCTGACAATTCTCTTTTCTATTTCCTCCTTGCTTCTCTAATATGATTCTATCTGAAATGAGATGGTTTCACAAAGAAAAGTAAGGACAGATTTTTCATGACTTAACAGTAGCAGATGATCTTTTCACCCAGTTATGAGCAAAGGTCTTCAGTGCAAAGGCTGCCCATCACACTAATCATGTTTTCTTTCTCCTTTCCATACCTCTGTGTCCAGTATATGAAATACTAAACCAAGCATTCTAGTCCCACAAAGACGTCAGATATTCTGGAGTTTATAAATATAAATTAAAATAGAAGGGAAGTGGAGGCATTTCAAAAGGAAAAAGAAATCATTGCTAACCATTTATATTCAAGAGGAACATTTTGTTGCTTTAAGCCCCATAAATAATGGAAAGGAAAAAAGGTATGGGCTGTCACAAAGATTGGCTGAGTATGGACACCAGTGAACAGACATGGGCAAGAACACAACTCCCCAACAGCTGCTTGGCAGTCTATTATTTCTTTGTGATCAAAACCAAACTTAGATTAAAAAAAAAAAAAAAGTCTAAAAAGGTTCTTATCTCCTCATCTCCCCTTGTATGTATACAGTCCAAATCACAGTCCAGCCCCATATTCCTGAAAATACAGAAAAACCACCAGCCATTCTGCATTTCTTTGTCCACAGTCATTGCCACACACATATTCTGAATACCGCTGTGAAGAATCCTACTAAAGCTAATTCCATAAATCCTGAGAAATTCAGGTTTTGATTAACTGTGATGAAGTCTTTATTTAGCACTGACAGCCTAAAGGTCAGTCACCTCCATATATTGAGGGTGTGGACTAGAAGGCAGGGAAGAACTGCTGGCTCACCAGGGCGAGTCTGACACAGCTGAGTGGAGAGCACACAGAGGTACCCACAGCAGGGCTGGTCAGGCTGCTGTTTGCCTCAGAAATGAAGTG
Organism: Sylvia atricapilla; assembly: GCF_009819655.1. NCBI lineage: Eukaryota > Metazoa > Chordata > Aves > Passeriformes > Sylviidae > Sylvia > Sylvia atricapilla. The sequence continues at coordinate 11,551,201 of NC_089147.1, forward strand.
TCAATTTAGGTACAAAACTACCACCAGTAAACAGACTGACCAGAGAAGGTGGAAGGAAGACAGGAATGAATCTGTATGGCAGCAAGGGATGTAATCATTAAGACCTCTACAGAAATTATTTCTTCCAAGTCATAAGGAAATCTTTGGCCACAATTCTTCTCAGGTTCACGCTAAAAGACTGGAATACCTTTGTCCAAAATCTCAGTGTTACTTTTCTTCCTGAAAGTCTATTATTTTAAGAAACAAACTCAACACAACTTTCTGTGGAATAAGCTGTTCACCTACAGAGGCATGTTCTGAAGATCCTCCTCCCTTAGAAAAAAAAGTCTGTTTCAATGAAATATTTTTTAACTGCCATTATTTTTCAACAGCAGATATGAGAGTGAACGCCCTCACATATTTATTCAGCTGCCTTTTCAATCTCTAAATCCTTGCAAAGATTTCACTCTTCAGCTACCTTGACTGCTGCCTTATTCCCCATCTGTTTATCATTCTTCATACGCAGCAGTTCCACTTGAGTTCCTTAATAAATTACTAGTTGATTCCTAATTTTTAGATTATATCTGTTCTTTTCTGAACTCCCACTCATAGTGTCTACACAAATTGTCTTACCATGTCAAGTCTGCAGAATAGAAAAGAAGCAGCAAGTAGACAAGAAATCCCCCTTGTATAAAAGCAGAGAATACATGAACCTCTGAGGAAGTAGTAAAGAGGCCCTGTCAGATTAGTGTAGTCCCAGTGAAATACTTAGCTAATGTATAAGAATTTAATTTAGTGTGAGAATGTGTCTGTCTGTGGGTGGTCTGCCTCAGCTGTCTCCAGGTACTTCTCCAAAATAACATACACAGGACAGAAAATGTGCTGAAAAACAGTTGTGCATCTCCAGCATCACCTCATCCCCTGGTCAGAAGAGCCTCAACATTTTGATGCTTTTGGCAGCAGCATGGCCTGGTGTCACTTATGCTACTGGTGACTACAGAGGGAGCTGTACCAATAGATAAATACTGTAAATAAGGGCTGGGGACTAGAGGTGCTTGAAGGAGATTCAGTTCCTACTGCAAATAACAATGCTCTTCATCGTTCCCCATGAGTGTGAACATGTTCCCCACTGTTCTGAACCTTTCCCAGGAAAGCAGAAATTAAAACTTCACATCCCAGATACAGAATTTGTTGATCACAGAAACATCACTTCTGCCTCATAAACTCCATAAACTGCAGTTTACTGGAGGCAGCAAGAAGTGACTGGGGAAATAATTTTTTTGACCAGATCTATCTTTCTTTGGCATTAACATCATCACTGACAGACAAGATAACCACACCTTTGGTATGACCCAATATGACCTGCTTGTATGTATCACTGTAGCCTCCAATTCTCTTAAATTCTTTAAGTCTCTTAAATCACTCTTCACCATTTCATGGTCCCCCTTGATTGCTGTTTTGGTCTCAGCAACCTGAAAAGTGAAGGAAAAGAACGCCAGTCCTGCCACGCAGAGAAAGGTTTACTGGGACCACTACCACACCTCTTCCATGAGGATGATGAAGGTGGCGTTGTGGCCCTGCTCCATGACCAGCTTCCCATCCGAGGTGAGGATGTGCAACCCCCGAGGTGCTTTTCCAGGGCATTTCTCCATCTTGGCCATGTACTTCTCTCGCAAGCCATCTGTGCAGTTGTTGGACACAATCCTTCGGTACCTGGGCAACAGTAACAAAAGGACATTGGGCTCAGAGAGAGGGCAGAAAAGTTCCTTTGTTTTGTTTTTGTTTTGTCTCTCCACATCAATGCATCTGTTTTTTCAAAGGCTATCTCCCTGCACGATCCCCTCACAGAAAGGAAGAGTCAAAGAAACCCAACATTTTATTAGGTAGAAGAAAGCCAAACCAATCACAATTCAACTTTCTCCAGGGATTCTCAGTAGGATCACTGAGAAAGAGACACATTGTGGAGGTGAATTACTCTGCCCTACTAAAAGGCAGAGATTTTCTCCAGCCCAATGCCTGCAGGATTGCATCCTGTATCCCAGCTTTTTAAGTATACCATTCATTTAGTTTTGTCTGCCTTTATTGGTCTAGAGGGCACTTGAAAAATATGCCAAGGGCTTTGCCCAGCTCAGTTTTAAAATGAAGTATGGGTTCTTTGCTTGGCTCTTCTCGGAAGAGGTTGGCTACACAGCAAGACACTTGGCAATTCCTGGTGTTATTGAGGGGGGCTAACCCCTTCTATTAATTCCATACCAACACCAACTATTTTCTTGTTGCCCTCTGTCAAAAAGGCTGCAAGCAGTCATACTGGCCAGGGCTCCTGTAATTACATCCCATATTTAAAGCAACTTTTCAGCTGAAAGGGGGTCTCTGAGGCCAAATGCCTCCAGACTCCCAGCAGCTTCACTTCATCCAGGAACAGAGCTGGTTCCTGCCATAACCATTCAGCAGGCAGAACACATGACCCAGAATCAGCCCTACAAAATTTTCAGGGCCTGACCTGTCCCAGAAGGAACGTTGCAATTTTGCACCAACCAGTGCAACTCAAGTCTCACAGCATTTTCTGCATGATAGTAGAGCATTTGCAAAGTGATGCTGCCATAATAAACCAACACTTGCCATCTGTTCTGGGTTACACCAGGAGAAATCAGCACATGAAGCCCGTCTGAAATGCAAGGCATTGTATGTGCAAAGTGAAAATGGCAGAGGAAGAAAACATAAAAGAGGCTAAAAATTGCTCATTTGAGACTTCCTAGAAGCTGATATAAATAGGAGCTGTAAGATAGTAAGAGGTTCAATAAAATACAATGTGAAATATCTCAAACCTGTCCATTTAAATGTTCAGCTGTCTCTCAGACAGATCTTTTTGATTTGTGTTTTAATTTTGCAACAAAGGGGAGCTCCAAGTCTAGGCTCCAGGGATCACACATCACATGCTAGCAGTGCAATATCTACATGTCACTTATGTTAACGTGCTTCTCCCTGTCTCTGAGGAACAAGGCAATTTTCCATACAGGTGCCATTGCAGACATCACCTCATGGATAAGACTGAAAAAGAGCATAATGGGATGCAGAGAAAAAAGAGCTGTCCAGGTTCTCTTGTCTACTGCAGTCACCAAAACCAGACAGATTGCAAGATGCACTTACCCAGTGCTGTTCCAGTAGTTCTGACCAACGTTGCAATCCTTGGACAGGGAGGAGGGGCTGAACCAGAAGGCTGGGATGCACTGGTTGTTGCTGTGCCTTTCATATCCATAGTCACTATGGAGACAAGCCATAAGTCCATCACTGTATCCGCCACTAGAGTAAGCTCAGAGTTTTAGGTGATGTCCCCAAAGCAGGTGTGTATGGGTGGTTCTCTGCTGGGATAGCCCATCATGGATTGGGCTCATCCAGAGACCAAGTGCTGGACTGGTTAGAGAGGCAGGAATACAATTCACTGATGGCATTTCATCCCAACAACAGCAGAACTACCAACCTTGCAGAGCACTGGAGGACTTGTGCTTCATTTGACAACAATATGACAGAGTTTCAGAAAGAATATCGTATTATTCATTTATTTTCCTATTAATCTCTAACTTAAATTTCACTTTTTAGGTTGTTTTGGTTTGTTTGCTTTTAGCAGTCTTTGCTTTTAAAATGAACCAGGCTAATTCTAAGACCTAATGTCCCTTTTTCACAACAGTGGCTAGGAATGTAAAACACTAGAAGCACATCCTTAACAACTAGCCACAGTATGTATATTTATATATGTTGATGGGATCCCTGAATGAGCTGTGACTTGCTCAAGAGAAAAAAAAGGAGCTGATGTTTTCCTAACACTAAACTACAACAGAGCCAACTTGGTAGTCTAAGGATTACATGGTATTGTCACACAGGGAAGGCAATCCAGGGTATTGGATCCTAGGACCACCTAAGAGTGGAAGCATACACAACTACTTCCAAAACTTCTTTTTAAAGCTGCCTTTGTGTGCCAATACAATGATGAAGCAATAGGATTAATCCAAAGCTTTCCATAAGTTTTAACAGGGTCTGAATCAGGTTTCTATGTGTAGTCTTTATTAACAGGATTCAAAGGACAAATAAAAAGAGATCCTGGATTTTTGCCTGCAGCAAGTTAACAAATGCCAAAATGCTAAACCTCTGCGAAAATACAGACACAACAGAAGCCACTGTCTTGAAAACATTCTGTGCCCTTTAGGACACTCTGAGTTTTATCCTTTCCCAGTTCAGAGCCTGAACTGCCAACAAAAAGTCTCTAGGAAGAGCTTTGGTGAGACAAAACTGTGCTATGTCCCCAATGACCCAGGCTGCTACTGTTCTTTTTTTGGAGGGCAAAAATTCTGTAAGCTACTTTAAATGGTTTGGAGATTCCCTAATGCTCTTTCTCTCAACATTCAATTTAATCATTCTCAGTGGGTCCGACCTGCACAGTCGAAAATGCCTGGCAGGGACTTTGTAATTAAAAATATTCAGGAAGAGCTGTACTTTGGCCCAAAGAAGAAAAGAGCTGCATAAATATTTAATAAAATTAAAGACAACATTGCTGTGTGCCCTCAAGGTTCTGTGCTTGTTCATTAACTTCTGGTAAATGTATATTAAAACCTCACATGCTGCCCACCTTCCCTCTCATAAGCCCCAGGGTTTGCATAAGTTAAGGAAATAATCAAGTCCAGCTGCTGTGCTGTCTTTCTCAGGAAAGCTATCTTGACAGAGTAAATAAAGAAGCAGGAGGAGGCAAAAGAAAGCTCAGCGAGCACTTTAATGCCATTTATGAGATCCTTCTGCCATTCTCTCTGTTACAGAAAGGCCAGGATTTGCTTCTGAAAGTGGCTGCAAGGGTTGTCAGGAGTCACCCCTGGTCCTGATTCATAAGGATTTGTTGAACCAGGGCATAATCATGATTTATGCCCCTGAATTTTAGATCAGCCTTATGTGCAGAGAACTGCACTGCAGCCATGAGGCAGACAAGGGCAAGGGCACTGTGACCAAAGGGGAGGGAGCACAGCCCTCACAGCGTGTGCTGAAGGGCTCCTGCAGTTATTTGTCTTATCCCCACAGATCTCAAAGGCAAGTGTCATCACAGGAAGGGGCACAGGGGCTCCAAGACCAAACCTTCTTACTGGGGAAGCAGAGGGCCCATCTGCTGGGACTTGCTGGTCACTGTACTCACACAGTCCTGGCTCCTCCTTTCCCTGACACCGCACACAGGACCTGCTCAGTTCAACCCAAGGAACAGACCAGTCAGTGCTTTCAGGAGCAACTGGCAACTGTGAGCCCAGACAGAAGAGGCTGAGTGGACATTTTTCCTTGAAAAGGAACAACTTTTTCTTGAAAGAGCATCAAGGGAAAGCAGGAGCTGTCATTTTACCTGTCCCATCCACCATTTAGTGAGCAGAGAAAAAGCACCTGTCAGCATCTCCCCTTCTCATACTGACATCCCAAGGAAGGCAGATGAATCTGGAATACATTCTGGAATAACTTGTGTCTTGCCACTGACTAAGCAACTGTCTCATCCTTTAGATGTCACAAATCAGAGCAGATGAGTCCACTCTTCCTCTCTGAATACCACTTTTAAAATAATCAAGCTTGGTGCCCCACTTCCAGCACTGCCAGTATTTTCTTCAAATGGACTGTCTCACACATTCTTCCAGCCAGCCCTGCTAAGCAGCATCAAAATTCACCATAAAGTTTCTTCTGATTCTCCATCACCAGTTATAACAATTTTTCAGCTGGAAGCCAGTTAACAATTCTGTTGGCAGTGCAAGGTCTGAAACAAAAGCCAGCTTGTTGTCCTCTAATTGCATTTCCTCTGCAGGACTGACAAGAGTAACAGCAATGTCCTCTCATATTAGAGGGAAAGTTATGGAAAAATGATACTGAATGCATGCAAGGAACCTGTCAAGTGACTGAAAACGTGCATTCTGATACAGACCCTTTTCTAGGAAGCATTTAAGGCAAATTCAGCTACCAAAGTCTTCCACTTACAGCTTGGAAAATGCAAACTTCACTTTATATGAAAATATAAAGCAGGCGAGGAAAAGACAGTGTAAAACAAAACAAAACAAAATAAAAACATATTCATAAAAAATATCTGGAGATTGGTGCTGGATTCAGCTCAGAGGCCTATGCCAATGCCAAGGACAGATACTGCAAGGCAAGATAGTCCTGCAAGTTCCCATCAGGAGAATGAAGGGAACAGATCTCTTGAGTCAAGATATGGAGTCTCAGATGTAATCTTGACATTAGAAACAAATTAAACATCCATCCAGATAAGATGAAAATCTCTGTTCTATATCCCTGGCTCTCTCTTAAAAGACAAACTGCTACAATATTCAAGAAAATACTTTGGTTTATATTTTTTCTTAATTTTGCTGCATTTCACTATATCCATGCTCTAAAAGAGAACTGTAAGTCTCAACTGTGAGCCTAAGTCCAAATAAATGTAGAGATCTCATGCCTCACACATATTCAGGGAGTATTTGAACGTAGGTGAAGTGTTCAGGAGTAACACTAGTACCATCAGACACTGATCCTGAATAACCTACTATAAACATTAAAATGTTTTCTCAGCTGATCAGCTTTCAGGCTATTTTGAATTCCATCTGAATGACATTCTGATCATTTAAGCTCTAACATCACAGATATTGACATATTAAATACATTAAATATTAAATCTTAGAAATATTGTCTACCACAGGTGCTGTGCAGGAATTCCTTGTGAAGATCCTGACGTGCATTCTCCAATCTCCTATCTCTCATTGTCAAGCCATAGCAAGCAGTGTCTCACTTTTCTCCTGCTTTATTTTTAAGCTGCTTTCAAAGTGACCTTAAAGCAATTTGAAAATTATGGTCCCATTAGGTTAGAAACACCAATATTTATGCAAAACAAGTAGTTATATCTGACAAGGGTGGGCTGTGCAGTCATGTCACAAAAGCCCTGCCAGAAATTTCTCAATAAAACATTGTTAAGAAGCAATAAACTGTTTCCAACTATTCAAACGAATAATGATAAAAATGTGTATGTTTTGCTGGCCTGTCCCCTAAGAAGTTGATGACCTTGAGAGTGAGGACAGAGAAATACCCTCCTTCTTCTGAAAGGAATATATTTTGGACCAGAGAAGTCCTGGCTGTCACTATTCTGAAATGACAGACATAAAATGTCCATCAGTACTTGCAATTATTTTGCTTTTGAACTCCAAACTTGGATCTGTCATGGAGATGAACAAATATTTCTGGCTGATGAAGGGGAAGCCTCCCCCACTCAGCAGGTTTGGGAGTCACACTTCTGCTGTATGGTACAATCACAGCCATAAAGCTGCATGAGACCCAGTTCCTCTGCAAGGCTTTCTGTCTGGGTAGGATCTTGGGACACAAGTACACCCCCTGCACAAGTCCCCAGAGCCCCATACTCACCACTCAAAGTCTCCCTGGCCACAGACACACGGTTCAGACACCACAGTTTGGGAATAGTCCCGACCTAGGGAACACTGGGCTCCAGGCTTGCGCTTTTTGTAGATCTTCCTCTCTCCCATGACACAAGGCTCTCCCTTCATTGGCCAAGGAACAAGAGGAGAAACACAGTTGTAGTGGCAGCTGGGCATTAAAGGGAGCCATTTTTCAAAAGACACAAAAGGCAATGAAAACGAGCCTTTATCGCTGGGAGGGTGGGGAGTCAGAGTCCTGCTCTCTTTTGTGGCTCTGCAAAATCAAAAGTCTCCTTGGAGGACTCAATTCACGAGCACAGTTTGCTCAGCGTTGAGTTGGGATGCCAATGACAATGTCCCAAAAATGCCTGGATGCCCAAGACATCACACCCATTTATGTCATGTTTCAGAAGGCATCCACCAATATCTAGTCCTACAAACTACCCTGAAAAGACAATGTGGGTGTGCGCCAGGGTTTCTTCCAGAGGTCAGATAAAATCTACTGCAGAGGCAAGTGTCCAGGCCTGAATCCCCAGGGCAGGGGACAAAATCCTGGTGTGAAACACAGAGCTCAACTCCCTTGCTCTTTCTGTGATAGAGCTGGCTTTGCTCTAGACAATTGTGATGGTGTGTTTCAGTGGGCTGTTGGAATGCAAAGGTTTCCAAGAACACTACTGGGAGTAGCTAATCTAAAAAAAATTTGATATCTAGGTGAGTTGCTATAAACAGAATTTTCCGTTTTGCAGAAATAATTTGTCTGCATAGAAGTAAGAAAAAAGACAATACCTAATTGAAATACTTCTCTTCCCTATTAACAGTGATTCCCAAGATTGCTGCATGGTTACACATATGTCTTCCCTTTTCTTTCATTTAAATTTTTTCATTTATTCAATTCTATGACTTCAATTATCTTATCCTTGCAAATTAATGTTCATTTCTCATTCATGGATTTCATTCAGGAATGTCACAGTGCCAATGGTTCTGGCTCTAGTTATGTTACCCTGCAGGGTGTGGGACATCATATTGGTAGCCAGTTACCCACAAGTAACCTGCAGAGGTTATTGACCTCTCAGTTTTAGTCACTTCAGGACCTAAATATATCCAGCATGAAAATAAGCTGGTGTATCAAAAGCAAAGTGTGTATCCTTAAGTAGAATGAAATAATGTGGTTTCCTCTGCTGTCTTTTATTCAGAGCTTTTCAGACTCAAGGGTTTTACAGATATTCAAGAGTTTTACAGATACCTGCAGGACGTGCAGGATGAATAAATGTTTTTATTTTCTTTTTTGAGTGGGGGAAATAAGAGGCAAACTGAAACAAAATTATTTTCATGAGTCAGTGACAGAGCTACAAGGAATTTAGTGTCATCCACAATTCAATCATAAGGTGTAGTTTTACACTGCCCGAAGCACTGAGGCCAAAAAGATCCAGCTGGTGCAATGCATTATTTTCATACAAATAGAAGGTAATCACCTGAACTTGCCCATAGATGCCTGGCCCCATGTTTATTCATGCACATTCTTCAAGGGATGAAAAAAAAAAAAAAAATCCATATGCTTTGCTGTAAAGAACAACTGCATTCCCACCTGGCCACACCGAGCAGGGGAAAAGGAACCCCCACAAATGCCCTCCTAGAGAGTGGGGATACCTGGTTGTGCAGGTGCCAGGTTTGGTAGTCATCCTTGGTGCACCTGCGGCTGAAGAGAGACTTGTAATCCACCTTGACCAGCTGCCACTCAGAACGGAGACTGAAGTGCCCAAAAACTCTGAGCGGGGGAGACAAAAGAAAAGAAAGAGCCAGAGTCAGCCAGACTCATACTTCCATTCAGCAAATAACATCTCGTGAATCTCAGCTGCAGAAACCAACGCACAGCCTTGGAGCTTAATGCCAGAAAATTATATTCAGTCATGAATAATATTTTCCTGCTCTTACAACAACCCAGCAGTGTTTAGCCTTTTTCTGACACCTTGTGCACAGCCTGTGTTAGGTCTGACCCTAGCATGCAGCAAAATGGAACCCAAGTTTAATCACCCTTATTGTGATGTTTAGAGGACAGAGAATTTTATTTTTTCATTATTCCAAGTCTTCCACTAATCTACATTTTTACCCAAGCCATTTATGAGATTAATTTTTTTGTTGTTCTAATTATTCCAGACTAACAAAGAGGGAGAAAGACAAGATTTACAAATTTTCCCGTGAAATCAAAAGAGAAGCAGAAGACAAAACTTCCCCACACTGACTGTAATTCAGATCCTGCTGTTTCCCCAGTGTGCTGCCATTCTGTATTCCAGTTTATCTTGGTTTCCACTGTAATCATACAGAGCTGTTGGCTTTGCTCTCCCCTCACTCCTTCTGCAGTCTGCACCAAAACTTCCCTGCATTGAGCTGTTCTCCATGAAACAACAACCACCAGGAATCAATCACGCTCTCCTCTGGAGACCTGTCCCAGCTCATGGGGATCAGGGAGACAAAGGTGGGTGGGCAGTATCTGAGAGTATGAAGTGGTGGGTTTGCTGTGGACACCTGTTTATATCCAAGGTCTTCCTCACAGAGAAGCTCCAGGAAGCCGACAAGAGGGAAGGAGATGATACAAGAAGAACCCACGTCATGAGCAAGAGCTTCAGGTTAGAAGCGAGCAAATGGGGAAGGACTTGTCTGGTAGAATGGATTTATTAGGTAGATTGTTGCTGGCTGTCCAGAACCATTCTTAGTGTTGTCCTAACTGTGGGGTATTAGTTGGCACAAGCATTCAGGCCACGCCACCAGAGAAGCTGCAATTCCTGTTCCTCAGCAGGGAAGGTATACCCTGGACCAAGATAAACCCACAGAAACCAAAGCAGTACGGAGTGCCAGAGCACTCACTGGGAGAAGGAAGGAATGGGAAGGAGTATGATGAGGGGCCGCAGAAAGCCTCCAAAATTGTACTCAGTAGGAATTCTAACTGCAGTTCCCCTCCCCACTTTTCCTTGGCACTGGGTTCATCCCATCAGCTGTTACATTACAACTGCTCTCAGCACACACAGCCTTGTTTGTGCTGCACGACTGAAACATCAGTCCCTGCAAAGCAGCAGTGCAGCAGGCAGAAATCATTTACTCCAGCAGATTTATACCAGCATAGGATTTGGTGCATGTAACATGGAAAACACGACAAAAGGAAGCAAGAGCATGACCAAACAGAAATGTTGGCCTAAACACAGAAGAGGACGGGTGGAGAAATCCAACACTTTGCTAATCAATGCATCTAAAAGGAAAATCTTGTTCCTCAGACTGTCCCTTAGCTAACTGTCCGTCAGGAGAGCAAAAGATTTCTTTGTGGTTTACAGAAATCACCAGAATTACATAATTTTTAAGTCTATTTAGGAAGGATTTTAAAATATTCCTTCTGACATTGAAATTCGTCCGTGATAATTAATGAGAAAACCCCAAGTTTTTCTAAGAGGAAGGCAGCACATTAGCATTCCAAAAGCACAGAACATTAGATACTCTTTAATTAAATGATTTCAAAGAAGATCTTTGTGTATAATTGCTATAATTTAGATGGAAACAATACTACACTAAATGTAATTAGAGGCGTGTGAACAGAGAGAGATGTTTTCCTCTGAGCTGCAGAGATGGTTTTGGGTCACCTGATTCCTAAAGCAGTAACTTCTCTACTCCACTCTCCCCTTCCTAATAAAAAGTTCCTTAAGGCTAATCAGTCACTGTGGAAGAGACTTTGGAGATAAGAGCAGCAGAGAAGGCAACAAGCACCTGCACCCCGTGAGACTTCTCACCAGTGCCGAATGCCACCTACAGCAGGGCTTCATGAGCCCCTGGTGACAGTTCTAGAGGACTTCCTTGTGCATTTGAAACTTCTATCAGTTTCTACAAGCAAATACAAAGAATGGAGGAGAGTGCTATGTGATCTGTGGGGTTCCAAGCAGCTTTCCTTGGAAAGTGATGAAAATCTTCATTGTGAAATTTAAAATGAGCTAAACAAACAATAATAGGACACAAACCCCGACTAACAAAACTAGGTGTTGCAGCTGAACTCCACTTTCTCAGTTTCACGAATGACATCACTGGCTGTTTTCCCATAGTGGCCAAGGTGCCATGCACATGACTTCTCCCACCACATCCGTTTTGGGTTGGCCAGGTCTAATAGAGAGTTGGGCAGACAGCAAAGAGCTACAAAATTTTAAAACTTATAGTGTTCAGCTATCAATAAGTGCTTGGCACTAAATGCTCCAGTTCCTACATATTGGTTTCTGTATCAAGTGCAAAGAAAGAAAACAAGTTCCAAGGAAATAGATGCAAAAAGAGATTGGTGGAGCCTTATTTCTCCCTCTTCAGCTGGTGAGTCCTTGCATTGCTTTGAAGACATCATCTTATTCAACTTACCTGATTCCCCTGTCCCTTTATTTCCCATTTACTTTAGTTACTGAACAAGTAAGGTGGATTTTTTAAAATAAGCATAGCTAAACTATCGAGATAATACAGGGAGAAAGGAAATGAGGTACTCTAAGTTTCACCTCAATAACTTCATCTCCCATGGTCTAACTGAAAGCTCTTAACTGCTTGCTGTAAAGATAGAAAACAAGAGAGCTGGGTTTTCAAGGTCCAGCTTTGAGAAGCCAACAAAGAAGGTATATTTTGATTTTTCCATATAAGCAGTCTGATCTGGATGTCCTTCAGAAGGAATAAATACAAGAGCCCAGATGGTATTTAGATAGAGCCGGTTTTCTGACTAAGCTCAATTTAACAAAGGTTCTCCAACACAAGACATAGAATGGTAATTTACTGGCTTTAGACTGCATAGATTTTGTTCTATCCCTCTGAGTAAGCAGTTACAGCTCCACACAAAATCTTAGCTAATAGGACAACATCTTCTCCACTGGCTCTACGCATAGCTTATAGTGAAATCATTGCTAAGAAAACAGAAAATGCTTCCCAATCCCTCCTTTGGAGAAACAAGGCAAGGTTTTTATTTCCAGGGCTAGATGTCATCAATTTGCAGGAAAACTATTAGAAACATCAAAATAAATTCTGAAATGCTTACAGTTTCATGATGGAGTAATTTTAGAAATTATCATTGGTAATGCTGCTATAATTATATCTTTCATTAATTTTTTAAATACACAGTAACTTACCAGTGTGGTCTACGCTGCCTGGATAAGCTTGTACAGGCTTTTTACATTTAAAAGGCTTTTTACATTTTACAGTGGTCTCTTCTCAAATTGCATTGCTTTTGCCCTGTCATTCCTTGTATTGTTGACAGTTGTGCTTTTTATGTAATTCAATACTGCTCATTCCTGCCAGGTCAACAGAATGAATTGAGGGTCACAAGATAACAACTCACCTGCCTCTGGTCTGTAGATTCAATCCCTGTCCCTGCTCCTGGTATGAGAAACAGACTTCCTCAATAACAGCTCCCACAGGAAAGGCATGGGCTGTATCCATGTGGATCTATCCCTGCTGGCAGTTTCAGACGAGCTCCCCAAGCATTAAAATGTAAATTCTCATGCCTAAATCAAGTAATTTTCTATAATTTCTGAAGTAGAATGGTATGACACCATATGGAGCAAGCAAGCACTGAAGCTGCCTGTACTTGGCTGGCGTGGTCGGGATGAAGATGGAAGATTTTCCCTTCACCAGTCCTCCCAGCTCCTTTGTGTGTAACACCTGCTGACCTTGGATGTGCCCAGAACTGAGACAGAGGACTGGAAATGCCAAGGAAGGGAGGAGTTGGTAAGGTAATCTTCACTACACCTACCATCAAAAGTACCCTCCTTTCTGAAGCAGTTTTCCTTCACTGGACATCAACAAGGTGAGAGGCATGAAAAGGTTGGGTGGTTTTTTGCTTCTCTCAATGTATCCCGGGGACCTCTGAAGTCAGATTTTAACAAAACTAGGCCCCACAGAATAGACTGTAAGCATTTTTAATATCTAAAAATAAAATAAAAGCAAAAGAATATAATATACTTAGTAGACAGCATCTTTTGAGATGAACTACATAAGCAGATGGATGGATCAACAGAAAAGTAAAGCCAGAACTACAGAAAGAGAGCCAAACATATACTTTAATTGATAATACTGAGAGAAAAGCTAATTGCAGTGTCATCATAAATAGACTGTTCCATTTAGAAAAGCCTGAAACCAACCTTGATTTTTCTTTTCTTTTTATTGTAAAAGAAAAATTCTTGCAGAGGAAGTGTCTAAGCAAGCAAAAAACCCCCAATAGTAAAATCACCCAAATTAATAAATACTTCAGTTGACCTGAATATTTGCTTTTGCTTTGAGAATATAAAAAGGAAGAAAGTCAAGCAAGATCACCATCTGATTGCAGTTAAAATCCCTCTTTATTTACATCTGTGCATCTAACAGGAAGTGCCAGAAGTAGATATTTATTGGGCAAACCCAAGAAGTGCTATGAAGCACAATCTGGAAGAATCACCTCCTGGCAGGAAAACAAGCAAACAAGCATGTGTTGGTTTGGGTTTTGGTTTGTGGGGTTTTTTTTTAGTCCCTGGAGAGGAAGCTCTTCTCTCACTGAAACCAGAGGGAGTCCCAGATCTGGAGCAGTGAGTATGTAATTCACCACAGCTGAAGGTGCTCATTCTCTTTCTGATGCCCAGCAGAGAAGCACATGTTGCTACTGCTGCAATCTTAACAAATAGCCTCTCATTTATAATTGCCTTGATTCGTTTAGGACTTTTCCCCCACAAGCCAGGCTGCCCTGGTCCCACATTTCCTGGGAAGTGGTGAGCCTACGCTAGAGTTGCTGGCTCAGTGAATACTTAAAGAACATTTTGGTACATAGATGTACCTCCTTAACGTGTTGATATTTATACCTTTGAGTCAATGAAAGAAAATGCTGACAATTTCACACAAAGAAGAGGGCCTGATATGAAATCTGGATCTGAATTTATCTTCGTGTAAGGAAGTATCAGTAAGGTGAGATAAACTCCTGTGTGCAGGCTGAGCTGTCTGGGCCAAAACCACACGAGCAGCAATGGAACACTTGCAAGTTGTGCTGGTGGGAACAGATTTTATGAATAGATGAGCTATTTCTCCACAAATTAAACATAAATCATTACTTTAGAGAAAACCAAATGGGCTGTGTAATCTCCCAAAAATTTTTTATTAGGATTTAGATGGAATTAGCATTAAAGGAGGTCACTAGTTACAAGGAAATTGGATAGAAAGAGACTGAGACAAGAAAGTAGAACTTAATTGAAAGAGACACAAATCAGCAATTAGGGAGAGCGGGAGAGGGAGAGTTAAACTGTCTCATGCCTGGCAAGATGATGCAGGGAATAAGAGACTGGAAACAAAGCAAACATAAAAAATGAAAGATGACACTAGAAAGGCAGGCAATTGCCAACAAAAAACACTGTCTAATTTTTTTCCTAAACAATGAATATGGTTTCTAAGGGCCACTTTGGAGCTTTTAATTCAGTTGCTTTTGGCTGACCTGTCAACTAGGAACTGTAGCCTGAGGGCAGTGGGTGATGACTCAGGGCTGCTGTACTTCTGTTTGTGGACCAAAATAAACTAAGAAAAGTAGCTCTTTGGGGTTTTTTTCTAGAAGGAAAAGATGCATTTTCTTCCAAATAAAATACACCCTCCTTTTGGATCTAGATTTACAGTTGATGCAAATTATTTTAATTTAAACCATCTAAACAGACCCTCTCAGGTATAAGGCCTTCCACTGATACTATCCAGAAGGAGAAAAAACAACAGCAGTGAAACTATCAAGAATGCACCAACACCAGATAGTAGCCTGCACAACAAATTTGTTTGAGAAAATCTTGGTCTGTATTCTATTTCCTAAAGAGAAGGGTCACACAAGAATTTCACAGAATTTCTCCTGCAGATTAAATCTGAGGCACGTGGGGTTTATTTCCACTGAAACTGAATGTCATAACATCGAGTTTGCCCACAAGAAATAAATCCAAAGTGCTGGCCACCAGCAATCCATATTGAACTGGTCATGAAAGGCTGCACCACTGCCAGATTTCAGGTCAGGAGAGAGAGAGGACCTGGGGCAAGCAAAGAGTTTTTGTGAATACAGATCAAAACCAAAACCTTGCAATAAAAATCCTACACTGCGGTCGTGGTAATTCCTTTCCCTCAGCTTTGGAAAACAGTCCTGGTATTATTCATCAGCTCAATGGGCACTTCCTTTACAGTCCTAGCAGAAGAGGAAAACCACTGCAAATGGCATGGCACAGCATGATCTTTTAGTCAGCAAGTAATGCCAAATGCAATTAGTAAGTAATCTGCAGAATGTGTAATTACAAAGCAGCCCTACAGTTTGGACTCAATTTCCCCTTTAGCAACACAAACTGCATAAGGCAATGGGGGAGAGAGATATTTTTTTGTTATTATTTTTTCAAATAAAAGTGCTATCAAAATAAGAACTTCCTGAATGACAAACCAAACCTTTTGAAATTTGGTCTCTAAAAAATTTATTACCAATGTTCTCAAACCACTTTACATGACAATTGCTTCAAAAGAAATCCCAGCAACATGAAAGAGAGTATGAGACACCTAGGAAGGGGGATGGGAGAGCATATTAATTTTTAATGCTGTTTTTCAGAAGTGTTCTTTCTCTTCTTCGAAGCGCTCAGGAGAGACAACCACTTTCTGACAGCTTTGTAACCTGAAGATGCTGCCACTCTCTTCTAGAAAAGATACTGGCAGGTTATCAGCAATCTGAGTGTTTCATCCCCTCATGGGTCTGTGGTCTCAGCAGAGGCTGCTGCTTTGTCAGGAGTCAGATAACACAACACATTCAGCCATTTCAACCTTCGATCCTATGAATCAGCAGATTTCCAGCCAGAAATGTCCAATGCAGATGTGGAAGCCACTCCTTAGGATAGGTAAGCTCCAAATGCATGTGACAGGTGAAGCACAGTGACGAGCTTTGCCCAGATATCAGAGAAGAAGGCTCAGAAGAGGAAGCTCTGGAGAGATGCTTTCCAGCTCTCATTCAGCTCAGTGATCAAAAACCTGTCAGAGTGAACTCTGCAGCCAACCCAGCACTGTTCCTTCAAGCTCCTAGAAAAGCTGCTGTGCTGCGCCAATCTTTTCCTTGTGCAGGATCAGGGAGAGATTGAGCTGGAAAGGTGCTAAGGCAATGTAGTTTCTCAGTCCCCTGAGGGTTGGTGGGATCAGAGCACCAGAATATTTCACGTCTTGCTCTCACAGAAAGGTGAAAGACTCAGACTCTGCCCCTTCCTGTGCACCCACCACCAGGCCTGAGTGCCTCACACAGCCCAGCCCACCTGCAGGCAGGACAGCACAGGGCCAAGATCCATCTATCCTTACATAGCAGCATAGGAAACAAAGCACCTAGAGCCTCTAGATGAGAATATGTGGATTGTATTGCCACCAGGCAAAACTTATCCTTTTATCTAGGGGAAAGAAATCATATATCAGCCTGCTGCTCATTCTGGCTCCTTCTGCAAGGGCTTCTTTTATTCCCTTCAGCGAATTCCAGTCACACCTTTCTCTAGTCCTCCTCCCTGCATATGCTCAACTCTCCACCCCCTTCGTCTGAGCATTATAGACATGACTGAGCATCTCCTTCCCCCAAAGAAATGAGGAAAGTCTGCAGAGTGGGATACCCATCTGGGACTCTGGAGACCTCTGTTACTGCCAAGCTCTCCCAGTGACAGCCTGATGAGTGACTGACCATGGGCATGTCCTTTGTTCTCCTTCAACTTCCCTACTGGCAAAATATAACTAATGGTGTTGACTGTTTTAGCATAATATTTGATCTACCATCCATAAATAGCACTTGACTCCAATGACAGTAATGTTTGCCCCAGAAAGTCAAAGATGACACTACGTGCCACAGTGCACAATCCTTCTCCATGTGTTATGGCTTCTGCCAGGAATCTTCCAAGTACCTGGTACAACTGCTGGGAACTGATCTGGGGTCACAGACATCCTTCTCCTAAAGCCAAATAAATCACATGATGCTGTCTGAGAAAAATTACTCTAAGTAGATGTTCTCATCACCTGATTTGTCTTTCAGGTGCCACAGAAAGACCTCGGCTCACACTGCAAGTATTACCAGCACAATCAATACTGTGCCTCTTGTGGACTGTTTAGGTGAATTCATGCAGAGAGCCAAAGGCTAAAAAATGGACTACTCCTCTGGCAGAGAGGGAGATGGGAGGAGGAAGTGACACTGATTAATCTCAGGGTCGTTAATAATGTTTTTAGTCTCACAAACAAAGACAATGACATGGGTAATCAACTCTCTTACTCCCGGGTATAAACTGATCATCTGCTGGGATAAAATGGGAATTCCTATAACACACATTTTCTTGTCCATTGTAAAGTCACTTGATGTCATTAGTGGGTTGATCATTTTCTCATGAAGTCCAAGCTATTCATTACTTCCAGAAGGTTTTGAAATTAGATCAGATGATACACGAATGCAGCTCACTATGGCAAATGCTAATATCCTCCCAATCATTTTGGTTTCCTTTCTTAATAATTATTTAGAATTTTTGTTCTCAGATTAAGTTCCAAACTTCACTTTTTTTTTTTTTCTGTATGAAGTCATTATTTTCACAGATTCACTTTAATTACATGGATTCTATTACGAAGAGTCCTTATATAGGTTTGTGCACTGCAGTCTGCACAGTCCCCTGAGTGAGGACAGAAAAACTGAACTCACAAGGACACATCAGAGCCTTGCAGGAAAATCCATAGCAAATAACAATGCCTGTTGCACCACAAAGAGATATTGCAATGAACAAAAGAAAAAAAGGAAATTTTGAAAGTGAGATAAAACCACAGTAGGAACAACAATTAAAACCTAACGGTCTTTTATAATAGCTAATGGTACCCATTATATTTGGATAAACAAGGCTTTGAAATCTTCTCTCTGATCTTTAAAAAACTCCTCAGTTTTGGTAGCCTGTAAGAGTGCACAGGCTGGATGGACCTTGGCTCCCAGAGGAAGTGAAGTTAAATAAGGACAGAGTTCAGAATCTTTCCGTACAACAGCTCCCTGTCTCATTTCCTGCACTGGAAGCTGTAAGTTGGATTTAGCTTTCTAGACAACTCTGATGAAATCTTTCTTCCAGATTCCCTCTTTGCCAAATTTCTGTGTGGCTCAGCAGCAGCCAAAATTGGAGAAGATCTATGTTTTTTTCCAGACAGCCTCCTCCTCTTTTCTTGCTGAGTAAAGTGGTAAGAGGACAGGCTGATGTCAGGGAAGTTTAAAGGCACCTGTGGGCCATGAGAATTGAGGAACACTGACTCTTCTTCATGCACGTTGTACAAGAGCCTCAATTCCTTCTAGGTAAAATCCCTTCATGGTGTTCTGCCATCCACTCCCATCATCTGTCATTTGCTGAGGTTGCCAAGCAGGGGTGCTGGCTGTGGAGGGCAGAGCCTGGCGCCAGGGGAAAAACACAAGCCCTGACCTCATCCCAGAAAAATCACTATTTCCTATCACTGCTTCCACTTTAATTTTCCTCAGCACACACACTCAGAGGTGGCAGACCCATGGCTCCCTACCCCCAGGCAAAGAGGCAGAATGCTTCAAGGACACTGTGTCCCCTTGTAATTTCCTTTCCTGTGTTAGCTTTTAAATGTAACAGCAAGACTTGAGCAAAAGGCAGCGGATGTTGCCTTGCTTGAAGAGAAAAGATGATAATCACCTTATCAGAAAAAGACAGGAAAATGACTCCTGGCTCCCATGGAACTTTGAACTCAGTTGGAGCTTGGACCTGGGAGCTGTTGCCCTTTTCTCATACTCAGTTTGCTGAATCTGCTGAGTGGGAATCAGAATCTGTCCACATTTCCTTCATACCTTTATCTACTTTGCTGATGTCTTCCACATGTCAGTCAGCTCTTCAGAATAAGAGTAACTCATGGAACTCCAGGCCACAGGATAAGGCAACTGCTAAAACTTTTTTCAAAGTATTTAGAGGGCAAACAGGGCAAACCCTCAAAAATACGAAAACCTTAGAAATAAAAAGAATACCATGTTTGGCCAAGAAAGTTCCTTATTTGTAAATGTCTATAAATGTGAGAAGTAAATAAGCTAATCATATTTTTAGTATAATTTAGTATAATATATATATATTTAGCATCCTCTACTTGCCATTGTTGGAACATGGAACTGATATAGAGGGACTTCTGGTCTGACATAGTGTGGCCTCTGCTCTTAATACTTTCTTTCTCACCTCAAACCTCCCCTGGCACCCATCTCAACTTTTCATCACTCAATTACTTATTCATTCTTCCTCACTCTTCTGCCACCCAGTGATGGATTGCCAGTAATTTTATGAGTCTCCTGGAAAGAAAAAATTATTCCCACTTCATCTCTGGTAAAGCGGCATGGCCACAAAAACAAGGTGTTAGAAATGGCCAGGACTCATACCCTACTCATTTACAACCAGGAACATTTTCTAACACACATAGCCAAGGGCAGCAGTCACAGCAATGTTGACAGACCAGCTTTCAGCTCACTGAAAATATTAATGCTCAATTATGCATACACACATATACAGAGATCATTAAGTTCACATACCCAGAACTACATAGAAATTTATATACGCACGTGGGTGTGTCTACATAAATATTTATTTATCAGTACAGAGAAACTTAATGATCCCCATCTGTAAATGAGTGTCTGCACACATACACATATAATGAGTCTACTAAAATGATGCAAGGCTGTGAAGCAAAAAGGTTGTTTCTTTTAATACAGGTTTGGAGAGGTGCTTAGCACAGGAGATGAAGTGTCAGGAGTAATAAGTATGAGTCAGAGCTGGAACAACAAAAGCCCTTCTCTGGACCCATGAAAACATCTTGCCTCTGTTTTGAATGGTACAAAATAGTTTGGATATATCATAATTGACTGGAAGGGGAATACAGTGTGATTCCTTTCCCCTGTTGGACAGCCTCAGACAAGTAACATGCTGTGCTCATGGCTTGTAAAACCATAAATGTTAGATCTGACCCACCAGAACGCATCATTAAAAGATACACTAGGTAACAGTGAGGGGTACAGCACAGAACCTAGAAACCTGCAGATTTAAAAAAGACTCGTGCATTCTAGGCATTCATCTGAGAACATGTCTAACCACCACCCTCATGCATTTGAGTTATTTTCCTAGAGGACCCTCTGTGTTCCACAGCTGCTTTCCCCACACCTGCACCAAGCCCCACCATGTGCTTTGGTACAAAGCTCTACACTGAAGGAGCTGAACTGGCCCTCTTGTCAGATGAGAGAAGTGACAAAAGGAACAACAAAAGGAGCTGCAGAAGATGATCATCCAGGACTGCAGGAAGGACAGTGGATTTACTTTGGTTAGGCAGCAGTTCAAGGCAGACCAGCTCACACAGCCTCATGATACTTCCCTGTGCATCACAAAACCATGTTCTTAACAGAGCCCACACAGTTTGTAAGGAAATAATTAATTCTTGTAGCATTGCAGCCAGACAAAGTTACAAAATCATAGAATAATTTAGGTTGGAACACACCTCTGTAAGACTTCCTGTTCAACATCCCACTAAAAGCAACTCCCAATTCAGAGTACTCTTAGATATTCAGAATCATATAAAGCTCCTTCATGCAAATTACCAACGTTACCATACTCACAAGTTTTTAGGACTCTTTAGGGCAAGCATACACAGCAAGCACAGAGGATTCAAAAAGCTTAGGATACTCATACAATAAAGATAGATATGGAATAAGCTCACTTAATAGCTATGAAGTGGTACAAAATTGTATGCTGCTTTCTACAGCCCAGAGAGCCTCTCACAGCATGTGGCACAAAACGAAGGCTAGGAAAGTCATTCTACTGATATATTGATTTTAATAAAAAAGTATTATGAAAATACTGTTAATAATGCAGTATTTTAATAATAGTTGGAGTATAATGACTATGTAATACACATTCCTCTCAGAATATTATTGTTTTTAAATAGGTGAACACAGACCACTTTGATGCAAATCCGTGGAAGATATCTATTCTAACAGGAATCAGCTGAGGCCACTAGACGAAGTAGTCTGCATTTCCCAGGATGAGAGACAAACTTTTAAAAGCCACTAACCTACCTAGTTTGGCAGTACACAAATATGACCACAGCCTTGGTCTCTCTGCCTCAGCACTGCTGCAAGTCTAAGAGCTCCCACTGACCCCATGAACAGTTTGGGATGCAAATCCCAAACTGCTGTGCTCCTCTCATCAGCTTCTTCAAATCTTTGGGATTTCTATCCACAAACATGGATTTCCATGTACCTCCAAACCACTGTGTGTAATCTTGCTTCAGAGCACCAATAGAAACGCATTGATTTCTTCTCAGCCAAAGCTTACACAAGCTCAGCATCATCCTACACTGCCCTTAGAGATGAGTTCACTAAAATTCTTATTGGAAGAAACACTTAAATGCTCTGTATAGAAATGGGTTGCATACAGTTTTATAAATGGGCTCTTTCCTCCTCAGTTCCCCTCATGCTGTGGATAGAAATTTCTCTAAACATTCATTTCAAGTGCCATGTGAAATTTCTTTGTATGGCTTTTACAGACTATTAAGAATGGTTTTAAAAACTGCTAATGATGACAGTAATAATAAAGACAATAACAATAACAATAGCAATGGCAATAATAATGGTAATATGCCTGCAAAGATTTAAAAAGTTCTCAACAAACCTAATACACAACATTCAGGAAGATAACTCACTTCCTACATTCTCCACCAGAAGACTACAGAGATATAAATAGCAATAATCCTAGATTTATAATGCATTTTTCATCTGAAAAGAAAACTGCATTGATTTATAAAGTAAATGGTCTAAATCCACAGCTAGTTGCAACTGATTAGCTCCATTGATTTCAATGAAGGTGCTGATGTGCAGATTGATGAGAGTTCTGATCTATCTCTCTCACATGTGTGTGCATGTGTGGGCAGGTGTGTGCAGCTGGAAACTGACACACATTGCAGGAATTTCACAGAAAAACTCCCCATTAAACAACACAGAAAGTTGCACATTATCATTGCATTTGCAGAAAAAATGCACAGAGTGAAGAGAATTGCAGGTTCTCATCTTTAGCTGGGAATTGGATAATGTGTTTTCCCAACAGGATGCTCACAGCAGTCTTCTGAAAAGGCTCACAGGTATATCATACACTGTTGAGTCTTGCTCTTTGCAAAAACAGGGCAATGTTTGCAGATAGCAAGGCAAGAGATGCAGAGATGTATTCTTCTACAAAACAAGGACCTTGCTTTTTAGGAAAAAGAAAAAAATAGAGGCCAAAGCCAAGGGATTCTTTTGGAATAAAGGAAAAGCGAGCAATGCTACCAGAACTGACACCACCTCTACTCTGATAATATCTCAGTAGCTGTCTGTGACAGACACTGAGGCTGCCTTGTTTTGCTCCAGCACTGTTTGGGAATAAAGCATAGGAGTGCTGCTGTGTAAAGCACAACCATAATTACTTGGCCTGTCCTTCCTAAGCCAGTTTATCACAGGAGATATGGATATGCTGTACAGGAGTCAGCAACACTTTCCTGAGCCCCCCAAGGCTACAGCTCCAAAACATTTCTTCCGCCATGGCATAGATGGCACAGAAGCCAGTTCAAATGACCATTTGTTAGAAGAGTAGAACAGGATTTTCCCCCAGCTCCTTTCTTGCAGCTGAGCTCAACTTCAAGTATAGACACATGGTCACCTCTGTTAGTGTACAGCTGAAGTAGAACTGGTGTTGATAGGCATAACAGCACAAATCATTCAAACCAGTAGCAGAAATGTCTAAGACACACAACTATTACACTGTCCAAACTTCCTCAGAAACTGATGACACTCAGTTTCTCACTGTGACACCAGCAATGAGCTCCACCTACACATTTATGGCATATAAGCATGCAGATGGACTGAAGCCTAGAAGAAAATAAACTTGATCTGAAAGTCTTTTCTCTTGCAAGCAGTGAAAATGTGCAGGAACTTCAAGCGTAGAGGCAAAAAAGCAGGAAAAGCAGATTGATTGCAAGATAAAATTTATAATCAATCCCCTGCCCCTGAACTGTAGTGGTGCAACAGTGTCTGATATGATTAACCAAAGGCACTTCATGTCACTGTAGGTATGCTTCACAGGCATGCCTCAGCCTAAGGCATCTTTATCCACCTTGCTTCCTGATGTTTTCAGAAAGCTGTTTCAGCCAGTTCAAAGATGCACAGGTAAGAAGACATTTCTGAAACCAATGAAGGCAGTGCATCTTGTCCTTGCTTTGTTCAGAATCTGAGAGCACAGTGCTTTGATCTGCTTTGTGCAAGAGGTCAGATGACTACTTAAAGATGCCTTTGAACTTAAAAACTTTGCTTTCCTGGTTGGTAAACTCAAATTCTGGCTTGTTCTTGGACCAACATCACTCCACTGGTTCCACCAGCCTTACCCAGTGCTTCAGCACTCCAGGGAGGAGGAATGTCCCAGCACCACCAGTGCCAGCCCAGGATCTTCCTTCCATGGGATGGGTGAACCATAGCATACTACACCCCAGAACAGGAAGGTTATTCTGAGCTGAGCCCTGCATATGCACAATGAGAACACTTCTAGCTTGAGCTAAACCAGATGTACAGTCCACAATGCAAGCAACAAGGTTCATTCCCACCAGCAACCTCAAAAGGGAGTGATGTTGCACAACTGGAGCAAACACAGAACAGGCATGAGGTACAACCATACAGATCTCTGAGTTCTGAGGAGCACTGCAGTCCCTGGGCCATCAGATCCAAGGAATGCAATCACAGCAGTAATTATGAGAAAGTTCCTCTGGTTGTCATTAGATGAAACCTGACCAAGGCTACACCACTCTCCAGAGAAGTAGATCTATCCACTGCCCTATGTGAACTCTCAAGCTACAGCTTGGGACCATCTCCTCTTGCTATTGCCCCTATCACTGCTGGAAAGAGCTTGGCTCCATCATCTATTTGCCACATGATGCAACAACATGTCAGCCACCAGCAAAACCCACAAAACAGCACCATACCTTCATGAAACACTGTATGTGTAGCTGCACAATGCTGCACTGCACATCATGAGGTTACCACACACTTGGGGCTCTCCATGCACCCCT
The DNA here is from genome assembly GCF_009819655.1 of Sylvia atricapilla. Taxonomy (NCBI): domain Eukaryota; kingdom Metazoa; phylum Chordata; class Aves; order Passeriformes; family Sylviidae; genus Sylvia; species Sylvia atricapilla. The sequence goes on from NC_089147.1 coordinate 11,575,695, forward strand.
TCTGCCATCACAATTTAAAATAGGACCTGCTATACTTACGTCATTATCTGGGTCTCTATGCCAGGGTCTACAAGGGATCCATCCACAAAAAGAGGTGTTGATGTGAAACTGTATTTAGTCCAGGATCTTCCCTCATCAAAGCTCACCCTGGGATAGAAGCAGACAAGATTTATACACATAAAAAGACTTACTCTAGAGCAACTGCAGCAATTAAATGTTGGCTAAGGTCTGCAAGCTCCAGCAGCTGGATTTACAGACAAGCACCAATCTTTGCCATTTCCCGGCCCACTAAATTAATGCTCTTGATATACTTTGAAAGATCAAAGCTTTAGAAAGCATAAACACTGGCAATGAGGACATGGATATACTTTATGCAGCTGTACATCAGACCTCAAGGGATCAAGAGGCTTTGCCAAGACCTGTTTCTAGGTCTGGAATAGCACCTGGCATGAAGCACCACTCAGAGCATAAACAACCCTGGCCTGAATGCATGAAAATTGTTTTCAACACCTCAGGACATTTTGACCCATCCATGTATCAATGCCATATGGCATCAGCTGCAATCTCTGTAGCCTTATGAGTACTTCAAGGCAAATTTGGCTTATTTGTGGGAGTGCTGAACGTGTTGAATGCGTGTGCGCACAGACATCTGAGCACCTGGATCTGTCTGGGAGGCTCTTGGGGGACACAAGTAGGTAGGACACTACCTGACACACCAAAGGACCAGGAGGCCACTGTAGTGTGTATTATAAACCATGGGTTACACCAATCTCAGATCTCTGCTGTGGAAGGCCTGGACTGGCAGTCACCATTCCCTAACTCTCTGCCTCTCATGTCACTTAGAAAGACACCTTCACCTGACTCAGAATGCCCCTGTGCAGGAATGGGAAGTTAACTTTACACCTAAGACAGAACTCTGGGAGCACAACAGCACACAGAAAGATTATCTGCCCTAAATCTATTTATTAAAATGTATGTATCTTCCCATACACCTGTGCATTTGTATGCGTTCTGCTTGCATGCTTATCTCTTCAAATAGCATTTCAACTTCTGGGGAACAGCATGCTTCATTAGCTTAGCTAAAGTTCTCCCAGCTTTTCAATTATCCGCCCCTCTTTTCTCCAGCATGAAACTTATTGTACAATGTCTCAGCCTGAGAACTAATAGATTTACATGTACCCTTTAATCTATTCCACTCCTGCCATAAAACAGGTGCCTACTGAAGCAATATGAAGCAAATTCCAAAGCACCTAAGGGTACAATTTTGAAGGAAACCTGTTGGAGCTTATTGATAACGGATCTAAATCACTACTCATTTAATAGAGTGGGTGGGGCACTCATAGAACTGCACACACCATTTCACAAGTCTTATTGTAAAAGGAGAGCATCTGAAATGAACCTCTGCAAACAAAGGTGAACTGAGCTGTTGGCTCCTATGAAAAGTTGACTGTGACCAAATCTTTTCCAATATGTAAGTACAGGCACTTATAATAACATGCTTGTCATGTCCTCACAATTAAAGACGCAATTAAAACAGTTCCACCTGGCTCGAATAATACATTAATAAATGGTTAATATGTGGCTTGCAGTTTTTTCTGTAAGGACCTTACCTTTCACTCTTCCAGAGCTCAGCTTGCTGCAGTCTGATGCACCCACTGCTAGTGACACCCACCCCTGGCTAACACACACTTCTTCCTTGACTCATCCTTGGTTCGGTCTAAAGACTGGCTCATGGTTCCTCATGTCCTCTTATCTGAGAGCAATTTAATTACAGCCATAATAACTGAGTTACCCATCAAAGGCTTCTAGTCACACCCCAACACATTCACAGCATAGACTGGAGTCTGCAGCTCGTCATGAGGAGTCTGCCCCGTTACTGCTCTCCTCTGTATGTCCAGTTATGGAGCTAGTACATCCCACGGTTAACAGCCCACTATCACACCATGACTAAAGCAGTCATTTCTTTACTCCAGGTGGCAAAGAAACGTTCTCAAATGCAATATATTCAAACTTTTATAGAAATCTAGGTTGCAGTCATCCCAGAGATATCTGTCGGGTCAGAAACATAAAGTCCAGAAGCTTTTAGTTTTAAAAATGTACCTGTTAATGTTCTCAAAGTACATCTCTGGAACATGAGCTTGTAAATGGGTGAAGTCAACCTGTCTTGAGGTGTCCAGATTTGGAATGACTGCAATTTCAGTGGAGGATTTTGTAAAATAGTGACTCAGGTAGAGGAGACCTTAACACCTCATCACTGCTGCCAAACACCATTACCTTCTTTTTCTATTTGACTGAAGAACACATTTCCTGTTCTGCATGCAAAGCAATAGACATGTGCTTAGCACCATCAAGCTGAGAGACAACCCAGCATTGTAGACAGGAACACCTCTTGTCTCTGAAAGCTATTTCTAACTAAAGCATTAGAAGCTGGGTAGGCCAGTCTATTAGACATGCCCTGCTTTCAATCAAGCCCCAAGAGTGAAGGTGGTGCTAACACACCCATTTTCTAGAGTGTTAGTTCTGACTTTCAGAATGTTTAACTGGTGCAGAGGGGCAAGAGCTAAGAAGAGGATAATTTTGAGCAGTGCCTTTAGTGCTTAGACTGATATAACCCATTTATAGCAAAAACAGTGTCTACAACTGAGAAATGTTTTTGCTCTATTTCACCTCTAACTCTAATCAGTTGCCACCACAGTACCTCTGGAAATTGATAGTCAGATCCTGGAGGGGTTAGCAACATATCTCTGTTGTCCTTATCTACACCTACTGCCCTCTCCTCTCCCTCCCTTTATCTGTCTCACAGATTAATGTTAAATTCTGTAAACAAAATGTAGAAATGAGAGACACATCCTCTGGGAAATACCTGAAGCCCAAAGGATGACTTAGTATATGTGTTTCTGTAGGAAAGAAACCCCACCTGGAGGGTCATAGCACATTACAAGTGCAAAGAGTAATTCATACATGTAGGTGATTATGTATAGAGCCATTATATTTATAAAAGAGTGCAATAAGCATTATATTCATCAATAAAACCAAAATAGTGGTAAAAATTAGATAAGAATGACTTCATCTGCTCATTTTATAGACGCTGGCACCCTCTCAAAGTGACAAGTTTCCTTACCACATGTGCCGGATGGGCACGGACGTGTGTTTCATGGCCACTAGTGCCCCTCCCCAGTCCAGAAACCAAACGTTGTATTCCTCCTCAAAGATCTGCAAACAAATTAGATATTGCATGAGTTCTCCGCTCCACTGGGAAGTGAAGAGTCAGAAGGAGAACAGTAAAAGGCTCTGTGCTTTCCTTAGCTGTGCAAAACATACCTGTCTCCAGGAATTGCCCCCATCGGAAGAGATGAACACGCCAACATCCGTGTAGGAAAGTTCAGAGCCAATATTGCCTGCAACACAAGTGTCAGACATTCTTCTATGGATGAACACACTAATGAAAATGTTAATTTTAATTTCTGACGTTTAATGCTGGAAAATGAGAAATTTAAGTAGGTTGACACTCTCCTGTTACCATCATGGAATTCAGCTAACTACATTATTGTGTCAATGCTATTTCAAAAAAGTTCTGGCTCTGGGAGGCAGTGCAACTCAACACGGGTGTTTCCATCAGTGCTCAGGATATAGGAAATCCTATGAAGTCATATTGTTCGTCTACCTAACTTTCTTCCCTGACACAAGCAAGAGTCAGCAACTGTTTTAGATGAGGCTGAAAGAAAAACCTGATGTGGGCAACCATATAGAAGGTCTGTCTGTAGGGACATCCAGGCTCAAGAGGATAAATCCACTGTTTCAGTTCAAAGGTCCTTTTTGCCCAGTATCTTATCATGAGTAGAGGTCCTCAAGAATTAGATGCTGATTCAAAGGTAGCAGTGTAAGTTTTGTATCACCATGTTTTAAACAACAAAATGGAAACTGAATTTTCAGAGATTTGCAGATGGAGGCAAAGAAAGGGAGTAAAAAGGCAAGAAATCTGTTGTTATCACTCCGTTCCTTCTGTGCAAAGCTGTTCCATTATTTCCTTTATTCTATTCCTCTAGTTTCAGCTGCACCCATTCAAACCTCACAAGATGTAACTCCCAAACAAGTCAAGAGGATTTAGCAGCTGTACAGCTAGATAATAAAACATAATTCTTTCATTTGCAGGAATCTAACCTCTGTCCTGTACCAAGTGTCCAAGTTTCCAATCATTGCTGGAAATGTCTCACTGTAAATGAAGTTTTGAGTAGCCAACACTTCTGAGAAAAGATTGCAAAGCTTATCCTTGAATGCATTCAGCAGCATGGTGAGATGCTCCTGTTGTTGTGAAACTGTTAGTGGAAACAGATGTGTATATTCCCAACAGGTAAGGTTTTTTCATCTACAAAGCAGTAAGGCAGAAATTATATTCTGCCTTTTAAAGGTTAATTGTTAGACTGGGAAAGCATTCATTCCATACACTGGCAGCTTGAAAAGAACCTAATTTACTAACAATTTAGATCAATGCCTAGAATCTCACTGTCCTGCTGCCTCTATTTGCTTCCTAAAAAGGTTAAAAAAAAAGCTTTTGTAATTACAGCATCATGACTAGGGCTTGTTCCTAAGCATCCATCTAGCAAGTGCAACCTGCCAGGCGTGATGACTCCACTTGGCTAGGCATGGGGATATCTGGGGGTTTAAACTAAATTATCTCACTTCATTTGGCCTGGATCAGTGAACTGGAAATCACATGGTGTCTCCCTTGTTGAGATATAAATGTCATGAAGGGAACCCATCTCAGGTTCTGCCTCAGTCTGGCAAACACACTGAAGCACAGAAGGACATGAGAATGAAAATGGTTGGAAGAAATAGTGTAAATTCATGCAGACCATATGCTAACATCCCACACTTGCAGGCCACTGCTATGCTGAACAGGAGCAAGGAGATAAACTGAGCCTTAGAAAGAACAGCTAGGCTTTTCAGACATATTTGAGTGTACATAAGAGCCTCCATTTGAAAAGACAGAATTGCCTCCACAGCTCAGAGGCCAGCTTTCAATAGCAGCAGCCATTCAGGTAGCACTTTGTCAGCCCACCAGGTCCCACAGAGCTGAGGGTGAATAGTAGCCCCATCCATCCTGCAGATTAATTACAGTGGCTCAGCCACTGCCACTATGAAGTATTGTAGCAGGCTGTCCTTTAAACAATTGCACTATTTTGCAGAACAGCCCACAATAACAATGTCTCATGCAGTGTTGATTAAATGCTGCTGGTCTTGCAGCAGTACAGAGTTAAAAGTAGGTGTCATTTACAAGACATGCACCCATGAAGCCCAGGCTTCACCTGACAGACTTTGTGACAATTCTGCGCTTGCTAGTCAACAGGTGAGACATACTGACACCTCCTAGCAGTGTAGCCCCGGGGTACTCTTCTCCTTCATGGCACCTGCAGCAAACAGGTAGACATCAGTGGCTCTAACAACATGAGAGGACCTAGTAATGCCATGGGTAATGGTACCTTGAAAGTGCGGGCTTAGATCTGCAAATGGGTTATTGTAGAGCAACAAATACCTGACACCTTTTTTGACCTGGGGCCATATGCCTTCTCCTAGCCCACAGAAAATGGAAGTTAAGGTGAACTAGCTCAGCACCTGCTGAAACAGAGCTGAAAGGTTTTACACCAATGGGGAATACCTCATACTCTCAGGCTCCCAGTGAGATATGGGTGAGTGGTGAGAGGCATTTATGCTCTTACCTGTTGCCACCAGCAGCCCAGGAACTGTCTCTTTGCTGGAAATGCTCCCTGAAGTATACGGATTCTCTGAGAGTTGAAGGCGCAAGTGCAATGAGCAAAAGGGCTGTTGACAGAAAACAAACACAAGGCAGAAGCTTTAATATTCAGCAAATTAAATATTAGAGGAACCCTTGGTGACTGCACGCAGATGCTCTGATCCTTCTGAAAATGACCCCTCTGCTCTTAGCACCCACAGGTTGTATGTTCCTTTGATGGATAAGCAGGAACTCTGCACTACAAACAAACATGTCTGTCCTTGTTTTGACAATAATCTGACTTAGAGCATTTTTCTCCAGAAGCTTTCTTATTCTGACTTGAAATCTATTAAATAAATCAAGAATGATGGGCAGAATTTTCCCTTAAAATCTACAAAGCTATAGGTAAAGAAATTTACTGAATTCATTTAACACACAGAAGGTCAATAAAAAAAACACAGGGGGGGTTTTGTTAACCTAGTGACCACAATAAGCAGCTCTGAAGGAGTCAGTTGTGCCTTGGAAAAGTTCTGCCACTCACCAGCTGGCAAAGTACAGGATCTCCTCTTAGATCAGTGTCTGGTGCCTGTAGCAAACGCCAGTCTCTGCCCTTGTTGTAGGTAATGAAAGTCTTGATCTGGTCATCTACCTTCCTGTTAGCCAGGAATATGCCTTTGATCCCTGCTACCTAGGAAAAAGGGAGAGAGGTGAAAAAAATACATCGGAAGAACAGGCCAAAAGCAATGTCCATCTGAGCACTCTCAGGAGTGGAGGGTCTCTGTAAAAGCGATGAAGGAATCTCAATCAAATCCTAGAACACCAATTGGCACTAAAGGTAAGATGGCTGCAAAGGTGAAAGGTCTTGTGTGGTTTCTCTCTTTGGAAGAAAAAGACAAGAATGGCCACAGAGCAAATCCCCAGGAAACAGCCCACTTATGGATTTCATTGAGTTCTTGCAGACAGGCTGATGATGGGCTTGAAGGTACAACATGCACCAGGTCACACACTGAGCTCTGTGAGGATGGGGTCTGCCCCACTGCCTTCCACAGATTGCCAAAACAGGGGAGACAGAAGATCACATTAGAAACAGTGTGGGATCCTTTTGTGTACCAGAAAAAAAACCAACACAAAAGATGTGAATCTTGAATATACTGCAACACTGATGTTTTGCAAACTTGATTTCTTTGCTTTCCTTCCACATCCAAGTTCTGACAAATCAAACCAGTGGTTTCAAATGTTTTGATTTTTATCAGCACAACCCATTCCAGCAGAATACGGTCCTGTCAAAACATCCCCAAGAAGATTTCATGTTGAGTCTGGTCTCTGTTGCACAGCTGTGAAAGTGATACAGGAAGAAGAAATTTTCTGCAAATCTGCAACTTCCTGGCAACTGTCAGGATGCAAATTCTTCTACTCTGAAGCCCCTGGAGTGATACTACTCTTTAAATGACTCTGTAAAAATCTATTAGCATTTAACAGTGAAAAGTCAATGATGTACCACTGGGGAGCACACAGGTTTGCCCAGGAATGTGAGACAATGCATATTAATTTTAACTGGTTCATCACAGCAAAGAAATATACTTTTCAGATGCAGGAAAATATATTTAACCAGGTTAAAAAAACAAAACCCTGTCCTTCATACTTATCAATGTGTTATTTGTGACTTTTCCCTAATAGATTTTTATAGATTTTTATAAAAATTTTGATTATGTTGTTAAATGAGCAATATTCTGGCTGGAATAATAAAAAAAGAGTATAGTTCTAACTTCTGCATCCAGTTGCAAGAACATTTCTCTGTGTAACAGTAGAAGTCAGCCTGCAGCCATTTCTATTAGTAAAACTGATTAGTTGTTTGCTGCTGACAAAGCACTGAGCCCTGGATCTCAGCAGATCTTCCATCCAACAAATAACACACCAAAACCAGAACACTCTGGAGAAACCAGGAACTGGAACTGTTCTGCTGCTGACCAAGGCTGACAGGCCTAGAAAATGCATAAGAACGGAAGATAATTTGGGGTAGAAGTTATCCAGCTGTCATCTCTGGGCAAGTGGCATCTACAAATTTTTGATTACAGTTCACAACCTGTTCAGTGCTCATGAAGGTGCAGTCCAGATTCCCTGCCTGTGAGCAGGTGTCTCTAGATGTCCAAGAGGAAAAAAAAAAAAAAAAAACACCAAAAAAACAAACCAACAAAAAAAAGGTATGTTCAGTCTTTCTCTGGATATCCACATTAGGATGAGAAGGACAATGGTTTTCCCTTTTGGAAATGACACTTAGCAAACCACTTCATTGATCTGAACCCAGCCAGTTGTTGCACCTATAGCAGAATAACTGCATCTATTTCCAGATGAGTCAACTCAGCATCAAATCCAGGAAACGCCTCAGGGCTGATCCCAAAACAAATGAAAATCCTGAGAGGTCAGTAAGAGATTAACACTCGGTTGAACTAGCAGGCCACTGCTGCTCTTTGTAGGGTGACTTTTACTACATACCTCATAAAGGTCAATGACAATATTCCCCTCCAGTCCTCGGCTGCTTTTCACATTTTCCAAGGCCAGGGTGAAGTAGACCCCTCGGGTGTCTGAGATGTACAGGTTATAGGTATCATTCTGGTTCCACTCTTGAACAGCAGCAAAGACCTGGTTCTCATCTGTGCTGATAATATGCATGTCCTGTTAAAAGAAGACAAAAGGCCTGTTACTGAGGATCTCTGTATTTCTCTGCCCTTCGGGACATGTAGTAATTACCATGAATTATGAAAGAATGGAGATGGAGCATGAATTATAGGTATGTTTAACAACTTTCTGTTAGAGCAAGCCAATAAATTACCAGCATTGTGACTTTTCTGCATTTCACTTTTTAAATAATCACCAGCTGGGCGAAGGGTTTTTGCTTTCTTCATTTTTGGTACCTTCAAGGAATTTCATCCAGTTTCATTTCTTATTTATAAATTTGAGAGTCAGTTTTATTACTCATGGAAGATTCACAGCCTTGGAGCCTGGAGTCTTCATAGTCACTAAGCATCATATGGCACCAGGCTAAAAGCAGTGATAATTTTCATTCACATGCTGAAATAATGGGCTTGTGCTTCCAACTGGCAAGGGATGGTTTCAAAAAACCTTGGAATTCACATTTATTTGAAGGTGAGGTATAGGTAGACTATCAGTTTGAGCTACTGTTGATAGTGATTTTTAATAAAACACTTTCCTATTGAGAGTTTATCTGAGATCAATTATCAATATATGGCCTATCAAATAACCCACTCACTAACCTTCATTGAATTTCTGCTGCTGACCAAGATACAGCACGTCTAATAAGGTTTTCCTAAATTTAGGTTTAATATTAAAGATATTTGACAGTGCATTTTCTCAGTTTTATTTTAAGAGAGGTTCATGGAAATTACTTTCAGGGTGGTGATGAGTATTGAAGCACTTCATCCTTGCTACCATTGTTGAACAAACTGACACAGGTTCAGCTAGAAGCAAAATGACTGTGGTTATCTGAGGCTTCATTTATCTATTTGTATCTATTTAAACTTTCTATAGAGTGCCAAGAGGCCTTGATTAATTCCTTACACTGTCTCTGCATCAAGAAATCATAATTCTGGAAGTCTCCCAAAGGATGGAGTGACCTGATTTCAGGAAAAAATATCTGGAGGAATATCAGCTCAATATCCTCATCCTGCCTAGGAGGCATCTTAATCTTTTGTGTGAGGTATCTAGATGAAAGTTAGGATTGATTAAATGGGGCTATTTCTAACAGACCTAACATATCCTATCTGCATGAGATGGGCAAAAAACCATTTGAAGCCTAATTCTATCCCAGTGAGTACAATCAGTGGGAGGTTTGCCATTTCCCTCAACGAAGGAAGACTAAATCAGGAAGTTTGTTCTTGCCCAGTAGCAATAATTCCTTAAAGATTAAGGAGGCATTATACCAATTCCAACAGTGTGAAAATAAAGCAAAATGCCCAATGACTTCAATCTGTTTATACCAGTTGCAGTGGAAATATTGCATTACCCTGGTGCCAGCCTCACATACGTACAACTCCAGCAGAGTTCATTAATCTGCACATGACAGATAGTTATTACTGTACAGCAAAAATATTCTAGTGACTAAGGGCAGCATAAACAAGCCTCCTTTACATGGCTCAAAGACTTTCCCATAACACCTAGCCTTAAAGTACTTCTGATTTTTAAATTTAAAAAGTACCCTTGATTTTATGGCATGCACCAATTCTATATCAGGGCCACCAACAAATCTGTAATATAAAAAGGTCATTTTCTAGTCCTGGTGGCAACAATATTTTTGATACAAGGATACCATTTGCCCTCTTAGCCACCTCAGGAACTGCTGGCTCATGTTCAGCTGCTGTCAACCAACATCTCCAGGTCCTTTTCCACCGAGCAACTTTCCAGTCAATCCATCCCCAGCCTGTAGCACTGTGTGGGGCTGTTTTGAACCAAGGACCTGGAACTTCACCTTATGGAACTTCACATATCTGGCTTCCCAAGATAGTACATGTCTGTGTTCACAAATTATGGACTCACCTTAGGGAGGGAGTATTTGGGTAATTTAATCTGTGCAAAAGGCTCCCGTCTGTATGACACATAGTAAGTTGCTCTTCCACCAGTCGTCACCTGTAGAAATACCGAAGAAAATGAGTGATGACCCTTCTGAGACACTCTGTGACCACACCTCTAAAAGGGCTTGACAAACTTTCTTTCAAGTATCTTTTCTAGGACAGGCACAGCTGTCCCTAAGGGCATCTGGGTAACTCCAAAGAAATCACAAACTTGAGAGGAATGGAGAATTATTTATTTAAGCCATGCTATTGAACTTTCCATTTAGTCTCTTATGATTCAAATCCAGCATGATTTTAACATCCCAGGAAGAAAAGTGCTGAGTGGGAGGAAAAGGAGGATCTGGTGTCATCACATGGTCCAGCTCAATTACCTTGGGCAAGTAATTTAAAGTCTCTGTGCTTCTGTTCTTCCCCTGTAAGTAGGAGATAATCCCTGTTTTCTCTGCTGCTTCTCAGCCTTGTCTGCACTGTAAGTCCCTTGAGGCCAGGATTGTCTTCCAACAACCTTTTACAGTGACTAACAGCAGAGATCCACACTAGCACCATTTAATGCTAACTGGAAATGCGCTCTTGGAAAGCTGGAGCTAAGCTCTTAGATGCCCTTTATCACTATGAAACTAGTTTCTCTGAAATTATACTCTCCGAGAATGGATGTGTGTGGGGGGAACTGATAGACATCCAAATCTGCAGTTTTATGGACTGAATGAACTAAAGCCTATGCAGAAATGCCATGCATCAATGAAATCTAGCAAAGATAATTTGTAAAATATGGGATCTAAAACCTGTCAAGAGTCTTAAACCTACTCATGCTGTAGGTGTTCTTTTTGGCACCATTTCAGACCTGGCTAAAACAAGGCTTACATCAGTGAATTTCCTACATTCTGCTGGTTTGGCAGTCTTGCAGGTCTTAAGATAAAACAATGCACAAAGCACTTGTCTGTTGTATGGAATATCACTTGTTGGCTTCTTAAGTTTCCAATAAAGCTAAGAGAAAGGTCCTAGATTCTCTCCCAGATATACTTCCTTTATCTGACAGTGATATTTGAGAATGAGCTTACATAGAGTATTGCTACAGCATCAATTGTATTCTCAGCAATGATATCACCTCTAGATAGTGGCTTTCTTCCCTGGAGAAACTGTCATTTGAAGGACACGCTATTATTGGCCATGAAATTTGATATCTAATCAACTCAAGGCTTTTCCATCGAAAGTGTGAGAAACTGGAAAGAAAGGAAGGTTTAGAAGTAGGACCAGCTTCTATACTGAGACTTCCCCTTCAGATTTTTTTCCCTATTTTTACTTGTGATGTCATCAAAACTGTATTTAGCACCCTCGAGAGAAAAAAACCACAACAACAGACACTATTATAGTACATACGGCACAGGGTCATAAGAATGACCTATATCACAGCAAATAAACTCTACACAGATAACATTTAGCTAAAGCCAAAAGTAACAAACATGAAAATCTAAAGCAACTTCTCTAGGGACCCAGAACAAGCCAGTAGAAGAGACAGGGAGAAAACAGCAGTCACTGGACTCTCACTTCTTGGAAAGTGCACTGTGGAGTGGCACCATGAGCATTTCAGGGTCCTGCTCTGAGCTGTGAGGATCACAGAATCACACAATGGTCTGGGCTGGGACCTTAAAGATCTTCCAGTACTTCCTCCTATCAAATCTAATTTTGCCCTCTTTCATTTCAAAACCATTCCTCCTTATCCTGACACTCTATGCCCTTGTCCAAAGTCTCTCTCCAGCCCTCTTATAGCCACTTTAGGTACTGGAGGGTGCCCTAATGTCTCCCTGCAGCCTTCTCTTCTGCAGGCTGAATAAGGTCACTGAGTGCTACTTCTGAAAGATGTATTTCCCATCTAACACTTCCACACCATAACAGACTGTGCAGTTGATTCATACCGAGTCCAGCTCAAAGGCAAAAATTCATGTTTGTAGTAATTTTATATCTCTCAGCTCTACATTGTTTAAATGATCCCACAGTTCTAGGTCACATTGTCTAAATAGCACAGGGAATATTTAAATATCCTCTCTTCTCTTTTATTATTTATTGCCTCCACTGGAAAACCCAAATTCTCAATTCTCACCTGAATATGTCCAGTGACAACTTGGTAAGGATCCTGCATTCAATGTCCTCTTCTGATGGGCTGAGACCTGATTTTCAACTTGTAGATGAGGACATGAATATTTACATACTTTGTAAATGCTGTGATGACCAATTAAGACTGGGAGCAGTCCAACAACCCTCCAGTTAATCCAGTGAACATAGAGTGGCAAAAATATGAAAGGGTGATCAAATTCCACTTTCTGTGCCACAACCATTTTTTTTTTTACTTCATCCTACTGAAAACTGGTACCTGTAGGGGGTTTGTTTGTATTTATTGTTTGTTTGTCTGGTTTTAAAATGCAGAAAGTTAGGATTAAAACACTATTAAAGTTCAGTGTGCAATAGTTAAACTTCCTTTCAGACTTCCACCTGGACTAGGTCACCTTGACTAGGGTTTAGAAATAGAAATCTTGAGGTTTGTGGTCTTCCTGAGCCAGTTAATATGAAACCACCCACAATTCTGTTGGCAGGAGTTGTGTAAGCTTTTCCCAGCCAGGATCTCATCTTTGCATGATTTACATGCACAGTTATAACAGTTCCAAAAAAATGATCAAGCCTCCAATAAAGTTCTGGCAAGCACCATGGTACAGAATGAATTTTGGAAGGCCCAACTTAATTTATTTTGATGAACTTTTTCTTTTCCTATGAGCAAATGCTCCAACACTGTAAATCCCAGAGATTATGGCAGTGTTTTGCCCTCCAATGCCTCCTTTCAGTTCACATTTGATGAATGTCACCCAATTATTTGCTGTGAGCTCATCTGTCATGCCCAGTACAGAATTAGCTGGGTTTGTCTTTTTCTTCCTCCATTGCTAATGACTGGATCATTAATCTGTTTTTCTGGATTTCTACTTTATGTGTTTAATTGGGCTTCTGGCCAGTGGAAATGACTCCTATGGACAAATGTGTTTGTCATTAAACACATCTGTCTTTTCTAACCTGTGTTCTTTCTTTCTACCTCCTCTCTTGAGTTACTACTACTTTTCTTTACTATTTCCACATTCAAGACAAAAGCCTCATCTAACTTATATCAGCCGGCACTTCTGAAGAGAAACATGAGAAATTTCTCTTTGAAAGCCCTGAAAGTCTGGATATGTTGGCTCACTCCCCCTCCTGACCTGTAATGAGACAGAGTGCATCAAACATAGAAGAAAACAAATATGTTCACAAGACTGAAGAAAATTACATAAAATTTGTCATGAAATCTATTTATCTCCATAATTTCTGTGACACATCTAGGAACACAAAAAGCCATTTCTCTTGTTAATGATTGAATATGATAATTTAGGAGCAAGCTTTGTGGCTTTGCTTCCTTTTTTTTTTTTTTTTTTTTTTTTGGATTGAAGTTCATCTTAAGCCAAAACACCTGTGTTATCTAAACAAGTTTGGAAAGGAAGCAGAATGAGTAAAGAGGTCCCAGACTGTAAAGAAGCCCTAGATGATGTGAGAACTGTAGATCACAGTGCAGCAGGCTTCTTTATCATCTTCATGGCTGGCTGATGCTGGGACTCATAATTTCCAATGTAAGGCAGATATTGATGGAACAAACATGAAATTATTAAATCTCAGAAATGCCCCTGGGCTAAGGAGGACCCCATCTGCCTGCTGCTAAAGGAAGTTGAAGGAAAGTGAGCAAAAAGTTCACAGAATCAAATTTAACACTTCTTGTTGATAATAAGTTCTTAATAGTATATGGTTGATGTTATTTTCAATAAACACCTCACTTGTTTTCTGAGGTGATTCCTCTGCTTGTAGATTCCCCTCCTTTCCAGTAGCATCAAATGAGTGGTAGGAGTCTAAAATTCAGAAATACTCCATCAGTGTTGTAGCACCATCCTGGATCATCCAACTCCATAGGGAGCCCCGGCACCCCTCCTCACTGCTTTAACTTTAGGTTCCCTTTCTCCTTCTTGTGAGCATAAAATCCCCCAAATCAAGTTGCGGATTAAAGAACAAGTTCAGCAGGCAGGCTGCTCCACTAACACCCTCACCAAAGGATTTTGGGGTTCTCCAGAGACAGCCCTGCCTAGGCCTTGCACAGGTTTGTGAGTATGAGGATTTAAAAGCTGTGCCTCCTCTTCCAAGCCTAACCACAATTCCAGTCACAAGAGGTTCAGAAGATGAGGAAGAGCATGAACCTGGTATAATGTTCATTCTTCTTGATTATGCACCATTACCAGGAAAAGCAATCTTCCAGATATTTTGGTGTAGTGAGGTTCTCCACTGCCCCAGCATAAATCCCATCACGATAGGTACCATCCAGTCAGAATTATCTCCCTGTGGTTTTCATTAATATGATGCCTTCTGCACTGTCATTGAACAACACACAATCACCTGAGTGCACTGTGGAGTTTCTGTGCATGGAGCACCCTCAAGTTGCCTGGTAAACTCCGCAAGCTTGGAAAACGTGACACTCTTCAGAGCATCACACCCATCAGAGAAAATTTGCTATGACAAAGGAGCATTTATTTTACTGGCCCAGTCCCTGTTCAGCTCCCTCCCCCCTCACAGCAAAGATGACACAGCTAAAGGACAGAGTAATCCTGAGTGAAAGTATTGCATTTGTTTTAAAAGCAACTCCTGCAGAAAATGTGCAGTTACACGAAAACACAAGCCACATCAGAGCTGCAGGTGCACATTACCCACACAGAAATCAACTTATGAGAAGAGCATAATTGTACACATTAAATTTCCTTTTGATTCCAGAGGAAACATATGAGTTTGCCAAGGCAATACTTTACATCTTCAGCTGATCAATCAGACAACATGAGGGGAGGAGAGAGAGTGATAAAAGAAAGTACAGCACAAAAAGGCCTAGAAAGAAAATCAATAAAAAATAAATAAATAAAAGAAAATGTTAATAATTTTTTTTTTATCAAGAGATGTTTAGGCTCAAGTTCCAAATGCGATATTTGGCACAGAAAAGATGAAACTGTGCTGGAAATGGATGAAAAGCACCCAGCAGTGAATAGGAAAGTAGCTAACTACTTACTGCCTGTCTTGCTTTAAGAAGAGCTTTTAACTAACACGTGGGATGCACTTTCTTTCATCTGTATGGATTAATTTCCCCAACTGGAGTGCTGTCCAGCTTTTTAAACAGGAGCGGGAGGAGATCAGCTGTAGCAGGCATTATTCACCAGTAAAACAGGTGTAATCGTGTTCATCATTTAAACGTCTTCATCCTATTAGTTTCATAATAAGCTTTTAATGATTCCTTCAATAAAAGACTCAAAGACCAGCCCCTACAAGCTGGAGAGTGCTCCATTGTCCCGCCAAACCGTTTTCTCTACCATCGATTGCAAAGATAAAAATCAATCATAGCTAAGCAGGGTGAAGTTAAAAATAAATTGCATGGATTGATTTCTGTTAAGACCTTTGGCTCCTAGTTAATGGAGGAAAAAATGGAGGAAAGAAATTTATATCTGAACATGGGGTATTTAGTTTCTATGAAAATTAAGAGAAGGCTCTATACTGGGAAATGATCACCTAATTTCTCCCCTCTATCCTGCTTCACTGCTGGGAAGTCTCACATTAGCCAAAATCACCCCCCAAAAAACCAAAAAACCAAACAAAAAACCAACCAACTAAAGAAAAACCCACCCAAAACACCAAGCCAGCATTTTCTTTACTCCTGCGGAAATTTGCCAGTTATTTAAGCTTTTAAATTGATAACTTGATAACAGAGGAATCCCTATGAATTAGCATAAACTCAGCTATGGCTGCTGGTTGAAGTCTATTCACCTGATAAATTACTTCAATTCAGCAAATATGCTCATTTAGCCTGTTCTTAAATACTCAATAAACTTGAAACATACACTCATGTCCTACTAAATGTAAGCACTTTCAAGTGTTCCTAAACAAGCATAGTTACAACCAGTAATAATATTAAACTACTTCTCTGAGCCGGGCTTAGATATATGCAGCTTCTAGAATCAGGAAAAATTTTCCCCCTCTATAACGCCTCAAAGAGAAATCTCCACCCCCCACCTGAATTCTAATATTATAAATAATAAGTATTTTTCTTTCTACTGAGGCTGAGGAAAAAAGGTTATTATAAATATATCCATCCTCATAAAACCAGAATTTGATTCAGATAAGCAGAAATTCTATAAATGCCATTTTGCATCAAATTACTTCAGCTGAAATTTTTGGACACACTCTGATGAGACACCAGGCATCCAAAAAAAGAGGTATTATCCCCAGGTTTTTAAGAAGTTATCAGTGATTGTGGATGAATACTGACATCTGCATATGTTTTAAGGAAAGTTTTCTGATGCAAAAGAAGACTGAAATGGTTCAACAGATTTTGGCAGAAGTGTTTGCTCCTCCGAGCCAGAGGAGTTATTCAGATGTACACTGTAAGAGTCCCGCTCAGCTGCACCACACAACAACCTCTGGAGAAACTGTGGGCTTGCTCCTTCTCACTCATGCCAGGGAGCAGGCTGAGATGCTGCCCTGCTGTGCAACTCCCTGAACTAGGCAAAAGTCTTCCAAGCTCAAAATTACTTCAGAAGGTGAAGAAGAGCCAGATATAAGATCAGTATCACAGAAGAGCATTTTCACTTGAATGTTTCACCTTCCATATGCAATTCCTACAATTCATACAAGACTGCAGCTGCTTCTACACTGCTGCACGTGCAAGATGTGAGTAACCACCATCCCTTGCTCCTAAATGGCAACACCACAGCCCCCATCACATTCAGGAGGATTATAAACCACAGCCAAGACCCTGTCTCTTCTCCCACCTGCCCTCACACGCTTTTCTTCCTTCATCACATCAACCTCAAAACAAAGCGCCACCAAGAGAGCAACCTAGCTTTTTGAACATGAGATCGTCATATGTCCCAGGACAGCCTGAAGGAACATGGACTGACGAGAAAGATGTGCAGTTCCCAGGGTTCCCAGGAGACTGAATCACAAATGAAGTGGCATAGAAAACTTCCCAGAAGAGGAAGTAGAAGCAAAGACCAATGAGAAGCAAGACACTCTTGAGTTTCAGCCTGCAGCTAAACACCTTGATAAATTACGCCATGGGATGGAAAGGGCAAGTAGGACCCATGTTTCCACTCTTTAAAGGCCTTGGAAAGTGACAAGGTACTGCCCTTTAGCATGCCTTTCTGATTAGTGGTGCAAAGCACTTCCCTTTTAAAATGGAAATGGACCAGGATCTGAAGCAAAATGCCAGTCCCTTTCAGTCAAACTTTGCAGGGATCATTCCCTGTCCTTATGAGAGCACCAGGTGAAGAGAGATCTGAGAGGGTTCATCTCCAAAGGCATTTGTTTGGCCTATATCACCCCCAAACCCAAACCAGGTATAGCTGCTAAGTCTGAGGAGTCCTCTACAGCCAGTGTCGTTGTCACTGCTGTGGAAAGTGCTGAATGCCTGAGCTGCAGTTCAGATCAACTTCAGCTCCTCTCTACTGGGATGGCAGAGTCTGCAGCATCCTGGAGAAAAATAAAGACATAAAAAACAACCACGACAGGTATTGATCACCCATCCACACACCTCTGCACTGACTTACAGCCAGCTCAAATCAAAAAGGCCAAAGTAACCCTGAGGGTGTCCAAGTGCTGACAGAGACAGAAGGGTAAGGGAGGAATGGGGACAGTGATAACTGCACGCCAGACTAGACTGGTATGATCTCTGGGGGAAAGCCACATGCAGAAGGGTCTACACAACACAACAAGATTAACAAGGGGCTGGAAATATATTTATGAGATCTAGATCTAAAGCTGGGGAAAAAAAAGAGAAGAAACAATTTTGAGAGACCAAATCCTTCCCCAAGTCCCTTAGGATCTTGTGAATATACCCAAAATCTTATCTGTCCCTTTTCTACCTGTCAGTTCCAACTCATAAAAAATACTGTCTCCCTGTAAATCTTGTCCCACTGACATCCTTAGGTCACCAGCACTATAACAGCAGTTGTGCCAGCAGTTATGTCCCACATTCTGAAGAGTTCCATCACTATTTCTGTCCTGACACCTAAGTTCTGTGTGAAGACACAGTCCTCCCATGGCTCAGCTTTGGGAATGTCATCCCTCTCCACTAGTGGCCATACAAGGTGCGAGTCCAGCCACCAAGAACCACTGAGCCACTGCACCTGAGGTGACTGCACATAACCTTTGGGCAACCAGGAACAGCTCCTTTCACTCAGCAATTCTCAGTTCTCTATGGCAGCTATAGGTCTGCTCTCTGCCAAAAACACCCAGGGCAAAGCTGGCTCCCAGGGAATGCTCTGCCCAGTTCATGCCCCTCAGGACTCCTCAGAGCCCCACAAACAAACAGCACTGTACTGGGACTTGTGTGGTCCAGACTCTCCTCACTGCCTGAAATCAGTGGTGACATTTTGCTCATGCTTTCTTTCATTTTCAGTGGAAAATTTTGATCTGTTGACAAGGAAACATCCACAGATCCTTCCTGATCTTCTCTATAAAGAATCAAGTAGTATTGATAATTTTTGTTTACTTGTAGAAGAATAAAAAGTTTTTTCCAAAAATTGTTCTCTCACTCATAATCGAATTTCCTGAAAAATAATCGCCATTTTCATTAAAGGGAAAAATTAATTTTCATAAATTTCATTAATTAGAAATATTTCATAAATATTTCATTATTTAATTTTCAACACTTTTCAGCAACCTGAGCAATTCCATTAGAAATTCTCATACAAGGCTTGCTTGAAAAAATACCTTTCCCAGAATTCCCTCTGTAATTTATTTTTTAATATATAAATTCTCCCATGTATCAGTACTCTGATAAAAGACTATCCCTGATCCCTGTGTCTTATACTGTAGGCTCTGTAAACGAGAATACCATAGCAGTTCAGGTAATCGTCAGGAAATCACATATTTTAGGCAGTTGTAGGTTATATTGGCACCTAAGTTTGGAAAGTGATACTGTTTCAGTAACAAGTATTCACTGGAGCACGGCTGTGTAATTGAACACCACAGACACGGACATTAAATGGGAAAGCTGATCATCAAATTAGCTTCTTTTTGCTGTAGTACATAAGTACAGACATATTCTAAGGTTTTCTCACAAATAAATGACCTGTTTTGCAAGTTGTATGAATTTTAAGTATTAATCATGAAAGAAGATTATGATATTGCCTCCTGGTTACACCAGAGCAATACTGTGAACTGAATGAAATCTTATATAAGCAAGAGAGGGTAAGATTTTCTCTTAATGTATCAATTTATGCAGAATTATCCAATGCAATCCTAGTGACATGCTAGACACCCTTAAATAACTATTAATCAATCAAACAGAAAGTCAGTAAATAAATTCAGAGTGATCACCTACTGTTTTATTCATAATAATTCTTCCTACTCTCTCTTAGTATCTGTTTCTTTCTTCCCTCCACATTACCTTTTACACCTTTCCTCATGGGCTATGTTATTTATATCTTTTGCCTGGTAACCAGTGTCAGTCCTTTCAAACTCTCGTCAACAGATAAAATTTTCAAGCATGAGATCATTCTCATTTTCTTTCTTTGTGGTGTAATTCTGAAAGATCCTTTCAGAAGCGCTGCACAACAGGAATAATTGATTTATAACGGCATTATAATATCTTCTGTGTTCCTCTTTCCCCCATCCATTATGGATCATGGTATCACGTTTGCTTCAAGTGCAAGTTAATTCTCCCCAAGAATCCCACAGCACAGGCCTGTTCATCAACCTGGTTAGAATGGATATTCACTGGTAAATAACTGTATGCAGATAATCTAAGACACTGATATCAATGGCTGGAATTCATCTTTCCTAATTTTAGCTGTCAAAAATTTCAGGGTTTTCACTAAGCTCTACTTAGGTTCCTTCTAATATTAATGAGAAAGGCATACTCACAGACCTATCTCATGTTGAAATAGGTGAAATAAGAGATAAATTGCCTCTGGAGGTATTGATCTCTCTAACTTTAGAGGAGCCCTGCCTACAGATTTAGACTAAAAATTTACCGGTTAAATGACAAAAGTTAAAAGAAACAAGTTCCTTTCTCCACTCCAAGACATTAATTCTGATTTGTTCCAGAACAGACATATCAGAACTCATGCACCAATCCTTTATACCGCTATTAAACCTCACTAGGTTCTTAACATTTAATTTGATATTTATTTATTCATCTCTGTCTAGTATTTAAAATTCTAAAGACCTGGCTCCTACACTTCTGTCCAAGATTATCCAGACCAAACAATATGTGTGAGACATTGCAAGCAGTCAATCTGACACATCCCATAATAGGCAGCAACACCACAAGGACTGTGAGTCTAATACATCCAGGACATATCAGCACTCCTACATATGTACCAAGCAAACACTCAGCATAATCCACTGACCATGTCCTGGACACGGTGGATTTACCACACCTTCAGCTCAGAGTGTGCTGGGAATCTGAAGTGCCCGAGTGCCACTTGAGCTCTGCAAGAACTCAACCCCTGCCCAGCACCTGCAGCCACGTACACCAGGCTGCTGGACAGGCAGAAACCCTGCCAGTGGGATGCAGAGCACAGAGAAAGGGATAGACAGCCTGGGAATGGAGAGTCTCCTGCCCAAAGCAGCAGCAATGCTCTGTGTGTATATTTAACAGCTTTTTTTAAGTGTGGGGATGTGATTTCCAATTCAAACACCCATTAAGCTATAATAAAACCTTGCTAAGAATAGTCAAGGCATTTGAGTATTGCATATACATACACGCATGTGTTTTTATATACACACTTTTTTTAACTTAAAGCTTTTTAACTCGACGCTTTTAGCCTGAGCTGCTCACTGCTGACTTGAGGCAGAGGAACACACACCAGATAAGATCAAGATAGAGTGTCCTTGTTTTAACACAGATGAGAGCTGTGGAGTGAGAAATGTCTGTAAGGCCTCACACTTAAAGAATTGGATGTTCCACAACACCCTTAGCCACAGACATAAACCACCACATTGAGAGTCTCTCTTAAATACTCCTTGGAGAGCAGAGCCTTTATCGATTGGAAAGCCATTGCTTTTAGTCAAATCATGACTTACTAAGTTGCAAAAACTGAATTCACAGTGTTTCCTAGCAGTGGATCGCCACTGAGGCCAAAGGAAGCAGTAGCAGACTGGATTTCATGGGGGATTGAGGAGAGCTGTGGCTCCCATTGCAGTAGCTCATCTCCAGAGCAGCAGACTCCCTACTTTCAGAAGTTTGCCAATGTTGCTCAAATGCATGCAGTTTTCATACTGCAGTCCTCCCAGGCCATAGGGATCTACTCCTCCACCTAATTCCAGCACAGACTTATCAGTCTTCCCTTTTGCAAGAAAGTCTGACAATAAACACAGCAAAACTTTCTCATAATTTGGATACAGTTGAGAAAAACGCCCACTCAAGGAAATAAAATAGGAGCTTAATGTAACACAGTCTTATTCAAGAAGGAAAGCACGTGTCTTTTTTGTACCACCTGAATCCAGTCTTGGTCTCATTTTGTTCCCCCTGCTTCAGCACCGGAGACAAGCAGTTAACATCACCATGTCTGTAATCTCTGTGTCGCCTGAGCTTCCTACGACCTGGAATCACCACAGCCTGGCTCTCAGTTTTCAACCAAACGGTACATCTTCAGGAAGTGTTCTTCCAGACTGTACTATTCATTCTCAGGCTTCCACAGACACGGAATTTAGAGAGATGGCCCTGTTCCATCCAGCCCATGTATTCTCAAAAAAATCTCAAAAACACGTAGTTTCTCATTTGATTTCTAACACTTTCTCGTCATCTCCAAAATCATCACCAACTGACAAATTTACAGTCATCTTTCACTTTGAAGTTGCCCTGTAACATCTTTTCTCAATTTTTCTGCTATTTTACCTCCTATTACAAATTTTGGTTCACTCTATTAACATTACTTGTCTGTCAAATCAGCATAAACCTTTCCAGTTGTTAAAATAATCATTCACACCTTTCCTTTGTTCTTCTCTGCTCTCCCCAGTTCATCTGTAGCTCCTTTGTATTTTACAATTAGCCACACAAATAGCAAGTTGTGAAATCCATAGACCCTTAATGAACAAACTTTAAGAATATATGTAAGATTTAAGACAAGTGATGAGCAGAGAGATAAGTGCTTTATCCCAGACTGCAGAGTCAACGGGATGGACTCCCAGCTCTTAAGAACTTATCCTTAGAATATGCCTTCTCCCTTGCACAGAAAAAATACCTTGTGCAGGCAGAATCCACGTGCCATCTGTGTGAAGCCAACGTACCTGGATGAAGATGTATTCATCCTGAACCACAAGGGAGCTGACGTCGATGGAGCGCGAAAAGGGCCCGCTCCTTTTGGTCTCGGAGCACTCCTGGATCCGACAGGTCAAATAGTGGGTGTCTGCAAGGGAAGAGCATGGACACGTCAAAAATGCCCAGCTAGGAGCCACTTGTCTGTAACCACCATCAGCAGCTCAAAAGGAGGTCTTATGTCCAGCTAGGCAGATATTATTCCATGATCTGCCTCCAGCCTCTGACACTGTAACCGCTCTCTGAAGTTAGGATTCACCACACTTCAACATCCAACATCTGCCATTCCCTTCCCTATTGCGCAGACACCCCTCAGGAGACTGAAGTTCAAACCATAAATGGAGGGTACCAGCCAGAAACACATCAGAAAGCTGCTGATGAGACCATACAGAACAGAAGCCACCCAGGTAGAATTCACCAATTGCCATACTCTTCTGGAAATCATACCCCTGTCTTCCCTCTGAAACACCCTAGCCTTGTTGGCTGGTTTTAATTGTGGTAGCAAACCACAAAAATAATAACAAAAATCCCAAACCAACACTATTAAGTTTAACTTATTTTTCTGTGAAAATCACAAGCATGTCCCAAAATTAAGTCTTTATGGCAAACACAGGCTAGGAATGAAAATGGCATGGCTGTGAAATAGCATGAGTAGCTGCAGATTCCTAAAAGCTGTTATATTCCCTGCAAGAAGCATCAAATGCTTCTGTCTAGATAGAAGATGACCATCACACTAATGGGATCTTCTCAGGCCTTGGCATTGCTTGAGAGGAGGAACAGGACTGGGAGAAGATCATAAAGACAAAGTTAGAACAAGAAGAGATGTGCTCACCTCTAGCAAGTTGAGAGGGGTTATAGGGGATTAAACATCATTTCACTCAGGCTAAGAAAAGGCCTTATGAAACAGAACAATGAAGGAACTGTGTTTCTGAATGTGTGTAATCTAAATATGCCATCTCTGCTTTTCAACTAGTGTCCTGAAAACTGCAAATTAGGGAGAAAATGAAAATACTACTAAGATGACAGCTGGAGTGATAAAAGGGTCATATCTTTTGCACTGTGGCACTTTTACAGGCTCCCTAGATTCAAATGCTTCTTTGCTTTTCTACAAAGGGTGAAGACAGACAATTCAATGAAGGAAACAGCAAGTTTATAAGGGCTGGGTGAGCCTGGTACAGTAATTTTAGTTCACAACAGAACATTCTAACATGGACCTTGTCAAACTGAGCCCAAAATGATAAAAGAGAAGTTTAAAAAGACAGCCACTAGCCCAGCAAAGCTGCTTACAGGATTCTCCATTACAAAAGAACTGCCTTGTCCTTAATCTGTGTCCTTTCAGTGACAGCAAAATGTGGGGCAGTGGAAAGCTCTGGGGGGCATGATTGAAATCCTCTGAGATTCAGCCAACTGCCTTCCCAGATTCCAAAACAATATTCACAGACTGATAGTTTCCTCTTTTAAAGTCTTGTCCCAAAAGATGCAAAAAAGAATGCAAGTCAGAGGCATTATTAGACTAATAATATCTAAAATATTTTGTCTAAAAATGTCACAAACTACAGCCAGGTTTTAATCTAATAAAGATCCATGCCCAACCACCCGGTGACTGAAGGCCCCTGTTTAAAGGCTGCAGACCTGGTTCTGGGTTGATGCACCAGGGATTCCAGGTTAATAAGAGCTGAGTCAGAGCAGTCACACAGGTCTGGTGCAGTAATGAAATCATAGCCCCACTGAGGATGCTAAAGCAGCAGAAAACGTTGCTGGTGCCAGCTCAGAGTACTGGGCAGTGATTAAAGTGTATGGTGAAAACCACCTGACTTAGAGACAGTGCCAATATCCAGAGTATCAGAGCTGTGCTTGGTCCCAGCATAAAATTCCAGCAGCAGCAGCAGAGAGGTCAGACTTTCAACTGGCATAAATTAAAGTTCTTCATCAACTAATATACACACACTTGGCCCAGAGCTGCTATTTAGCTCCTCAGTGTGGAACCTAAGACAACCTTGTAGTGGATAAAAGCAACTGCTCAGGAAACAAGAGGGTCTTATGTGCTGCCATGCTACCCAAAGAGATCAACAGCAGTGGCTTGCTCTTTGAGGTAGCTCTAAAATTAGGCAGAACAAGGAGGAGAGGTCAGGATTGTATTTTTAGAACCTCATTCCCTCCAGTATGTTCTCCCACACAGTAGCCTGGATATTCTTATCCTTCCAAAAAGGGATAATTTGCTGCTGCTGAGTGACAGAATGGGAAGAGGAATAAAAACCTGTCACAAATAAATGCAGATAAATCACAAGTGTTGACATGACAACGAGCTTCCTGTCTATTGGGAAATATGTCATTTTGAGTGTGTTACACCAGCAATCAAATACACTCAAAGAATGGCACCTGATTAATATTCACAAGGAGATGGTGGTGGAGAAGGGGGGTAGCTCACTACCCATTTTCCATTTAGTCTCTTGTTTTATTTACTTTCATATATTTTACAATACAAGCCTATTAAAAAAAACCCAAACACAGACACAA
Source organism: Sylvia atricapilla (assembly GCF_009819655.1). Taxonomy (NCBI): domain Eukaryota; kingdom Metazoa; phylum Chordata; class Aves; order Passeriformes; family Sylviidae; genus Sylvia; species Sylvia atricapilla. The sequence continues at coordinate 11,600,887 of NC_089147.1, forward strand.
ATCAAATATCTCTAAGTCTGTCTGCTTTAGGATACCAGACAAAGTTAAGTCTTGCTTTTTTCCTGCTCCCCCAAAAGAAAATAAGAAATAATTACCTTTAAAATATGTTAAAAAATCAGGTAAAAATATAGCAGCACCCAGTTCAGTTTCCATTTGTGCACAACTCAAAGCAAGAAACAATCTCAAGTCCCTGCTCAAGCTTCTTAAAGGGTGCCATTCACAGGACACATCTCACATAGAAAGCACACAGTCTCTCAACAGGAGTCTCCATTTAGAGAAAAGAGGCCATCCTAACTTCCAAGCTATTATCTCCCTCTCCTCCAGAAAGAGGTAATTTTGCACCCCCCATTTTAGACAGCCACAAGGTAGAAGGACATCACCCAGAGGGGCAGCGACATCAGGCTAAGCCATGCCTCCAAGGCCTTGTTTACCTCTCACTGGGAGGTGCATTGCCTAAGGGACGTTGTTTCCATCTGGGCACTACTTCCAATTTATTTATTGTCCTATGCAACTCCAGAATTAAAGGGTCTGGGTGTTTTGGTTCTCAGGATTCTTTCAGCGGGTTGGATTTTTTTGTTACTTTTGGGATTTTTATAATCTTCCACTGTAAAAGGAGTTGAGAAGAACTCCCTACTTCCCAGGCAGCATTAAAAACTTCTCATGCTTATAAGCAACTCCAGCCACTTCCTCAGCTCATCTGTGAACATGGCAATATGGACATCCAGCAGCCTGGAGGGCTTGCTGCAGCTCAAATCCCAGCACAAACCCTTCCCACCTCACTCAGGATTAGGGAATGGCTCTCACAGATGTACAGCCATTTTCCAGTTGAGGAGCTTGAACCGCCTCCTCACTGCTATTTAACACAGTCTTCCATCTTGAGATTCTGGAGTATATTTTTACCCTTTCTGAAGTGACAAAATGGAAACAATTTCTTGAAATTGGAAGGGACAAACTGGTGAAATAAGCCAAGCTACCAAGTCTCATCTTTTCCTGCCAGCCATGCCAGCTTTGGCAGGAAGCAGGAGCACGAGAGGCTCTCACCCCGAAGATGTGGGTTCCTGAAGGGAGGAAGTGAACCAGCCAAAGCTGCTGTGTCACTGTGCTGGAGACTGTAAAGGGCCAACCTGTGTGCAGGTGATTGTGAGTTAGAGAGGCACAAGACAGCAAGTCCTGCTCCGTCCTGGCAGCATTAATAAGGCAGCTGGAAGCAGGGATGTCTGGCCAGCATGGCTGACAGGGAAAAGGGCAGCTGATAGAGACAAGTTGTATGGGCAGATTGGCTTAAATCAGATCCTAATGTCAGGCAAGATTTAAAATCATAACATCATGAAGGTTTACACAGCAGGGAGACAAAACTCACTGGCCTCAATGATTTTTCCCCAAAAGAAAAAGACATGTAGACACTCCAGGAATTCATTGCCCTGTTTTATCTTTCTGGTTAGCATTTTTCTCCCTCTTTTTCCTATAATTCAAATTCTGTTTATTGCACTGTATCTGTGAGTGGGGTGAAGATTAGTTCACTGAACATCTGAAAGTTCAATATATCCTGCCCAGGAATGCTGGTGGCTGCTTGTGCCAGGGTGGTCATAATAGTTCCTTTGCATCCAGCCCTGTCCTTGCTGCTGCCTGTTACACCCTGGCAGAAGACACAATGCCCAAGGCTCCTACATTTTTTTACAATTTAAAAATGCAAACCTCGATTATTATTCTGCTACAATGGGTCTGCCAAGATGTCGAAAAAAGATGAAAAACTTCATCTGCTACAAAAGATGGGAACAGTTTGAGACAAGATAGGCCCTGGAATTATCAGCATTTTCCAGTATTTAAGGAGAATTGACACAGGGGCAGATGAGTTTTTCAGAGACACAGCCATTTCTAATGACTGGACAGACAAAACCATGTGGTAAGATATCTTGAAGGACAGACACCAGAGAGGTGAACACGACTGCCAGCTCCCAGATCCATGAGCTTATTGATAGCCCTGACTCATTCACGGATGAAAAAGACTCCAGCATGCCCCACCACCTGTTCCCAGCTCCAGAGCACCTTTTAGGCTCCACTGTCTGAACTGGTATTAGATAGCTTCTTGAGTCCTAATAACTGCTAAAAGAAAAAAAAAATTAAAAATCAACAACATCAGGAGTCTAGTCCTAAATACCATTTCTCTTCCTTCCCTTCCCCACTGCTTTTACTCTCTACTGCTTTTCTTTTAATTAAAAATATGGAGGAAAATGGAAGAAGGAGGAAAGAAAAAGGCCAAATCTAGAAGAATCACAGATTTTTCAAGTAGCCAGTGACACTGGAGGCACAGATTTTTCTATCTGAATTAGACTAAGCAATGGGAATACTTAAATCCACATCTGTTAATGCATCAAACAAGTGACAAGAGGCACCAGACTGACCTAAAAGAGGCATTAGAGAAGCCTTTTCTTCCTTCTGCATAATGCTGAGGAAAACTCTCATCAGAAACTTTCTGATCAAGAGGAAGTAACTGCAGGGCCCCATTTCCCAGCAGGTGTAAGTGCCTCAGCTATTTCACTGAGCACATGAAACTAACTGGGAGAAAAGTTCAGTGCCCCATTCCTGAGCACCAGAGCTGTACAGAATCACACTGGGGAAGTCTGTACCTGTGTGTCTGTCCTTGCTTTGTAACACAAACATTGCTTTAAGCCTTAGAACCTCTAATTGGAGCAGCACTGTTCTTGGGTGCTGTGCTGGGAGAGGAGTCATTTGGTACACCCCAGCAGGGCCAGCACTGCCCAGCAGTCCTGGGGTGGCAGCTGCAGTGGGATTCTTGTTTTGCTGACACTACTGGCCAAGCCTGGCTTCCTGTGAAACCCTCAACACCATCAGCTGCCAATTTCAAAATGCTGAATTTATACACTAAAACAAGAGCAAAGGGCAAACCCCTGAGCAAACAAGACCTGAAGAAGAGAGCTGCCTTTAGGCTGGGGGTACATCTTTCAAACATTTACATCCTTGACATATCCAATATTCAAATAGCTGTGTGAGCAAGTTTAAACTTAGTTTGAAAATAGACTCCATCAGCAGTTTGTTTGCTTGCTTGCTTGGGGTTTTGTTTATTTGCTTTTGACCACTTCTCCCATCATACCTGTGACAGCACACACAGCAGCAAAGGCACTGAAGATGCCTCCCTACCTTGTCCACCCACCTGTCGGCCTGTTTTGCTTTTTCCACATTTTTAACAAACAGCTGTCACCTCTGAGCTTTTATTGCCTGGTTATTTATTCAGCTGCCATCACTAAATAGCAGTGGGAGGCCAATGAGTGATATTAGAATATCCACAACCTCAGAAAAGCCATCTTGACAGACAGGAGCTTGTTCACACATCTGGCCTACACAGCACTTGACTAAAACAGAGAAAAGTTTGCAACCAACAAAAATGAGGGCTTTTTACTTTCTCCCAGAAATCCTCTAATTCCTCAGTCCTGTGCTGTTTTTCTATACTGTCCCTGCACTGAAAGGGGACGCTTGTCTCATTGCTCCCATTTCCTCACACTAGAGTGAAGTTCCACATAAAGCAGCATTACAATGCTGCAGCTCCTGTGAGAAATGTATAAAACACTTTGGAGAGAGTAAGTCAGCTTACTTCTAAACCCATTGTCTCTGCTGGAGATTGACTACACAGGAATCCATTCCACTGCAAATGTGACTAGATTAATTTCAGTGAGGGGTTAAGGACTTTTTTTCCTATTTCCTGCTTCTGATCCAGGCACCTTTTTAAGGTCTGTAATGCTCTGGTATGGAACACCCATTCATAACATTATGAGCAAAACTAAAAAATACTTTCAATACAAGACAAAGGGGCATATGGACATTCTGCCTGGAGGGTAAGTCTGACTGCAGGCAATTTCTCAAATTCTCAGGTACCACCTAGCTGTTTTGAGCACCTCTGGAAATGCACAGAGGTTCCATGGTACAGTGCTGGCAGCCCAGCTCTTTATGATTGATGTAAACTATGTGATACTGAAACAGATGAATAGGGGACAGAATAGATGGCTTCTTAGCCCAACAGACTGAGCTTCTGTACATCTTCTCCACAGACACAAGCCCTGCAGCCCAGGACTCTCCCCTGCAGGCTCAGGATATGAACATCCCATCAAACCCCATGACCCACATCTCTCCTACCACTTAAAATGTAAATGGGGAGGTAAAATGGGTAAAGTGAATTCTCATTCCCACCCCATTCTTGGCTCAAAGCCCAGTTTTTAGCACTGGCTGCAGGCACTCACGTCCATCAGCTGTCCGGGCTTCCATGTGCACAAGGTCAGGCTCCTTATCCAAACCAGCCACTGACCTGGGAGAGGAGAGACAGAGACAAAGACAGTCAGCTAGCTGAAAGGCTGCAGTCAGACAGAGATGGTAAAGGAAAGCAAAACCAGCTTAAGCCTACCTTGGGACACCTGGTATATAGGTCTCCACCTTTTAAGGACCCGTCTCCTTTGTATTTCCACACAGACCATGCTCAGAGACCCTACACCAACCTCCCCAGGAACAGGAGAGTGATCCTGCCTGTCCCTTGTCTACAAGATCAAGACTACTACGACTGTTCCTGTGGTGGCAAAGAGAGCTGGTCCCAAGACCCAGTAAAATCGGAGTTATGTTTTAGTGCTGAAGGAAAAACAAAGGCATAGCAGCCTCATGCCTTCAGAAAGCAAATTAAAAGGAGGATTTATTTGGCTGATTAAAGACAAGAAAGACTAAGTTTCTTGATTTGCCCTGGTTTGCTGGGTAATCTTGCTATTCTTCACCTCCTTTTTCCCATCTTCAAAAGAAAAACAGTGTTGCATATATGGTGAATTCCTGATTTTAAAGAGGTGAGAAAGTATTCATTATTCACACCATGACCTCATGCCATCTATGGTCCTTGACAATTATGAAAAGAGGCATAAGAAGTTTCTTTAATCTCACTAGCTGGAACTCAAGCACCCCGGGTCAAATCATCCTGTGCATTATTTACTCCCTAAAAATATTTTTCATAGCACACTAAAAAGAAACTTTTTCTCCTGGAAGAGGGAAAGTCAAGCCCAGAACAGAAATGTTATTATTAGTGTCCTGGCTGATAAGAATCACTGAGAGATGAACATTTAGTCTTAGCAATGGCTGGCAGGGGAAAAAAAATCCATAGATGTCCACGTGATTTATGGTGCTGCTTCTCCCAAGTTAACCAAAGGGTTAGATTAAAAAGGGACAATGACAAAAATCAGTTTATAATTTGGTGGAAGTTGAATTTGATACAGTAGATTGTAAATAATAGTTTCCCTCTGAGCTAGCCTATGTTCAGAATTCCCGAATGTTCTGAAAACATTTTTTTCACATTCTTTTGCCCTTCTCATCCTTGGGGCATCAAGAGCAGAAACATTAATAATAATAATAATAATAATAATAATAATAATAATAATTTTACAGATGGTCTGCTAAATTTTTGTGAATCCCACAAAAAACACAGCAGCTGAAGCAATGACAAACATATAAATGTGCTGGAGTTCAGCTAAGATCAGCCAGTGCTGCAAATGTCAAAACAACTACATTATGAGCCACCGTGTAGGTAACTGGAACTGGCACTGCTCGTTAACGAGAGCACCACATCGACAGTGAGTCCATTCACAACCCTCTGAATTGTGGCCAAAAGATACCAACACAACAAAACAAAGCAGCACGGGCAGGGCTTTCATCATTCCACTCACAGAGAGGAACAGTCTGCTCCTTAATCGCTACCATCAGTTTCAGGGTGATCCCACAATGAGGAAAGTGCTGTTTGTTATTGGTAAGGATGCCAGAATGAGCCTGAGTTCCTGGGATCACACCATTATTGGGATCAAATCCTACCAATATATGGACACAGTTAAAAGTGACAGTGGGATACACAGAAATTCCTTTAAACATCAGTGAAAAACACTATGGTGTGCTGCAGTATTAGTCCCCAATGTATATAGAGAGCAATGTTTCTAGTCCATAGCAGAAGTTTCCTGCCTTTTTCAAATGAGTAGCACTAACTGCTGTAATTTCAGTCAGCCAGTAACCATCACCCTTGTCTAAGACATGCCAATAGAGACAGAGTACATGCTTACCATCATATCTATTCATCACAACTTAATGAAACAGAGTGGTAATTCCAGCACTTTGAGCTAAAGGTTGGAGACACTTTAGTGACTTGCCCTGCAGCCCTTACCAAGAGGTTTCCTACTGAAATTCAGCCTTAAATGCACTCTCCTGGCATCCATCCTTCTGGTAGCCAGACACCAGACTCCTACTCAGAGCCATTTGCTGCATCCTGACATCACAATGTCAGCTGGCTTCACCTGGGCCCCTGGCATCCTCTGGGTCACTCCCCTCCAGATGGAGAGGGCACTGTATCCCCCCATACAGCAAGGGGGCAAAGCTGTTCCTGGCCCAGGTAATAACAGACATCAGTCTGCCACAGCACTATTCACTTTAGAAGGGACTGTAATTAGAAGAACCTAAATATTTCCTAACAAAATCCAGAATACTCATTACCATTGTGCATTTGCATACACAAGCTCTGTGGATCTACTCACAATGCCTTTCAAACGTGCACCAGGGAATGAGAGGGATCTCCTGAAACATGTCATTCTAGCTTGAAGTTCCTTTCCAGCGCCATCTACTTGTTCCCTTAATTAGTTTTGACAAGCCTAATGGTTCTTTTCAGAATAACAATGATGACAAAAAAGGACTAGCACACAGCACATCTCTAGTACTCCTCTGTTCACCAAACAGTGAATTGCAAGTTGAAAGGCTCATAAAGTGTCCTGCAACCCAAAAGCAAGACAGGCTGCTCTACCTGCAGGCAGATAACAAGCCTGAAAAGTGATGCACTGGTCATCCTTCCTTCGCTCAAACCAAGTTGTTCTCTTATACCAATGACTGATTGCAAAACAGATCCCAAATCAATGCTGTTTCTTCATGCCTCACCTCACATCTTTTCCCACTGGCAAGGAACAGAGCTTTGTTTTGCATTGCTCTGACTCTTGAATTCAGGTATTTTTAGTAAATGGTCTCTCGTCATTTGTCTGGAGGAGCTTTACATTGAGAATGCAAAAAAGACAGCAGTGAAAAGAGCAAGATGTAAATGCAGATCCTGAAGCAGAGCTGCAAAAACACACACACCGACTCTTAAAGCTATTCCTTTATCCCTTTATCCTGTTGTAATTCTCTAGCCTTGAGAACTCACTACAACAACCTCTCAGGTCTGGCAATACAGGAGCAGCAACAAAACAAGAAGAGACACTTTCACAGCCTTGTATTTTCTTACACGTTGCCTCTCTGAAAAACATTTGGAGGATGCACTGCTCAATATTATTTAAGCAAGTAAAGCATGCTGAGGAGAAATGTCAGCATCCCCTCCCTTATACAACAAGAGTAGCCCACAGTAGGGTGGTTGGGAAAGGCTTCCATGGTGCTCTAGCTAAAACCCTTGTCAAGAGGCTTACAAAGACATGAGTATTTAACACTCAGGAGCCTGAGGTCCTGACCCATGGTCACACAGCTCTGTGCATATCAACTCCAGACAGCCAAATTTAAACCAAGGTCTACAAAATGCACCCGTGTGTGCTGCTGTCTTGGATGGCCACAGGGAGTGAAAAAGGCACCCTCACTGTGAGGAACTGAGCTAAATCAACATCCTACACCATCCCTATTCATTAATCACCCCTGGCATGAGAAAATGCTGAGAGGATGCAGGCAGTAGTGACAGGAAAGGTCAGGTTTTTCCTGCTGACACGTTCCCCAACTGCTGCAAAAGCAGTTTTCAAAATGTGGAGCCTGCAGCCAGAATTGCAGCAGCCACGGGATAATTTTCCAATTAAGAACTCAAACTACCTCTGAATTCCATTAAAAGGAAGAATTGTTACCTTTTTTTGTATCTTCTGCTGCTGCTTTTCCTTTCTGTTTTCATGGTAGCTCTTGATTTTCACAGGATCTTTCCTCCCTTCTTTTCAGAAGAGAATTGTGTGCTCTTGAAAGATGAAGGATGCACATGATCCTGGCAAGATCTTTATCTCTATCCTGAGGGAAGAGCATTGTGCATGGGTGCACATTTACCAGGCCACTCTGCTAATATCTCATCTCTGACTGGGAGGGAGAGCAAGAGAGAAGGGCAAGGAAAACACAATATTCTGCACTTTAACTACTCCTGAAATGTTTCCCCTATAAGGAACTGTATACTTCAAAATAAAAAATGCCAACACATGCAAAGAAAGGAAGAAAGAAAAACAGATTCTTCAGGTTACCTGCCTACTGCACACCTCAGCTCACTTTCTCTACCAACTCTAATGCCTTTCCATGGAGTAAACGACTTGTGCCTTTTTTTTCTACCCATTTTGCAGACACCAGGCATTCAAAGGTGAAAAGGAGCATTGAGATATGGCTCCTCTAGCACCTTATATGAAAAAAGCTGAGCAATTCCAACTGCCTATGTTGATCCTTGCTCCCTAAACCATCAGTTGAGGGTAAGAGTTGCTCTATTTGTCTATCTCCTGAACCCAAGAGTTTGGGAGGTTTGAGTGAGTATCACTGAATGTGAGAAACATTTGTTTTTGGGATTTACAGTGAGGTAAAAGCAAAAATTCAGGTTACTAGAGTCAGCCTTTCAAACTTGATCTGGAACCTGCTGGACTGCGCTTTATGCCAGGGGTGTGTCTAATTTCTGACCAGTCAAAGTGTCATTCACCAGCTTTGAAAACAAAATCAAAACTTTTACAACAAATTGAGACTCCCAAGATGCTGATTTGAAAACTCAGTTTTGCAGGTTAAGATGTCAGACAGAAGGCAATTGCTAGTTTCCATGTAAAGAGACAGAGGAAACATGCATATTACCTAGCAGGATGTTGTGCAGTAAATAAGGGCTAAAAACAGCAAGGAACAAGGCACATTAATTGTGCAATAATATGTAAAGGGGAAAAATTCACTCTGTTGCTGCAGGCAACTGCAGTTAAATTAGTGGATGTTGCCAATTAGTCTGCTGTAATTTTAATTCTATGCTACTCCAAAAGTGAATAAACACTTTTGTGTGGTACCAGGCAAGCAGTGCATGTTTGTAACTCATCCAAGCAGCACAAGAGCCATGCCCATGTGGATATACAGAAGCAGAAACTAATTCATTCAATCCCTACTGAGTTGACCTGGAGTTTTCCACATGGCACCTTGCTCAATGACACATACCTTTCCAACAGGCTTCTCCTCTATCTGCTATTGCATCACATTTGTCTGGGTATCAACAACTGCACTTGGCTTTGCCAATACATGAATGGACAAGGCCATTCTTGTATTAACTGGCCTAAAATCAGCTCCATCACACATTAACTCTGGGCACTGTAAGAGCCCACACACACCCAACCTGCACACAGCCCTGGGCCAACCATCCACCATAAACTACCACAGTTAAGAACTATTCAAATGTTGAACTGTTGGGACAAAGAATGTGTTTATTGAACACATAAATACAGTATCATTCTCTGTGACTGAGCCAGGGGAGACACTGCTGGATGTGTTAGGATGTGATGAGGTCTCTGAAGAGTTATGGGCAAAACCTCCTTGCACAGCATATTTCAAATGAAGCTTGGAAAAAAAAGCTGGGCTGGAAGATACTGTAAGGAACTGTCTTAGCTAGATCCCCGGAGCTTTCTACATCTTTTCCAGTGCTAATTTCTGTGAGGCTATAGTTCTGGACATGGGCAGAAGTAATTGTTGTGAGACTTAGCTTGCAAGCTAAGGGAAAAAATTGCCAAGTGTTTATTCTCAGCTAATTTCTTTTCAGCAAAACCAATCCTTTTTAAAATGGCCCCAATGAATTTTAAGGAGATTTTCTGCACGGTACATCAAAGAAAACAAAACTTAAGGTGTTCATGACATCTGCATGTGTTTCCATATGTGCATACATGCATCATCTGCCCCTCTGCACCTCATCCCCACAAACATCAAGTGTCTACACCTGTGCCTTCCTTGTAAACTCAGTTTACAAGGAAACTTTTTACAAGGATCACAGGCCCCTGAACAACAAACTTGCTACACACAATTCTCTCATGCATAAATCAGACGAAGAAGAGGAAAGAGGTCCAAATCAATCCTCTCCTTGAGGAGAAAACTGGCATTTAGGCTCAACCATGTCAACCAGAGAATCCATTCAAGGCAGTAGGCTCTGCTGCACAGAAAAACTTTCTCTTCTCAGTACCTAAAAGGAGGTGACTCCTTATATCACAGAAATTAACAGGGAATATCTTTAAAGTATATTTAGCAACAGAAAAACCATTGTTGCTTAATATTTTTTCTTTTCCCTTTATGGTAACACCAAAACCTATGTATAAATAAGTCTGTCTAGTTCTGATCCAGTTAATAGGTCTTAGACCTTTAAAGTCCTGTGGCATTTTTTTCCTAAACCCGTACCATAAACCCCAACAAATATAACCACATTCTTGTGAAATAAACTTGAAAAAATTTGTGGGTAGAAGGCCAAAGATCCTTATTCACAGCCTGGTCAAGGTTTGAAAGGGCCAGCAACACAGGCAGGGCTTGTGCCAGCTGTGCCAGGCCAGCCCTGGTTGCTGGCTGCTCCCAGGTGCAGCCCCAGCCCTGGTGCTGAGGAGCTGAATGTGCTGCTCCTGACTCATGGGGGTACAGCTGACCCAGGTCATGCAAAGGCAGTCCTGAGGGCTTATCCTGATCCTAATTAAACAGAAGCCTTTTTCCTTTTTTTTTTTTTTTTTTTTTTTTTTTTTTTTTTTTTTTTTTTTTTTTTTTTTTTTTTTTTTTTTTGCCAAGTCCTGCCAGTGCCAGGATGTTGAGGAAGTAATGAAGCATCAGCTCAAGTTACGGCATTATTGTCCTGAAGACCTCTCAGAGCCTGAGTGCACAACACACCATCAGCTCCCCATCCCACATGTATCCAACACCAACAGTGCTGCTTTGGAGAGGGCATTTCTAGAGAGGAGAGAGGGGATTTTCCTGGGGTTTAGAGGCCTGCAAGTTTTATAGTGGACAAGTTTTAAGCACATTCCAACACAAGGGTTTGATTCTGTTTTGCCTTCTTCTGGAAGGGACACTTTTTTTGCAGGGCAATTTCACTTATGTCAGTCTAAATTTAAAATCCCTTTAGGAAACAAGAATAAAAGTATATTTTTGAAATTTTGCATTTGCTTAAAATTAGTTGAATGCCTACTATATTATGAAGCCCAGTTAATTAATGTTTTCCCAGTGCTTGGCTACACTCCTTTGAAACTCATATACATGGGGAATTGCCATAGATTATGGCTTTGCTTTTTCATGAAACATGAATCAGCCCTGTTTTGAATCACTTTTAAAAAACAAAGTACATGCTCAAAGATGCCTCAGCTCAGCCTGGCAATCCTGTAACCAAAGATTTCACCGGAGTTACTCCTATCCCTCAAAGGAAATGTTTGTCATATTCCTCTGAGAAGCTTCCTAGCAGAAGTATCTTGAACATGACCAATTCAAGAAAAGTTTTACACCAAAATAAGGACTATCTGTTCATGGTGTGTTTAACTGCCCTCATTTGTACAAATATTTTCCAGCTGTAAATATGACATGCCTGAAATGCTAAGGCTCAGTGATTAAGCTATTAACAGAGGCCTAGGCAGAATAAAGTGCCTCCAAAAAGCTTCAGAGCAAGAGCATCATTTAATAAATGAATGCAGCAGTAGATGGATAAAAATAAAGCTTAAATTGTCCAAAGATGGGATGCCAGGATGAAACTTGGCACAGACAATATGTATAGGATTTGCTGATGAGCCCCACATGCCTATGAGCATTGTACATTGTATCAATTAAGGAAGAATGAGTCTCTACATTCCCAGTTGCAGGATATTGTGAAGAATCACCCTGGGATAACATCTAACATTCTGGAAATGAATTTGTAGTTCATTTCATGCAATTTGAGGGAAAACACAATATGATTTGTGTCACAAACCTTTCGTGACAGTTGTTTCTCTGCATTTCAGACACTAACCTGAAGAGAACAGATAATTTATTTCATTCTTTGACTTTCAGCCATCAGCCAGAAGAGGAAGAAGGAAAGAAAGGAATGAAGAAGAAAGGTAAGGAGGAGAAATACAGAGTAGAATGAACTACTCTGTTCCGGACCAGCAAGCATAAATGAATAAATGTGTCTCCTTGCCCCCAAAAAATCAGACTCGATTAGCTGCTTAGAGTGAGATGCTCATTTTTCCCTACACCACAGGAGGAAAAGACAAAGAAGCAGGAAACAAAAGGAATTCTGGCAGCAGACAGATATCTAAAGACAGGCTCTGTCTGTAGAAACAGCAAGTCTGTGTGGCTATGATTTGTAAAAGCAACAGTGGCATGAGGTCAGCAGATCACCAAGTGTCTCATGACAAGACAGCATTGCATTCAAGACAGAAGCATCCTCACAGGCAGAATGGAGAGATGAATAAAATAGACACAGTCACATGCAGGTGTCTGCCAGGGAAAGAGCAACACTGCAGCAGGAGGGACCAAAGGAACCACAGATCTTTTGTGGGTCCTTAGCTCTAAGGTAGGCAGGTGAACAAACAATCAGGAGACAAGGCTGCCCAGGAGGCTGAGCACTAGACACACTCCCAGCTCTTCACAACAGCAGCATCCCAAAGAATCCTTGTCCCCAAAGCATTGTCCTGATCAAATGAGAGTGCCCAGAGCAGAATGCTGCAGTGGGAGTCATGTCAAGAAGCAAAGGTGCATGATCAAGCTGCAGGTAAATCAAGAGCTGCTTTTTGTTGGGTTCTTAACCTGTTGTTACAGAGGAGGAATAAAAGGAAAGAGAAGTACAAGGCCAAATGAAAAGTAATACTCTGCTGGTTTCTATCCTCAAGGCAAATTCCAAAGTGCCAGCACACTGTTCAAATCTAATGATTTGTAGAAAGAAAAAACTAGAATTCTGGAGAAACTACTGCAGATCTAGAAATGGCTTTAGGGAGTCACTCTTACAGATTGCTCTAAAATCAATATTGTAATGGAACATGTCTCCTTCACTCAAAGATTTTCAATCAAAACCTGAAAACCAAAAAATACTGTGAGCAAAACCTAAGAATATGTCTGTAGCCTTTGGCCAAAAACCTGACAGAGGTTTTGGCCTGGTTTTCTTTATTTTTTTCAATAATAAGCAGGATTTACTCCTATGTGAGGAAACCCAGATCTACTGAAATTAGCTCTGAAGTCCACAGGTATTATTTATTATTTCCTAAGTACTTGCTAGCAGGCACAGGTGAGTATGTTTCTCTCTCACACTCAGCTACAGAAGTCCTGATATTCCACTAAACATGGAAATGTGTCTACATCCCATTTTTCTTGCCTTCTGCCCAATGGAGAACAATTATCTTGCAAGGTAATTACAGAGCAACGATAACCACTGCTATGTCCTATTCCAATTAACTCACTACAAATATGCAAGTGAAACAGCATCACTCACAGGCTTTTCATCCTTGTTCTCTATATGATCAGCAAGACACAAGTTACTGAATCAACATTATTTAAAAGAACATGTAGTGCAGCTAATAAGATGCTCCTTCCTGCTCTTACATTCTGATGTAGCTTCATGCTCACTGTGCTCAACAATAGCAAAATTAAACTCATCTCATTCCACAGAGGAGACTCAGGGGAATGCCAGGGAATGAAAGGATGGGAGTTTCATTTTCTTCTCTTGCCGAGAATGAATTCTGCCTCATATAACTGCTGATGAATTGTCGTTTTAAGAGAGTTTGTTAATTTACAATAAGCAGAAGGCATAAAAACGGACCTCCTTATCTTTAATGGATGTTATTGAGCAACACAAATGGTTCACATTTAAATTAATGCAGAAACATCTTGTCTGTTTTGCCATGATAAGACTGTTCTTTCTGCACAGCATGGCCTCAACTTCTTCTGTTAAATAAAACAACTGGTTTTGTTCAGCTTAATGCCAGGCAAATTTCCAAAGCTTCAGCAGCTGAAGTCAGTTCAGGGCAACGAACTGGAATTTACCTGGGTCTTTCCTGATTCTTTTTGAGAAAGCATCTCTGAAGAATTTTGAAGTATCTAGTTTCAAGTAAAAATGGTCCCTGATAGTGCTGATGTGCTTGCTGAGGATAAACCCTCTATTAGATTGCAACTTCCTCCAATGCAAGGATGTTTCCAGCCCCAGCTGCTGTAAAGAAACAAGAGCTGTAAAGGTGCATTTCTCAAAATCAAGTGGGCTATCAGGGATGAGGTCTGGGGCAAAGGCAGGATGGATCCAGAAAAGATGCTCACTCCTGATGCCTGTAGATGTTTTGCCACTGAATGAAATAGCCAGAAAATTATGTCCATAATCAGACTATGTGAAAAGGTCATTCCTAAACTTCTCAGAACAGCAGTGATTTTTAAAGAATTCCCAAATACGTATCTTTCAGTCAGCTAAAAACAAAAGGGATTCTCCTCCACACTGAGAATTCACCCATTTTCCCAGAAGCAGAGAGATTAGCATGATAGAGAACAAAGGCCAAAACCTAACCCGCGTTCCCCACAAAAAAAATTAAAAAGTGAGAGATTATTCCTTGCTAGCAAGAATGCACAAAATAGGGTGCCACTTTGAGCCTGGCAGCCCAACTTTTGATTAGCTTTGCCAAGCTATGACAGTATGGGAGGTCCCCATATGCCTCAGAGGGATGCATTATTCAATATATTAATTAGAGGGCTGGCTTTCATCAATGCTTCCTACAAAGTATCACAAAGAATTACTCTGGGACTGTTCCTGACAGGCTGGAATTAATTTGTGTCTGAGTTCACGTGCAGCAGGAGAGCCAGGATGAAGTCAGGCCAGGGAGATTACGTGGGTCAGCAGTACAGCATTTCAGCTTCCAACACTGGCCTTTGAAACACAGTGATGGCATTTGGAATTACTTGTTTTGATGGGTTTTGATCTTATTTGTTACCTTCTTGCATGAGAAGAACACAGTTCCTCCCACCATGCATTCTTCAGAGAGACATAGCATTGGGATCCACTCCAGGGATCAATACAAATTGGGAGAAATACTCAACAAACTCTTCCTTAAAGCATTCCTGGTCTTTATTACTAGTGGTTCCTCTAGCCTGCCCCAGTCTCAGACACTCAGTCAGAGAGTGTGGGGGAGGTGGGGGATATAAAATTATCCCAGATTAGCAATGGGAGAGGTAAAAGAAAAGACTGGCCCCTGGGAGGTGAAGAAACCTGATAGATGAGAGACCAAAGCAAAAGGCTTTTTGATGGCTGAAAGCACTAATTGCCGTGCAATAGGTGACATACACTGGCAGGCATTAGATTTAAGTCAAATGAGCAAAAATATTTCAGCCCTTACATTTTTGAGGCCTTAAGGAAAAAATAACTGCCAGCCATAGAACATTAAAGACATAAATGTGGCAAACATCACAAACTGTACTAAAATCACAACAAATGACAAATTCTAAAAGCCTGACAGTATTTATGTAGGGACATCCACAGTTACATTACTGGGGAGAGATAATCCTTCCTTCTGCAAGATACGTTACGTTTCTCAAGCAAAAAGAGGTTACAGAGAAAAAAAGGGCGTTTAGAAAAAAAAGTCCTTCAAAGACAACTTATTTCAAAATTTCTCTTCCAGAGGATATAACCTTTATTGAAAGAATTCATTCTGCTATCAGCCATAATTACAGAGGTGCACAGGTATTTTGACACTTTATCATGTGGCACATTACTTAGGGTTCACTCATTATGTAGTTCATGGATTTTAAAGGAGAATTTAAAGTATTTAAAATTACTTCCCTTCATAATCACACAATCACACACAATCCTTCTAGCCAGAATGTTTTTAGTAATTTTTTTTTTATTCCTCAAAAGAGTTTTGAGCCTAGGCAGCCTGATTAGCAAGACATCCACGGGACTTCATAAAAAATCAAACACTTATTTTCCTAGAAAAGCAGGCAGTAAGGAGAGTAAAGCATCCATCACCTACAACTTAGAGCTTACATTCACAGCACAAGAGATTAGCTCTAACAAATTTCCTCTAAAAGATAAAGTCATCAGTCAGCATAAACATACACCAAACCCCCAAATATCTTTGGTTTTAGTCCCAGGTGAACTAGAAAATAGTCTGTAATGCTTCTCCAGTACTATGGATTTTTTGTGCTATGTACTATGGGTTTTTTCTACAAAGATGCTTTCTCAGAAACAACTATTTCTGTCAATCTCTCATAAATTTGTTCAGAAAAGAACATGGACTGTGCTCAGAAAGGGGAACTGTACTCTGAACATTACACTGACCCTAGACACTAACGAAACTTGTGGGGTCTGTGCTGTCTCTATAAAACAGTCCTGCAGCATTTCCCAGTGATGGAAAATGAAGGATTTTCCTGTTCTTAGAGTCATTTAGGTATTTATAATTGTTGATATCCATAAAATCTATCACAATGTCTCTGGAAGAGCATTTACCAGTCCATAGTTCAAAACCAGGATAGGATTATGTTTAGGAAAAAAATACCACATACTTTGTTTCAGATTGCACTCTTTCACTGCTTTAATTTTTTTATATCATATATTGCAAAATGAAATTTTATTCAAATTTTAAGATTACTTAAAAAGGCCATCCAAAAGCTGTCAAATATTTCACTGTATTCCTTCCTTTAATTTTCAGAGAAACATTTTGGTAGTGTTGCCATGAATTCTAAAATGCCTTTTTTGACTTGAAATTTTTTCAACAAAAATAAACACTATTTCAGCCAATAAAAAGAATATCTACCTCTATAATCAGGTTCCATTTATATCTCTGTCACTGAGTTACTATGCAATCACAAGTTAGTCACCCACAACCTAACATTTGGAAACACTAAATATCTATAGTGCCAATGGCATTAATTGTAGGCACACAGAATGAAATAAAATACCTAGCCTCACAGTTTCCCTTTGCCTATTTTAAAGTGAAAAGGAAAATAAAATCAGGTTTATTATCACCATGGTGTTGTGGTCTTTAAATTAACTTGATTTTGCAAGGGAATCTTCCAATATACGGGAAGAATTTATGAGAAAGTCTCATCTCTCCTGGACTCTTACTACAGAGCTTGAGGCTAGAGTTTGAAAATGTTGTCCTCAGCTTAGTACAGCTCATGGTCACGGTGGCTTGAGTAACACATGCCAGATTTATGTTAGCTTTACTCTCCAGAAGAAAAACCTTCCCTGGGTGTTCCTGCCCACGGGACATGGGAAGCAAATCCCTGCCCAGAGACAAAAGAATCTTTAGCCCAAGGGAGGCTCCAGTAATAGGCACTGGGTACGTGCCTCAGTGATGCTCATAGGTGTCATCCACAGATGCCAAACTGGAGTCATTTCTTTTATCCATAGCTCCATGTATGGTATGGTTTTAATTCTGAAAACCTCCCATGTAGGAGTATTTAAGAGTCGATTTGACATTTACAAGGCTATGTTTTCTTAACACGAAACTTGGCTGTAAAAAATCAGGCGATGTTTCCCCAGCACTGTGCAATGACACCATCTGGTAGTTAATGATTAGTGGGATTTACAGGAGAGGCAGGCACATATTTGACTAACCATCTCTCTGCTGACAAACTAGGCAAGTAAAGGTAATGTCAGCTGCATGCAAAGGTCACTACTGGAACTGCTGCTGAAACAGTCTGCATGGACCAAAACTGGCGCTGGAATTAGGAAATATTGGTGCTGTCACAACGATGAAGAAATAAAAACAGACACAAACATCTGTGTGAAGGGAGATACAAACCCAGATAACAACCTTTAGAAACACTGAGGTAAACCCCTTAACTTCTCCCACATTACTCTCAGCTATCCAAACTAGCCTCCACTATGGTTGTCCTGAAATTCAGGTTGCAGACAAGAAGTACACTGGCTGATACATTTGTCACCTTTTCCTATCCAAAATCACAAAAAAGACTGAAAATCTTGCCCTTGAAAGACAAAATTTGTTGTCTCATTCCTCAAACAACTGTGCCAGAAAACCTTTAACTGCAAAGCATAACCTAAATTAGTGGACACACAGCCTCTTTCCTTCTTTCAGTGAAAGTGTTCCCTTCTCACAATTTTTAACCCTCACAGATCAAAGTGAATGTGGCTGGCATTCACAGGTGCAAAACAAAAACAAAACAAAACAAACAAAAAAACCCCAAAACAAAACCAGAAATCTGGTTGATTGTCATGGGAAAGAAGGGGAAAAATAAAATTCTGGGAAGATTTGTTGAGGGAATCAGTAGTGTATTTGAGAACTGCTTGATACACCTACTTTTTTCTACTTTCAAATACAAATGCTGCTCCTTGAAGCCACACACTAGTGCATGTCCTATTTTCCTCCTCCCAGTCTCTCCTTTCCTGCCTTGTTGGTCTTTTCTGTCCAACTTTCATCACTAGTGTGTATTACAGTGGCTTTTAGCAACTAGACTCATGCTGCACACTGACTTCAGGGCTCCAAGTGTCCCCAGAGGCATCAGAAATGCTCTGCAGATTTATCTCTCTCTTCCACACAAATGGATATTCCCCACTTGCCTGTTCCCAGCCTTGAGAGAATCACCCATGGCCCTAGAGAGCACAAATTAAAAAAAAAAAAAGAGAGAGAGAGAGAAGGGAAATGTCTAGCTATAACAGGCAAAAAGAAAGGAAAAAAAAATCCAAGAAAAATGGTTCTAAATCCACCACTTCATATTCCTCAGTGATGATAGAAATCAGGAAACAGGAATGTGTTCTCCAAAACAGAAAAGTCTGGAAAGACCCTAAGAAAGGGTGTTGGTGTCCAAAGGAATGTAGTGCTGTCCTCTGCTCAGGATGGTGATCCTCAGTGTCCTCATGTCTGCTCAGCAAACATAGGCAGGGCCTCCAAAGACAGATGGACAGATGGACAGGGAATATTCACAGCTGTTTAGCTGACTGGACAGAAAACACAGGTCTCCCTTGAGAAACTCTGTCTTTTAAAGAATTAAGCCATAAGATGATAAAAGGATTTCATATGCCACTGAAGCATTCTTTTATTCTCTTGTACCCTCTAGTGCTGTTAATCTATTGCTGTAGCACGCCATATTACTAATTTGACTACTTCACCCACTACAGTCACCAAGGTGCTCTCCTCTCCCAGTCTTCTCACCTGGAGGGTAACAAGGCAAAGTCAGCTGGAGTCACCCAAGGTGACAGGGAAAAGCTGTGGCCCACCAAAGTGCCTGGTGAATGCTCCAGCAGCCAAACTGCCCTGCTCACCTGCCTAGCCCCATTGTGCTGCCACAGGAAAAGGCAGAGGAAGTAAAAGAAACCTTAAGGACAATTCAAGTCCTACAAATTCTCATCAGAAGAGCAACAGTATTTAGTCAGCAGAACACACCATGTGTTTTACAGGCAAGGAAGCTTCCCCAGCATTTCTACAGTACAAAATACGGGCTTTATTTTTTTTATATCCTCCACATGGCAGCACAGGTGTCTAAGTTACAGTGATACAAAATGAACAGGGCCCAGGGGGAGCTGCAGAAATGTGTTCTGAAAGAAAAGAACATTGAGTAGGTTTTTAACAAACTTTGCACTCATGCTGGTTCCAGTTATCCTGAGTGATCTTGGAATTTCTGTATCACATTAGCGTAAATTCCCTATTTCCAGTCTTACCGGATCCTAAGTTATTAAAATCTGAAGCCAAGGCACGTGGGAGCCAAATCTGGATGCCTGTACACACATCAAGCAATGCATTCTGTTCAAGCTCTGCCACTGCCATCAGTGGGTGTAGTTAACAAATGAATCACTACTACCCAAGTAGAGAACTCAAATCCTGGGGTTTTTTTATAACTATGAGTGGCCCAGGGGTGGATCTCAGCTCATGCACAAACTTTGAGCAGGCTCAGGAACTGATGAGAGATGTCCCATGAACAGCTGGACAGGTGACATCTATATGGAAACACAAAACTACAAACCAGTGAAAAGCAGTGAGCAGCACCAACATCTATGACTAAGGAAAGAAGCTGAAAGAGCCAGGGTACAACACCCCAGGTCAGGATTGGAGCTTAGGGCTTTGTTTTTGACCAGAGGAGAACCATCACAGATGCTGCCTACTAGAGCTACACCAAAAAACACACAGAGCTGTGTGTCCATGACTAACAGAGAGGCTGTGCTTACTCTGCCGAGGGAAAATTCACATCCCAGTCTCACAAACTCTAAAGCAATCCTGATTCTCTCCTGGCCTTAAGGTCTCTGCGTGTGAGGTCTCTCAGGGAAGATATAATTATTCAGAAAGGTCCCAGAGAGAAAAATAAGACCTCTCCTTGTCAGGTTGACTGATCACATGAACTGGGTGAGGTTTATAGTCTTCACAAGCCCATTCAAAGCAGACTGAGAGATGAAAGTCATGTTTTGAAGGCAAACACATTCAGCAAAGCCTGCCCCAGATAAAGCCAGCTGCATTCCAATCAGATGGAGACTGTCCCATTTCATGAAGGATGCTTACCTGAGCCTCTGCTAATGAACAATGCACAGCAGCACAAAAGAGCAGCTTTCCTCATTCTGGTGTCTCCTTATTTCAACTTCCATGAAGTTTTCATTCAGAGGTTCAATAATGTTAATACATTTGACAGACTGATGACACTGGCAGTGACAGGCTGGTGACATGGAAAGGCAAGTTTGCCACAGGCAAGCTGAGAGCTGCAGCCAGCACACCTGAGGGAAGGGATGCCATCCAGAGAGAGACTGGCAGACTTGAGAGGTGGGTCTGTGTGAACCTCACGGCTCCAGGAGAACTTACACCACCTCTCAGTAGCTAAAGAGAGGGAGTTTTTACAAGAACATGTAGCAATAGGACAAGAGTAGAGGTTTTCAATTTAAAGATGGTAGGTTTAGAATAGATAAAGGGAAGAAGTTCTTTATTGTGAGGCTGATGAGACAATTGAACAGGTCACCCAGAGAAGTTGCAGATGTCACTTTCCTGGAAGTGCTCAAAGCCAAGCAGGATGGAGCTTTGAGCAACCTGGTCTAGTGGAAGGTGCTCTGGCAGGGAAGTTGGAATTAGATGATCTTTAAGGTCCTTTCCAACCCATACTATTCTATGATTCTGTGAGCTTCACAGAGTAGTGGCTTATATCCGTCTGAAACTTACAGCTATACCCACTTTCCTCTCTTTTTCGTAGCGCAATAAAAATAAATCAACATATTTCTGAGGCTGAAATGTTCTTTTTTGCATTTTTTCATGTCAGATCTTACAAGCCAGAGTTTGCAAGCCATCACAGTTTTCAGCTTTAAAAGGAAAGAAAGGAAAAAGTGAAATAAATCAGCTAAGAAGAGTTATTATGTTCCACAATTTCAGTACCTCTGATTCCTGCACTATGGATTGTTTCAAATCCCTCCCACTCTGGGAAAAACCTAATTCACTCTCTTGGGAAGCTTATTCTCCATGGGAATCTGCTATTTCTGAGTGGAATAAAGATTCCTAAGTCTATGTCTCATGAGTTTTAACTATAGAATTCATGTACATTTCCTAGGAGAAAAAGGCACCTGAAACAGACATTACCTAATGCACTGCTGAAAAACAGTGTTCAAACCATGCAGCCAAAGACAATTAAAAATGAGATAAGACTGAGGAAAACAATACACATTTGGGTATCAACTGGACAAATAGGCAATTTTCATTAATCATTATTATATGAAAGCAGAACATAAGGCACAACATTACAACCTGTCCTTTAAAAAGAGGCTCTGCTTCGTTCCTAAATCAGCTTAGTCCTTACACTTTATCCTCCAAGAAAGCCTCTCCCACAGCTCCCTTGTGTTATTTGAAGGATACAGTATATTATTCCAAGGCCCAGCTATTCTGCTCTACAGAGGGATACACCTGGAAAGGATCTACACTGGCCTTTGTCACGTGCACCCAGCACGAATAGTGAGATCAAAGGATTTTTGATGGTTAAGTCAATCATCCACCTGCCACCAGAACAAGGGGAAAATAACAACTTCCTTTCCTACATTATGGAATTGAGTGAACAGGGACAGACAAGTAACATGGACACACAAAGTTCTAGACCTTTGATATATTTTGCAGTTCTATGTGACTTAGGAGCCTTAAAACTTCCTTTCCTCAGTGTTCAAAACCTCTTCACACCCTCCAAATTCCTCAGGCACACTTAGGGAAATCTCTAGACCTGGTACCAAAAAGACACTTTTTAAATGTCCGAGTCTAAAAATGTTTTGAGAGATTTGCAGAAGGACATAGATAATTTAAAATGAGAATCTTCTGCAAGGTGTGGAAATACTGAAAATACAGTACATAAATATTTTGTGCCTGGATTCCAGGGGCTTTCAGTGAGGTGCAAAAATGTCTACACAAATTTGATTCTAAAATATATAGACAGATATTGATAGATATAGAGATAGATTAGATATAGATGATATAGATATAGATATAGATAGATAGATATAGATATAATGCTTTGTAATTGGGAGTCAACTTTTAAGTTTTCCAAGTTCTTTTTAATTTTAATCATTCAAAATGTGACCCTCCAGTTCCTTAATATTACAATCTTTTTTGCTCTTAAGGACCAGACACTTCTTTTAGCCATGCACAGATTCTGTAAATCAGCACTTCTACACATTCACACACACACCATCATCTGGGGTAGGTACTTACATATAGCAAGTACAGCATTAAGAATCTGATCCAAGCCCCAAATCCTAAATCAAACTACAGAAGAATTAAAATTTTCTTTTTCTCTCTACAAGTCAATTCTTGAGCCTTCACACGGTGCAGAGAACTTTGGAAAAGAGGTATCTGAGATGGCTGAGCCTGGAGATGGGAACTAAATTTGTTTCATCATCTGATTTTAAGACACTCTTCCAATCTGAGAGGTTGACACTTGGGAAATGAGAAGGAATTGAGTCACAAAGCAGATTTTTAGCAAACTGCAGATCTTGGGCTTTCACTAGACACTATAATGAAACTGGCTCCTGAGAGAGTGATTTAAAGCAGAATGAATCATCCCTTCTCACCAAGCTTGCGTAAGGAGACTGGTCAGAGTGGCTGGCTCTGCACAAAGACTGTGTTCTAGGCTAAAGTAACTCTCTGAAGGGCTGAAAAATAGGAAGTTTAATGGTCACAGGTTTGTCCCTGAAGCACTGGATAGCTCCTCTGTGTTACTCTAAGCAGGTGTGTAACAAAGCAGCAGGAGTTTTGCAATTATCAATAGACTTGTACGTCTCTGTAAGACACCAGGTTTTATCAGACAAGAGGTACAAACACGGAGAGCATTGCACTGCAAGGTATGTGTTATGAACTGAAATTACAGCAATGATGATGAACAAAACCAAGGGTGTAATTCATGTTCAAGTAAAGCAACCAACCCCTTCAGGTCAGATGCCCTTCTCCTCTCCATGACCCACCCAAAGCAAGCCAAGCCAGCTGCCCTAACTCACCAGTAAAACCTGTTTGGAGTGACCCGCTCGTGCATGAGCTGCCATTTCCTTCCAAAGTCCATGGAGCTGTACAGCTGGAAGACAGAGAAAGAGAGGGAAAGTGTAAATTTTGAGGAAAAAGAAGAAAGACTGTTGCTAGATGAAGTACTAAAATCAGCTCAGATTAAAGAACACGAATGGATCGTTCACAAGAAATATCCACAATTATTGATCACCCTCACTGCCAGGGGAGACTAACAAGGCAATGTCTTCCTTTTACTCTTAAACCAGGCAGGGCTCTTGAGAATCAAAAACAGGTTGTCTCTTCCCAAACCTTGTCAAACAACTTCGTGCTTCCGAATTTCAGCTGCCAACACATTCACTTTGACTGCCATATAACAGAGCTGGACATTCCCCTGGCTTTTTTTGCTTAATAGGAAGCAGGTGACATGTGAGTTCCCAGTATCAAGGAGAATGAGAGACAAATCAACATGACTCTGATGTGGTAGTGACACTATACTCAAAGTCATGCTTTGATTTGTTTTTATGGAGTGAATCAGATCTCTTATGTATGGAGAAGTAAATTGCTCCTCATTTGTATTTTCCCATATTCGGAACAAGGTCTAAATTTTTAGATAAGTTAGAAATCAACCTTCTCATTAGTTAAACACCAAAGATAGTGACATGACTCTTCTTGGAAGCCAAATTTTCAATATAATGATCCTTTTGATCTTTTCTGGTTAAGAAATTACACAGCTGTAATGTAACCAAATTTCCATGCAACTCCACATTGAGTTTCAGACATATGTTTGCTTCATATATACTCAATACCACAAACACTATTCTCCATGTAATTATTTTCTTACCCACAATGCATCCTCTCACAATAAAAACATATGTAAACTCCTTTTCTCCAATTGTGAGCAAATTTGGTCCTTCAGAGAAAAAAATACGCTTTGAGAAACAATTATTCTGCTTCACCACTAGATCACAGAGAACTAAATATCAGGCAGCATTTTGATCAGGATTTCAAATAAATTTCATCTGATATAAATTCTGGCTTAACAAAACAAGGGTTTACTGCCAGCTAAGGAGGTAGATAACAGAACTGAAAAACTTAAATGTTTGTAATAGCCAAATTTAAGTCCTTCATGGGAAAACAGTATCATTTGAGCACATGGCATTCTGCATTGCATTCGATTTGAGTAACTAGATTTGCAAATTGGAGGCAGGTCCATGTTCAGATTGTAAGGGTGCACAACCTAGTGATGTGTCCTGTGGCACCACTGTGATGGATGGCTCTGTGTGACTGGGAAGATAAACCACATGTGCTCACACTGAATATTAACATTTCTTGAATGGGCTGTATCTTTGACCACTGAGATGCAGCAGCCACATCAGAGCTGGACCATAGATCAATTCAGAAAGATGATTGGAAAGGGCAGTTTGAGCAGTGTCCAAAGCCTTGAGACACTTTATTAATTCTTGCCATGTTTGTACTCAACTACACAACCAAATCACTGTATAACCAGCAAAAGAAAGTCAGAAACTGAAATTTAGACTCCATCAAGCATCTAACACAGCTGATTAGTGTGAAGACAAAAGAATCAGGCCTTTGCATTTATTGCCAACAGAAATGCCAGTTTGGCCAGTAACAGCTCAAGCTGCCAGTGAAACACATATGGAGAAAAGATACAGAAGCAGGCATCCTTCAATCTTCATGTCAAAAAGGGCTCTAATTATGCAAATTTCAGCCAACAGCACTAAGCTTGTTGTAAGAAATATTAGGAAGGATTTTCTGCCCCATGTTCTTCAAGAGATCAGATACCTGAATATTCTAATTTGGCCATATTTCTTTAGCAGTGTCTCTAGATAGGGTAAAATACTGCGCTAAAAGTCCACAGTAGGCAGGACTTTTCAGGTGATTGTCTAAAAATATATGATAGAGTCCTCTACCCCAAAAAGAATTCTGTGTAGATACAAAATAAAAAAAACAAAGCATCACTTGGTCTTTTTTAATTACAGGAGCCGGGAAAGGAAAATTCCTTGTCCAAATTCAAGATTAGGCGCATAAAGTCAGCAACAACATTAAGATAACTAATTCTCAGAACACACATTATTTTTAAAAACAATAACTGAGAATCCACACTCCAAAGCCAAAATTCTACAGTGCTATGACTCTGCCCTGACTTTAGCACTGCTCCTGCCAGGAATATTCCTTGAGTCACTGGACATGGTTTACACATACAAGGACCTCAGCACAGACTGAGCTGCATCAGTTACATCAAACAACCTGGTTATCCTTTGTGTGTCCTGACTACAGGTGCAAGTTAGCCAGGCTTCAGGCAACTTAGTCCCAGTAAAGTCATACTCACAAGCAAGTCCAAGTGGGTCTAGCATTCTGATTGTATTCTGCAATGGATTAACCATTCTCACCATGAGAGGAAAGGATTAACAACATACAGCCATTTCCTTTGGTCCTCTTTTATCTTTTGCCCCTGGCATTTCCTTTTCTCCTGCAGCAGAATAGCAGCAGCAGCTACAGAAAGCTCAGTGACATAAAGCACAATCTCTTTAAGCACTCATGTCTCCCAGTGTCTCTTTCAGGGAGCATCCTGCTCTGTATCAAGTTAAAAACCAGATACTAGCTATTGGTTTGTTTTTTTTTTTTTCCTTTCTTTTCTCTATTAAAGCTCAGACTGACTGATGTCAGAAGGATTAAACTGAACTTTATGTGATTTCAGATAAAGAGGATATTATTCATTTCAATAATTTTTATTTATTATTCACCTACTTTTTCCGGGCATCCACTTCAAATTTTAACCAGATGACTGAGTCTTAAAGCTGTATGACAGAACAAATCCCTAAAAGGCCTATCTGGCCTAGTTCAGTTTTATAGTATTATTTACAGATGCAAATGCAAAGGTTAGTGTTGAATAAATAAATAAAACATACAATAAAGTGATTTCTAGTGTGCATTAAAATTGAATATATACATAGAATTTTTGTTTATCTGCCTTCATGGGAAAAGACAAGCTTTAGAAAAGACAACAAATTTAGTGGCAGTACAGCAGAATTCAATAGAAATTAATTTGTCCTAAGGCTGAATACTAAGCAAAGGAAAAAAAATTATGTAGGTAAGGTGCCAAGATTTTCCCATTTTAAAGCTCTACTCTGGCTCTTTAGTGACAAATAATCTCTGACATTTCCACCTCCTGGAGCACTCCAGCACATTGGTTCAAGAGGGGTGGACTCCAGCACACTGTGGGGGTGTTATTGTGAGGGTATGGCCTTTCTGCAGCCTCCTGCTGTTATTTGACTTAAAAATTAAAACCATTATGGTTTTTATGTTTGTTTGGGCTGGTCTTGTCTCCTGATGCAGCTAAAGAGTAGCGTGCAGTGGATCTGACTCTGCCTCTACTCAGGAGCCTAGTCAGACCTAAGCACTTAAAATAGGGAAGGCTGTACCATCAAAAGGATAAATGGCAAATATTTATCCAAACAGCATCACGATACTCCCCACTCAAGGGCTGTAGCACCAAACATATCACATCCACCAACACAGCCCTGCAGTTCCCCAGGAACACAATCTGTGCGAGGAAAGACGTTGGCAGCCCCGGTGAGGCACAACTTTGTTTCACTACAGGGCAGACCTTCACTCCTGCTTGTTTTGCTCAGCACAAATCTGAATCATAAGGATTCCACGTACCACAGGCAGAATGCTTCATCTTCAAACCCTGAGAGCAGTGGCAACATTTTATTTCACACCAGCGTAGTTTCCAAGTAAATTGGCAAGCCCCTTACAGAAGGAGCTTTATCCCTGGTGTCAGATTCTGTGCCACAAACACAAGCAACGTGCCAAAAACACATTTAGAACTACAGAACCGAGAAGAATACATACATGCATGCACAGTGTTGCATATAAAAAATGCTGTTGCAATTCTGCAGTACAAACTCTCAGGGTCACACATCATGTTGGCTGGATTGGAAGATCTTGTTCAGGGCTGTGGGCAATTTGGGGTTTGGGTGTCTTGTTTATTTTACCAGTGAGAGCTAGGAAAAAAAAAAAAAAAAAAAAAAGGTTTTCCTGGAGAAGTAAAGCTTCTCAGATCTGGGACAGCATGAGAAACTGGTCTGCTTCAAGTCCACTTATGGAGAGAGGGGAGAAGAACGAGCAATGAAGGAAACACAGGGAGAGACTCAACCCCCTGTTGTTATCCATGTCCGAGCTGGTCACCAAGGCTCCTTTTTAGACAAGCAAGACACTTCTAAAACTGCTCATTTTTCAAGCCTTAGAATCTTCCACCTCTCCTGACAGACAGTTAAAAGCTCTGCTTGGTCTTCATGGGGAAAGTACACAGAAGAATGAAGACTGAAGGCAAGCCCAAGAAAGACCAAGTGTACCACAGCCTGGGTACACTCCATCACTGCAAGAAGCATGTATAGATGTCACTTATAGACTGCAAATCAATAGAAAACAGACTAAAGAAATTCACAGAGCTTTGATATTCATAGACTTTCATGTATACACACATAAAAAGAAGGGCACCAGGAACATATATAAAAGCCTTTAAGCAAATAAAATCAAATATTATTTGTTATAATGAAATCAGGTCTATTGGCCTGAGAAAACATCTAGTGAGACTCTCCATAGTTTCCTGCCTGTCTTCAGCCATCCAAGAGTGCAAATGATGTCAGATAAATCGAGGAAGACCAGCTGAACTATATGCATTTAGAGGAACAATTCATCTATTACACAAAAAAATTATACTTCCTCCAGAAAATACATACAGCTGATGATGGAAAGATGTATTCAAAATAGATACATCAGGGTGAGAGCAGGTCTAGTGGTAACGACTTGGCAGCAGCTGACACATTATGGAAGAGGAGGGTCAGATTAGCCCAGCCTGCTTGGCCTCAGAAGAGCATGATCCCAAGCAGTAGCTCAGATTGTTTACATGAAAAAATGGCTCTGATCCCAGAAAAGCACAAAGCAAACTAACACCTTCTCAGCCAGAGCTGGTGGGGAAAATCTACAAGATATGTGGAGGGTTCCTGCCAAAAACTCAAACTGGGGCAGAAGAAAAATATAATTAGGTCAACATTTCTGTAGGAAATTGGACTTCATGCAAGGGATAACGCAGGGAAAAAAAGTCTGTTGCAGGGTCTTAATATTCTCCACAGAAGGAAAAAAAACCATTAGAACTAGAAAGAAATTAAAGGTTTAGAAAAAGTTGCAAATTCTCAGAAAATTCCAAGTTTTTTGTTTTCTCTACACTTGTGTGTTACAGATGAAATTGCAAAAGAAGGGTGTCATCATTAATATTTTAGAAAGGCCATTCCTAGAAGAAAAATGAACTGGAGGAAAAATTCACAACACTTTTCAGTCTCTAGAGTACAGAACAGATAAGCCACATCTGCCAACAGCCACCGGATGGATTCAGTACAGCCACAAAGACAGGTACTGGTACCCCAGAAATATGCCCTATTTCTTTATCACCTCTTCCATCCCTGCTTTTTTAAGGACAGATACTCACCTCTCCCTTTCCCAGCATCAGTGTGATTGAACTGTGAGGTCTATAGAAAACTTTCTCGGGTTCTCCTTGAAGGCAGGATATGTTGCTTCCAGCACTGTAGGTACAAGACTCAGTTCTAAAATACTTCAGTTGTGTGGCTGAAACCAGGTCAGGAGCAACCCTTGGCATGGAAGTGGCTTTATTACCCAGAGCAGAAAAGGCTGCATTCAAAGAAAGATTCAGAGTATTCCTCTCTTTCTTCTGTTCCACTGTTCCCCTCAGTCTGGGCCCTAGTGAAACACCTCTGGAGTGTCAAGAGTTACCAACAGGGACACAAAGGTTAGCATCACCTTCAAGCTGGTAACCAACTCAAGAACTACCTGTGCTTGTCCTTTCCAACCCCTCCAAGGGAAACACTTATTCCTGCCACCCTGCAAGATGGGGCTCCAGTAGTGCCAAGATCTTGGAAGATCCAAGAAACCTGGAAGTTCTTCTGGACCCTTAAATAATGGAAAAAAAGAGTTTATTCTTTTCTTCTCTTGTCACAGGCTGTCTGGAAACCACAACTGATGTAAGACACCCTCGACAGCTCTACGTTAAAGAAGCTAAAAATAAATCCGACTTCTCGAGCCAAAAGATTTGTGCAACAGCTGGTGAGGCTGAACTTAGTAGAAAGAAGTCTACCAGCAACAAATTTATGGTCTTTGTTTACACAGAGTAGTAAAAACTAGTAATTGTAATGAAAACAAATGGACCAGTTTATCCCTTTATTTTGATTTCCTTTCCAGGCGATTAAAAGCTGCATCAAGAGACCTCATTGCAGCCCGGGGTTCTTCTCTAGCACTGTACAGCCAGATTGTCTTAGGCATGGAAAGAGAATATGGCCAGATTAAAGTATGTCTGATACTCACCAGAGCTGCTCAGCTCCCCACAGGCGTTGTATAATAGATGGGACACTAGAAACAGGCTATTTTGAAAACTGGACAAGACAGAAATTAAATACTAAATACATTTTTGTCATCTGTCCCACACAGAGAGGAAAAAAAAAAAGTAAAGGTTTCAGAAGCTGGGAAGTTTGGTGGTTTTTTTGTTGGTTTGGTTTGTGTTGGGGTTTTTTTGCATTTGAAGAAAAATATTTCACACGCTTAGTAAGATTAGGTCTCCAGGCAAAAGAAAAGAAAGTCTCAGTCTCCATCCCACCACAGTAAGACACTGGTCAGGGATCTTCTGCACAAAGACCAAATGCTTTGGAAATGTCTGACTTCACGATGCAACTGTATAGCTCAATTCCAGCCTGGTTTCTAAGGAAGCCAGACAGGTTAAGACAATGCACTGATGTCATGTTTCATGATTTCATAGTTTAAAAATGTTTTCACTCAATGGGTCCACTTTAAACCTAATGCTGAAAGCAAGACTTGGCTCTCTCTGCTTTGCCACTACATCCCCAAGAAAAAGACAAAAGTGAATTAAACTGGTGAAAAAAGAAATCCCTTTAAAAATCTTCACAATTTAATTTTTCTTAATCCTTACTGGCACCAAGCACACCCAGCCAAAAATTTGGTATTTCTTTTAAAGGCAGAGCATCTTTGGCTTTCCTATTCCATGACTGGTTTCTAGTGGAGCAAGAAGTCCAGATACAGCTGCAACAGGAGCAGTGTCACAAAGCAGTATCACAAAGAGCTTAAAGTATCTTTAAACCCTGGGTAAAAAATAGGCTCTCTTGTTTTTTTGTGCTTTTCTCCCACCTCCAGGGAATGGTGAAGAACCAAGATGAAAAACATTACTTAATTTTTTTTTTCTAAAACTGAAAATCTGGAGGAAAAATATGTTCAATTTGGTCAATCAAAACACATTTCAATCATTTCTAAGGAATTTAGCTTCAGCAACTTGCAAAAGGTACTATAAATAGAAATACCATTTTGAGGGAAGGCTAACTTTTCTGATTGCTTATTAATTCCTTTCTCCATGACATTTCAACCATTTCAAAATCAGCTAGAGAGTTTGAGGGAGGACTAAAGAAGAGAACAGGAACAAGGAAACAATACTGGGACCATGAAGAGATCAGAATGGGATGGAGATGGCAGAGCTGCCTCCTGCTACCAGAGGCTACAGAGTGCACCAGGAGTTCTCTTTACCAGCATTTCTTCCATTGGCATGCAATGGGCTCAGCCAGAGGCAGAGGGAGATTTCAGACTGCTCCTGTTGTCCACAGAGGCTGTTTCACTCATTTTTTTCCCTCAGATCAGCTCTTTGACATTCACAAAAGACTGAATTGCCTCTAATGGCTGTTGGTGTTTTTGTCTCAAAGCCAGGCTGAAGCCTTAGCCTGGTTTCTTCAGCTTAAAAGTCATTAGCCAGTGTTGGGTCTGAGATCTGTGCTAATTAGATCCACCAACCACGTGGATGGAGCCACTGCTGCTGTGCAGGTCAGCCTGCACTGAGGAGCTCTGTACCCTCCCAGCCCAACAGGAAAATTTCCTTTACTCCTGGGGGCTTCACACTGCAGCCCTTTAGAAGTCCCTCCTTACACTCCATCAATGGTTATACTCCAGAAGTTTAACAATAAGGGGAAATAAATGTGAACCACATGTCTAATGGGAAGATTTTTCATTCAAATGTGCTTTATTGTGTGATATATGCCTTTAATTACAGTGCAAGCATCTGGGTACATTCGTTGCTATTACAGACCAATCTTTCATGTTTATTGAGCATAAGACTACAAGAGACAAAGCAGGAGAGGTTGAGGCATTAGCCAAAGTGGGACATAAAGCTACAATCACATGCTTGGCTGTTCCTCTCCTCCCTCCTTTACAAACCCTGTGGCACTATCTATAGGTTAACCTCTATATTATACAGACCAGGATTTAATGGCAGCGGGATTTTTTCAGATTAGTGGAAGAAATAGATTTCATACCACCAAAACACCTTCTAGATTAATATAAGATTTTTTTCTGATTTATTTCTTTATGTGGGAAAAAAAAAACATTTCCGAAAGTATGTAAATGGGCATTAATGAATAGGTTTTGAAACTGTATTTAAAACAGCATTTTTTTCTGAGACGTAGTCATTGTTCATGTAAAAAACTTCACACAGCTTGAAAAAAGTATTAGTTTGGTCTCAAGCAGTATGTGTCATTTAGGGAAATTTAAAGCAATGTATTCTGCCCCAGTTTAAATTGCATGTTATTTAACACACACATCAATTGCCACCCAATGCAGTTTGCCATTTATCAGCATTTCCACATACAAGGGCAGTTACCCAAAACAGTTCCCCAGTTTTTGTGACCCACCACCCTGAGACACTGAGCAGACAAACACCTGAACTCATCTCACACAGGTGAAAATGGTGTTCTCACTGGGGATCAGCCCTGGCAGAGTGCAGTTGCCCCTTCCATTCAGTTCTCATCTCACCAGCTGAAGAGCAGCAAACCTCACAGGTCCTTAGGAGCTGCACCCCACTTCTCAGAGTGTTGTGTTTCTTCACAAAGTCAGAGCCGTCTCACAAACTGTCCATCCTCTTGTACTCCACTCCCCCACGAGGGCACTGTGTCCCCTCAGCCTGAGGGTCCTGTCAGGGATTTATGGTGCAGAGCACATCCTACCTCCACCTGTTTTGGTCATGGATATGCCCCCAATGCCATCCTGAAAGTCCTCTGGGAAACTGCATTAGATGGACAGATGCTGGTTAGGACAGGCACACATTCTGCAGTGGGAGAAATCCCTCTCTGGACAGCTCTGGCCCACACACACAGCCTGTGCTCCACACTGCCTGGGAGGAAGGGCAAATACCGGACCAATCCAGCCCAGAGAAAAGCCCCCCTTAGTTCATGGAGTCTTATGATCCCCCAAAAGAGAACACAGAAGCTGGTCATAGGACAACTCTTACTGTGAAACACATTCTGTGTGCAAAAAGATTATAAAAACAAGGTAGAAACCCTCAATTTGTGATAGCATTGAAGATGCAGCCTCAGCAAACATTATCTCCTCCTCAAACACCCCAGCTCTGGTACAATCAATTCTTTTAGGCCATCTCCACTACCATGTACTTTTCATATCCTGTCCTAAAATGAATCAAGAGGCTTCTGCAAGCTTGAACATACAATATAATAAAGAAAGTTAGATTCCTTTCAGCCTCACTCTGCTATTCAACAGCCGAGCTGGTCTCCACAAGGGGCTCTGCTATCTTGAAGATATTCTCCAGTACTGCTCTTACTGTAACACCTAAAATCCAGTGGAGTAATTCAGTAATTTAGTTAGAGGTGTCTAGCTAGCCAAATTTCTTTTTCACCAGCTTCCCTGGCAATCCATGCATTGACAACAGGCAACAAGTGAAGGGAAAAGCAGATACCCTAATACAGTCATCCATCTCCACATTCACAGCCAAGCCAGAGATCACATACAGGAAGGGAAGAGTAAGAGGTTTCATGGAAAACAGGAGATTCCTCCCTGCACCTCACAGAGATTCAGTTCATCCAGTCCAAACGTGCAAGGAGACTGTTTACTGGAGGAGCTCAAATGAACAGCATCATTGTAAATACCAGCCACCATCAGGAGCAATTTAGCTTGACAGCTGGAGCAGAAACTGTCACTGCAGCGAGGCATCACTGCCAGAAAAATCACCAAATGAGAAACTCACATGTTCCAGGGATCCCCCCAGGCTGCTGGGCAGACACCATTTACACTGTCATCTTTGATTCATCCATCACCCAGTTCCTGCAATCAAACTGTGTACCTTTGGAATAAATGAATCTGCAGTTCCAGATCATGCAAGAAAAAGGAAGCTTTTATCTAGCCTCTCTCAGCAGTTCTCTAAGTTTGTAAATATTCTGTGGTGTCTATAGTTAAGCTATTCACCCCATTTAATTAAAACTCTAGGTACCTTCAACCCACCTTATGAAGTAGTGAGGAGAAAAAAGTCCCTACAAAGCCCCAGGACTATGCAAACACAATTCAAGGCAACAACTATAGTCAACAACAACTCACCAAAGTTGATTTAATGTAACTTTAATTTGTGATATTAACGTAGGTTCACAGTGATGGTACAGCGTAACTCATAGTGGAAGGCTGCAAAGGAAAAATAAAGCAGCTTTTTCCATGCTGTCACTAGAGAAAAAGTACAACTCATGTGGCCAGGGAATATCAGACTCAATTATGGAGCAGAACTTTCAGACTCATGACATTCATGCCTCTGGGGATGTGTGCATAACTCTTGTGGACTTGCACCGAGATCTGAAAAAATCAACTGGCCTGAAGCAAGTGCCGTGTTAGAGGACAAAACTAGAGTCCTGTTTTGGCAGCAAAACTTTTGATGATATTATTGTTCTCTTACTGTATGGCAGGAAAGTCCCTTTGGGTCCAGTATATTCTGCTAACGTGTTATTTGTGCGTGCTGATATCTCTTCAACACTGCAAGAATAAAATGCTACAGAATCTATATTCAGACAGTTTATGATCACTGAACCTCTGGCAGAAATGAGTTGCCCAAGGTAGGAGGCTGTGGGAAGGATCCCTTTTTCCTCCCTTTGCACTAGAGAATCACAAGGATTTTCTATAAAGCTTTAAGCTTTGTCATTTCTTTGATCAATTGTCCTCATCTCAAAAATACCACCCTTCATTTTGGTGCCTCAGCTCCTCCTTTTATCATACCCACAATACTTCCAATGAGCCAAAATTTTACTGCATCATGCCCTAACTTTCATTTTACAGCCACCCATAGTCCTACAAAAATCAACTGAACACAAAGCTAAAGAATTTTATTACTCTGAAAAAACTTCTTGTAACTGTCACAAAACTACTGTGGGGTTTTACTGCAAAAATTCAAACCTGCACACAGGTGTGTGCACACCCTACACAAACAGGTCTCCATTCTTCTCCCAGAAAACTAATATGGACATCCAGCTGACATATCCACCAAACACAACTGAAGATGTGCAGCATTTGCAACCATATACAGATCTAGAATACAGACACTTGTCTTAGAAGCATAAATGCCCTGCAGAAGAGCAGGGCTGGAACCAGGACATCATCAAAATCTTGGGGGTTTTGAGCCTTTATTTTTTTATTTCCTAATGGTAAAATTTCTAATTCTACTAGCTGTGAGGAAGCATTCAAAAAACCTGTTTTTTAAGACTCCCTCAGTTCCAGAAGCATTAAGATATGTAAGAGAGGATGACTGAAATTATTCAAACATCTCTCTGATTTTTTCTCTGCCAAACTCATTACTTTTAAAGGACTAATTCATTATACCCAAACACTTGTGGTTGAAGTTCCAGAGGTGCTAGACCAAAAATCCAGGAACTGGCCTTCTTTTTCATCACTGACACAATAAGCATGAACAGCTGAAACACTCACTCATCTGTGAGTGAGGGGATAGAGGAGTTACAGCTGTTCCTCTGGCACCTTTATTGCCCAGAAAAATTGATTACATGAAGTTTCTATCAGAAGAGGGAAAAAACAAGGATTAAAAAAAGGAGAAATTAAAAAAAAAAAAAAAAAAAAAAAAAAAAAAAAAAAAAAAGATAAGTGAATTTTCATATCTCAGAGTTGAACAACAGAAATAAAGTAGTTGCCTGAGCATAAGTAAGAGGCTGCACACAGGCTCTCTGCCCAGGGACTCTGCATCTCTCACCAGGCAGATTTTAGAGGGGAAAAACCCCTGTGCACTGGAAGGCATAAACTACATCTAGCTTGTTTTATGTGAGAAAAGAATACCGTACATGTTTTCAGGTCAGATCCTCCAGTGATGTTAATCAGCATTTCCCTGCTAAAATCAATGGACTCACCCTGAATATCAGCTGCTACACATGTGACTGCACACATCTTTTGTAAAGCATTTCAGGTGCGCCATCAGATCAGAACATGGTCCATTTCCCCACTGAAAACAAGCACTGGAGACAGGGATGGTTTCTTGTGACTCGAAAAGGAGAGCAAAGAGTGACAGAGAGGAGCCTGTTTACAAAGGGCAATCTGAGAAAAAACATACAGGCTTCTAGTATTGCATAAACCTGTTCTACACAATAGACACAAAATGATTTGAAATTATATGTATGAGCTTTTTAATAGATTGCCGTGCTGCAACATAAAAGAAGAACCCTCTCTGCCTTGTGGCCCATTTTTTACTAAAGCACCTGCTGATGAGAAAGTCTCACATAAGGTCCCCACCCCAACCACACTGGAAGTTCTGCCAGGAAATAAATATCGGCTGCTGCCTTCTGGAGTTCCTCTTTCTTTGTCTCTCAGATATGCATCTCTCAACTGTTTCAGAAGCTGAAACGCCCCTGCCTTAGGGGCAGAACAGAAAGCAAGGGCCATCCTGCTATTTCCAGCCCTGCCATTCCTCCTCCAGACTGCAAGCTCCCAGTGCAGCACACAGAAATGAACCTCTCTGGAAGCACCTTCTCCTGTTCTTGGTTGCTGGTGATGTAACAAACAGACCCATGCAGGTGCTTGTTTGGGGGGATGAGGGGGGAAGGACCGTCCCTTCACCCCTCATCATCATCCACCCAGCTGGCTGCCTCAAGGAAAAGAAAAACAGAAGGTTGGGAGCACCTTCTTTGCTTGCACATCATGTTTGCTCTCTCCTCCAGGGTGAGGGTCATTAGAATCTGCAGGCACGATAACAGGAACTAGGAAACTTAATGCTTTTTGCTGTTTTTATCATATTGGAATCGTATCCCATGTAATCCATTCTGCACGCATGCAAGACAGCAGGGTTGGTTTCAAGTCCCCTAATCTCAGGTAATATAGCAAATAGTTACATCTCAGCAAAGGAAATTACTTCCTCGACACTCAGCGGAGGCCTGGTCAATACAAATGAGTCCAAGGTACAATTTGCCTCATCCTGAAAGAGTCACCTACATTTGCTTCCAGAAATCAATCAACACCATTCACTAGATCACCACCAACTACGATGTGAAAACTCAACACCCAATGTAGGCGTGCGTTGCAACATTTTAGATCCCCACAGTCAGGTAAAATAAATCATGCCCCTGGTGTTCTTATTCTTCAGCTTTCTTCACTCCTTCATTTTTATTCCCATCTGCTATATTTATAACCACTCTTCACCCCACTTAGGCTGCAGATAAAATCAATATACAGCCATGATTTAGCATGGCCCAGGAATAAGCCACAGGATCCTTGCTCTGTTACACAATAAACTAGGTTGCTCCAGCAGAAGAGCACATTTAAGCATCAAATGTGTCTCGCTCCATTTATCTCTATATTTTCCTTTTCAAAGTAAAACCTGCTCATGAAGTGACTATAACATAAATAAAAAGCAATAGAAAAGTCTGTTCTGGCTAAATCCCGTTTCACAAGCCGTTACTTTCTCTTTGCCATCACAAATCATCACAAGCCCAAAGTTCAGTATTCTGCCAGGACAAAATTCATTGGGCATTTCTGAAGTAGAGCCAAGGTTGCATAATTTAATTTCCCATCTCCTATTAAAACTGCCAGGCCTACCATAATCAGAATGATAAACGCAGAGTCATACATCTTTTTTCTGACAGTAATGCCCATCAATACTTCAAATGCAAACAATTGTGACATCTGACTTTATAAAAATTACCTGGTGCACCAACATCACTTAATTAAATCATTTTAAAAGTGCTTTTGTTACATTTAATGAATGATATATTATACTGCAATGAAACATGCAGCAATACAAATACTTCACAATGCCAACAATTAAGGCTCACTTCACTTACGGCAATTGACAACACAAGTGCTCCTCACTTCATTCAGCTTGTGCATTCCAAATGAACTGGTTAGCAAAAAGGGTGCTTCTTTGCTAATGAGTTTTGTAATCAAGGCATCTATTTTAATTTCAAATTGGCTAGATTGGGGGAAATTGCTGAACTAAATGACTGGTTCTAATTAGGATTATAAAAATATTCATCATGCTGCAGAATTAGCGCAAGGTCTTGATTTACTGACATTTGCATATAGCTTTACTTTAAGGGTGGAAAAACCTTCCTGATAAATTGTCTTCCTTTTAATGAATTGAACAAACACTATATCTGTTTTAGTTGTCCTTTCATTTAAAGGCACTGATACATATTCATGATTTGTAAATGAAGTTAAGTGATTTCAATTCTTCAGTTCATTATCATATTGAAGAAGAGACTTCTGTAAATTGCCTTTAAATATTCCCAATCTCAAGGGTTTGGTGTGTGGTTTGGCTCTTTTTGTTTGGTTTGTGTTTTTCTAACTTTACTAACATTTCAGTTTATCTGTTTGATGAAGCCCTGCCTGCCTGGGAGAGCTGCTGGCAGGTGGCTTGTCCAGCAACACAGACACATGATATGTTTGTAGAACCTGATGTTCTCAGAAGAGCATTCAAAAGGCAAAGAGATGAAAGGCTTATTTGTGGCTAAGTCATGGGAAAAGGACTCTATCTGCGCTCAGTTTCTGACTTTGTTATAGTCCTCAGTGGTAGTTAGGCTGTGAAACACTTTAATGACCTGTGCTTGAATACACTGGAGATACTCAGGGGACACCACTTAGTCTGTCAGCCTCACCTTTAATTGCAAGCACTCTAAGGCAGGGATTGCTTCTTAACATGAATGTGCAATACAGTGGACCAGCCAGTATGGTAGAGGTTCTATGAGCAGATACTATAATATGGCTTGTATTAAACATACAACACTATGTGCTCCTTTACAGGTGGGCAACATACTCACGTTATTTCCTTCCTCAGGCCTGTAGGGCTAACTCTTATTATGGCAGCTTCCTCAATCTCTTTCCCTTTGGGGTAAAGAAAAGAATGCAGTGAGTGTGCCTCCAGCTGCACTCTGTGGGTGCTCAAATGTCAAGTGACTGGTGCAACATAAATCTGAAAGCTGAGTATTGTATCCATAGGACTGGAATCACAGTCATCGTGCTCTTCAGATATCAATGAATCATGATGAGAAATGAGCCCTGGTGTGTTCTCTCACATCATATAATGAAATGCTGATTCTACCATGAGGATCCATGCAGGAGCAGAAAGAACTTATTTTCCTTCTTAAAAGTAGTGTTCACATCTTGGAAAGAAAAACTGAGTTTTACCCCAGAGGTGCAGTCTTGAGCTGTTGTTGATAAAAGGAGTTACTCACCACTTCTGGCAATTTCTGACAACTACAACCACATTTAAATTCCAGGAGCAGGAGTGCTGTTGAGGAGCAGGTAACAGGTCTGGGCGCCTGCTGATTCACATCAAAATGAGATGTAAGGCAGACGTGGACCTGCCTCTCCTCATCAGCCCCATACCTCAGCTCCTAAGGAAAGAAAACCCACAGGCCTGGGCCAGAGTCACATCTCACTTCAGACATGCAGCAACTCTCACTGCTTAATTTCAGAACATCTGCAGCAGCAGGTGCTATCTTGGAATCATATTTCCTACATTAGGAGTTCCAACTCAAAGTACAATCACAGAAACACAAACACAACCCCGAAACCCCCGTGTGCCCAAGTTTCCTTAAGGGGCACAAAAGCCTGAGACCAAGGAGCACTTACTGGAGGTATTCAAGACAGGACTGGACTGGGTGATAGGTAATCACATCTAGGCTCCCTTTCCCATGAAAGGTTGGACCAGGTGATCTTTCAAGATCCCTTTCAAATTGTATTGTTCCATATGTCCGTGAAAACAGCTCATCACAAAGAATCCCAAAGATGAATGACTGTTTGGAATAGGGTGCCTATATTCCTAGAAGCAACTTCCCCTGGATTTCTCTGGTAACACCCTGCCCAACTGCACATTGTCAAAAAAAAGCCCCAACCAAACAACCCCACCCTCAGCTGCCTTACTGCCCTATGTCATATTGGGAGACTGAGCCTAAATTCCAGGAGAGCATTTCACCTGGAGCAGAGACACTGCCTTCATGGCTCTGGTTATGTGTCTAGCACATTAAAAAAATAGAAATAAAGAAAGAAATAAACCCAACAAACTTTTCCACATAGTCCCAGTGTTGTCTGTGATTTTTTTATTTTAATAAATTCAGCAGTGTCTATTCAAGATGGTCAAGGCTGTGACAGGCACTGCATCAAATTTTCAGATGACAACTTGCCACATCTCCCACACCAAAGGAATCTCCCCAGTCAGACCTGATACTGTCTGCCAGGGGCAACTTGGTGATACAGCAGAATGTTATCATGCGCCTCTTGTTTATCACCACACTCACTTTCTTTTGTTCACTTTCTGCT
Organism: Sylvia atricapilla; assembly: GCF_009819655.1. Taxonomy (NCBI): domain Eukaryota; kingdom Metazoa; phylum Chordata; class Aves; order Passeriformes; family Sylviidae; genus Sylvia; species Sylvia atricapilla. The sequence goes on from NC_089147.1 coordinate 11,640,969, forward strand.
GAAGATTAAGCTCTATGGAGGGAGAAGCCACTGACTGCCAAAAACTTCTTGTTTACCCAGTGTTTTCCAATTTGTAATGGTGTAGCTGGGGAATTTAAATTGGTCTATTACTGATTTATTCTGCCTCTTACCTATTCCCAGCAGGCTCCAAATCACAGTCTGGTCTGTACGGAAGAGGTGGAATTCTGTCATGTTGCATACCTGATGTTTTTGCTCTTATGCTTGGTGCTTTGAAATATTTTAAATATCTCTCTCCCTATTCACTAATATTTTCTCTTTTAAACAAATTACCTTTTTTTAAATATCTTTAAACAAATATTTATGCAAGCGAGTTTTGCATGTTGCTCTGAAAATTTCAGTGTCATTCTGAGAGAAACTTCATGGAGTTGAAACTCCCTTCCATTTCTACCTCCAGACTCATCCATTCCCCACAGAGGTATCGGAGTCTGGGAAGTTTTGCCTGTTGAGAATTAGTTTGTTTCTTGGATAAATGAGACAAATAATCAGACGCTCAACATATTAGCATCAGAAATAGAAGATCAACTCAAGATATTCCTCCCCAGTCAGTGTGAATGGCAGCAATGAAATCTGTACCTTAAGCTTTCACAGCATTCCACAGAGCAACTCCCCACACTTTCCAACAGACAGTATTGCACCTTTCTCATATATTTCCCTTTCCCATCACATTTTGATCCAAGGTTTGTCAAAAATGCCTTCCTATGTATTTTCTGCAAATACCCACAAAACCTGGAGGCTGCAGGCCCGTTTTCCCTCTGTACTGGGTGATAGATCCAAGTGTCAATACGGACACTCCCTGTGAGACCCAGTCTGACCCACAGCAAATTGTCTGTGACATTTACATAGTTTCCACCTTCTGCCAAAGGCCACTTAGTGAGGCCATTAACAGAACCAACATGTGCACACATCAGATCGCACTATTTTATCAATAAAGTAGACACATACACACAAAGCTACTGGGAAGAGATCCAGGATTTTCAACTCACAAGATGCACTTAATCTCCAAGGAACTGATAGTTGCACAATGTCACATGGCTGTTCAGGGGGGAAAAGTAATCCCACCAATGTTTGCTTAAAACCCTGTAAAAATTCCTCCAGCCTGTGCTTTATATGCTGTGGTAAGACATCAGGGTCTATGATCTTGCTACATGTTCATGCCCACACACACAGATTTCTTGGCTCAGCCCTGCTGCATTCATGTGATGATACAGAAGAGTTAGCAAGGCAGAGGAGGGTCCTAATCGGCTGTAAAAATTAATAACAGGAACGATATGCTATGTTGAATCATACAAGGAAGTATCCTGAATAACTCCTTGGATACTACAAAGAGAAAATAAATGGTGGTAACTGAGATTTGTCCTTAAATCAGTGAAGTAACCAGCAGCCACACAGCGACACGCCTTTCAGAAGCCCTTCTGAGCTCCACCTCACACAGCTGTCTTCTGGGAATTGCCCTAAGCAGGAAAAAGCAGAACAATAACTATGTGGGAGTTAATGGAAGATCTGGTGACTGAATTGTGTTTTATATTCAATTATTTCAGTTGATGGAAGTGGTAGCATGATAAAGTCTTTGGCTTTCTCAGTATGAAGCCATATTTCAAGAAATTCTGTTGAGAAGAGATGGGCTCCTCCTCTGAAGGAAGAAAGTCTTAGAATATGGAATAGATTTTACAAAACATCAGCTTGGAAGGGACAATAATTCTGTTAAGAGGACATTCAAAATGTGTTGGTTTTTTTAGTTGGTTAGTAATTTCTTTAATCAGCTGGATAAATACCTTAACATTGTTGTCGACTGTGCAGAAGTTAGCTAAAAACAAGGAGGGATGTTCAGGATAAATCAGTCATTAAAAAAATGTTTGAATCATAGGCATGGAACTGTAGGTCAGAAGACCTTTGAGGGAAACTTTTTAATAGGAAGATACAAAACACTGACTATTTGTATTTCATTCCAAACTTCAATATTGTTTTCTATTTTTATAAACAAAACAATTTTAAAATCTTTTTATCTGGGCAGTTACCAAATTCATTATTTGTAGGGATAAGAACTGTCCCTATTTAATTTCAATTTACTGTATGGAACAATATAATAAGGAAAATGGATTTTCAGATTCATCATTCTCATTTATTTCCAAGTTGACCACAGCTTGCTTAAACCACATTATTATTATTATTTTTAATTGAAAGAAAACTAATAAGATAAATATTAATCTGAAATATATCCTATAATCTAAGATACTAAATTAATTTTTTCAACTTGTTTAGACATTCACGGTTATGAGAGGATGGATTAGATCTTCCCTTAATAGTTTCCGCTGCCGGGAGTCAAATTGTATGTACTTGATTTGTTTTCAGAGTTATTTGCATTTTTAAATCTGCCCCTAAAGGAGTCATTAAAATAGAATTTAAGGGTCAAACACACTTCTAAAACTGAGAGAGGTGGAAGAATATAGTGTCCCACTGTAGCAGTGGCTGCACTGCAGAGCATACAGCAAGTCACCTTCCTTGTCACAGTATCTGTGGATGAATATTACCCGCAGAATGCAGGCTTATGATAAACTTTCTATTTTATTGCCCTCTCATGCATCAAATCAGAAGAGTTTCAGAGCAATTTTATCCCCAAGAAATGGACATATGAACTGAGAAAGCAAGCACTATTGGATTCAGCTTCACCTGTTTTGTGCCAGGCAACTTCATTCTGCTTTGCAGGGAAATGGGCACAAAAACAAAGGACAGAGGAGTATGAGCAGAACTAGGCTGCAGTTGGACAATTAGCCCTGCCAGCATGGCATCCCTTTGGATAGCCTCCTCACAACTACAGAGCATCACTGCAGCCTTTCTACACACTTATTTTAGAAGCTCTTGCTATCTCTTTTCTGGTAGCAGCCGAGAGATGGAATGGTCATTGCCATGGGCATGGTCCCATACCCACATCTCTGAGAGAAGGCACGGCACAGTAGAGTGGGAAAGTGTGAGATTCAGATCTCGCTTCTAGAGAAAAAGAGAGAACAACCACAACAGTCTTATGAAGATGCAAAACACATGATGAATATTCTTAAGTATATGGGACTTAAAGCCTAACAGTCACTTTTTTCTTGCACTGGCCTAACCTCAGAGAAGGACAGGGCTGACCTCTGGTTCCCACTTGACTGTGGCAGTGCCTCTGTCTCCAGACATGCAGGAATGCATCCCACTGGCCTCTCAGAAGACTTCATCTGGGGATCTCACATGGCACTGCTGTCACACTCTAACAGCACTGGCCCTTTTCCTGATCAGTACCAGCTGTGACTGCAGTGAAGCTGCGTGATCCTGAGTCAGACTGACAGTTCTTTCACAACTCTTACTAACCGAAGACGTGGCTCAGCACAATCTATACCTCAGTTCTGTTAAGCAAACATTTCAGTTTGGAAAAGCACTGCTCCATGGTTTCACTTTGGGACCCACACTGAACCAGCACTTCAGGCCATCCTTCTGACCAGTGAAGCAAAGCATCATGAGTGGCCTTGATTGCAATGGCAGACAAAAAGGAAAAGACTGAACTTCGCATGGCTCCATTTCCATTTGACCAACAAGCTTCAGACCAACTCATCTGTGCTCTCACATTTTGAACGGTTTTATTCAGTTTCTGGGATAAAATGCAAGCAGCTTCAGAGTGTTTCTAGACATTTTTCTTGTCTTTCTCCTGGGCAGAAGACAGCAGCTGAGGTGTGCACACAGATGCATTAGTTTGAAGGAGCAGAAGCAGAAATGCTCCTGGCCTGCTATTGCTGTACTGGATCAGGGGAGCATTAGTACCACCACACAGTCAATCACGTGTGCCCCCCTTGTGTTTTGATTTCTCCTTCCAGTGACTAACATAGAAAAAAGATTACAAAGCTCTGCTAGTAGAACTACACTGCTTCAACCCAAGAGCAGATGCTCTGCACTCACTGCAGATGGATCTCTTTGCAAATGCACACTCAGGATGTCTCATCTGGCTTCTCACATACATGACCACCTCATCAGATGCCTCTTTCTTCCAAGTCTGTTTATATAAACACCAGGATCATTACCTCCAGTTGAAAAGTGGCATCAAGCCATTTTGTGATATCAAATAAATAGATTGGTCTTTCCAGTTTACTTCAAAATCCCTGTTACACTGATCCTCTGAATGCAGAAAACTATTTGACATTTGACTAACTCCTTCATAGAGTAAGGAAATGATAGGAAATGTCACTCAAGAATCATCAGTAGCACAGCAGCAAAACACCTGGTGCCTGCCACAGCATTCTTTTAGCAAGTGGGAAGCAGAGCAATAGGAAATTACTTCATTATATTCTCAGCAACTAGTTTGGTAAAAATTTGCACTTGCCTTTCAAAGGAAATTCTAAAATAGAGGCAGAGCATTTTAGCAACATTGTTCCTATAGCTGGGATGTGAGTCTGGGTAGTTTAGAAATCTTCAACAATAACTGCAGAAATTGAAAATCTCACCCAGGACACACCCTCACACCTGACAGGTTAATGCACTGGTTTGTGTGGAAAGGTTTTCATAGCAGGGAGGAGGCTACAGGGGTGGCTTCCGTGAAAAGCTGCAAGAAGCTGTCTGAGAAGGCAAATACCAGCTCTGAGATGGACCCACTGCTGGCCCAGGTCAAACCCATCAGTGACAGTGGTGGCACCTCTGGGATAAACTCTCATGAAGTGAGGGGAAGAAATAAATTGACAACTTCAGAAACAGAGGAGTGAGACTATGTGAGAGAAACAGAGCTGCAGACACCAAGGTCAGTGAAAAAGGAGGGGAGGGGGTGCTCCAGGTGCTGGAGCAGAGATTGCCCTGCAGCTCACAGTGAAGGCCATGGTGAGGCAAGCTGACCCCTTGACCCATGGAAGGACAGGTGAAGGTGATCCCACGGGAGAACCATATTGGAAGAGTCTGTTCCTGAAGTCTTCATCCTATTAAATGTTCCACACTGGGGCAATTCATGAAGAACTGCAGCCTATGGAAAGGACACACACTGGAAAAGTTTGTGGAGAGCCCCTCCTATAGGAGAGGCACCAAGCTGGAGCAGGGTAAGAGTGTGAGGAGTCCTCCCTGAGGAGGGAGAAGAGGCAGAGACAACGTGTGAACTGACCTCAGCCCCCATGTCCTGTCCCACTCTGATGCTGGGATACAGAAAAAATTGAAAACTGTGAGTGAAGCTGAGCCCAGGAAGAAGGGAGGGGTGGTAGAAACATACTTTAAGATTTAGTTTTCACTTTCTAGCCTTTTCACTCTAGTCTTATTTGATAGAGTAGGGTAGGATAAAGTAAAGTACAGTAGAATATTGGTAGGTAATAATTTCCCAGCTGAGTGTGATTTTCCCATTAGGGTAATTGCTGAGTGATCTCTCCCTGCCTTTATTTTGACCCACAGGCCTTTCATTATATTTTCTGCCCCTGTCCAGCTGAGGAGGGGAGTGACCAAGTGGCCTTGATGGACACCTGGCATCTAGCTGAGGTCAATCCAACACCATGAGAGAAACTTACTGCTTATTCAGCATGTTTTTGCTTTCCAGAGTCTAGGGATGACAGAAACATAAGAGGAAAGATAAAAGCTTGGCAAGTTTTAAACTTTGTAGAATTTGTAAGTTGATCACCCTATGTCTCAGCTCTGGGCTGTAGCTCCAGAACTGAAGCACACATCTCCTTAGCCACAGCACCTTACTGCCACATTGCACCTGCTCTGCTCCTTTCAAGACAGATGAGTGCTATGTAAGGGCAAAACTGCTAAGGACAAAGTATTGGACTGGAGATGTCTCACTCACAGAAGGCACTGCAAAGAGGTTTAAAAGTGGCACAGAGGAGTTTGTCATCTGTTGCTGCTCCCTGACTTCCAGTTTGCAAGCAGAATGAGCACCCCTCAATGCTCAACAGCCAGCTGTTACAGACCAACTCAGCCTGAGTGCTCCATCCTCAGAGACAGCGCAGAAATCAGCGCCTACAAATCAATAGATTTTTAGAACAGCTCCATATGTCATGTCGAATCTCTAAATCTTTTCATCTTTCATAGTATCACCACTACTGAAGTTCCCACACCCATCATGATCACTCTAACACTCAGCTCCTTTTAGCAAACTGGCTTTGGAGTCACTGCATGGCTTTTGAGCACATTAAAACCTGCAAAGTGAGAACAGCAAAGCACACTATAAATTCTTTATCATCTCTGAAAGGGAGCAGCTCTATACAATATTCCCTTCAACCTTCAACTCCCGGGTCAAAACTGTTGGATTATACCTTTTTCTGACCCAGAGATGGGGCAACTGAGAGGCATTTTAAAAACTTTTATTCTATTTTCAGTCTCACATGAAGGGTGAGACAGTACAGATGTTATAATTCATGCCATCACAATCAGAAGCCAAACTATTTCCTAATTACAATACATTATAAGCATTTCTTGGCCTATCAGCTTTTGCCACACAATGCTGTAAATGCCTTAATGACAGTCATATAAAATTACCCCTCGTGGGTCCTACTACTATGCATCTTTCATAGATCAATTTCTCCAAAATATCTAGTCTTGGAAGGCCATCTTCTGAAACTTGTTTCTAGTTCCATTTCTCTCAACAATGTCTGTCCTATTCCAAGGCATTTCTAAGTCAGCATTCCTTATCTCAAAGTTTCCATATAGATGCATACTGTGTGAGCCTTATGTCAGGCTTGGAGAATTCTCTGCAAATCCATTTCTCACATTTTCCTCTCTCTCTTGAATGGAAAAGATGACTTCGATAGCCTTGTTTGTCGTTCGCTGTGCACAGTGAAGTACACAAGGTACTATTACTAACATTGTTACTATAAAAACTACTGGGCAAGTAGAAAGTACTCAGCAAAAAACTGCTGAGCAAGAAAATACTTGGGAAGAAACTACCGGGCAAGAAATTACTGGGCAAGAAGCTACTGGGCAAGAAGCTACTGGGCAGCAAGAAGCTGGTCAGGGAGAAAGTACTTGGCAAGAAGCAACTCGGGAAGAAAGTATTTGGTTAGAAAGTACTCAGAATGAAACTGCTGGGCAAGAAACTGCTCAGCAAGAATCTGTTGGGCAAGAAACTATTTAGCATCAGGCAGGGTGTCCCTTCTACAGCTGCAGCTCCTGCCAGGCACTGAGCTCAGACCAACTGAGGGAGCTTATGCCATGTTCTGCTACTGTTTGTAACATATTATCCATATTATTAAATAATACATAGTATATGTTTGTATGTAAACTTTCTATCAAGCTTTAAAAACTCTCTACAAGTCCATTTCCCACACAAATCATTGAAACATTAAATCAGTTGCTTACCTTTTGATCCAGACTGTATGCCAAGATCCACTCCTCCTGCTTGGGGTGGAAGAGCAAGCTCTGGATATAGAAGTTCAAACGGTACTTCTGGTAGGTAGCCCCTTCATCAGAGCTGATGAGGATGCTGCTCTCAATCTCTGGATCACTAAGAAGCATGATCTACATAGAAAGATGGAGGGAAAGTGTTAATGGAAAAGTGAAAGTGAACATCATTTAAGAGAGAGGTCATACAGCACTGACTCCTATTAGATGTATTCAGAACATCACTCGAGTGTGACAGCCCATAGAATTAGGGTAGGTTTTAGTATTTCAGTTTCATTTTCTTTGGCAATTCATTTGCTGATTTATTTGATGATTCCTTATTTTCATTTTTTCTGGATAAATTCTATGAACCAAAGTTGATTTTGGTTGCTATAGGAACTTCAGGCAGCCACACCAGACTTTCCTGGACCATCTTCTGTCTACGTACTCTCTCCCCCAGTGTGGAATCCTGTCTCCAAAAGTAAACAGAGCACTCCTGAGATTTAAGGCTCATTATTTGGCAGCTTGCAGTGCTATGAATGAGAGCATCACCTCTCTCTGGAAACACAGAACACCTTCCTGGATCAGCTGCTGGCATCTGGGTATAGTCCACGTGCACATGTGCAAACACTGACACGATTTTGTATATCACACTCCCAGTTTGTAAGAGACATTCATTCAGTCAGTGAAAACATAATTTTCCCCAAGCACAGGAAAGTGCATGACCTCAATTTGTACAGGGAGGAAAACACTTCTGAGCTTCTAATTTTAATTAGAAAATTATTACCGATATTTCAAAATGGGTTGATTCTGCACTATCAGATGGCAAACTCTACATAAACATTATCAAGAAAAATGTTGTGAGAACATTAACACCATCTTATAAACATCTGGAGAAAACGACTTCACATTAAAGCAAATACCAGTACCATAAAATAAAGGCAAACAGTGGGAAATAAATTAGAGCTGTTCTAAACACAGCAGGTTGTTGATACAGCAGCTGAATCAAAGATAGAAACTGTCTTTCAGCAGGAAAACAGATCTAGGAATGGCCTTTTTCAGCTCACTGCAGAATGATCAGCTAGCTGAGATCCACTGCAGTTTTGGTTTTTATCCACATAGACTTCTTCTATCCAGCTTCACAGAGCTCCAACTTCAAGACTACAATAGGGAAATACATTAGTTTTGACAGCAAAAATCAGTTACAAGGAATGGAAAAACCCTCGGTATGTTAGACCTTCATCGAGCAAAAAATTTCAGTGCGTGTTTAATCTTAAGCACCTCATTAACTCCATGAAGTCGCCAAGGGAAAGGAAGTATAACATAAATGGCTTCTGATCCTTTCCATTAAGAAATGAAAAGCTGAACTAGAAGTGAACATTTTCCCAGGGCAAAGCCATCTGTATGAATCCAGCTTGATGCCAAAGCACCTTCAACATCTCTCACATACACCACTTCCCAGCCCCAAAATCAGTCTCTAGCCATTCCCATGGAAGCCACAGTAGAAGTCCCGAAGATGTGCACTTGCATTGTGCTCTGGTGCGTGGTCTGAGGAGCAAGAAACATTCCGACAGGCAACTGGTTTCCTGGGAATTAGCCTGAGAAGAATTCTCCAAGATCTCCACTCGAAAGGATGCTTTGGTACATTTCTTCCTTCTAATCAGATCAAAGTATCCATTTCATTTTTCCCCAAACACTAACAATTTCACAACTATTTGAAGCTATTTTTTCTGTCACTTTTGACTTAGGCTGCAAAGACATTTTATACCCCTGTTTGCCTAAAGCATATTGCCTGCACCAGAGAACTATAACATAGTTCAGTAAAAATTATTTCTTTATACAGAATGGAAGAAGGATGTAAGCCTGCCCATTTAACAAGACAATACAGAGAAATCTTATCCTGACAATAAAGGAAATTTCAGGAATAAAAATATTTTCCAGTTGATGTAATAAAAGATTACAAAGCTAACAATGTTGTATATTAAAAGGTCACTGCTGGAGTTCTGTCCTCAAATAAGAAGCACAAGACAGCTAACAGTGCCATGGACATCAAGTGGCACACACACAAAACATCCCCTCTGCCATTTCACACATGATTCTGCAGCACTTCAGTGGATAGCTCAAGAAATGGTCATATGAGACAAGAAATGCAGTATTTCCGCCAGATGGTTCACAAATCTGGCCAATTTGTTCTTCTGGATGCATAACACCACCAAGCCAGGAAAGGTGGAAGAACCTAACAACAGTCACATCTAGAGGTGACATCACATAAATTGTGCCCTGTGCCTTCACCCAGTGCCCACATCCACTCTCCACTTCAAATGGAGAAATTAATACCCAACATCTCTGTTGTCACCCATCCTCCCAGGAAAGGCTGGTCCCACACAGAGGATGGGAAAAGCAGAAAGCTCAGAGTGAATAACAAAAGCCCACCGCCAGCAACGCAGCTCAGCCTGGCACGTACATTTGTTATATGGCACACAGAAATAGAAATGTGACAGACTCTGGGCTTTTCCTTTTTTGTTATTTTTTACTTTTTGTCCTGGAAGCTATAGGGGGAGGGAACTTTTGGCAGGAGAAATAGCAGGACATTTGTCAAATCCCTGAAACTACCACTTCTCATTATGGGACCAGGACGAAGGATCTACCCCTGTAGTGATTTAGATTAATCACTTTTAATTAAGAGACAACAAACAAACTCCAGTCAAAATGAGCATTTCTGCCAGCTTCCTGAGTTGCCATTTATAATTGCCATAAGGAATAGCAAAGGAGCACTAGAGAGTTGTCAAATGTAATTTATAAGGGTTTAAGATCTAATCATTTTCTATAATATTAAATTAAATGGCAGACTTTATTTTAAAGGAAATTACATTTGGTCTTTCTACATTCTAGATTATTTATATATACATGCATGTATAAAATATTCCTTTCAGTTGCTTTTGTCTCTAGTTTAAGTGGAGAGGGGAAGGGCAGGCAGGACTGGTTACTGCCAGTGGTAAGTCCTTGAAAACATACTTGAGATGAGTTCGTTTATGCTACATACCTTCTCCTGACCTTCAAAATTCAGTGAGCAATGAATGGCAAGCACCAGACCAAACGAAAGAGGCTGAAAATCACACTAAACTTCAGATAGTTTCTTAGGAATGGATGCAGAGGAAGAGAGCTCTCTGGAACATGGTGCATCTCTTAAAGCAGGAGCTTTGGGGACATGAGGACACATACAGAGCTGTCCTGAATGAGCTCCAGGTGGGCTGAGCACTAGACACCAGTGAGAGCACACAGAAGATACGGAGAGGCCACCTTGCAAGAACATTAACTACAATATATGGACTGAGATCTTCAGTACATGAGTAGGAAACACATCCCGCTCTGAACACTTCAAGGGGATTTACCCCAAGAAATAAACAGCACAAGCTGCAGGCAGAAAGAATAAGGAGGGGAGGGAAGAATAAGGAGGAGACATGTCATACCTGTGCCTGCCATAATGTATTTGACACCCAAACCACAGCAGTAGTTAAGAGTCACTCAGATTTGTTGGACAGTGTGTAGGACTCCTAAAGGAGCTCAAATGCAGAAGTAGGGAGGAAGGAAGTGACACCATATTACAGAACAAATCCACTAAACAGTCATGCCCTCTGATGGGTCTAAAATAATAAAAACAAGGGTCAAATTTGTAACCTGAGTTCCTGCTAGCCAGATGAAAACTCCAGGTATGTCACTGGGTTTATGCACACACCTTCCATGGCATTGCTTTCACCCGGGTTATGTACACGTGGGCGAGTTGAGATGGTGGCACATTGCTCTTTTTCTGTGCCGGGGCAGCCAGGCACAAAGACAGCTGTGATTTGGAATACTGAACTGTACAGTAATGAGTGTGCAGTAACTGTACTCCTCTCACAGGCACAGTGCTACAACAGGCCCAGACAGGCATGGAGATACAGGCAGCCTGAGCACAGAGATCACAACAGAGCCGTGCTTTGTACACGGCTGAATTAGCTAATAAACCACCACTGGGCCACGAAAAACCAAAACAACATACCACATAAATGGCATTTTTATTAATATCAGCTTTCAATGAAAGCTTTTATTTTTCTCAACGAACATAAATTTTCACTGTAAATTACCAAAGCGCATCTCCCTAAATCAGCACAGACCAGTTTTATAGGTGCAATAATCTGTAGCAATAGTACCACTGAGCTACATTAGCAAAGGAGCACCAGAGAGTTGTCAAATGAATAAAGAAGGCAGGTTCAAATAAATGTCTTTTGTTCTGATAAATAGATAGACAGCATTAAACCATTGTGTGCTGCCTCCTGATTCTCCTCTTCACTTTAATGCACTTCTCATAAGCTGCCCTTCTCCTATGTTCTTTGTCTGTGTAAAAGGCTATTCTAAAAAGAAATAAACAAAAGAGTTTTAAAAAAATAAACAGAACCAATAGAACACCTAAAAATCATGCAAGCCTCCACAGCTTCAAAACAAACCCAGTTCCTTAGCAAAGTATTAGAATTTACTCTGTAGCATGCATTATCTTCTCCTACAACTGAAAAGGCAGTTTTGTCACAAGCACTGCTGCAAAGACAGAAAGTTGAGGTTTCATGTTTACAGGCTCATGGGGATTTCCACATTGAATGTGCTTGGCTTAAGAGTGAAGAGGCTTTTGGGTGTGGGGTTTTTGTTTTTTTTTTTTTGCCTCCTTCCACTAGGCTCTCAACTCAGAAATACTTTATATCCTTACTAAAGCCTGGCCACATCTACATCATCAATGACAAAAAAAATCAGATTTTACAAAAGAAAATTTATTTCATTTCTTTTGCTTTTCCAATTGGATTTAAAACACTAGGTGGTTGTATGGTCCCATGTCTCCTTCCCACAAAGTTTCATAGTAGCTTTGAGTTTAAAAAGCCAAAAAGTTTCAACTATTTATGCTGAAATGTCAACGCAATTGGAAGATTTTTGCTTTGTTTGGATTTCTGATGTCCTTTCCTCCTTTCAAAACTGAGAAATCAAAATCCAGTGACATTTAAAGGCTTAAAGACACAAAATTGTTTTCTTCCCTCAAAACATCAGTCCATCACAAGTTAAATATCAACTGTTTGGAACTCTCTCATAAGAAAAGTCATTTTCTACATTGAAGTATTTTAGATCACATGTTTGACCATTGAAAATTTCTCATTGGCAAAGAGTTGGTTATTCATTCCCCTCCCATTCTTTCTCTCTCCAACATCATTACTGCAATTACTTGCCCTGCAAGCTGAAGGATGCCCTCAGAGGTCTGAACACAAGCCAAATCTCTTAAAACAGAGTTACACAGTGTTTCTAAAGCCCTTCTCTGCCATTCTCATCGAGAACAGGTGTAATTCATTGCAAAGCAAATCTCATCCTTTTTTTCCTTACTTTCATCACTACATGCCATTTCAACCAAAAATCTTCAGTTCAATTAAATCAGCCCAATTCCCTCTGAGACTAAAAGGTGCTGGTACCACAGGTAACTGTCTACTTACCAGCAAAAGTAACACCCATATAAATCAGCTAAGCTAAAGGTGTCTTTGAATGATTTGCACTAGTTTAGAAAGAGGGTTTCTAGAAAGCAGACCGTAACTTTATACAAACTTCCATGGATATTCAGAGATGACTAAATACCTGCTCACTGCCCTGTAGATATGTTGACTTCTGCAATAATCAGGGGGAAATGAAAACAACCTCTGTTTTCTAGTCACCAAGCATATCATACAGGAAAAAATGGGACTGTCACTGATAAAACTCTGCTGTGGAGAGAAATCCTGTGTATTCACATACAAGCAAGGAAATTCATTCCATTATTCAGGGATCAGCAGATGTGACAAGAGGGACACCTGTCCTCCGTGAAGCCAAACAAGACACTTATGAAGAGGGCAACAGCTTTTATGTAATTTCTTACTTTGTGTCCCAAAAGGAAAATGCTCATTGCAAACCCTTGTGTTACAGAGTAGCCCAGGTTTCGGACTCCTTCTTCCTTCACGTGGCTAAAAAACTTGCTTAATGTTAAGGATAACCCGTGGGCATCAGTCAAGCAGTAAAGGGGCACTGAGCTTTCATGAGAGATAAATTGTCTGGACCTACCCATTTCAACTTCTTGTAACTTCACTTCTTATTGCCCAAAATTTAACATTAATGGCAGATTTAATTAATGAATATAGCACCAGATCACCAGCTCGCAGAACCATAGTGCTGTAATCTTAAAGGATGAAGTGCACTGCACTCACTTTATAAGGGTTTATGAAGCATGTGTTATAAAAGTACCTCAACCATAAGGCTTTTATACCTTGGCACTCACTTCAATACAATCCCATAAAACCCAAGCAATCTTTAAGTGTTAAAGGTGACTTTCACTACTGTATTTATTATTGGATAATGAAAAATGACTCAGACACCCATAGAAACTAAGCAATGAAATAAGAGTTTCCTGAGACTTTTGCATTGGGTCTGCATTTTATGTACCATGACCAAAGAACCCAATAGCTCTCTCAAGACATTTTAGACACTTCACACTAACCTCCCTCCAGAACTTCCTTCCCATCAGGAATTCTTTGTAATTGCAAAACAACCTCTAGTCTGCAGAATCACACTGCTTGCCACTGAACTTTTCAGACACCAACAACTGTTTCTGTAAGCATCCAAACCCCTCTGAAGGGCCTTTTCCATAGACCCCTCCAGCTGTGCCAGAGAGACTGACAGCTCTCCAAACCACCAAACTGGTTGGAGAAGACAGCAACACCATGGGGAACACATGCATGGGTTCCCCATGTTTGCAGCACTGAGACAGAATGTTCAGAGTACATGATGCTGTTCAGGTGACACACAGGTTCATCATCTCCAAAGAATGCTTTGTCTTTTGTAGAAGGTACATAAAGAAGAGAACCATTACCAGAAACAAAGTAATAAACTGTTAAAAAAATTCTTTAGCATAAAACAGCAGGGTTTTTCAGACAGGAGTGGGCATTGGTGGGGTTCATCAAATGAGTGCCACCAGCACTACCTTGCCTTCTCTGAAGAGATGCAAATCAGCCTACCACACTTGTTTACAGGCAATAACCCTGGTTAATCTGTTGTTGTCTTCTACTGTCTCTCATATCCAATTATACCCAGACTGAAATTACAATTATCTGTTCAGATTTGTAGAAAATTGCAAGAGTCTTTTGGCACTTCAGCCATACCTGCCATAAATTGCCATACCAAAACAAAACACTTCAGAGAATTCCAAGATCACACACTCCCTTCCCTATGGAGAGGCCACTCCATTTTAATCAGCACCTCCAGCACCTGCACAAGAGCACAGATGCACCATGCAAGAAGCCCTGAGGATCAGGAGCAAATTAAGGTTTAATTGCATATAAAGGAAGAGCTCTTCAAGGAAAAGCACTCTGCCATCCTCACTGGCAGGTGGGAAATGAAAATATATCATGGCTCTAAGACTTTGACAAAACTCAGAGCTAGGAAAAGAACACAGATACTCTAAGCCTGCCATCTGAACCTGCCCACAATGCCAAATCCCAGCCTGGATCCAATTTGCAAGCACAGGAGTGGACTAAGCCATCATAACGGACCCAACAAAGCAGAACACCTTATCTTTGTTTTGCTGCTGAGCAGGTCAGAACAACATGTCTCCTCTCTTCCTCTCGTCTTTTTGGCACTGGACACATGTACTTTTCACTTTTAATTACAAGGCACAGCAAGCATTTGCTTGTTAAATTTCAGGTGCCAGTGGGGATGGAAGCCATCCAAAAAGCATGTGTTTGACCTGGCAAAGAGTGACTGACTGGCAACAGCCACATGCTTGGTTGCAAAACCTTTTCATTGTCACAGCACGGCAGCCTTTATCCAAGGTTACTCCAAGCCATTATATTCTTGTTACAGCTGCACATTCTCCAGCTCCCCACAGATGATCGGAGCAAAATCCTCTGCCACAGAATTCCCACCTGCCTGAGGCCACGTCAGTGTTGTCCAGCTAATTTGCCAAAGGCTTTTCTGTGTCACAGCACGTTCATGCAGAGTTCTGCTGCACAAACTGCCAAATGGGTTACAAGCACCACCACAGGATTTGTACATCCACTTTTACCAGCACTTCTATGAGTGGACCATAAGTAGGAGAAACCTCCACTGGTGATCTCAGGCATCAACCAGTTCTTCCACACAAATACAAAGCCTCTGATCTATATTAATATATTGCTCTAGTGGCTGGTATTTCTGCATAGCATAGTTCTGCATGATGCCTTTTTACTCTTCACTCTATACAGGAAAGCCCCAGTTGTTACAATATCTCACACATTGTTTTGTGGTCACCAGTTTTTTTTTCTAGTGACAGGGAACGGCTTTAATCCCAGACTGTGTTCACAGAAAGAGAAAAGCAGCATTCACTGCTATAATTATATGTTATTTGAGTAAATGTATGGTTGTGCTTCTCTCCATAGAACTACAAAGTAATTTTCACCATTATGGTAACTTCCCATGTAAGCAGAAATAGTTACAGGAAATAATGTTATCAGTAAGGAGAGGCTGTGTGCACCACAGCTGCTGGAACTGAGAACACCATTTATATAAAAACACTCCTCTGATTATAGGTCTCACCTGGGAGAACACTTTACATGTGGGTATAAGTTTACTCACAGTAGTTGCCCCATTACAGAAAACAAAAAGATGTGCATGGATAGTTACTCATGGGGGTAAACTTTTGCAGCCTGTATTCAGCAGTCTATTTCATTTGAGGACACTAGAGTGTTTCATGACTCAATAGAAAAATCAAAAAATGTATGTCCCTTGAGGCCATTAAATCTGAATATAATTTTAAATGCATCATTGCTTCTCCTTTGCTTACCCACTTTATTTTTCTGCTTTTTTAGTCAGATTGCAGAGCGAACAAAGATAACAGTCAGCTTTATCACTGTTCACATTCAGATGCTTATAATCTATCTCAATTTACTTACCTGGCATCTATTACTCATGTCCCTCACTGTCCCTAATGTACTTCTCTTCCTAACATCTCCCCACTGGAGGAAGCTAAGATGATAGGAGAAGGTCTATCCAATTTCTGGATGCAAGGTCGAGGCCCCACAAAAATTAAAGTTCCAAAACATGATGGCATTGCAGTGCTCTGCATGGTAGCACTCAGCTCTAAGCTATCCACTGAGGCTGTAAGCTCTGCATGCTAAGTTGGGTGCCAGAGATTCAGGTGCTAGATATGGGAAGATGCCAGACCTAGATAGAGGATTCCAAACTAGCACCTCACTGGCTTTGACATTTTTCATTTAATAACTGTAATTAATGAAACAGTCTTTGCAGGTTTATGGCAGTAGTCTTGCCTGCAATTGCACACTGAGCAGGTGAGTGGCTGCCCCAGTGACTGAACCACAGCTGCTACAGCCTATTCAGTGTCAGAGTCACTGACACTTCACAGCCTGGGGAAAATCTTGTCCTTTCCTATCTGTACCCCTTCATGCTCATATGTGAGCTCTAGTCACTGAAGGGTTCTGAAGATCCACTGTAAGAGGAAACAGAATTGGAAGAGGGGTAAGAGTTTTATCTCCAACACAACCCTAACACTTTGGTTTTAGAATCAATTGGCAAACTTGCGAAAATTGTCAAGCTTACTCCATCTTTCCACCCATTTCCAGGTCCTGAGCACTGCATTCCTTGCACCCATTCCATTGCCTCTCAATCTCTGAGCACAGCTGCTCCAGGAGTTTTGTTGCTTTCTTGCAGGCATTTTTGAGGATCACGTTGGTCTGCCATGGGAAGGTTCCAAGGGAGACAAAAGATGTCAGATGAGCTTTTTCTATCAGCAACAGAGAATTAAAATATTAGAGGGATCACAGTAAAAGCCAGAACCAATCTCTCCTCAGAGACAGAAGGACTGGTCTAAGAGTTTATTGCCTAGATTTATAAGAAAACTACAAGCTGAGTTTTCCCTAACTGCATCTGTGCACCATTTAGAAAACCCCTGTCATTACTTTTGGAGTCCAGCAGCATCTGTCTGTATACAACGAAAAAAAAAGCATCTTAGAACCAAGAGGGTGAAGGGCAATGAACTCCCACTAATGCAAAAAGAAGCCTCAAGCACTCCACATAGTGAAGTAACTGTCTAAGATCCAGCTCAGCCAAGCTCCATGCTGAAGAAAACTAATTCTAACACAGCCAGAGAAGTGTTTCCAGGTTTCCCAGTGCTGCTTGGGATAAAATATTTTACCCAGCATTGATAAGGCCAGAGGTGAAATTGCAGTTACACTGTAAGAGGCAGGTGTGGGCATACACCACAAACTGAGGCTGTGGCCAGCAAGTGCCCTGCAGACTCTGCTGATCCAGGCTATTAAAATCAGAATTCACTCAGTAATGCTGAGCTTCTCCATTCTTCACTTTGCAAAATAATGAAATTAAAAGGTATTTTGCCAATTACTGCTGGGTTTGAGGTTGGCAGGGGGTGGTGGGAGAATTTTTCTCAAAGGGAAATAAATAAGTCTTGGTGAACCAGCTCTTATCACTAAAGATCAAGGTCAGATCATTATATGGTCTTCAAATAGACCCACCTGCCCCTTTTCCAAGAGCTGCTCTCCACCCATTCCATTACATTTCCCTCCTTTTAAATAACAGGATATAGTGACTCTCTATTATTGATTGATTATCCTGCTGTCTGTGAAGCACCATGCCCCTCCTCGTTAATTCAAAACTACCTCATTTTTCATACTTCATAAATTAATATATTATTGGAGCTGCAGCAGTAAATGAGATGGCCATGTTTCAGAGTGTGGTAAGGAGGATGGAGGAAGGAAAAAAGTCTCATAAAATTACCCTATATCAGGACGTGCAGCTGTGTTCACCCTGCTGACAGGCCATGTGGTTAATACAGGCAGCCGGGCACAAGGTGATGCCTCCTGACAGATCCTCTCGTCCCTCTAACCAAGACAAGGCACTCTGAAAGCTCACACAGCTCCACTCTGCCCACTTCATAAAAGCAATGCTTATGCTAGGTGACAAAACTGCATCTTTATTTCAGTTGATATTGTAACTCTTGATCTGTCCTTTAACACTCACTGTCTAAACTGGAGCAAAGCAACCTCTTGTTTTTCTAACAGCCTGCTCTGGGAACTCTACATCTGAATATGGATGGGACCTCTTCAGTTTTACCCCATTTCAGTCTTAATGATCTTGTAACATCTCCAAGTCTCTGTAGGGTCCCAAGGGGAGCAATACAAGGTGAAGCAGGCAGGGAGTGCAACAGGAGAGAGGGACTGAATTTTAGTCATAGAAATGCACCAGTATCCTGCCAAGTTTATCACTCTTACCTGGTAACCATCCTTTTGCTCCAAAAATTCTTTGTAATTTGGAATATAGAGGTGCAAAGATGCAAAATACAGATGTATCAAGGCACACAAGGACAACCCTAACTCAAGTTTTGTAATATATGAACTTCTTTTCCTTCACAAAAAACTGACAGGACGGCTTTCATTGTAAATGGCAGTTTCTATTTATACCTGTTTTCTAGCCCTCTTCCCTTCAGCCCCATTAAATAATGCCATATGGGAGTATTTTGTTAATTATCTCAATTGCATTTATTTTTAGAAACAGCTGACAAGAAATGTGTGTGGTTCAGTGGGTCTGGTGGGGTTTTTTTCTGTTTGTATTTAAATGTATCTGCCTCTTCAGAGAACTAACTGAAAAAAAAATCCCACCAGGAATCTCCAGTTTTCATATCCATGATTCAAAGGGACAGCCTTCCCTGGAGGGCAATGATCACATTGCTCCTGTTTAAGGCAGAGGAAAACTTCCGCTGGGGGTCTCGCATCAGTTTGGGTCCCAACTCTGTGTTGTCTGGTCAGGAAAATGGTCATCTCCCAGACCACAGATGTTGCAAAACCTCTGTTTTTCTCTACGATTTATGTGAAGCCAGAAATGGTAAAGTTAAGACCTGCAAGCATGCAGACTTTGTTCTTTCTCTAGGGACAGGATCCTACAGGTCAGGTCAGGTTCCAGTGGGCATCCGGCATGTCAGGGCTCTCAGTCCCTGACTGCAAGAGGGCAGAAAACTCTCACGGGAGCACCTCGACTAGAAAGACTCACAAGGAGGCATAATCCCCAAATATATTAGTAACAAAAATTAAAAAACACACCAGAAAAACACACACAAAAGACACAACAGAAAAATCAACGACAAAAACACCAACTTGGACATACTGAAAAAGTTTTAGAAGTACTTATGCCTTTATATCTCAGTCTTTTCTACTCACTGATCTTGAACCACGTTCAAAACACTAATAAACCAAGTCATCCAGCATCAGGAAACTATATATCTTACACAGGAGAGGCCAGAGAAACCTGCTCTGAAAAGGTGACTTTGCTGAATTCAAAATAAAAAACAGAAAACCCTTCAAACAAGAAATTCTTGAAGTCTTCTTCTTGAAAGTATTACAAAACATCTGTAACTCACTATTTCTTTCACACAGTTGCAGGTCACAGTTTTGCAAACATTTACAAAAATGAACTTTTTTCTCAGGTGCCAAATTCAAGCTGAATTAATTGGACACGTAGAGAGAATCCCACATACAACAGCACACAACACTGCAGCTTGTAGATAAAACATCATGTCACACATCCTCTCACTCTTCCATAGATGTTGTGGGTGACCTTGAGGAAATCATCTTTGCAACACCAGTAAGTGAAGAAAAATATTACTTCTTCATTCACATTTTATTCCTCTGTTTAAATTTTCAGTTCTGGAGATGGAGTGTGACTGTCCCTGAAGTGTATTTACGAGATGGATATGCTGAGATGTTACCCCGTTCACAGTCACATTCGTACAATCAACTGGTTAACCAGAGCAGGCAAACCTGAGCTCAGCTAAGCCAGGCACTGTGTTTCACAGCCTTCCTATCTGCCCCCATCAGCGCTGGAGTGGGTGGCATGGATTTTGGAGCTCTGGGAACATCATATAAAGCTCAGTGGGTCCAGAGAAAGAGTGCGCACAGAGACTTTTACAGCAGCCATTTGCAGGTCAGGTAATTTAGTCCCTGTTAATGGCAGCTGCAAAACCAAGAGCTATTTAGTGACTGCACTCCATTAGGCTGAAGGGAAAGATTAGGGATAAAAGACAGTAGAAACAGCTTGTTCCATCACTACTGCCCTGTGGCTCTAACTCAGCCCCATTGCCCCAGAGTTACAAATACGTTCTCGAGATCACATCAGCAAGTGCCAGTTTGCAGCACAGAGCCTTGATCACAGTGTCAGCACAATGAGGAAAAAGGGTCCAAGGAAACCTTCCATCTTCCTCAAGCCATTTGGGCTTTACTGCAGAGCTCAGTTCCTCACCAATAGCAGGGGATGCAGTCTTAGGAAAAAGCAGCAGATGATTAATGAGAGCTGTGGCTAAGCATGGCAGCTCAGTTCAGGTTGGGCTAGCAAGTATCAGGTGCATGCTGGAATCTCTGCCTCATCAACCTGACACGTTTGATGAGTAAGGAGAAAACAAAATGCTATAGAATTCCCCTTGGGAGTGTGTGAACTGAGAAATGAAGGCAAAGCCAAACTAAGTTTGAATCATGGTTCTGCCCTGAGGCTCCAATCACAGCTGAGGAATTCCCTTTGGAGATAGAGAAGCCCAGGACAGGTTTTGCTCTCAGTTACTCTCCAAGTGAGCAAGAAGAAATAAAGGGGAGGTCAAAGTGACTTGTGCTCATTTCAGGATCTCCAGTTTCTGTAAAGGGAAGTGTCACTCCCAATATTCCAACCAGCCACCAGTCAGGTACATGCATTCCTCTGCAATTACAGTATTGCAGACAATTTCTTCCTTCATTAACGTGAACAGCAACACAGCATTGCTCTCTGCCAGCTCATAAACAGTTGCTTCACTTCGCCCCCAAGAAACTGTACAGACACAAAAAAATCTAATTAGATTCATCTTTCAGAAGTTATTACTCTCTAAATATCTCTAAACGTTTCTCCTTCTGATGGGCCAAGTTCAGAGGTATGAGATGACTTTGGCTTTTACAGCTTCAGTGATTTGTACTGCCCCTCCATTTGGATTCTGTGACAACTAAGAAACTAGTCTGAAAAACCATTTTCTCAAAGCTATAACTGAGCTCCATAACTTTATGTCTGCTTTATTCTGTTTGCAACTTCTGTTCAAATAGCTTAGCTGGAAGGTCTACCTTTAAATAAAACCAAAAATGCTTTAGTTCTGGTATAAGGGAAAAATGGGGGGAGTCCTCATTTCATTCACTGCACCTGGGTGATGTTTCTGTTCAGACAGCCAGCATAAAAGCCTACAGACCTTTTAATTCTTCAAGTCATCACTTGCAACAACGATTATAATAGCTCAGGGGAAAAGCTAAAAACAGCTGCAGCCAACTGAATTGCAAAGCAAATTCATGAAGGAAGGTATTCCTAAGACATCAGAACTGTCATCTCAGATCTTAAATGCAATCAGGGCCTCCAGTTTATCCACACCTTATCTGAGCAATACTCTATACAGGAAAGTGAGGTTGATTTGCCAGAGTTGTTATTCTCTTCCTTCTTCCTCTCTTTCTTTTAATTATCTTTTTAACTCCATCTCCACCTCCACAGTATTCCCAAGAGTAGAGATAAAAGTTTCATAGTGAGAACTGGGTTTTCAACTAAACAACATCTTCGCCAAGAATGAGCACTCTTTACAGAATATTTCACAGGAAAAAGTAATACCTAAAATCTGTGGTTCAACAATTCCTTGAGATTCAAAGTGGCACCTCTGTGCCTGAAAGGAGCAGTGCTTCAAATACATGGGACATCAATTCTCATCTTCTTTCTTGCACCCTTTTGGAAGGGCTTTACATCCCTCTGTGAGGCATCAGTTGTAAAATGAACCTTGTTATTGACAACCAAGAAGAAAGCGAATGTTCTCACAATGGGGGATCTTACCCAGCAGACCAACTCATGCTAGAAAATATGGAATCACAGCGCTTCAGCTCCAAGCAGTGACATTTAGAAGTGCAGCCAGTTAAGCAAAGAATCACAAGCTTAATATTTTGTGGAAATTATTCCATTTTCTAACAGAATTTTTTCAGCAACCATAAAGAAAAGAGAATCGGGATAAAAAAGAAACTGGAAATTTAAAAAGTCAGGAGAAATGTTCCTACTAAAATAGAAGAGATTTTTCCCTTAGTGTTTTGGAAGAAATAAACACTTTTAATTCCCAGACCACTGTGAAACTCTGCCTCTAGTAAAATGTAACTAACACCCAAAATACAGCTTTAAATTAAAGGTCAGCAGGGAACCGAGAGCTCTGCCCAGCAGAGAGTGAGCAGCTTTTTGTCATATCCCCAAAGAAAGACAACAGGCTACAGGGTAGAAAAGCCAAAGATAAGCATTTTGCTAATTTCAGCTTTTCAGAGCACTCAAACATCTGCTGTTAAATCCCATTCATCTGTAAGGAAGGGGTGCTGCTAAAAAAATATGAAATTTTCTCCATTCTAAAGTTTACCACAAGTTATCTGCTTGTTGTAACCTATTTTGCAACTGGACAAAGCAGATGCTTCACATGTGGTCTTTCTCTCAGGCCAACAACTGGGTGGGTAGATGCACTAAATAGGGGAAGATGTGCCCTGGAATACACTCTGCCTATTAGAGAATCTTCATGGGTTTGGAAGTGTCAGCGCTGCAGGCACTTTGCTTCTCACCAGAGCCCAAATCAGGAACTCTTAAGAAAGCCAGTTCCCAGGACTTCAGAGCTGTGTGACTGCTTAGGGCAAAGATCAGCTGGAGCTTCCCAGCAGGAAGGAGAGCTCAGTGCAGGTTTTCCTGATGCAGACACAAGTGCCTATTGTGCAAGTGAGAGGAGAAACAGCCCAACCACCTGCAGGAGAGATCCACCTCTGGCAGTTTTAACTCCCAGCAGCAGAGGCTTTCCATACACTGGCAAAGCGTTGTGAACCCCTGAGCTGTTAGTTCCTAGGGGAAGGGAATTAGCAGTGTGACAGCTCCACGGGAAGATGAAGTAGTCCTGGCTCAGGGCAGGGAGTGTTTTGGCTACAATGCAGCCAGTCTGCGGATTCACAGTGCGCTGCACAACGCCTGGCAGATCCCTTCTGCCAGCACCCAAGGTGCTCTCAGAGCACCAAGCTGGCCCTGACCACTAGGAATGATACCTCTCAGGTATCACAGCTGGGAAATAGAACTCCCAGCAGCTTCCTTTGATAGGTGCATGTTGTAATATTGATTTAATCATAGCTGCAAACTTCAAACTGCACAAGGGGAAAGTGCATTTTCCCAATAACTTCTGCGATTTCTAGGAAATAGGCCCCTTCCCAGAGCAGCCATCAGCAGGTTGGGCAGCACCTGGAGCAGGCAGGAGCTCTGGGACCCAGACCTGCACCACAGCCAAAGTCACCCCAGGTCAGTCTTTGCTCTGTGCCTTGGTTAACACTGCTCATGAGGAGGGTGGGGTGGGTATCACCCAGCAGCAGCAACATGTAAAAGCCAGGAACAGCTACAGATTAAACATGACCTCCAAGAAATAAAGCATAGGTAGCCCAAAAATATTAAAATATTCCCACCTAAGTTTTTCAAAAAAAGAAAACAGAAACGAAAGGCTTTTCTGTTAAAATAAGAAAGCAAAATGCCAGCTTTTAAATCCCCATACCTCATAATTGAGTTCAGGGTTATGCCACAATTCAGGTAAATGATGTTTATATAACTGGCATTTGGCTGAACACATAATTCCTATTTAACAGCTGAAAAGAGGCATTTTGGGTCTTCAAAGAAATCTGACAGGTAATTCCCACTGTAGTTCTGCAGGGTAGCTGAGAAGTAATTATCCTTCTCACTAGTAAATCAATTAGGAATGAATGTATGGAAGGCTTTTCTCCTCCTCCAAGTAAGCGCTAATCCTCTAAGCACTAATGAGCAGACAGGGCCAGCAGCAATGTGCAAACCCATCAGAAATCGACAGGAGCCACCAGGCACGGAGCAGGAGCTCCAGTCAGTGACTGGGAGTGAGTGCCTCAGCAGAAAACACCTTGCCTGGAAAGCTCTGCATGGTTCATGTGTGCACACAGGCTCCGTGCATGAGAGGTATTGTTGGTACCTCCCTCCCCACTCACTGCCTCAAACAGAGACCTCTCTCGCAGCTCACAGGACATCCTGCATCGTGTTCAACAAGGCAACGCTTCTGCTGCAGGTGAAACACAAAGGACCTGGGCTTTTTCTGCTGGGATGCAACTGATTCACCTATTCCTTTGTGATTCAGTATTGGCAGCTGCCCTTAGCAGCTCAGCAAAATCATTCTGCTTACTCCCCATGCCACAGGAATAATATTCACCCTGAGATACTGGGAGAAGACTACAACCCTAGTGCATTTTTTGCAGCACATAACCCCAAAAATCTGTAAGAGGAGTGGTGGGCAATAAACCCAAACCTGAATTTGACAAATTGCAGATGCCCCAGTCCAGTGACACCTTGTTCAGACACTTCTCAAGTGCTACATGAATGTCTGGAATTCTTTTGATGGTTAACAAATCAGAGTGCAGACAGAGCAGCTGTTTAGCCATGCACAGTAACACTGCTCATATATTTAGCAGAGGTAGAAAGAATGGAAGCAAGTTGTTCCCACAGCAGCCAGCACTAAAGCTGGTTTCCTATGAGTTTTCCTTACAGCTTGTCTCTACATTTCATGAGAATTTTCAGAAGGGATAGGAAGGGCACAGATAGGTCCAGAAATCATTTCCTTAAAATAGAAAACCAAAAAAAATTTCTTTTAAATGTCTAATCTCAAGTAAGTAAACAGCAAGTAAAGATAGGCCTATATGCCATTACATGATGAAATGTAGGTGGTTTTAATTAAAAAAAAAAAAGAGACTGCTAATCTGTAAAGCTCAGTAGCCTGAGAAATTGCTAGAAGATAATAATATATCCTCGTACTCTGATTTGTGAGGGAGTCTTTACACCAGTGACGTAGGATTTGTAACTGAGCATATTGCCTGTGCTTTTGGGTGGGCAGAGTTGCTTTGGAAACAGAATGAAGAAGAATTAACTCTTCAGTGCCCCCCATATTGGATATAGGACAGGTGTAAAGGCCAGGAAGAGGTCACTACAAAATCTTAATCTGTTTTGCTCAGGGAAAAACAAAAAGGTAAAAAAAATAAATAAATAAATAAATAAATAAATAAATAAATAAGTCACGATAATTGTCACAATAGTTCAGCTCCTGCAGAAAAACAGAAGCTGAACTCTGGTCACTACATTCTTCCTCTTCCCTGTACATCTAAACACTCTCAGTAACCAGGGCTATGTCTGCATTATGGTTGCATACACTGAAATAATCAGTCCCAAAACATCTGTAGACTGACCAGTGATGGAAAGCACCACAGTGATAATAAGGACAGTACAAGTAGCAAGTTATTGGTCTCCATCTTTTGATGGAGACAGGATATGGGCTGTTTGGAAGTGATCAAGCCAAATTTGTTGCACTGGACCTCTACACTGTCCAAACACAACTTCACTGTCAGCAATTAGCTTCGTGCTGCAGCCCTCCCACAGTGATTTCTGTGGGTAGCTGAAAGCATCTTTATCCCACTACCTCCCCTGAATCAACACAGGCAATAATTTTAAACCAAAAACGCACTGAGTTGCAGTTCCTGGGCTGTGCTTGTGTGAGCCAGCTGCAGCCCTAATTGCATCATGTGGGAAGAGTGAGCAGGGGGTTGGAAAGCTGTGACCTCATCTTCTCTCCTACACAACCAAATCAAATTGTAGGTCTTCCACCCACTCTCACAGGCATGTTCTGCTTTCAGCCCCCTTACATGATGCAACCAAAGAAAATGTCATTTACATCTTTACCTCCAAATGTGGGGAGAAAGAGCCAAAGGCAGAAATAAATCCCTTTTACTCAGTATTTCTAATAATAATGAGACGCAAGGCAGGGAGATGTGTAATAGCCAAAGCCAGTGTAAGCAAGGAACCCAGAAATATTTGTTCGAGTTCTTTAAAATTGTAACAGGCGAATGCAAATAAAAGCAAGCTTTTTACTTCTCTAGAAAGTTCAGAAGGGAATTAAGCACTTCATCACTATCACAAATAAAGCAGCATCAGTTCTATGGGATTCCATAGAATCGCACCAGTGCAACTTAGACAGCAAATTCACACTCCTGTGAATTACTAACAGATATCACTTCAGGATCATAATTCCTCTCAGAATGCTGTAATTCTGTTTCTATAGCTACCAGTGCAATGGCTCTCCCTTACCTTCCTCTTGTTAGTAGGACTGACATACAGGTAGCTCAGCACTGTCTTCAGGCCTACTTTGTCATTTAGCTTTTCATAGGTAGTGCCATAGTCTGTTGACCTGGAGAAAAGAAGAGACAAAAAGAGTTTATGTCATTATTAAAGCTCAGGGGAAGGGAATGACTGTGTGAATAGATGCTTCAAGTTACAGTTTGGGCATTATTATGGCTTAAACCACAAGATTTTATGTTTCATTCAGGGTGGCCAGCAGAAAAGACACAAAAACTTGAGTCCTTTGGGGAAGCAACTAATTCTGCATTCATTGGTCCTACACATCTGGGGAGCTGTGGTGCTCCCATGCAGGTGGACTCTGGGGTCAGACTCTGCCCTCATGTGCCAGTGTGGGATTTCAAATGATATCTACACATAAGAGGACTCTGATGTCAGCAGCACCCTTAGTACAAATTCTCTTTTCAGACAAATTCAACATAAGAATCCAAATTAAACCCAACAACAACAGTTTTATTTAGATAGGTTGATTTTTGACTTGAAGATGGGAATCCAAATGTGGCTCAGAATTGTAACAGCTGAACTCATGTCTAGATAAAAATGTGCCTAAACTGGCATCTTGAGTCCTCAGTCACCCCCATCCTACTTTGTGCCAGGCAGTGGATTTTTCTGAGTTACAGAGACAGATTCAGGCCCCTACACTAGCAAATCCCACCCAGAGGAGCAGATGATCTGAGGGTGGTATCACCCATTCGTGACTGGGGAAAAGGGCTGCTTCGTCACAGAGGGTTTTCTGTAGTGTCCTCCTCCTCATTTGTGGGCATGTTTGAAACCTCACTGTCCTGCTTGTTTCTCTACTGTTTTCATACTTTGTTTTCCTAACAAGATTTTTTCCTACCAGAACAACCCAACAGCTACTCCACACAGGATCCCACACTTGAAGAGTGCTCAGCACCAGCTCCTTTAGGAGGGAGGGGTGTCAGACCCTGCCTGAAAAGCCCTCCCACCCCATGCAAAGAGTGGGGAGAGCCTGGCTCCCAACCAACTCAGCTTCTGTCATAGGGACAGAGCAAACACAGTCCTCAGCACATGGACATGGAAAGGTCCTCATAAAAATCCTACCTGGACACATCTACAATTCTATTAGGGTGGGAATCCATGGCCCCTGCCCTCCTCTCTAATAATGCTTTTTACTGGACTTAGGATAAGAGAATATGCAGTAATTCAGTGCCTTTCCCAGTACCAAGTTCCAGTAATTTGGCTTCCTAAGTTCAACAAGCCTCTAGAATTTGCAGCTTTAAGGTTCTGCTTGAGACCAATCCTCTGCTCCTTTTCTGCCTGCCAGAGAAATGGCCCAAGCCACTTCTGGCATCACAATGAACAGTGCAACTCATGTGGCTGGAGAAACTGAGCAATGCCAGGGCCTGCCCCAGCTCTGTGCTTTCCTTGCTGCTAGTGGAGTCCAGAGGGACACCAAAAGGACCAAGCCACAAAACCAGACAGCTGATTTCAGACTTCCAAGTAGTAGGAGTTAGGAACTCAAAAGCTTGCTTGGTTACTGATGTGGCTCCAACACATTTCCTTCAGTGCATCCTTCAAGGACAATTCCTAAACACTTTGTAAAGTCCTTCTTTCCTTAAATGGGTTGAACCAGCCATTCTCCTTTGAGTAGTCAGCAGTCAGGGTGCTTCAGTCTCAAACAACTTCCTTGTGTTTTGGCTAACTCTTTAATTCAAAAATAGAGCTAATACTAGCTCCATTTGCACTTACCACTCTTCTGTTCTAATGCACAGTAGTACCACCCACTGGGATCACAGAGATATACCCCAAAGAATATGACAATAATGTACTGTATTTTCACAAAATTTCTCCACCCGAAGTATCTGAAGCTCTTGTCTCACTGGGTATCAATACCAAATGAACAAACAAACAAACAAATTATAGCAGCCTTTCCTCTCCAGCCAATCTTGAAACTGAAGCAGCTTTATTAATGAAACTGAATAATCCAGGACAATTAATTCCAGTACATGAATTTGTAATGCATCCTATAAATGCAAATTCAAAGGTCAGGAATCCTCAGGTAACACTAAGCTCCAAGCAGAGGATAACAGACAGAGGGCAAGCAGAGGAACTTCCTTGATCTTACTCTTCCAACAGCACTGCAGCAATGAACAAGACACTTTTGTGACTACACATGTACCAGCCACCAGCCAGAGAAAGAGATCACTGGTTTCAATCGGCATCAAAAGAGAATACAAATAACAGTTTAATATTCTGACAGAGCTACTTTGGGTTTGTTCTCTGAGTAATTTTAAGATCTCCCAAAATGCTTTGCACTTCTAAAGATGCAGGCTGGATGCCCTAATGACTTTTTCTCATTAAACCATTATCACTCATTGCATTTGCCCTTTCAAAGGATAGCTAGAAAGGAAGTAAGATCATTATTTCGTTAGTTTCTCTGAGGCTTGCTTTATTATCATGACAGTCACCACTGGCTTCACAGAAATGTCTCAAAGGATATCACAATAATATACTGTATTTCCACAGCACTTTTTCTAGCCAAATATCTAAAGCTTTTGTCTCATGCTAATCCATTCAAACTAACAAAGTCCCAAAAGCCATACTGGGAAATTCTATCTCTATTCTAGAGATGAAGAAGCTGAAAGCTTGCATAGGTAATGATTCATTTTTTCAAAAGCAGGCAACTACAATTAGCCATTTCAGCTTCTGCAATCATCTAGTGTAAGGCTCAACTCTACCACCAAATTGCCTAATTAGAAAACAAGCATTAAAAAAAAAAATAAAAAATTCACTGCTAATTTTAGCTACCCAAGCCTGAACATTTAAAGAGATGTGACCCACAGGTGGAACAGAAAATTTTTGAGTCGGTTTTTAATCTTCACTTGAACCCTTCTCCTTTACTAATTACTTCTAATTCCAAATTGACTAGCCCAAATTAACTACATCCTTACAGTTGTTTGACACTACAAGCAGATTGGATACCATTTTCTTCCCATTCCTCTGGTCACAATATGATCCCCTCCCAAGCACATTACTAAAGTAGTGCAGGGGAAGAAATGTTGTACTTATATCAAAATGACAAAAGACTCAGTGATATGAAAGGTGGTTTCCATGAGTCACACCCCAAATGCCTGCCTTAACTTTGTTTGGGCCTTTAATGGCAAACTGATCCTGCCTACCTGGTTCTCCTCTGGGCTGCTCCACTGAAGCCATCCCTGGAATCTCATCACCTTGGAAGGTTGTTACTGCCTGCAGTCTCAAGCTGATATTTGCACATTGCTTCTAACCATACACACGTGTACACATAAACGTGTTCTTAACAATGTTTTCACAAAATGCACCTCAGTACACAGCACAGAAACTCCTACAGTACAGGACTAGGGATGTTACAGTGGAACTGATGCCTAGAGAGGCTGAGCCAGAAGGCATCAATTCTTCACCTGTACTCAGCACCAGTGAGGCCACACCTCGAGGGCTGCGTTCAGCTCTGGGCCTCTCATTCAAGAAAGTCACTGAGGTTATTCAGCCTGGAGAAAAGGAGACTCAGGGGTGACCTTATCATTCTCTACAACTGCCTGAAAGGAAGGTGCAGAGACCTGGGGGTCAGCCTCTTCTCCCAAGTGACAGGACAAGAGAACGTGGCCTCAAGCTGTATCATGGAAAGTTCAAGGTGGACATCAGGAGGAATTTCTTCACCTAAAAGCTGATTATACATTGGAACAGACTGCCTATGGGGACGGTGGAGTCAGCATCCCTGGAGGTGTTCTGAAAGGGGCTGGGCATGGCACTCAGTGTCATGGTGCAGTTGGCAAGGTGCTGTTGGGTCAGGTTGGATTCAAGGATCTCAAAGGTCTGTTCAAACCTAATTGATTCTGTGAAATGGACTCTGGTCATATGTCACAATCCTGTATAAACTCAGTCCATGTGTTTTGTCCCACGTGTCTGTAATAATATGGGTTTGGCTATGTTTCTGATGATGACCTTGAAGGTCTAGGCTGCATCAGACTTTTGCTCCTCACCAAATTCTGCATATTCCATTGGGAATATAAACCAAAAGCAAGGTTTGTAATGTAGTGCTTAATAGGCATACTGTAAATTCTCCCATAATTATATTCTGTTTTAAAGGGTTGGGGGCAAAAAAATCCCATCTGCTTGACTCCATTGCCCTCCTGTGACAGGCACATGTGTTTAAACCATCACTGCAACATCCTCCAGTCTGGCAGAGCAAGGTGCAAGGCACACACCCAGGCAAAAAAGCTTCTCTACACAAAACCTGGTCATAACTCAGTGCTCCACAACCTAAAAACATCCATCTTGCTCCTCTGAGTCTGAGCTGCTCTGTGAATCCAACAAACTGGCCTGAGCCAGCAGACTTCGTATTGTGATTAGACTTTCTTGGTCACAGAGATGAAGTAGAGGTGTGGAGAGAGAGAAAAAATGCCATGTGAATAGCTTTCAGAGGAGTTCTCTGTGACACTTTCCATCTCAGGGCTCTGTTAGACAGAGAAAGGCAGGTTTGTTTGTTTGTTTGAAATCTCAGCTATTCAGCTATGGAGATAGGCTGTAAAAGATATATCAGTCTCTCAGGAGAAAAAGAGCTGAAAATGCTGGCACTGAATGACTGGGATGAAGAATAGAACGTCCTCCACCACCCCTCCTGTCAGAGGGTTTCTCCTCTGTGCTGTGGCTCTCTCTGTGGAGAGAGAAAGAAAATCTAAAATCAAAATCACACTTTTGATTTTAGATTTTCAGCCATTTTCTAAGCTTTTTCTAAAGCCCAGAGTCCCACTACACATACCTGCACAGCCCCACACTCAAAACTGTGTGGAGGTACAGCTCTGCTTAAATGAGCAGAAGAATATCCCAAGTGTCTGTGCACTTCAGAGAGCAACAGGAACATGCCAGATTAATATTTGCTTCACTTCTCATGGGCCTGCAAACTGTCTGCCTGCAGCGTGCTTGTCTCTTCATACCCCCCAAACAACTTCTTGCTTTTACTCATTGGCCAGTTTTCTCCCAGTTTGGCAGAAAAACAAAAACCCAAGAGGAACAAAGTTTGTACAAGTTTCATGAAAATCAAGAGCCAGCAAAAGGAGAGCAATAATGAGGGCTCTGAGAGAAGCTGCAGCATGAAAGTAAATCCCATGAAACATGAGAGAAGGCACATCTCTCTGAACATCCAACTGCAGGAAAACATTCAAACACACCTCACATATTAATACACTACAAAGAACTCAACTGCACAACACAGGAACTCAGGCAGCCAGTCTTCCATCACTTGTGAGACATGTTTCCTTCTTTCCCTTTCCCTTCCTCCCCTCAAATTACCCTCCCTGAGATAAAGGCCCTTTTCAAGCTATGACACACTGAGGAAAGAGCCCTCCTGAGTCAGAGTCCAGTGAGGCAGTGGCCAAAAAGATCTACTATTACCACTGCAAGGCTGTCTGGTTGATGTGGTCACACACACACATTTTTGCTGACAAAATAAAATAAAATTCAAAGCCAAACAAAAGCAACAAACACCCCACAAAACAACAAAACCCCCACAAATAAGTAAAGCTTGAACAAAACAAAAAAGCAACTGACAAAAATCCATAAAAAACCCGTTTAACTAGATCATGGCAAAGGACCTTTTAACCCCACAGCCAGGACACCACTGGTACTGTTATCTGATAGCATCAAAAATTACATCAGTGGAGGTAACAAACAAAATCTAATTCTTAGTTCTTCCCTGTCTGGAGTGGACATAAGTCTGGATGTGGATGTTTTATAAGAGGGGTATCCACAGAAGCCCTGTGGAGCTAAATCTAACTAAGGAAGTTCCTGTGTGTGTAGCCTGAATCAGCCAGTTAAGAGAGCATAACATTTGCTGAGAGCTTGTTCTTACCCAACCACGAGTTTAGTGACTGCCATAAATGTAAAACCAGAATATTTTACAGTTGCAAGCAGCAAGAACTACCTCCCTTTGTTTTCATCCTAGCAAAGGAAACTAAGGGCCACAATGAAAGCCTGGGGACGTGAACAGAAATCAAGCAAGCAGGTGCTGCTGTAATGTCCCAGCCTACAGCAACATCATAGACTTCCTAAATTGAAGATGATGTCTTAGCATGCAAGAGCCATCAGTGGGCTTTTAGTTCCATAAACCTGTCTAATCCCACAGGGAAGCTTCTGGCAACTTTGCAACCACAGGGTATTCATACACCACAGCTCTGTGCTGTATGAAGAGAGGCTCCCTTTTGTTTTAACTGCTACCATTTAACAAGTACAAAACCATGGAGCCCATGCTGCCATTTGTGATTTCTCCAATTGTCATATTCTCCACAGATCTTTTTTTTTCTAGTCTCAAGACTGCCTGTTTATTCAGCCACTTCTTGTACAAGCTATTCATGCCTCTGATCATTCTATGACTAGTTTTACTAGTCCAATTACATCTTTTGTCATGGATGCCTCAGGGACCAGTCTTTAAAAGGAAAATCTTCTTGCAAGAAAACCCCAACTATCCAAGTATATCAGCACAGACCCAGAGTATTTAACACAATCTAAATAAAACCACTTTTTGCCATAATATACAAGGTTTTACATTCTCAGTACTTCTGGAACCATAACCCACCAGTTCTAGAGGACTTTCAGTTCCATAAAGTTTCAAGAGTCTCTAAAACCAGAGATCCCACTGGGGAAAAACAAGTTCAAGCAGATCATAGTTTTGGCAATCTCTCTTGAAAATTTTTTTTTTTTTTCTTTTAGTTTGCATGTCATGTAAACAGCAGAATATTCACTTTAGTTACTACTATGATCCCAGCACCCTTCCTCCACTCCCTTTCTTTTTTGATTAATGGTGATTCCCATCACCAAACATCCAAGACTTGAAGATGACCTTTGTTGATAAATTTCCATCTACAACAGAGTGGAGACTGGCAAGGAAAAATGAGCTGCCATGATGCACTAGTCATTGTGATTCACAGTTCAAAATGAAGGTGAGAAGAGATAAGAGATAACTAGGAACACTGGCTGCCTCTTTTTTTTTTTTTTTTTTTTTTCCAGATTCTCCTCTTTATTTTTTTATAGGAAAGGTATCCTCTTTTGTTTATTCCATATGAGCCTTTGGGAGGACACTGGATGTCTCAGAGGTTTAACAAAAGATACAGAATATTCCAGCTCAGGATTTATGGCAAACATAACACAGGAGCTGCAAATATCAGTCACAATTCTAGTGGCTGATTGCTCATCAGCATTTCATCTGATCACCATCACACAGGGCAGGGGGCCTGCTCACACCAGTCATTTCCTAGCTGAGATGACTACTCAGATGGGCATGAACAGCCCATGGAGATGCAGTTTTTGTCTATTAACCCTACAGCGATGTTTGCATGCTGCTTGCTCTTGTCCTGTAGAAACACAGCGATGCTTTAGATATCCCCAGCAACCACTGACCACCCAGAACATGACACAGGGGGCCTAAAAGACATTCACCATGAGAAAACAGGGTGTCCTTCCCCAGTCCCTTCTCTTTTCTGCACCCTTGCCTTCAGGCACACCATTTCTGTGGAAAAGCAGAAGTAGTTTCAGATCTAAAACATTCTGTAGAACCACCCGAAGAAGCAAGACCCTCTTTTGAGATGGGAAGAGGGAGGGCAAGGGGATTGCAGGAATGGCAGAAAAAGTGAGGGATGCTTGGCAAAGCAGAACTAAGAGTCCCGAGATAAACTAAAAGAAAAAAACAGCTTGAGCAGCAGAGTGGCATTCCCTGCTCTAGGACATTTGCAGGCACTATACCTCAGCCACTGTGGGACACAGATTTGGCTAAAGGCAGCTCTGAAGCTCTCTCAACATTTTGCTCTTACCAAAGAATGTCAAACTCTGCTCTGAAGCAGAAATAAACCCACCCCAACTGATGGATCCTGGCACCTGATAGCAGGCTAAAGCCTGTACTATAAAAGCCTGTAGCAAAGAATTCTTTCAGAGAACCTGGGAACCTGATCAGAGCAAGCTGCAGGAGTAGTGGTTACTAAGCTTTGCTTTATACTCTCTCTGCTGCTGAACAGCCCACAGTAAGCAGCCACAAAAGCAACGAAGGTTGGTGCCTCCTACTGTGAAACTGAAATAACTCTACTCCTCCATTTGTAAGATTTCATCTCTACCATGGCCATTTATTTCATCTTAAATTTAGCCACCTACAAACTAGGTAGCACTAGCTCGCAAGCCTGTCCACATTTTTTTTTGTACCTATAGACAAAATCTGTGAACTGCAATCTGTACAGAGCATGCTTTATTCACCCTAAAATCGATGAGGATATACTCTTAAGGTGTCTTCCACCCCTCAGTGTAAAAAGAGACCAGAGCAACCAACATGCAACTAGCACAAAGCAAGGTGTATCTCACCATAAACGGGTTAGAAAATTGAGTGCACTGAGCTGGCAGTAAAAATGAAGGGGAAGGACCTCAGCCATCCTAACTGAGATCAAAAGTTCATGATTTATTATAATGTTCTAGTGCTCTACATTTTAAATGTTATTATTCTGGATATGTATGAGAATTACTACTAGAAGCAGGTGCCAAATGGTATCAGCACTCCACTGTGACTTACACAATCTATCGCATTACAAAATGAAGAGAGCAGAGATAAGCAGAGAAGTATGATATGGATTTCCCAACAGCTGCTGGCAGCATAAAGAATATAAACAGAGACCTGATAAAATGTGAATTGGCTTCTCCTCAAAAGCTGGGCTAAACCCTTCCCTTCAGTGCATGGTTTTCCCATTGCACCACGGATGAACTGGCAATCCTTCTGTGGCCAGGCAAAGCTGGTGCCTGCTGGCAGGAGTGGTACCTCACAGAACCTCATCAGATGAGGTACAGACACAACCCAAGACAGAGTTCAGCCACCTTGAATCAGGGGCAGCCTGGAGCTTAGAGAGCCTGACTTTCCAAGGGCCTCTACTTTTCCTGCTCTGGTCATTTCACTACTGTAAAGTCCATGTAAAAGCATTACTTCTTTACAGCTCTGAAGAATTACACTTCATCATTTCTTATTTCCTATTCATACTGTCTAAAAGATCTAACATATTTATCATGCTCTTGATTCTGATGTATTTTAATTTTCCAAAGAGGTGTTTTATGCATCCCTGATAAGGCAGCATATTGATTTGATTCCAAGCACTTGACTGACTCAGCATAAATGGCCTTATCAACACATATTCAAGAAATTTGGTCTAGAGGACACTTTAATAGCCTCAGAGATAAAAGACAGCTTTGATGACAAAGCCTCATTAATTAATCAGATATTAATTAGATAATTAATTAGAAACAAGGCCCTTCCCAGGCCCTTTTCTGCTTTTATTACTATAGCTAAAAATGCTTCTCTAACGATTCTCTGAAGTAGCTAATCATTTTAATTTGCATTACTTTTTAGCAAAAGGAAGCACTTTGAATGTAGGATTTTGTGAAGCAGTTCTAGAAGTTCCATTAAACATCTATTCTGTGCATATTTAAAATGGAACTTCTCTTAAATACGTCTTGAACAAAATGTCAAGGGGAGACTATGGAACTGTCCCCTCCCTCAACTCTCTATTTTTGTGGTAGATGTGGATGACAAACAATTCCTTCCAACCACACAGAGAATAAGCACACTCTGGGCTATGCAAACTACCCTGACAGGAGCTCCCCATGCCCTTCCAGGAGAGGGGGACGGGTGACTCAAATCTCAGTTTCCCAGCTGGGGATGTACACATGTGTCCACTCATGCCCCCTGGGGAGGTGGGTTACCCAAAACTTGCTTCTGACACTGTCTGCCTGTTTTGGCACCAGCGGTAGGCAGAACTGTGGGGACATTTAGATGAACCTGAGTCATCTCTAAAATAACACAAGGCATGATAATTTTTTCAAGCCATCAGCAAATCTTTGCAAAACTGATGTAATTAAAAAAGAGGGCAGTGATAAAGATAGTTTAGTCCAGTTCCTTAGACACAGATATTAAAAATTGCAGACAATTCCCAAACCAACTTTTACAGTCAGCCTGCAGCTCCTTCCAGTCCCTACCTCAGCTGACCCCTCTCCCACAAGCCTTATGTCTACCCCTACTTGTGACCCACAAAGGTTACTGTCCCCAGCAGCACACCCACACAGTCTGAACATAAATACCACAGAATCCTGCCTGACCTCAGGCAAGGATCCTCAGCACTCAGTTTCACATTAACTTAGCTTCCTGGGGAAAAACTGACTCTTACTGTTCCCAAAGATAAAAAAATCTGAAGCTCATGAGATGCAGCCACCTGAGACAGCTGGGGTCTAGCAAATGAAAGAACCTTCTAGACTTAGGAACACATCTTTACCTCCAGTCACAACATGACTGAGAGCCTCTACGTGCTACTTTTCCAGAGCTAATAGGACAGCACCAGATCCCCAATTAGCTAAAATCAATATGGCCCTATCACATACAAGTGAATGAGTAATATTGGCAGCTTTACACAAATATACACAACAAAGGTCAAGGCCCACTATACCTGTGTATATCTATAAACATAAATACTAATAACAACATTAACAAGAGGATGTAATGCATTTTGCAAGCATTTCACAATTTTGCATTTGTGAGAATTCTGCATGTCTGAAAATCTTCAAAGTTTAAACTTGCATATACAAGACAAAGCAATAGTGCAAGTTTATTTTTCTAAAGAAGAAAACAGAATTTGGAGTCATAAAAGAGCACATGTCCCAGGCTAATATTGCTCTCAACAGATATTCTGTGGTGCTCATACTCCCACCAGAACAGACTTTGGCGCAAGTTTTCTTTCAATACAAGAAATAAATACATAAAACATAAAATCAGCACATTCCTGAATCTTTCAAAGCTTATCCATTCCAATTACCATTGAAATATCCATGACAGGATCTGCAAACCCTCCCAGCCTTTTGGAATAACATTTTTGAGCATTGCATAGCAGAGACATCGTAATTCACCAGACAGAAGGAGCTTCCAGGCCAGATTATACAGCTGACAATGCTCTTCTGTAGGCTGCACCACTTGCTTTGCAGGGTGACCTGGTTATCCAACTGGCTCCCCAGGCAAGGAGCTAGGGCTGTTCTGAATGCTCCCAAATGACTCTGGTCCTTTCTCATCCAGACAGTCAGATGATGACACTATAGTCTCTCCTGGTTCCTCAGAGTGAAGAATCTTGATTGAGAAATGCCAGGACAGGGATGTAAGTGCAAAAAATGAAAGACAGCTGTCACCCAGTTTCTTGGTTTGTGCAACAGACAGGTCATCAGCTGGATTACACCTCCGCTAAATTCAGTGCTACACTGCAGGTAAGAATTTCACAGCAGCACTGGTTGTGTGAGTTTTACTCATTCCCTGAGCACAAGGATTAGCAGCCTTGATTCCAGATACCACATTTTCAAAATGCAGGCACTGGGGTCTAAGCTTACATCAATACAGACTCTCCCAAAAGGGTGAGCTAGCAGTTTATAATCAAATTTAATAAATTACTGTGATCCATAGGGCAGAGTCCCCCTCTTCCCAACCAAACATTTGCCAATTGTAGGCAGCTCAGAAAGCACACAGCTGATCACTCCCACTCTACCAGTGCCCTAAGACCTTCACTGCCTACTATTTTTCAAATCACCACATTAGTTCAGGCCTAATTTCACCCCAGAAAAGCCTCCTTTTCCTGTCATCTTTTGCAGTCAGCCCTCAGCAGCTCATCTAACACAAAACACTTTGCCTTTGGGAGAATAAACCTGTTGGAATCTTTTCAGACAGAAGATCAATAAAGTGGGAGCAGCTTGAAAAGTCAATCAGCATCAGCAAGTCCCCCAGGTGATAGCTGAGTGATTATCTTTTTAATGAAGGAATAGTAAACAGAGCACAAGGAAATGACATCCCCTTCAAACTCACAAGGAAGGGAAAGTATCTGAGGCTGAAACACAAGGACAGAAAAGGAAGCACTGGAAGAGACCAGTCATCTCTCCAGTGTGACAGGCTGACCCAAGAAACAGTCAGAAAGATCCAACTTGAAGTTGTTCTGAGAATTGGCTCCAGTACTACATTGCAGATACTTCCTCTAGATGTTAAAAGAGGAATAGTTTTGTTTAGAACCCAAAACACAAGGATAAACATCTTTATGCCTTTATTCCTAAGTAGTGTACTGAGAAGGTTCTTATTCATAAAGTCTTGACTTTTATCTAAATTAATTTTATGAGGGGCTAGGTACCCTGCATATTATCAGTGCAAATGAAAGGAGAAAGCTGTCCATGATCCAAGTCCTTCTCCTAAAAACCATGGATTTACTTTATGTCTTTGCATTTAATCATAGAATGGCTCAAACATAAACAATCAACTTGCAGACTCCAATAATGAAGAAATAATTCTGTTGTACTAAAGGCATTGGAAGGTATCTTGGGAGACCTGCAGGGTTCCTATTTTGCCAAAGGCTTCCTATGTGGTTTTTACACAGGAGGGCACATTTTGCTGCTGTTCCAAACACGTAGGTTGGAGTATAGCAGCTCCCAAAGGTTTACAGAGAGGAAGACATTTCAAACTGTAAACTGAGATCCACACTTTCCTGCCCATGGCAGATAGATTGGGCTGCATGAGGTCCTGTGCTCTGTGCCATGACAGAGCTCAGAGTCCATCCATGTAGCGTCTATCCATGCATTCAAGTCTATGACTCTATATTTTGGGCCTTTAGCCATGCTTTCCACATGAACTGGGTTCCAGTCTAACTCAGGGTATCAGCCTAGTGATCAACCAACTGTTGTTCATGTTACTAACAGCACTGGCCATGGATCCATGCCAAAAAAAAAAAAAAAAAAAAAAAAAAAAAAAAAAAAATTAGACCCAAATTCAATAAACTGTAAAGTGTATATTTAATTGTGCTCTAACCCAGCAGGATTAGAGCCCCTGGAAGGTTTTAAAGCAGTGGCACTTAAGTTCTTCTTCCAGTGATGTTATTTAGACCAGGAAAGAAATTGCTTTTTTTTTTTTTCTTCATTCTACTCAACCTGATACTTCAAAAGCCAATGACAAAATGAAACATGATATTACGCTCCTGGAAGGTACCATTAAGGCCCCCATGGATAATGTCAGCATAAAGGGTTGCCCATCTTTTAGCAGGTAAATTGCAATAGCCTGTGATTAATTAGGAAATAGTGGCAAGTCATCATTGGCCATTTCCTTACCCCTTTTAGCTCTCTTACCAGAAGGCACGTGGTTTGTTTTAACATCAGCTTTAACATTCTGGAAATGAATCTTCCTGCAGACTGAATAGGAATGCTCTGACTATAAACCCTTTGCAGTAAACAGGGGTCTGATCAACCGCCTGGTGCAGAGGCAGTTCTGCAGGCTTGTCTGTGCACACCTCTGCAGGTTTCAACCTGAGGACATGGAGAAAATTAAATATGGGTACAAAAGAGGGAGATTCACATGCTGCCATGATTGCTAGCATAAGCATTTAGTGATGGCTGATAGGTCAGTGAGCAGTGCATGGACACCCTGAACCAAAGAATATGTAGGAAAAGTGGTCCACCTCTGCAGTTTATTGAAAGAATCAGGGCAGTGATGAGTGGCCAATGGCTCAGAAAAGATGAATTTTCTTCCCCCCCCTTTGTCCCTTCAAAGGGTCCCTGTGAGGGCACCTGGACTAGAAACCTGCTGGATTCACACCACTGCCTTGAGTATGCTGCAGATTGCTCATGTTCTAACGTTAGGCCCTCAGCTATTATATGTCCAAAAGCAACTACTCATCCCATCCAAAACTGGAAGCCTCAATACAGTACAGTGTGTTCCTCAGAACATCCTGCATCATCCGCTTTTAAGTAAGCACCACAGTGAACCTGCATCACTTAGGCAGTTGAAAATAGAAAATGGTGAGAGGATCTCCCACTACAGGAAATCTGCTGATCTTAACCAAGCTTCCCTCAATTAATTTCCTCCCATCCCTCCCTCTCCCAGTACCTCTTTACCCCCTCTAGTGTGTGTCTATATTAATCACAGTCCATGCAGACAAAAAAAACTTCCTTCAGAGTCCATTTTAGACACAAATATTTATTTGTCCTTGACTCAGATGCAAGAGAATAGGTCTGTGTTAACGAGCTACAATCATGGATCAATAAAGTCCATACTGAGCTTTAAGTGCAGTGATTACTGAAAGAGGCAACGCAGAAAGAGATATAACATTGTGTACATATGCATCATGTACTATTACACAGCTGCTAAGCTTTAAAACAATGCATTTGTGATAATCAAAGCAGTGTGGTGAAATAGCAGCTGTCTTTTCAAGCCAACTGTAACAGCACATTGGGAGTGCTTTCTAAAGGGGTTATTTCTTTGTCCATACTTTACACAACTGATTCTGAAAATAGAGAAAATAAATAATGATGGGGTTTTGCTACAAGTCGTTATTTTGCAAAGATTGCATTTTAATAGCTCTAGTACACAAAGTTTTTCATGAATTATTCTCCCTTCCTCATGGATGAGGGCAAACGATAAACATGGGTTTCTTTAACCCCCACCCTCTCTCTGTCTCTTCCTTTTTTTTTTTTTTTTTTTAACATCTCATTCTGCCACCACTTATCAGTGTTCCTGCAGCAAAAAAGGGGAAAATATTAAATGCGTTTCCAGGAATTCTATCTCATCCTTAATGACACCATCAATAATTGCTGTCACAAGCTAATATCATAGTTGCAACCTTACAAGGAAGATAAAGAGGCAGGGTTTTTCACACCGAGGTTTCTAGACAGGCTCTAAATGGGATTTTGCTGCATGCTTTGAAATGCCTCCTGGATAGCTCAGTGGGAGCTGAAAACAGGTTGAATCCAGACAAGGGAGTACTAAACCATGTCCCATAAATAACCTGGAATGATGTTGGATCCAGAAAGCAGGATGTAAATAAATACAGCAAATGCTGTCCTTACAGGAAGGCTCACACCTTTGGACACCAGGATACCCTCAGGCAGATTCTTCTTCATCTATAAAACAGATTCCAGGGATGCCCATTCAGCAGTGCCCAGATGTCCTTTGGCCCCTATGGAGGCCGAGTGCCACAGTGCAGGTGAGACCTTCTCATCACAATAGGCACACCATTAAGAGAATTCATCCTCCAAGATGCTTTAAAAAAATAAAAAATGGAATGCCTCCTACTTGAAACCTCTGGCTGGCGAGCTGAGCAACTTCTCTTCACATGTGGGCAGCCTGGGGGCCTTGACCTAACCTGCAGCCCACACAGACCTGCCTCACAGCAGCAATCTGCACAGGGGCAGTTTCCTGAGAACTTCTTGTGAACATGCTGAAGGGCAGACACTGACAACCATCATGTATGGGCACATCAAAGCAAGAAGAGGCCAGCTATTTGAGTGATTCTCAAGCATGTCCTTCAGACTTGAGCAGAGAGGGAGACAGCCTTAGACTGTGAGACTGAGCTTCAGCTGGGAGATAGCAACTCCAAGGTCCAGATGTTTGGAGTCACTGTGACTTCTCAGGTGACTCAATTAATAATTCCCAAATAGATTTTAGTAAACTAATTGATAGAAAACAGAGGAGAGGGAAAATCATGCTGGGAAATTACCATTAATTTTGCACATTGGACTGTCCATGTAATAATACTTAGTATGACATGCTTGAACTTCTTGTTGCAACCCCTGATAAAACTCTCAAGAAGAGCTTCACCAGACAGTATTTCATCTCTATTTCAGCAGTGA
Organism: Sylvia atricapilla; assembly: GCF_009819655.1. Classification (NCBI taxonomy): domain Eukaryota; kingdom Metazoa; phylum Chordata; class Aves; order Passeriformes; family Sylviidae; genus Sylvia; species Sylvia atricapilla. The sequence goes on from NC_089147.1 coordinate 11,683,242, forward strand.
AGACATTCCTTCTGATTTTTCTTACTGCTGGCCAGTAAACACAGTTCAGCCCCTCCCTCCTGAAGAGTCTAGTGATGCAGACCCTCTCCTCAGTTTGGTTAGAAACAAAAGCTCACCCTGCTTTCGTTTACTCTAAGTCATCAGCCAAATGCACCATTCAGTAAGAAGAGCCCAAAACTGAGTCATTAGTCATAGGCTGTAGTGCTTCAGTATCATAAACACACTGCCAGACATAAGAAGTCTCTGAATCTGCCAGAGGGAAATAGGAGCTTAATTTTTTTCCTTCCATGCAACACAATGATCTGGTTCACCTTTTGAAAAAGGTTAGAAATTTAAAGAAAAAGGCAGAGCTAAGGTGACAGCAAAGTCTGCACCATGGATCCCCTCAGTTCCACACACTGAACCCAAGAACACACTTTCAGCAGTGTCAAAGTTTATTATTCTGGAGCTGTTTACACCCCACCACATGACAGTCTGGTCCAAGTTCACGCCAGTGCACTGAGCTCCAAGAGTCAGAGCCTCTAAGCAAGAGCATCATCTCAGAAACAAGGAGTGAATTTCTCCAGACTAGAGAGCTGTAAATTTTTTTTCCAATGTCAGTGTATAACTCTAAGCAGGACAGAAAGAGCAGTTCTTATAATTCCAACATGAAAAGAAGTGGAAAGGTGTGATAATTTGAGCAAAAATAATTGCTTTGTGCCTACACAAACTGAGATTTTCTGCACTGCATTACCTTCCCCAGACCAGTATATGCAATGCAAATCAACCATCGAGCAGTATCTGTACTACAAGAATAACTTGGAAGAACTTGTTTAATAACAGAAGACTTATTGGAGCAGATGAATGGCTCTGACGTGATATCCATGGGATAGAAATTCAATTAAAAACTGCAAGTGGCACAGAAGTGGTAGTTATTGTTCAACATGTACCATGGGACCTTTGCTGAAATACAGCTATTAGCTGTGCTGGTTGAGAAATTCTGGGGTTTTTTTACGGCAATCTGTTAGCTTACAAAAAGTAAAATTAATGAAAAACACAGAATCACTCTCATGTTACGAGAACAGAGCAAAGCCAAGGACTAGCTGCATATTTTATAATTATAGATAAAGTGCATTATGCCAAGGAAATTAGAGATGTCAAAAATACAATAAAAATGAAATATTGTCTGGCTCTAGCGCTGATGACATTCTGGCTTGACAAACCAAGGCATGCTGGTTTGCCCATCCTTACCTCCCCAGGATATTTATAATTGTTCCTGAGCCTAGCATCCACATTCATGAAGTGTTCAGCCCCCAGTGGAAATAGACTTGCATGAGAAAGTTACCTCCCTGCCTGTTAGCAGCATCCCAAACTCATTTTCTGTGTTATGGTGGTTTTTGCCCCCAGAAAACAAGAATAAAAAGAATAGAAGGATGTTCTTTGTTTGTTTTTTAAGTTAGATGGAGGGCAGACCCCAGTGAGAAGTAACTCCCTAAGCCTATCCACATTTTTCCAAGTCACAAAGATGGGATAGGCAGCAATCCCAGGACGAAAGTTTCGTTTCCTGATATCATTTCTTACAGTGGACAGACAGATAACCCACATTTTCAAACATGTATCTAGCTTACCTCTCCCAAGCAGAGAATTGAATTCTTAATCTCCCTTTTCACTCCTTTTCCAGGAGTATTGTTGCTGCTTATGTATGAGGAAGAGCAATTATAAATTCGTTCCTGCAAATGGGATATCAATCCTTGTAAGAATAACCTTCCATGGATGGCAGAGTTTACTGTCACAATGCCATTTTTCCCACCAGGAGCTAGGGACATCCTGCCACTCAAAATTAACACCACCTTAACACTCATCTGTAATAACATGTGACAGCTGCCATTGTTTTAAAACCTCAAATGGAACCAGGGAACTCAAACTAGTCACTTGGATCCGTCTGGTTTGACAAAACCAGTTCAGGTACTCCTGTCTGGGACTGAACACATCCTGGTTATTGGTAGCAGATACGAGCAGAGTGCAAAGGGAAGTAGCAAATGGTGTGGGGACTCAGTAAGCAGCTCTTCTGCTTCCAGAGCACTAGGAATAGATATTCTGGAATACCAGACTGTGTTTTCATGCAGAGTTGAGGATTTTAGCAACCAGCCTCTGAACAGAGATTTCAGTTTCTCCCAAGAGCTGTGTTTATAGCCTGTGCAGTGTAAACACAGTGGCCTTTGCTCAAGGGAATGACCTATCAGAGGATGCCATGCTTCCCTGCTACAAGAACTCTTCAAGTCTAGTGCCACATAAATGCTGCACAGGTCAGAGGGCAGGGAGTTTGGGAGAATGAAAGGCTCTCTGCTCCCTGTCCTTCCACACAGCTCTGCAGATGGATTGTGCTGAGTGGGGAAGAATAAACAGGTTACCAGAAAGGCTTTCAAAGAGAGAACTCTGGAGGCACCAGATATATTTGAGACAATCCATGGCAAAGGGCTACACCATGCTGAGTTTGAGGGGATCTATTAAAACATCAGGGCAATACAAAGAGCTTCCACGTGTGGTTTTGTCAGCAGCCATAAACCCAGCCATGAGCATTTTCTCCTTTTTTTGTTTTCCTCTGTATTAAGAATTATTACCTCTGGCTGGAAACACACACTAGGATCATGAAAACACCTTGTCAACTCCTCTGCTTCTGTTTCCCCCTAAGTAAAATGAAGAGATGAGCATGGAGATACCCAATTCATCTTTGCAGAAAGAACTGCCTGAGCTTATTTGCATAAACAAAATAGCCATTTTGACCAACAAGACCAAATAAGCATAGAAAAATAAAATAAAGCCACAAAACAACCACTTCCCTAGGTTACATTCAGATCTGTCTGATACAGGTACTTAGCTGAAGAATCATAACTTCTATTTCAAAAGCATAAAAAGAGCCATTTGACCACCTGCTGCCCAAGGTTGCCAGGACATTGGTCTATACATAAGCCACAAAAAGAAAAATCATCACATTTCCACATCAGTGTGGCCCTGCATCCCCAGACAGAAGTGTCTCGCACTTTCACTGCAGCTCCAGGACCAGCAATAGCAGGAGGGTCTGCACAAGCTGCCTGGGCATCCTCAGTATGGAGAGTATCAGTGTGAGCACAGACAAGCCAGCAGCCTGCTTGTCATCATCCACCACCAACAACCATCCTCCACTTCTACCACATCAGCTTGGCAGCATCCTAACAAAGAAAAAGAGAAATCTTTCCCTTGCTCCTGCCGCGTGCTCACCTCACTTTCAATCCCCAAACATTGATAGAAAGGATTAAGGTGAGTGCTGCTTAAAATAAAATGGTTATAGGATTCAAAACCAATTACCAAAGCATAATCTTGCTCAGATGGGCATGCTAAGAATAATTACTCTCCATAAGATGAATGCTTGTTGGAGACACATTACAGAAGACTGCATAATTAAATATAGCAACTGATCCTCATTTATCTACTGAGCAATTCACATTTAAAAGCTCACCTGCATGCATTTGGGCAAAACCACTTGGGAGTTTTCATGGCAGTTGGAAGTTCAGGGAAAAGCAAAAACAGGAAAATAAAACGGCAGGGAAAGTAATCAGCTTGTCACCAGAAAAAAATACAGAGGGAATGGTAAAATCCTGCTCTGGGCATTATTTGCCCTTTAAAACAATAACCTTTGAGAGAAGTGAAAACATCTTTGATGTCAGCTTACACTTGGTCCAAAAAAAGGAATTGTTTCTAGATGCAGAAGCAAAAGAGGGCACACTGCCAGGGTAGGGCTCTCTCAAGATGCTCTGCAGGGTCTGTGGACTGGAGAAAAGCAACAAAGGCAAAGAGTCACCACATCCCAACAGTCCCCACATGGCACCAACCTTCCCCTGTCCACTCAGCCAAGGGACAACTGCCAAGTGACCCCATCATGTGCCAGGGACCATAAAGCCCTGCCCAGCCCAGCTCCTGAAGCACAGCACCAAGCTCTTCCCTGGACAAGTGTCACCCAAAGCTAGTTATGCCCTAGCTCTCCTCTCCATGGACACTCCTAGCAAACTTTGCCATGTGGGGTTTTCACAGAATCCTGTTGCCCTGACTCCTAATAACTACACCATGCTGCCAAACAGGTGAGCCAGAAGCCAGAGAATGATCTACAGCAGTAAAACAAGATGCAGGAACCCATATTCTTATTGACTGTGGTCCCAGGCCGCAACAGATCTCCCAGAGAAACTATCTCCAAAGAACAACAACTGTTCACTCTGAGTTTTAATACTATTTTCCAAACATTCATTCCATTCCCAGCTGTCATTTTTCAGGTGATTTAAAGATGCAAGTATGAATGCTTTGTTGGGAAATATTTGCATTAATAAAATATTCCCATTTAAAAATACATACTGAGTCCCAATGAGAATATCAGAACAGCAATATCCATTTTATTAAGTGATTTATACAAATACTATTAGTAGCTGAACAGGAAAAATATCTACTTCATCCCATAAATAAAATATTCATCTAACTTCTCTCTTAGTGAAAAAAATTAAAAAAACTTTACAATTTAGATACCAGATGAATTTCTGTGAGTAATGTTACATGTGCAGAAAAAGAAGAATGTATAAAGGGAAAGATTTTCAAAGACACCTACCTAATACAGATGTCCAATTAAACTTAATGAGAGCTGATCTTCAGCTTAAGTATGCAGCATTGACGACCTAATCAAAACACACTAAATTTTCCTACATCTATCTTCTGAAACTTCTTCCTTCTTAAAATCCATTTTACTTCGTCCCTGAGATATTAATTTTCTCAGCAGCACCTTCCTTACAACCCTCTGATCTTGCATGTGAACTCCCAACCAGCCAAACAACTTGAGCAATAAACACTGTACACCAAACATGCAACAAGTTTTTGCTGCTAGTAACCAGTGAAGGAAACAGAAGCTGTCCTTCAGAAACTGTCAGTCAGCAGAGTGACAGCATTAAATCCCTGCAGAAAGTATCTGTACAACGGGGCTTTCATGCCCCCAGCCTGAGGTTTGGATACAGAGGTGAGGCTCTGGGGGTGTGTACAATAAATGCTTTTGATAAGTCCATGTTAAACTTTTTATAGAAAAAAATACAGGTACAGATAAGCTTGGTCCTTAAGATTCCTATGACATTTATACTAATAATGCAACAGTTTCCATTTCCACTTAAGATTCCTATGACATTTATACTAATAATGCAACAGTTTCCATTTCCACAATTATCTGAATGCAATGGCTTACACATTCCTCGAGTGAATGAACCCAACCATCTGCATATTGCCAGTGTGAGAAATACAGAAACCTCAGCTTCATTCCTGAACTTTGCTCTCACCTGAAGAGTTTCATCGTTCTTTACCAACTGCAAGAGTCCAGAGATGAGGCATTTAGACACCATTTCCAGTGAACTTGCTGTAAACTTGAATAACCAGGGCAAAGAGGTGTGCACTGAGATGTAAAGCTTTCCATGCTAAAGGCAGACCTTCAGCCTGTGGGAAAGTCTCCAAATCTCCCTCATGGAGGACTTTGAAAGCGCCTGTAAATCCCTCTGAGCTGCTGTACTCCAAAGAGCTTGACCTTTCAATTCAACCACAAGGCAGGAGAACAGTCACAAGGTCTTAAAAATTCAAACATGGTCAAGTCTGTTACAGAAGACTGATGCCATGAAAGAAGGAAAAAAAAGCGCATATTTGCAATATGAGTTTTTGACAGAAAGCAAAACATCAGCACAATTCAATAAGCACTCCATTTGACTCGCTTTCTTTCCTACATGAGCTCTGGTTAAATGACATTGTGTGAAGAACACTGTCTACATTTTGTCTGCAAAATGCATTTGAAACCCTCTCTACCCTGTGACACATTTCTTCCTCTAGATTATTGGTATTTCAACACAAAGAAACCCAAAACCATTGAAAGCAAGCTTCTGTTTAATAAAAACCATCATCACCCTGACCATTGTATAACCAATGGCTTTTAGAGAAGAAAGTATTAAAATATTTTCTTCCTAAAATCCACCTATATATAGCACGGAGAAAACTATACTTAGACAAACAAATCTGAGTCAGATCTTAGCTATGTTGTGTTAGGGATCTCCAATTAATCCAGCAGATTTATTCTCAATTTAAAAACAGTCTTTTTAATCGTATTGAGTGAATAACAAAAATTTGGGCAAAATTCACAGAGTAAATAAAATTATGTGTTCCATGGTGAAGCCTAATCTTTGTGGGTGAGATTAAAATAATCAGATATGCAATTTGGCAAAGAAAGGACAGGGAGCTATTAGTAATCATCAGAATGTGGAGGGTCTAGAACTTGATTCAATTCCTGTTAGATTCAGCCAGAAAAAAAAAAAATAATCCTATTTACCTCTTTAAAAGGGATGCAAAAATTGAAACTAAAAACAAAGAAATATGAGGCCAAATGTCACTAAAACCCTGTAACTTGCAGAATCATCAGTAGTGCCCGTTGGAGATACTTCATCAAAATGTCTAGATGGACTAAGAAATTGAAATATCTCTGTCCTGTCAGATAGAAAATCCAAGTTTGGGGCAGCTCTGGCACTTAAAATATGGAACTGGCTGCCAAACACAGTGACAGAAATGTCACTGCTTAAACACAACAAAATGTAATTGGTCACGTTAGACCTGTGCAGCAGAAAGAGAGCACAAACTTGCAGGGAAGAGATTGTTCTCTGCAGAGCAATTTGTCAAGCTGGCCTCTCATTTGGGCTCTCCCTCAGCATGCAGTACCAGAGACACCAGTCCCAGAATTCTCTTCCATGCCACAGCAATCAGCCACAAACATCCCAGCCCCACTGTGTTATTTCAGCAAAGAGAGGGGGAGTGAGGGACATCTCACAGTTTCCTTCATAAAAACAAGACTCTAATGGAAAAAACGTCATATTTGCAGAATGTAAACAGAGATTTCATAGCACCAAGTCTTCATTTTTATCACATCAGATAGCTCTTTCTTTCTAAAGAGAACTCTGAGGAAAGATAACTAAAGGTTGTTAAGTCCTGCTGCAGCTTTGGATTTATGATGGAAAACCATTTATTTTCCTAAACTACTTGCAACAAATGTTGCTAGGCAGAAAAAGCCAATAGAAACACTTGTAAATGCTCTATTGAGAGGCAGAAAAGTAGAAGGTGACAAATGCTGAAATGACCAGATGATGTTTTAATTTTAAAACACTATAAACAACATAACAAGTATTTAATGGCAGGGAATCAAAGACAGCTTTTCCTCCCTAATGCAGGAGGATCTGCAATCTAATACAAATAGAAACTGTGCTTTATTTTGTGCAGGGAGCATCTTTCCTCTGCACCTGAAAATACATGAGAGAAGAAAATGCTACAATTGCAAGGCTAAAATAAAATATCCCAGTCTAGGAAGATAAACTAAAACACATGTTAAAAAAAAAGAGCTATTTTCAGGTAACTAATAACATGAAGAAACACAAGCCAGTTGTTCCAAAATGTGGAGCCATTTTTTTGTGCCAGAACAGTCAGACTAGCCAAGACGGTATCTTGACAAAATACTGTATCAGTTCCTGCAGTAGAAAAGCTGCATGCTTTATTTGTACTCTCCTGATCTTATAGCCACAGCAAATAAAATCCTCCAACATTATTCTGCTGCTCACCACCCCCTATTTCAGAAGAACAAAGCCATGGAATTACAATTTTATTTTTTTTTCTTTTGAGCCAAGAGGAACTTTTGCAGAGGAAACAATGAAGGAGGAGCTGGGAATCTCACCCAATTTTCATGAGAGCACAGTGCCTTTAACACTACAGCTGCCCTTATTCCAGCCAAGGCACACAGGACCTTCATCTGCAGGGCTCTTCTGATTGCACTTGCCATTCAATGTACTGAGTACTGCATTCCCAGCTGGTGATGAGGAGCTGGGGACACCGAGCACGATCTGCTGTTTGATAGCAGCTCCCAGGGGATGCAAAACCTGCTGGAGGCTGCAGAGGCACCACAGAGCACAGGAGCCAGCAGACACCACAGCAGTCATGGACCCAACAACGCATCCAAGAAAGGCAGGCACCAGTGCTGGTGGGTCAGCCTCGTCCCCTCCCGCCAGCCTTGGGGCTGGCTGCATCCAAGATGCCTGCAACATGGAATCTTAATCTACCTTACAGCAGCACCAAGCTCAAGTAAAGATTCTCCTTTCCCTCAGGCACCAGCCATACCCAAGATCCAAGAGAACCTGAGTCTCTGTCTGCCTGTCTCCAGGGATACACTCATCAGCCCTGAAGCCTTTGGCAGTGTTGAAAAGGAAGAAAACCTTCTTAATCCTCAGTCTCAAGAACAAAAATTCCCTCTTTCTAGGGTCTTTAAAAGACTAAAAAACAAAAAAATCCCAGGACAAAAAAAAAAAAAAAAAAAAAAAAAAAAAAAAAAAAAAAAAAAAAAAGTGATCCACATGAATGAGCCAGTGCTTTATTTCATCACCTCCTGAATTTTTTTTTTTTTTGCCCTCACCTCTTTTTGAAAATAATTATAATGCCAAGAAAGGGAAAGTAAGGAACAAAGAGCTCCAATGCGTGGTTTTCATTATCCAGGAATCACGGCTGCAATTTGAAATTTCCCAGGTGCTGAGGCTCTCAGATATACAGCAAACCAGCCTGTCTTTCAGCATCACTGAATTTGGCCAACTCAGCCCAGAGTTCATTTGCTGCAGCATCAAAAATGAAATGCAGTTCTAGCAGCAATGCAAATCAGATCTCATAATTGAAAGACTAGAAGTATTAGTAAAGACTGTGAGTATGTTTCCAGCCAAGAAGCAATACTTCAAACTACACTGAGGACTCAATGTTGAAATTATTGAGTAAGATTCTCTGGACTGCACTATACAATTAGATTATTATCATTACATCTTCTCTATGCTTTAAATTAGGAATCTGAGGACATGCAGAGCTGCACTTCTACAAAGAGCACCTTCCAAGAATTCTCTTCCCACATTATAAACTGGAACATGAGAAACCTGAGGACATTGGACTTGTTGCCATTTGTCAAGAGATGCATTTCCCAAACAGGAATCGTTAAGAGTAGAAAAACCTGCTGCACTATGAAAAACAACTGGTCCTTAAACAGGATGTGAGTACCTGCTTGGGGCAGTAGAGGCCTTCCCATTCAGGCCACAGAAGCACAAAGAGCTATAACCTGATAAACTCAGGCTAGACAAGCATAGCATGGGTAAGGAGGTATTTTGTTATATTTTGGGTGTTTAAAAAAAAAAACACCAAGGAGGGGAACTGTTCCAGCAGACTCTACTAATGGATAAGGTAAATTCTTCATTACTGCTAATTTACAATCAAGATAGGATGTTGTCCCAAGAGTTTTGCTCTTGATCAAGCAGATGTTAGATGAGGAATTAATCTCTGCTTAATGTCTGTGACTGATTTTCTTCTCCTGCAGGATCTTGCACAGTGTCTGAGTACAATGCTCCTTCTGCCTTTATAACCTAGGAATTTCTTCCATACTTCCACATCCATTAACAGTGACACAGTTAATACTTCACTGCTTATGCCCATAGTTGCTTCTAGAAAATTTTTTTTCATTTTATTTAGGATTACACCAAGAGTGTAATCCAGTATTTCCAGAAGGTATCTGCTCCAAGGAAGACAGCAGTGTCAAGATTCCTTCTCTAAAATGTATCTTCCCATGATAAAATCTCACCCTGCATACAAGTAACTAATCACTTGGTGATTTTGCTCCATGAAGGAGGGTGACTCTAAGAAAGCAAAGCAACTGCTCCAGTGAGCAAGGTCTGTTCCAGTCAGCAAGGTCCTAAGACTCTCTTTATATTATGATCTTTCCTATCTGACCACCACGAGCTAAAATAAATCACTATCAAAGAGTCCTTGCCTATATTCACCAATTTCCCTAGTACTGTATCTAAAAGTCATCTACTGCCTCACTTTAAAAACACAACAGTATTTGCCTCAGCTTCATGCCTGTGGAAGAAGTGAGGCACTGAGCTGCTCAAGATCCCTCACATTTCAAACACAATCTTCTGCTCTTCCACCAGCCTTTCAGCCAGCACTGTTGGCTTGAACACAGCTGCTTTGACAGCATTGCCCCAACATCAGCCAGCTGATTTTTGCACTCTGTGGTGTCCACTGTGTAATCAGTTGGAGAAAGCAACAAAGACATGAGATGAGAATCTTTCATGTTCTCGAGCCATCAGACCCGAGCATCCTATCAAACTGCACATCTGCACTGCAATATTTTGCTTGTTGATGGGATTGAAATCAGAACAGATGCACTGCAGAGAGCACGGCCTCAGTGTCAAGTTAACACTTTTTATTGCATATTGTCCAATTTCCATGCTGGGCTTCACTATCCCAGTTATATAATATCTTAATGGCCACATTTCAAGACAAGGTAGGATCGGTCACAAAACGCTGAGAGGTCAAAAGTGTGCTGAATGTACTCAAGGAAAAGCTATTCAACCTCTCAGCTCCTTTTGGAGTCAGCTTCTAATATGAAGCCTATTGTGCTGCTTTTCCCAGGGGATATTGGTGAGATGCTCTTCTATCACTGGACTACAGACACATGGTTAAGATTTGCCCTTCCTCCCAAAGGCACAACTTACCAGAAGCAGGCATGTACCTTAAGTCTTTTAAAATGGACACTTCTCACCTTCCCAAGAAATCCATGCTCTGCTTTAAGGGTGTTTTTCCCTAAAACCTGCCTCTGCACTGCTGCAAAATACTCAGTAACTAGAGAATAGGTATTGGGAGGCCAGGCAGGGGAGGGAATGATTATGCTGTATATATTTGCATACTTACAGGACTCCTATAAGAGAAAAGTGTCCAACTGTTTTTCCTTAACTGAGCTACTGTAGCCTGGCACCTCTTTTCTAAAATTAGCTCCACTTACAGATGTTGCCATAGTATTTGTTGCCATACCAAGGCACACTTCACAGGTGATGTCATTTGTCATACAGCAGAACACCAGAGCTGTTTACCAGTTCTGAGCCCCGAGTCTTGCACATTTCTTAAAGCACATCTGTCACCTCCAGAAGTATCTGCACAGGCTATGGATTATTGGAGGTTTTGAGGGGAAAGCCTGCCTGAGCTCTGCAGATCAGCATCCTTACCCAGGAGCCAGAGCTCTGCCAAGACACCCAGCCCAGCTCCTGCCAGCTTCTCCTGAGGTCCACGATCCCCACGGGGCTAGCTCAGGGTTGGCTCAGGGAAATTTCTCAGGCTCAGTACCTGACATATGAAGACATGCTTCTCTCCATTGCTTTTACAAAGTCTCTGGAAAAATGCCTGGAAACACTCTGACTTCCTTAGAATCAGAATAGTTTGGGTTGGAAGTGACCTTTAAAGGTCATCTAGTCAAACCTCCTCCAAATTTGGATACTACATTAATGGCCTACATCTAAAATAGGTTTTCTGTACATATTTCCTCTGTCCAGATTAAATAATCATTGTACAATCCATAGCCATGCTCAGATTTTTTAATATTTCTTCAACCAAGTTTCCTTTACACTTCTGAGAAGAATCTGCATCTCAGATACCAGGCAAGGAAATTCTGGTGCTCTGGATTGTTTGTTCTTGCACTCACTTTCTACAACTTCTGGAATCAGATGTATGATCATGTACATTTTAAACAAAGCCTTTCACACTGGACTAGCTTTTCCCAAAAGCTGGAACCAGAGTTGAACTTCTGATATGCTTTCTTCTTGCCCCTTGCAGGTTTTTACCAAGAGCAAAGGCAAACGTTCAGATGTAGAGAAAAATAATCAATATTGTTCTAACTTCAGTCAGCCCTGAAGTGCACTCTCAGATTTTGGCTGCAAAATGGTTTTGAGGAAACATTCAGCCTGCAAGATTCTAACCAGATTTTTTTCTGGATCATTTGCCCACAATGAAAACTTTCATAGAATAAGCAGCAGGAGAGAGAGATAGATTACAAACACATTCCAAAATAATCACAAAAATGCATTTTCCCTTCTGCTGAACAGGCAGAGGCCCTGGGCCAAACTCCAAAGGGGAATCAAGTACGACTCATGTTTTTCCTGGCCCTTTCACCTACACAAGTTGCTTTACTTTCACAGTATCCTGGACTCCCCTTACCTTCCAACATGTTGTTGACAACTTGCCCGTTCTATCCCTTGTGAATTTGCACACATTGCAGTCCGTATCCTAAACAGTCAAAACACAGAATTTTAAAAGGAAAGCAAGAGCAGAAACCAGCACATCAGCCCTGATCACTCCACACATTCATTTTCCATGCAGAGACCTGGAAAATCGCCTCCACACACTGGACTGTAGCCACCATCCTTGCTTGTGTGGCCCACGCATACCTGCACACCTTCCTGACCAGGCACAATAGCGGATGGTTTTACAAGACATGCATGTTGACACTCTCAAGTAGGGAACAGCCAAACACTGGCTAGAAAACCATGGCCATTGTGTGCAGCACCAGCCCTGCTGCCTCTGCACTCTGAGCCAGCACAAGCAGCAAAGGCTCTGCGCCTCTGAGTGTCTGAGAGAGCACAGAGCAATCATAACATTTAGATTCATAAGATTAAGGTCACTTTATGAAATACTTCTAAAGGGAAATCCTTTAGAATTTAGAATCCTTTGGTGCCTCCCCATCTTGTTTACAACTTCCTTACCCTGAGAACTATAATTCACATGAAGAAAAATAAAACCAAGGAAAATGGTACCGTATGCTCCAGCTGTTCTTCGAAAAGCTTGTAAGTCATTGCACGTTAACTGAAATTCTTTGAAGTCATTAAATCCATTTTTCCCCAAAGCCAGCTCTCTCCCTGAACACCCTCTACTGTTTGAAATGGCAAAGAGAGACAGTGATAGGACCTATTTATGCCTGTTTGAAGGTGAGTCTGTACTATCTGATTTTTAATTCCAATCTATCCATCACAATCAGGTACACCACACTGGTACCTCAAACCACATGCTCCCAGCAGCCTGACCACCATGGCAGTGTCAGATTCCTTCTCTCTAGTTACAAAGGCACCTTATGCTAACTTTAGAGCACCACTTTCCAAGATCAATGATAATTGACTGATTAAGTATGCCTAATGCTGCCAGAATGTGAGCTGATTGTGTAATGGTGCTAATTAGTAACTGCCAGAGCTCATTCCAATTATTAACCTTTATGAATGTCATTTTTGAAGATAACAGTTTGCAACACAGCCTACTGCAGCATTTGTAATGGTTTTTGTCACATGGGATGAGAAGGAGCACAGTGACCAATGAAGCTGAGATAAAACACAAGAAAGGAGTCCTAAGAACAAAAGATTCTGCCTTTGCTTTCTGCAAGTATACAGGGACTTTAACAATAGAAAACTAGAATATCTATGCTAAGGAGTTCAAGAACCCACTCTTCCACAAGAGCTGAGCTGCTCAACAATGCCACTGCCAAGCATGCTTCAAAAGCTTCCTAGCAGTGCAAGTACCAAACCAATTCCAGATTTCCCACTCGGACATGGCAAAGTACCACATCCAGTGATGCTCTGGAACCAGACAGACATGACAAGAACAAGTTTGCTATTGCATACTGAGGAAAAGCACCGTTCTCATGTCTGGGAACTCTCAGAGAGGCAAATGGTCCACTGCAGTCCCCTACCACATACTCTTCCAGAAGAGAAACTCCAAAGCTCTTCTTCTTTGTTCCCTATGCCTTGTACAAAATAGAAAATGCACACTTGGGGGTACAAAGCTAAATGTGCTGTGGTAACTCTGTATTCCTCATAGACATCCCTTCTATCTTTATTGGTTACACTTAATAGAACCAATGGGATTTTAATCTTCCAGGGGACATTTACTTTCTACTTTACTAAAGGCACTCTGAATGATGTACCATGGTCTACTGCTTACTCTGTAGCTTAACTGCTCCATGGAAATATAACATTATATCTGAAACCTTACATTTGAACAGATGATCTCACTGCCTTGCTTTTCCTCAGCAATACTTACAGCTGCAAGTAACCCAAAGAAAGGACAAGGTCTCCCACAGAATGGCTTTACAGAGACTTATGTCTGGGGCAGCCCAAGGTCAAGTTTTTCCTGTGATCCCTGAAGTAATTATACGGGACCCACACAGGGATCATACTTTATGTATTTAGGTCTCAAGGGAACTTATACACCCCATGAGTTCTCAAGTGAACTCATACACCCCTTTATGCTGATGGATGTTGTGTGATCCTCCTGTTTCCACACCAAGACCTGGGACATATTACCTGTGTGTGAATTACTCCTTTCCAAGCTGTTCCTGACTTCTGCTCTGAACCTGCTGCTCACTCATCCTCCCCCAGGACCAATAATCAACAACCAGGCTTCCTTCTTAAAACAAATTACTCCTACAGTTTCTAACATTTCAGAGAAAGAGATGCAAGAGGACCAATGTGCATTTCTCTTTCCATGGGCCTGATTACTCCTTGTGAGCTCAGACTCCCACAGGGCCAGAACCCAGGTCCCAGTGACGGGTTGCTCTTTCTTTCCATGTACTTCTCCCCAGGCACCTTTGGAACTTCCAGGACTTTTTGTACAAAAGAGTGCCCTGCACTCCTGGCAGTAGTTACAGATAGCTGGAGATTGCTGCATTTTAAATGCACCAGAACTCACCCAGGTCAGTTCACAGCACGTCTCTCAACCTTGGAAAAACTGCCTGATTTTGGGGTAAGGCTTGGCAAGTAACAGCTGCATTAACAGCAAGCCATCTTCCTGTTACCTGTCTCCTATTATCATCTTCCTCACAGATATCCTGAGCTAGACTACAAGATCCAGAAAATAACATGTAACAGTCCTGTTACAGATGCCAAAGGGCATTCTTGGATTTATCATGGGAATAATATCCCTCAGGTTTTCCAATACACCACCAGATTTTTGCATGTCTGACTAGACCTGCAGGATGCTGAATGCCCAGCTGCTAGCCTGCTGCTAGATTCAGGGATCTGGACAGCAAGCTTCAAGGAAAACTGGATATAACCAACTACTAATATTTATGGAGTCAATTTTCTACCAGAAACAAGGCCTAGCAATCTGGTTACAGAAAGGCCTCACTAACCTTCTACAGTTTTTATTCAGAAGCCCAAATCCTATATGTAAAAACACTCTAGGTTCCCATGATCTGGTTTACAAAAGCTCTCATTTTCACTTGGACAGACATATACTGTAGAAGAACTGGCTGACAGATTTTACAAATGAAGCACATGTGGTAAGTAAATAAATCAAAGGCTGCCTTCCAGGCTCGGGAAATGTAGCCCTTTGTAAATATTATTTGGAGAAGTGACCACTTCATACAGGCACTTTTAACTTCATTAGAAGCCTAATGAATCTACCATGGACATAATGAGAGAGACAGACCAGACTAAAAGAAAGATGGAAGGATTTCTTGCACATTTTTTAACAGCTTTTCTCCATCCTTCGGATTATTTATAGCCATTATAAAATGGCAGTACATTTGGGAAAAAAACCAAACAAAAATAAAACAAAAAAACCCCCACCACAACATAATAAAACATCAATACAAAGAGACACAACCTATGTTAAAGTATTAAAGTACTAAATTCTACAAGCTCCTATACAAAACATCGAAGATTTATGGCTTGATCTGAAGCCTAATGGGAAAGAACAGAAAAGCCAAGGGAGGGAGGAGATAGGAAGAGAAAGGAAAAGAAGAGCTTGGTCAAAGAGAACCAAATCTTGTAAGGTGATGCAAAGCCAACCTTCAGTGTGGACAGGGGCACTGCCCTGCAGCTCTGCACCATGCACGAGGTGGCACCAACACAGAAACTTTTCTGTGCAAGAACCTGGTGGCTCCTTATGCAGGTCTGACTGCCTGGAGAGTACATGGCAGCACCTATCTCTGTCTGACTGATCAGAGGCCAGGGAGCTGAGCCACAGAGGACGGCTGCATGTACTACAGTCCTTGAAAGGTTTTGTGTCTTATTCTGGAAACCCATCTAAAACATGCATAAAAACAGGCTCCAGCAAGGAGATGCACTACATATTGTCCTAAGAACCAAATAGATTAACTACATATTGTCTAAGAACCAAATTCTTCTAATGGCTCTGAACCTTAGGTCAATGCTTCTTTATTCCTGGAACCAAAGAATTGCTGAGGTTGGAAGGGATCTTTGGAGCTGATCCGATCCAACCTCCTGCTCAAGCAGGGCCACCTAAAAGACATTTGTCCAGGATCAGTCCAGATGGCTTTTGAATATGTCCAAGGATGGACATACCACAACCTCCTTGGACAACCTCAGCCAGTGTTCAGTCACTTACACAGTAAAAAAATGTTTCCCATCACATTCAGAGGGAGCATCCTGAGCTTCAGTTTGTGCACATGCATTGTCTCTTGTCCTGTCACCAGGCAGACACTTAAAAGAGCATGGCTCCATCTTCTTTTCCCCCTGCTTGGAGGAATTTGCACACACTGATACAATCTACCAGTCCCACTCCAGCCTTCCCTTCTCCAGACTAAAGAGCCTTCTCAGACTTTCCTCATATGGGAGATGTTTTTCCCACTCGCTTCAGTGAGACCCTGTCCATACCACATAACACTGTAAGATTTTTACCATACTCTTCTCTGGGCCCCTCCTGTCCCAGTCTTAGTAGACAAGACTTAGTATGGAAGCTCTTATGTAATTTATTAAGAAAGTTTTATTTTTCACTTATCTATTTGCATATTTATAAGTGAATTTAATGTGTGGTTTTCATTACTACTGGCACAGATTCCCATTGAATGCATTCGTTACTAATCTGTGCCAACAAAACTCCTCTGCACAGCAAAGAGTGATCAGAAAAAGACATTAGTAAGGTCAAAACAAATTCATCTTCAAGTGTGGCTTACTGCAAAAAGTTTTGCAGTCAACATCCAAATCTCATTAGAATGTAAGATTAGATAATTCAACAAAAGGAGCAGCTCTTTAATGAGAGCAATGGAATTGCTGCTCCAGATGATAAAAGAAGAGATGGAGTAGCCAATTCCTGTTAACAGGTGCGGCTCTGCTGATGCAGCAACAGTCACAACACCCACAGGATCTGCAACAGCAGGTTCTTGGCTACAGACTCCCTCCTGAGTGCTGCCTTGCTGCTTCTAAACAAGTAGGCAAAGCACTACAAACACACTTTACCTGCCAGCCCTGACAAGATGACTTCATAGGGACAGTGAGGCTTCACATTTGCTCTTGGCAGAGCTTCCTCTGACCTGCTCCATCAAAACCCCAGAACTAAATGCCTGGGAACATGACCAGAGCTTGAAATTCATTGCTGATGAGATAGGATGTCTCCTTTCTTTAGAGCCATAATCAAAGAAATTCACCAATAAGGACAGAAAATCTACAATAAATATAGCATATGTTAGCTGAGAACACAGAGACAAGCATATTCTTCTTCCAGTTTCTAGAACACTTCATTTTTTTCCACAACGAATTTCATTATTTCACACTGAGATCCTAATGCTTATAAATCTACACCAGAAATATTTTCTGGCATTAAATTCTCTAAATTTCCCATTTTATTATCTTGTTTTCTGGAATTGACTAGAAATCTGAAAAAATCTAATTTTCCATTGACCCAGCTGAGTGCCTAAAAGGACTAGCTTAAAAATTAAATTGTACCAAAGATATTTTTGTTTGGTTTGTTTTGGTTTGGGCTTTTTGGGAGTTTTTTCAAACTACAATTTCAAAGAGCACTTCCAGGCCAATGAAACACCTTTACTTACAAAATATGGTAGCATCCAAGAGACATCAACTGATGGAGAACCCACCTGTGATGCAGAAGACTTGAATCCCCTGTTTGAATAAGACAGCCACAGTAGCCACACCAAATTACAAATATTTGTGTTTCCTCTCAATCTGCCACAGAATATTGTGGGGAAAGTGTATGAAAGAGATAGAAGACAGCATGATTTCTTCACAAGGTCTGTCATCCAGTTCTCTGGACTCAGAGACATCTAAATCCCAAACCCACGAAAATACTGTGGAATATCATATCTCCAGCACAATCCCAGCTGTTCCATTGGAATACTTAAAGCATGAGTAGCTCACTGCTGACAAATAGATAATAAAAAATTGATAATTTAAAATAAACAAATAAATAAAAATAACAAAATAAAATAGATAATAATAATAAAAAAATATGTTTCTGAAACTCTGGCCCAAAAGCTGTATACTTTTCTATTCCCTCGATGTTATAAAATACTTAATGCAAGCCATAGGCTACTGCCACACTATCACATTGTTCAGGCACCAGCAGAAATATCCTCCCTTAATTCACTGAGTCCCCTTTTGAAATCCTTTTACAGTTTTATTATTTCTGCCTCACAACATCCTGTAGCAATGAGTTACACGATGTAATTACTTGAGGAATAAAAAAGCACTTCCCTTTATACTTATTCAGAGCAAGGGCTTGAACTTGGATCTTCCACACATAAGATTAGAGTGAGTCTCTCCCTGGAGAGATTCTCAGTCTCTCCTGTTGCAGCTCTTTTGTAGAATATAAATAATTCAAGAGGGATGGCTGGGGATCTTACCTGAATCATGGAAAATTAAAACAAAACACTGCATGTGTTTTTCTCTCCACATTTTGTTTGGAATTCCACCTCCATCCTGAGAACATTTCCTCAAAAATTTAGCAATTTAATAAATTGCCTTTTCTTTTTGCTTCCTGGTATTCAGACAGAAAACAAGATGCATCCAAAAGTTCCCAGGTCTATTTATTAAAAGGAGCATCCCAGCAGCCTGGTTTTATCTATGAGATCAACACATAAGTACAAACACATGACCTCTCTAGGTATATTCAACGAGCACATTCCCCACCCAAACATATCTGCAGAATGCACTGTCAGTGACCAGCCCAGTCCTCTCACAGACACACATTTGAACACCCACAACTTCAGCAAAGCAGCCCCATTTTCAAGCTGCAAAAGCTGTGTGAATGGGGCAAAGTGGGGATGTGTAGCACAGGTTGGACAGGAGTTACCTGCACATGAAAATGTGAACACCTGTGCTCCCACCAAACAACACCAAAATGAGGTTCTGGAGCAGAACTCAGCCAAAGCCAAGATTTACCTCTGTCCTCAGAGATTCACAGATATAAATAAAGCATGGGCATTTGTTCTTAGAATAGCAGACTGTCTAAGACACCATTACAATCTGCAGTTCTGTTTTTATTCATTCTCTCCAATTCAGCAGGAATTTCACCAAGGAACAGGGATGAGCAGATGCAGGGGGAAGCACATTAATAAATCATAAGTGTCATTAAAATTTGTAAACTAATATCTTCTGGGAAGTCTTGGCAATTAGTCTCAAAGCTTTCTTGGCAAACAAAAAATTAATAAATCCAAAAGGCCCCCTGTCTGATGACACCCCCACCCCCACAGAAAGGTCACTGATGAAGCAATTAAGAGACACAACAAATGGACCAGTCAGCAGGCTGGCTCACAAAAGACAAATGAGCTTCATGAAACAAGGGGACTAAGACATCTTAATAAGCAAAGGTGGGACTTCAATCCACACAGCACCCCAGGACATGTACAAAGGCTTTTAGACTCATTTGCTGGGCTAATATTTTCACATCATTTTGCAGTGTCCCCCTTGGTCTCCACCATCTCTGAGGCAACACTAACATCATTAAAGCAAGAAACCACCAGAAAGCAAAGGTGTGAACATTACTATTCCCTTTTTGGAAAATCCTGTGGGATATAACAGGGCAAGGGGAACATCAGGAAGGAGACAAATGAAACGTCTCTACAGAAGTTAGTCTTATACTTAAAGAATAAAGTAGTAAGAAATCAAATCTTATCTTTATTACCATTACTGATTTTGCCTAATCCTAAAGCATAGCCCTGAATTTAAGATAAGCCTATTAATTTTAATTATTGGTTCCCACAACAGACATTCAAAACTGTTTTAACTCACACTATCCCTTTGTTGTAATGAAAGCACCTCCTTCTAGTTTGAACTGCAAAGAATGTATGCTCTGGACAATACTTGGGACTCTGACACATTTGAGGAGGGCCAAAGCTATGTTTCATTCTGTTAAACTCCTCAAATACATTTTTTTAAATTTTATTTTTAATTACTATTAATTGTCCCATTCAGTTACACACAGCCCAAGCAAATCCGAACAATTCCTTCGGTATATTTCCTGATATCCACAATGAGATATTTGTTTAGATCACACTATTAAACAAAGGGACACCATCTTCATTTGGCAGCAGCTAGCTCAGGAGTGGGCCAACATGCAGCCAGTGTGCATGTCCCAAAGGGTTCCAGTGTGTCTGTCTCCCATGCCAAGATGACATCTATGGCACCTATGACTGCCAGCCAGGCTGAACTGGACCAGGGTAAACTGGACCACCTACTGTGGGGAAATACTAATAGTCAAGAGTAATGAAGGTTAAGAACTGCGTAATTCTGGGGTGTTGCTGAAGGTGTGCACTTATTGTAACTCACATGCTGGGAGCCTTGAGGAACAATTCTTGTCTCACACTGTGGTCATTTGCTGTGGTTCCCCATTCCCTTGGCTCTTCAGCAAACACAGTCTGCACCTAACAGCTCTCAACTACAAATATTTTCATGGCTGGCTCAAATAGCCTCCAAAAACTCACCAAATTAAGCTATTTATACATTCTAGCCAAAAGCAACAGTAGAGATGCCAAATTTTGGTTACCCTGGTTTCCAAACCCAAGAGAGATCAGGGTGCTTGCACACACAGCTGGCTCTCTCCCTCCATGCCCTGATGGCTGACTGCAGATACAAGAAACTCTTCTCATCAGCACAGGATTTCTGCACTTTGCAGCATTATTAAAAAGTGCCAAAGAAGATGCAATAATGGGAAACATTACTACTTTGAAAATCAGCTCCATTAATTTTACGCCCGAATAAAATCATCCAGAAAATAGCACATATCGAAGATGCATGTCATCAGCATAAAAGTGGAAAATTATAAATGTAATCAAATTTGACAATACTGAGAGGAGATGTCAGCTGCTGGTCATGGAGACTGCATTTCAATACAGCAAACTCCAGGAAAACGACAATGCCCCAGTGGAGTCAAACCAGTACTAAACAAGAGGCTGTGGCCCAAGCCAGCATTTACCATCCATAATGTAGTCTAAATAAATAATGTGTTGACACTGGGACAGAAACACTCCAGAAAGCTCTGGCCATGACTATTTCAGGTTTAGCTTGTTTCACAGAGGATGATACAGAAATTTGAGTCAGGCTTGAATCTCCTGATCCCTGACTCCTTCACTCGCCACTCTTGGAAGCTGCTACATTTGGAGCAACCAGACTAAGGCTCAGTTCCCAAAGGGCACTTCACACCACATTCACCCTTTCCCACCTAGAGCAGCCCTACCTGAAGCCGGCTCTATGTGCCACACACAAACCGAGGGCACAGAAATCAGCGTGAGCTGGGAAAGTTTTGCAGTGCTAGAGGTACAGACACATGCTGAGGGTCTCTGGGGACTGAGGGAGGCTGAAGAGGCAATTCCGTGGGAGGAAGCAATGTAAAGCCCTCTGGTAATTCAAACAGAACTGAATGAAACAGCAATGCATGACATAAGGCAGCCTGCAACCAAGCTGAGGGGTTTTACTCCTCTCTGCTCCAAACTAGGGTTGCAGCTGCTGCATTTTGCAGCTGCCTCTATTAAAAAGCTGAAAGGGTTTTTTTTCCAACTCAACAAAGAGACTAAGGCAACAGACTAACCTCTTTAGGCACAGCAGCCACAAGAATAAAAAAAACGCTTGGGGATTTTTGACTGCTGCCATGGAGACATAATTTCTTGGCTAATAAACAAGAAAACAAGAAGGAATATATATATATAAAATTTCTTAATCAGCATTTTAGCCTTTTAAACAGAAATAGTTAGTCACAATTATGGGTTAATGCCTGGGCCAGCATTATGTACAATCAGATAATTTAGCTGGGACAACAGCCAGAGGAGAACTCCTGGGGACCCATGTGAGGTGGGTAAAATGGTAGCAGCGACTCAGAGCTGACACATGCAAGTGCTTGCACTTTGGAAGAAAATTTAAACTGCTCCCCACTGTCCAATTAGCCAATGTGTTGCAGTCATGGCTGTGGCATTGATCATAAATAGCACCTTGCTCACTTCTGCCTCTCCTGTCTTCTGGATCTCACTCTGTTGTCTCCCTGTCTCCACCAAGATTGAGAGCTCCCTGGAGAGGGAAGCTCTCTTTTCAGCTACTGCAATCCAAATAAATAAAATAAATGAATACATTCATGAATACTAAAATAGGCAACAATGGAAAACGTTTTATTCCAGTTATCTTACCACAAAGAAACTGCTCAATATGCACGGTTGAAAAGTTGAAAACATTTTAAATATTACAATATCAACTTTAAATACTTATCCAGAATGTCACGTTCCCACAACCCTATCTCAATACTGTACAGCTTAAACAATTCCTGTGAAGAGCCTGGCATCTGCTCTTTAGAAAGAGGGTTCATATTTCATACAGATCACTCCTGTATCCTTACAGTTCCTCATGGACAATTAAGTTTGATGGAGAGATCCTGAACTAGAGAGAGTCTGGGAATTAGAGGTGCTCCAACAGCACTTCAAATCAAAATCCTATAAGTTTACAGATTTTAAGAGAAATTTGTTTTCCTTTTGTTGATGGAGAAGAGGTGGGGTGAAAAAAAAATCCACAGAAAGCATATGGCCATCCCTTAATCCATTTTTATTTAAAGCAGGCTGAATTCTTAACTGCACAGATAATTCACTAGGCAATGAGAACTGATGAAGGGTGTGCATGTCTAAAAGCTTAAATAATTTTTATAGCTGTATTTGTTGACCTATGAAAGAGATCTCTCTCCAGAACTTCATAAACAACTCACACCATCACAAGTATAGTAAAGAAGCAATGAAGTAATTTCCTTTCATAGGAGGAAAATTATCACCTCCACTCTACTCAGTGGGAAAAACAAAAATCAAAACCTGAACTGACAGGTATCTCCTGTGATGAAGAGCAGATGTGGCATTCACAAGGAAGAGGGTGTGTGTGGGTGTGTGTTTTTCCTTGAAGCTAGCTGCTTCAAGGCTGGCTGCTTCAGTAGCAATAAAGACCTTTTCTGTGATTGTTTAAGCCCCAGAAGCATGAATTTGGATATTAGAGCAGCGTCTGTATTCCTGCATTCAAATGCTGACTAGCATTCCCCCTGTCTAAGCTCATATCAGCCTGATACATGAGCAGTTTTCAATGTAACTTCTAATTCTCCTCTCTTCCTCTGTTGCTCTCACTCCCTTTTTTAATTACATTCAGGATGTTTTCTTATTATTTACTTGTTTTTGTATTTAGATGCACAGATTAGAAATTCTTTTTATATGGCAATTCAGTTTTCCATTAAAAGAAGCCTCTCATGTTATAAACCCAGGGGGAGCTGAGGAGGAGATTTTGATGCATGGAGCAGGTGCAGCCAAGATGGTATTTGGAGATTGCCTTGCACTCTGCTCTATCTCAGCATCCTCTGCCCTGTAATTCATTGCTCTCTGCCACAAAAGCCACACTCCTCTCTTGTGGAGGCACCTGCATTTCCCAAGTGCTCAGGACAGATATTGTGCAGCACCACTGCTCAGGAGGGCAGGACTCCTGGCTAGCAGAAAGGATTATTATATTCCAGAACACAGGGAAAAAAAAAAAAAAAAAAAAAAAACACCAAAACAAACCCCTTGAAACGTACAGATCATCTTTTGATGCTTAGTTGAAGTTGCATTCAGTTTGTGACCCATCGAAAGGCTCAAAGAATCTACAAAAAGTAACTAAGGAAAGCAAACCTATTGCCAGGAGGCTTGCATTCATTCTGAAAAGACAAATCCTCCTTTTAAAATTTTCAGGGTCTCAAAAACCGAAAAGAAAATATCAAAAAACATCAATTTAAACAATGAAAAGATTTAGGGGGCTGAATGTGCAAATAGAACAGGAAATCCCAAGAAAAGGAGTATTTTTCTGGCTTATTTCTTACACTTGGTATCTATTTGCATTTCTTACACTTAGTATCTATTTGCAAATGTCCTTTGCAAAGAAACTCATAGGTGGTCTCCAAGATTCCACACTCTCCTGTCAAGTAAAACATGGCTTACTCCTGAATTTTCCACACAGAAAATAAGGCTTAGAGCCCAGGAGAGTTACCTACTAGCTCTTACCCTGAGCTGTCCTCACAGACTTAGGAAAAGAACCTGGGAAGTTCTAACTTCTCAACCTCTCTGAATCTCCAGTGGCCCCTATTTCACTGGAGCCCAGATGCAGAAATGTTCCAGAACAGGCTGAAACACTCCCACAAACCTGTGTATTCCCAGCTGACCAAGTGCTGGGTGCTTTCAGGGCTATTGATGAATAATTACATTTCTATCACTTGGGGAAACCTCCAGAAGGGGTGCTGCTATTGCCTTTCTGCAGAGCTCAGGTGATGCTGCAGGCTCAGGATCAAGACAAGGTTTGCCTGTTTGTTACATTATTTATGCAGAGCAGATTGTTTGGCAATTACATTTAAAGTACAATCACAGTGCCATTTGTACTTGCTACGTAAAGAGGCAAAAGTTTTTTTAAGGCATTAATACCTTGAAAAGTACCAGG
This sequence comes from Sylvia atricapilla, assembly GCF_009819655.1. Classification (NCBI taxonomy): domain Eukaryota; kingdom Metazoa; phylum Chordata; class Aves; order Passeriformes; family Sylviidae; genus Sylvia; species Sylvia atricapilla. The sequence continues at coordinate 11,707,823 of NC_089147.1, forward strand.
GTAAGTGGAAATGACTGTTCTCTCTTATTAGCTGCACGGTTATTTATACTTTTGCAGATTACCATGGTGCAGTGCAATTAGGCTGCTTAAGTACTGTTCATATTGAGAAGTTTCAAGAGCTCTACTGAATAATTAACCCTTAAACACATTTACAAGAATAAACCTGCAGCAAATGGCCAAAGCCTGCTCCAAACAGGGGCTTTTAAATCACCTGTGAAGAAAGAAGTACAAGAGACTGTCTGCCAGGAAGGGCTCACACCCAAGCAATGGCTACAATGCACTGGCTGTTCCACCAACTACAGTTTGAGCAGGTTTCACAACAGCTGTAGTACATCAGGGAAATCTGAAACAAGGACTTGATCCCACCAGCTCCTGGCTGCCTTTTTTTTTTTTTTTTTTTTTTTTTTTTTTTTTTTTTTTAATGTATCTAGGGTAAAAAACACCTGATAGCAATTCTGTTAAAGGCATACCACTCCACGGGCAGGATGAAACAATTTGGTGATTTCAAAGGTCAAGGAACTGACCTGTTTATAGGGGTGAATTTAGGGGCTGAGAGGATTTTAAGTTATTTCTTTATATTAAATGCAGACATATACTTCCAAACACACACTTCCAAACACACACTGTCCAGAAGCATGTTTCCCCAGGACAGGACAGTCCATATCCCATGTCAGACTAGGAACATGGCAGCCATGTGACACCATCCAAGGATATCCACAGTGGAGAAGACATCAGCACCTCAGCAGTCCTTCAGCAGCTTCTCTCCAACAGACAGACCCTACCAAGACAACCACCTGAGCTCACAGGGGCGAGCAACAAGGCTAAGATCAGCTAAGATTATATCACACACTGTGTTCTATTCCTTCTCAGACACAGTTCTGGCAAGTGTGCATTCATCTACAGCGCCTGTTCTCATTGCTAGCCTCACAGGTGAGAGAGGAAGGAAGGGACTTGTCTAGGGACACTCAAAGGTGAGAAGGAAATCAAGCTCCTCTCCGTGCCAGAGAAATGCAATTATATGATGAAACCCTCTTAATTGCAGACCCCACTTCATTAAAGAAATGTGTCCTAATCATGTATCCCTTTTCCAAAGGGCAGCTCCATTTGTCCCAGATTCTTTCCCAGCTCCTCCTCTGATGAACTCAGATACTCCCCCATGCCCACACCCTGGGTCAGCCCCCAGTTTCACAAGAGACAGAGTACAGCCCTCCATGCTTGCTGTGATTCCCACAGTCCACATACCTCCACAGTGAACTCTCTGTAACACTCCCCAGGTTGAAGTCGTAGAGCTTTGTCAGGATGAGAATCACCTAGAGAGGGGAAAGGGAGGGATTGAGAAAGACAGAAAGGGAAAAGAGGAGAAAAAAAAAAAAAAGGTTGATGTTAGATTTTGTAACAATACATAGGAAATCTGAAACCACCCAAAGGAGAGCTAAGCATTTATCCATTAAAGTTGTAGTATTATAGGATAAAGTAGGTTTAAAAAAAAAAGGGAAAATCATTAGCTTAGTGCATTGTATAACCAGTAACGCGTCTTTTAATCTCAAAATGTTTTGCATTTGAAATAAAATGTGCCACCAGGAATTCATCAGACTTTGTAAGCTCACCTCTCTGCAACTACTATTATTTAATGTCAGGGATTGAATCAAATGCACCCTTGTTAATTCAATAGCTCAGGCTAAAATTACAGTCAACTTCTTTTGTCCCTCAACATTCTATCACTATCAACTAATTATTCAGCCTCCATGGAAAGAATTGGCAAGTTGTTTTTATGTAGATCCCCATCCACCTAAACAGTCCATCTTGCCTAGAGTCAGCTTGGTTATCTCCATCTGCTGTCACTGGCTCCAGAGCATGGGAATTCCTACATGCCATCACCTTTCCATAGTGGTAAGAGGGACACAGAGCGTAACATTCTGCTTATGCACTGAGCAAGACAGGCACATGGATCTTTAGTGTTCAAGGAGAGTCAGAGGCTCTAGGACTCACTGACTTTCTGGAGAAAACACTCCAGAGTCATGCGCCTGCAAAACTGAGGTTGGGGGAGTGGGGAGTTAAGCAGTACACAGAGGACCACAGAGGAATATACTTTCCCTCTGATATATCTGCTACTCTGACCTCAGATTCCACAGGTAAATGTAATTCTCCTAGTTACAAGCTACATCGCCCAATGCCTTTCTCTCCAGAAAGGCAGTTATGAATTCTGACAGTTTGGTAGCCTCTGTGCAAGCTCCCAGGCTCACACAGGATGGGAACCTGTGCAGAAAGAATAGAGGGTTCTCAGTGGAAGGTAAAAGCATTTGAGCATCTGCTCCTTGCCTTTTTAGCATAACTAACATCATACAGTTCATTCCTTTGGATTCTACGGGAGCAACCTCAAGGAAGAGCTCCAGGGCACCTCTTCATTTTTGTGTTGCATAATTTTAACATTTTGGCATTATTTCCTCCTTGCAGAATTCAAGCACAGGCCAGTTCCCCTCACATCTGCTCCAACTGAGAGAGAGAGCACCCAGGTCAGTGAGCCCCCACCCCCTGAGTGGGTTTGTCAACAGTTACTTCACAGTTTGCCCAAAGCGGGGGTCCAAGTGAGAGATGTGGCTCAGATTGCTGAGTTCATTATTGTTTCCCTATGCAACAAGGATATTTGCTTATACAAAAGCCCTCATCCTCCTCCCACGGCAGTGGGACCAGATATATCTTTCATAGGGCTTTCCCAGCTCAAACGTTGATGGGTGCAAAGCTTGAAGCTTTGCAGAAAAATGCCAAAGGAATAATCAATATCACAGCTGCTGCAGCACTCGTTTACTGTCAGCATAATACCAGGAAAAAACTTTTTATAATTGTAAGGGACCTTGGTACGTGACTATGCAGTCAGTGCCCAACTTAATGATTTTAGAATAGATGCTCTGAGCATTCCTCCCTCTCCTGGATTCAATTTTACCATCCCCTATTGCACTTTTCCCTTTATTTCCCCACACAGGGACCTTTAGGAAGAAGATAATAGCCAAGCTGCTTCCAGCAGGGTGCGAAAAGAAACCTGCCAGGCAGATTTGAGTCAGCATATGCAAGTCCATGTCAGCTGAAACCGACTCTATGCTATGGGGAAATAAGGCTAACATCCTTTTTTAATGCAGATTAAATCCTGCACACACCTTCCCACACAAGGGGGGAAGTATGCAGGGAACCCTCACACAGTGACCAAGGTTTGTATGGTTTGTGTGACTCCTCCCCTTACACCCAGCAGGGCAGCCTTCTCCCAGCTAAAACCCAATGAAAATGACATTTTTAGGATGTTCCCTATATTCCCACAGGCACTCAGCCAGCACTCCTCTCAAGACTGTCTAGGAAGCCATGCACTATAGCACAAGCCCTGCTCTGCCTGAAATTACACCCCTCATATTGCTCACAACTGTGGTGAGGTTTCACAGTTTTCAAGTTTCAGAGTCGAAGCACATTGAAGACAGCTGAGTTCAGTGGATAACCTGGATTCATTCCTAAACATTGTAAATAAAATCTCTGTGTCTTGGTCAAATTTCAACAGATACTACCTTATTTCTACCCTAAATTGCAATTACAACTAAAGACAGCATCCATACTGTCAACAGCTCTTTGTGTGTCTCTCCCCAGATCTCCTATGCCCTGTATTTTTGAAGACCTATTACCTAATACCACCCTGCAAATCCCAGGATAACAACAGCTTTGCAGTACTGGGCTGAATGCTACTCAGCTCCTGGGTATAAATTCATAGTAAAAGCATGTTGTTTAGTGAGACTTTTCTGGATTTTTGCCCAGGATGACTGACTAACATCGATCTCTCCTTGTTGGTGATGCATGGTAAGCAAAAGCGTGAGCATCCCTTTGCAGTATCTCACACAGGCTCCCAGAAAATTGCAGGAGTTGCCTGAGGCAGTAGTAACACCTACAGCAACCTGTTCCTAAAATCAATCACCACATGAGCCCAGGACAGGCAACATTCCCACACCACTAACCCAGCTGGTTTCCACTCTGCTCTCGCTTGCTTCTGAGAAAAAACACCCCAGATTCAATAAAGGCAACTCTTGCAATGGTTTGGGAGCCTGAAAACCAGAGAGGATCTGAGAGTCTGAACACACAACCTTCCCAAGAAAAGCTGCAAAAGCACTGCCCCCTGCACTCTGCCTTGTGAGACCACAGAGCAAACTGAACTGCTCAGGAACCATCCCAGGTCTGAGGCACAGACAAGAGCCTGGAAGGCAGAGCTGGATCCTGAGCTGCTTCCATGGGGTGGGCTGGACATAGCTCTGCAGGGGAAACCTCAAACCCTTTCAGGAGGATATTCCGAGGCTCCATCAGGCTGTCCTAGCTGTACTAAGAAGAAATATGGAGCAGGGGCAGATGGGGGAAAGTACCAGATTTCCAAAGACATCGTGTGTTTGGATGCTTCAGTTGAAAAAGAACAGAACAAAATAGAAGGAAAACTGGACACATTTTCCAAAACTGAATTCTGACAGCAGAAAGAAAAATCAAAAAGAGAGAAACCTTCATTGACTCAGGTTGAGACATTTAATTCCAATTCCTTCTTTGTAGTTGAAGAAGCTCGGCTTGTTTTTGTCAACACTAACAAATGACCTTTTTTTCCGTGCCAGCATAATTTTTAATGAAAATCTTAATGGTTTTCATTTGAAATGCTGAATTCTACTGAAAATTGGAGATTTTACAATTAAGGCATTATTTCAAAACAAAAACATTTTCTTTCCCTGAACTGAGAGAAATCTGGAATTTCCACCCCATAGAAAATGCCCACTCTGCAACGTAAATTAAAACATTTTGCTCTGGGGAAAAGAAATACATATTTATTAAGTTCCAAGCAATTCAGAAACAGCAAAAACTTACACTTAGGCATTATTTAATCAAAATAAAGAAAACGCCTTTATAGGGCCAAATTAAATGTTTTCTATTCATCAAACCAATCTTTCCAAAATTAATTCCAAGTCAGCTCAACACTAGACTGCATTTTGCTATGGGATCATACTTCTCACTTCAGGAAATACAGCTCAGATATGAAATTTCCTCAGCTCCTGCAGGCCAAGCTTCCCAGGACACCCCAGGGCAAGTATCCCTTGGGACACCAAGCAGCCCAGCTGGTTGAGAATGAAAAAAAAGGAAAGAGTCTGCAGGACAGAGTGTGGAAATAGGGAGGCTGAATTACAGCTCCCTTAAGGCAATACAATCCCTCCAGAAAACGCAATTTCAAGCTGAGCTTACACAAAACTTAATGACCTGAATAATTTAACAAATTGTTTTGGTTTTGTAGACAGAAATAGGAATGGAGAAAGGATAATCAGAAAAAATACTTTTTCTTTGGAAAGAAGTTATGTTCTACAGTTCTACAGTACAGTTCTACAAGAATTTTCTTATGTGCTTTATTTTTCACATATGCATCTCCATATTGCATATTGGTTGGAGTTTTTTTCACTGTCTACTCAACACCTTGCTTTAAGGCTTATATAAAAAATGGCATCACCTGTCAATCTTTTAACTTCAATGGTCTATACTTCAACACAGATTAAGAGCCTCTGGCACTGAGGAATCCTGGAACAATGCTCTATAGCATACTAAACCACTAAATCCAGATTTAATATGATGGACCACTTCTCTAAAATAAGGGCAGCAAGTGTCCAAAACTGTTCAATTCAGCAGCCTCGGGTCTTGACACAACTTGGCTGGCACGAAAGCAGAAAAATTACAATCAGGAACATTAACCCTGTTTCATTCAATCTCAAAAACACATCCATGAAGGGATCCCTATTGTTTAGGCAATTATCAGGAATCTCCAAGCCCACAAATCACAGAAGTACTCAGAAGCTTTTCAGAATGTTTGGTGGCGTAACAATCTTCCATGCCAATAAAATTTTACTATGAAGGAAAATTACTTTGGTTCATTAAACCCAGCTCCAAATCTTGCCAGTTCTAAACTGGCAAAGTGCCTTGGATATACCCCAGAGTGGAATATATAATATCTGTTTCCCACAAATTAAAGAGTGCAAAGGCACTGCAGTTCCTTCAGCAGGCTGACAATGAACTTCAGCAAGTGAAGAACAAGCGAAGAACAAGAACAAGTGAAAAGCACCTCACCAAAGGCTGTCACACTCCTGTGTAAGGGGGCATTCATGTTAGAGACACGAGAGGGAAGAGCACAGCAGCCAGAGAAAGTAGATGTCAGACAGACTTCTGAAAGGCCAGCTCTGATTCACTTCATGAGACATCCCTTCTCTGAGTGATCCTGCTATATCAGCACAGAGATTAACACAACTCATCAGTTCCCCTGTGCACATATTTGCCAAGTGCAATTAATAAAGAGTACAGGGATGAGCACTAGGCAGCATAGGGCACAGCAGAAAGAGGGCAGACAGATTTACAAGTGAAAAACGAGAGTTCTCCACTCACTTGCTCTGACATGCTGGGGTCTCTGTCTCCTGCCCACAGACATATTTACATTTCCATAACGCTTGCAACATTTTCTACCCTCCAGGCCAGCCGCAGGAATCTTGTCTGCAATTTCCATCTGCCATTCCACAATCCAATATGAGAGCAACAGCGCCCAATAAGTAAATTTCAAATGTGAGCAACCACAGGATGCTGGGAACCAGTGTCAGTAAAATGCTCACAGCCAAAGACAAATTGGCTTAAATGCTGTGGGACTGAAATGCCAGCAGCACTGACCTATGTAGGTCCCTGATGCTTTCTTCTTTGGGATTTTGGGGGAGGGATTATCTGTTTGTTTGGGATTTCTTTTTGCTGGTGGTGGTGGGTGGCTTTTAAGGCACAAAATTATTAACTAAAGACGGACTGATTGGCAAGCACATTAACGATCATGAATTTCCAAGGCACTCTTTCATGCAATCTCTTCATTCAAAGCTAATTCTGTCAAAAGTCACCAGTACCAGCCTAATTTTTTCCCAAACACTCAAAAGATGGGGAAAGTACCATTTACGTGTTCAATCCATATTTGTGTTTAAGTGTTTGGTAGGCTGACCACAACCAGCAACTAAGCACCAACCCCAGACACTGACTCTGTCCCACCTCAGGATGATGGAGGAGAAAACTAGAAAAGCAAAAGTGAAAAAACTTGTAATTCCTGACAAAGACATTTTCATTAGTCAAGGAAAGGGAAGAAACTATAAATAAACAAACAAGTGATATAAAGGCAGTCAGCGACTGCGCTCCCCAGCAGACCAATGCAAAATCAGTCTTAGAACACAGTTAGTATTGCTGAGGATGATGATGTAGGGAACACAACTCCTTTCTAACCTCCTCCTTGGATGGGCAGAGGGAGAAAAAGAAAACCTGACACTGGGAAGTTGTGTTCAGCTACATCTAAACCACTGATGTGCTGTCAGCACTGCTTTAACCAAGAGTTCCAAACACAGCGTGGCACAGGCTGCCCTGAAAAAATTACTCCAGTACAAGTGTTTTCCGAGGTCAAGATAGAGTGATTATCAGGAACAAGCCCTAGATAATCCTGGTGTAATCAAAATCTCTTCACACAAATACAACCTCAAAAAGAAATGTGTGCATGTGAGTGATCACACTATGCAACATCACCATCCTCATTTCCACAGGAGGTCTGAGTGCTGTTGCCAGTACCCAAGAGGGCTATCTCCAGTTGTGAGAAGCATATAGAACTATTACAAAGCTCCCAGGAGAGGAATTTAAATTCCACAGGTGTTAACAGATTCTGCAAGCATCACCACTATGAAACAAGGCAAGCAATGGCATCTTTGTCTTACTGATGAGGAGGCAAAGAGAGGTTAAGTGAAATTTTAAGTGTTTCTCAACATGGAAATACTCAGAAAGAAGAATCCAAATCAATATTTAAGAGTTTGGTTCAATCCATTTTGTGAATACATACAAAAAAATGAAAGACCATTTTATTCTGAAAAAGAGTCTCCATTGAGGAATTCAGCATAGCTGAAATAATCCAAATCAGCACATTTTGATAATTTAAGGTAAAAGGCATCACATGGAAGATAAAATACCAACCTGAGTTCACCCACAGTAAGAGAATGATTAGCCTAAAAGGAACACATATACCTTAAATACCAATCTCCCCTTTTTATTCCCAGTCTGGTGACCATAGCTGAACAAAACTTATTTCCAGATAATAGGAATTAATGAATAGCACATCCTAAGACACAAGAAGAAAACAGCAGAGACACTGATAACAAACACAGGCCAAATGCTGCCCCTGGAAATCAGAGTAGCCCTTGTATAAAAGTAAAGCTTTTCCAACTTAAAGGACTTTTCCTTACTTTTCTTCTTTTTTTTTCTTTTTCTTTTTTCTTTGTGGTGGGTTCGTTTTTTTTTTTTTTTTTTTTTTTTCCTATCTCTGGAGAGAGAAAAATGATCTGTGGGCAGCTTCAGGCAGTGCAGGCAAAAGAGCCCTCTGAAATTGAAAGAGACAAGTCCCAAGATCACACACAGAAACAAAACATGTTCCAGTGAACTTGTGATCTCCAAACAGCTGAGACTGTCAAATCTGTCCTCAAACAAGAACCAGTAACTAAAAGGAGGATATTTGCCTTTAATCCTCCTTTGCCTGTGTTGCTTATCACTTTCCAGTAGGAAAACTGCCACAGCAGGCTCCTTCTGTCCCCTGCCCTCCTCCTTTTTCAATATAAATCAGGCAGCACAATGAGGCTGAGCCAGAGCAGAAGACTTCCCACTGGCACAGCCGGAGACAGATCACATTATCTTCCCAAAAGCACCTTCCAAATGTAAGCAGCAGTTTGAAATTCCTATTTCCAGGACTTGGACTGAATGAACAAAATCTGAGGGTGCAAAAAATAAAATAAATAAATAAATGAATTTAAAAAAAAAAAAAAAAACCAGAACTAAAACCACTAAACCACTATAGCGCCTTGCAGAAAGAGCCAGATGTGGAAAGCCCAACTCTCTCCTCCTGTGCCTTTATGAGCAAAAGCAGGGCAGGAATTTTGTGTGCTGGTTCTCTTGGATGTCTTGGCAATTCAAGGACAAGCCCAGTCTGTCAACGAAATCAACACTGAGAGAGACACCTCCTCCAGAGTCATGGATTCACCTTACTGGCCTCTCACAAATCAGAAAGGGTTTTTAATTGAATCTGACAGGGTCTTTCAGGCTTTTAGTTTTAGGCATTTTTGTGCAGGGGCTGTAATTTAGGATATGTTCAGAGGTGCCTTGCACATACAGATCCTTGCCATGGCAGTGAATGCAGCAGAACAACCCCACCAGCAAGGCAATGACTAATGACTCCAGGACTCAGAAAAGGAATTGGACTATAATGTTTTGCAACAATGTGGGAAAAGAAGTCTGATTTTCTTCCTCCCAAGGCAGACATTCCAATTATCAACCAAAGGGAGGGTATTCAGAGCCACTAGCTGTATAGTGGCTGCAAGGCAGCCAAAAGGCTCTTTCATCTCCACTACACATTAAAAATTGGGCAATATCTCTCACGCAACATTTTTCCCAAGAAAAGAAGAAATAGAATTGGTAAATCCAGCCTCACTTTCAGCAGTTGTATCTCCTGCATACCTGCATGCATACCTTTAGTGCACACACACAAAAATTGCAACTCTAATTGCAATTGTGCAACTGTGCAAAACCTCCTTAATGAGGAAATAAATAGGATGCCTACAGCAATGTCACCAGTCCTTAAACAGCAGCTGGATTCTGTCCCAGAAGCTGCAGGAGAGTGCACACACTTGTGTGCATGTGTCTGTGTAATATAAAAGCAATTATCAGCCACACAGAATTAGGAGAGAGTGTCTGGAAAAGGTGTGGTGATTAGGAATAAACACATTGGAAGGGAGGGTGGACACACCAACTCTTACCAACAGCTTGTGAGTAGCATTAGTCAGAGAAGTCAGAGATAGAAAATACTCCCCAGATTATCTGATCCACCCCCCTGACAAGGCACACTTTTGCTCCACAGAACTTTTCCCAGCTCTTCAGGATGGTTTTTCTGCACATAAACACACATTCCCACCAGAAAAGACATCTAGATTGCTTAAAATAACAGAAGCCTGAACTTTATCTCTGTGTAACTCAGTTTAACATAAATACAATCTCTCCTGTCAGGTAGTGATACGATTTATGGGTCCTCTATCATACCTTATAAGAGGTGATAGCAAAGAACTCATAATTTATTTCTACTGATTCTGCAACCCACACCACATCACATATCTCAGTTCTTCCCCCTTGCAAAGAAGCCCCCTCTAAAGCCATGGAAACTTTATCTTTTTTCCCTTCTCCATCTTCCTTTTAAAGCTGTTGTGTGCACAGCTCTAAGTTCAAGAAGAAAATGAAAAAAAGCCCCAGATACTTTGCTGGCTCAGTTCTTATTCCAATTATCTCCTGATAACATCTGCAGACCAGCAGATTTTGTGCAGCAATTTATCTCTGTGGAGTCAGTCACATTTCTGCTGAAGGGCCATTTAAAGCTTCTGACATGGGGAGACCTGAAAAGAAGGAATGACTTGAACTCCAAGTGTGGGTACGGTACCTTCACAGGACAGTTCTCAATTTAATAATAATAATAAAAAAAAAAGGTAAGAGAGCATAGCCCTTTGACATCGTATAAACTGCCAAGACAGGAAAGGGTTTTTCTTGAAGGCAAGAGTGTCTGGTTCTATAAAAGAAACTTAACTGTGTGGGAAATTTGGTGTCTGGGGCATTTCTGAAAGGAAGAGGGGGAAAAAAAAAGTTCCCACGAAGGAAAATTCAGGCTTCTTATAGCTTTTCCATTTCAGGCTCCAGGTTCTACTCAGGCACTCTCAGTCCTCTCACACCCATGTCCTCTCACCTCTCCCCTGCATACATAAATATACATATCTAAATATTAGTGATCTCCTTCACATTCCACTTAGCAACTCAAACAATTGTTATTGATCAGTGCATGGGCAAGGGATTCTCTCTCCCCCCAGGGACAGAAGATGGACTAGACATCCTGCCAAAGAAGATGGATAGGATATCCTGTATCCATTCCAGCCTCATGTCTACAAAGGCTCACTTCATGTGAAAATGCCTCACTGCTAGCACAGGAGAACCAGTCCAAAATGTGGAGTTTTACAGATGTTACCATGAAAGAAAACAATGCACTTGTTGGAAGATAAACCCTCGCATCTGTTTTTAATGGCCAGGTAAAAGACCTTCCACTCCTGGACCCTTATTAACTGCAAATCCAAGTGCCTTAGTCTTTGGCTTGCTCCCTTCCTCACAACAGCCCAGGGAAATAAGAATTGTTGCAGTTTGCCAAGTAGCAAGCATAGGACAGAGGAGAAAAGGGCAAAATGCAAAAATTATTTGAGTTATGGTTCTGCAACTATCAACAACCAATAATCAAATTTTCCACCACAGATGAGAACCTACTTTAAACAACTGTAACATCATTGTGCAAATTCATTATGTAATCACAATGTCTTAAATATGCATACATACAGTACTTATAATTAAATGGTAAGGAAGATGAAATATGAGAATCATCACAGGAAAAACAAAATAAAAATAAAAGTGATCCTTTAGATTATATGAGTAGATATCACAGGCAACCTGGGTCAGTCAGGCTGAGTGGGACACAGAATGGGAAAGTGCCCAAGGAAAGAGACAAACGTAAGTCAGGGCTCCTGACAGACAAAAGGTCAGAAGCAAGAGCCTGAGTACTAAATAGCCAATTAACATATTTTTACATTATTATAGGTTTTAAAAAATTAAATGATCTGATTATCCTATATATTAAGGTAATAAAAACGTGGTCTGTCCAATTAACTGCACTTTCCTGACCTTGAACTTCTGTTTATGCAGTTCTCTTCTGCAGGTGACAAAACCTACTTTAAAACTTAGTGGCTCACCTATGGTAAGGTCAGACTTTGCCCTAGCAGCTCCTTTTCCTACTCATATAACTTTGAAACAATCTTTACTCGTGATTTTAATCACCTTTATAACTTTTATTTATATTTTGTATCCATCATGTGCATATATTTCATCATCATTACAACAGTTCAACTACTTGTACCATGAGTAGCTTTTTTATTATAATTATTATTTGTCTTGTATCATTAAATAGTAAAGCAAAATTATTTTCATCTGTGAATTTTCATATGTTGTTGTGAAAACACATTCTGTCAGGGAAATTTCCTTTCTTTGCTCCTGTGCAGAGCAGCTCTTGCTCGTGCCAAGCGCCCCTGGAGCCAGGATGTTATCTCCGTGGAAGGTCTAACCAAGCAGACTCACATGAAATCTCTCTCCTCTGTCTCAGCACTAAAACATTAAATATATTTTCCACCCACACCACCCCACATCCCCACCCTGCTCTCAAAAAATTGTCAAAACTTTTGCAAAATTTGCCAAAAAAATTGGCACCAGCCCGTGGTGGGGAGAAAATGAAGGAATTTTTGAGATCCACAACACAACTGTAGTTTTTATTGTCAGTCCAGTAGTGCAAGGGGGGGAGGATGTATTTAAGAAAAAAATCCATTCTTCTGGTTTTGGCTGTAGTAAGAAAGAAAATGTTTTTTCCCTTCTTTAGAAACATCTTGTGCTAGTGCCTACACGGGAGATGTGGAACAGCACAGTTGAAGCTGTCAAGGGCAATTTTTCTTACAGACTTAAGTGTTCTGTTACTTACAAAAAAAAATAAATAAAGAAGCTGAGAAAAACAGAAGAACTTGAATTCCAATCTCCTTTAATGCAACGTTATGGTTGAGAATTCCAAGCTGTAAAAGCAGGAAATTCAGAAGTACAGACTCTGCATTATGTACATAGATTGTATAAGAGAAAAAAGGTAAATCACCTCTGCAGAAATCCAAAGCTCTATCAATGTTTGGAATCCTTTTACAGCTGGTTGGGGCCCAGGGACAGTTGCTCAGACACCTACAAGCTCCATTCTGCAACTCTCACTTCAACAGAAAACTTTCAGAAGCTTTGATGTTGTGAGATCTTTCTCCTTTCTTTACTTAGGGATCTAAAAAATTATTTCTATGGACCTGGAAGATTCTTGCCCTCCAGGAGACAGAGAAATTGAAGCACACTTTTCATATCAAGCCACTGTCTGTATCTCTTATAAGAATCATGGTTATGACAACTGAGATGGCTGACTGACATTTAAACTGAAACTGTTCATAAGATCAAGATTTATGATGCTAAACTCTAAGAGACAGATGCTTTTGACTCATGTATGACAAAGGAAGGTTCAGTGCTTTGCTCTTCTAGCACCTGCATCACCATTAGAAAAACATCTAGGACCCAAAATCTGGAGGTAGAAAAGAGGGAAGAGACAGAGTCTCATGTTCTCTGAAAATCCTTTGCAGCTCTGCAAGGTCTCCAGATGACCTTCAGGGGATTTCACATACATGGGCTATAGGGCAATCTTGCACCTTACACTGAGATATCAAAACCCATCACTGCAGAAGGGGTCCAAAGAAAATTAATAGTCCCACTGACTCTTCCTGCATTGGAATGCTTTAGGTGGTGCACCAGAAATTTCTCAAAGCCTCCAAAAATCATTCTGCCCCTTGAGGAACATAAGAGGGAATGGCTGTGCAGTACAACAAAGTAAGAATGCAGATTGACTAAACAAGATCTGTAATGGCCACTCTGCAAGGTCTGTGAGAGCTTTCTTCCCCTCTTTACACTCTCAAGAGCCCTGGATTACGATCAGAATAATCTCTTCTCCTCTCCCTCACCAGTCACCCCACAAGGTCTTGTCTTTATCAGTACCATGAAGTCACAGGAGCAATATACTTTTCCATGAGAAAGTGTTGAGCTGGCAAAAGCTGAGAGCTCTGAACATCACCAGAAGCTGAAGCGTGGTGGGGACCAGAGGGCTGATTCAAGTAGATGGTGTCAATAGATCAAACTCTGAACAGATTCCTTGTTTTACCTTGCAGGATGCACACGTAGGAAAAGGTGAGCACATTCCTTAACTGCCTGTGACAGAGTAAAGAACAAATCCAAAGGCCAATTTTTCCCTCTGATGTTTTATGACTGTCCTTTCACTAAGATAATAATCTACAAATTACTTCTTATAAAACACCTCCCAAAACAGAAATATTTCTCTGGGCCCTTTTTATAGCAGGACTGACAGCAAGAGCTCCAAAGATAATCTTCAGTAAACCTAGTTATTGGAACAGTGTAACATGTTGTAAATTCACATGTGCAACACAGGAGAATGAAGATACTCCCCAGTCCAGCCTTTCAAATGGCAATTGATACAGATCTCTCTAGCAACTACAGCAGCACAAGACTGATTCCAACAGCTCCACAGCTCCTCACAACACTCCTGCAGCCAGAGCAGCTCTCATTACAAAACTGATGCACTAAAACAGGCACCAGGGGCTCAGTTTTAAACCAAGCTGTCAGAACACCAACATCCTCCACTGCATCACAGAGCTCAAGTTACCTCTCATGGATGGCTGCATTTTGGTTTTCTACAAGCCCTAGTTCTTGGAGGCCAGCAATGCCTTAAAACAAAAGAACAAAATCTCATAATCTCTTCTTTTTACTTCTCCCATATACGCACATGCATATATGCATACATTTTATATATATATGTATATATATGTGTGTGTGTGTGTGTGTATATATATATATATATGATGATGATTTTGAGTTATTTCCATGGCATTATTTTCCCTCCTCTCCCTGCCAAGAAAGAAGACAATAAATTACCTCAGCCTGTTTTAGATGCCTCAGATTAGCAATGCTACCGTCAGAATAGCACAGAGAACTGTTGAACAGCTATTGCAGCTACTCAGATGCCCTGAGCCCTTTCCATTCAAGAATACTGTATTTCCATTCAAATGTAAGGAAAATAAAACCAATTTGATTCACACACTTTGACATCCAGAGGCACTGCTAGAGAACAGCTTTGCATTCTCAGCACGTGTGGCGTTCTTGATTAAACGAGATCCGCACGAACATAATAAACCTGTAATTTTATTGGCCAAGCTTCATGAAAACTATTTAGAATACACGGATTGCTATGTTAAGCAAACTGCAGCCCATGTACAACAGCCATGAATTACAGCAGTTGGGCAATGAGCTGACCAGTCACTTCTCACTGCCCTCAATAACAATCATCCACATCTTCAAAGCACAATGGAAATTAGAGATGCAAGAAGCCTATTAGCTCATCCAGAAAAAACAGGATTGTTCCCCATGGGATAATTGCTAATATTCTGCCCATCGTTGATTTAAAGCTGTAAAACAAGGCAGTGTCTTTAGCAAGATTACTCAGCATGGCTGAAAAGTCAGTTCCATGAAGCTTCTTCTAGACATTAAATTTAAATGTTTCCTCTTTCAAAAGGTTTAGAGCTGCTAGTCCAAGGAGCTTGGTCTCCTTTGGATTCCCTTCTAATCAGTAAAGAGTGGGGAGAGCTGGGAGACTGACCTTCCCTGGCCAACAACCTTCACAAACAGCTCCCCATCTACCCAGCTCCTCTGTGTCAGCTCTCAACAGGGGCATGTGGCAGTTCTGGTGCAAAATGCAGAATCTCACTCTGTCCTGTACTAGAGCAGGGGCCCTGACACAAGGCTGGCTCTAGGTAAATGTCCTTGTTGCAAGCAGTGTCCTTGCTCTAAGTATCAGGATGTATTTCCATTGCTCAGTAAGTCTCCATGCACTGCTTCAGTCCCGTGGAAAGTCCAGAACTAACAGAGAATCAACGTGTGTCTGCATCAGAAAAGCTCAGATGTACCTGGGAGGGAGGGAAGAAGGGAATTACAAGATTTGCAGATTCTTACACACTACAAAATTCCCTGCTGTTAACTGAGGCATTGCTAATGTGGTCACATTCTTCTGGCTTAGTATAAGCATTTAATGAGTGCCCCGACCTTTTTCCTAGAACGAGCCCTGACCTCTGCTATCGTTGATATATAGAGACATTTACAAGCAGGATTTCATCCAGTCACCCACATACACTCACTCCACGAGCTTGTTCCATAAGAGAGTAGAAATATAAGGGACATTTTGCCTGGAGTAATCTACAGCATCTTATGTGTCCTCAAATTCATGCAAATCCCAAGACACTTCTCAGCTCCTCTGAACAAACTTCAGACTCCCTTAATCACAAAAGTCAGAACAAAGCAATATCCCACCAAAAAAAAAAAAATACCATAGAAAGACAGGAAAAGAGAAGTCAAGGGCACTGCCACTGTCCTCTAGCCTTGCAATAATGAGGGATCTGAGAAATGCCAAGATGATTGTCTGAAGTGGAACACTGAAAGCACCTCAGACACACAACGTCTCTCTCCTCCACACTGAATGGAGACACTCTTTAAACAGAGACCTCCCCTATTCCACTCAGAAAAGTGACCATGTTACAGTGAAGAGTGATGCTTATGTATCTGACATGGTTCTATAAATTCCTTCAGGATGAAAATTGCAAAGAAGCAGCAATTTATCATTTCTGCAACAAGAAAAATAATATAGTTTGAGGATGCAAGATAAAGTCCTTTTTTACCCAAAGAATTGCCTTCCTTTTAAGAAAGGCAAAGCACCCATAATGACAGAGGAAAATCTTTGGAAGTAGTACCAGAAAAAGACATTAAGAAGTGGCAATCACCATGTCAGACACACTACACTGCAGGGGAAGGGAAGAATGACCAGATAATGAAATTACAGGGCATTGAAAATGTCAAAGAGCGACTGTGCTCTACCATCATTCACAGGTTATATGAGGCATTAACATGCTGATATCCCATTCCAGTGACAAAGATGGCAACAAGAACAGAAAATAGTCCAAAATGAATCTGTTGCTGAGACCAGAAATTTAATGAAACAGGGAGATGAGAAGAAAATTAATCTTAGTTTTACTGTGCAGCCTTCAAACTGAAAGCTGCTGGCCCTGTTCAGGAACAGTAATAGCTCAGGGATGCATTATGTTACTTTCCTTATCTATGATCTCCCCAGACTTATGAGTCATCATCACAAAAACGGGTATCAAGTCGTTCAAACAAGGACCAACCTTCTTGGCAGGCAATCGAGCCAAGGAATTTCCAGCAAGGTATAAAGGAGAAGAAAAAGTCCTTCATATTTCAGCTGATTCACCACTAAATCAAGGGCCCAGGGAGGCTGGGGTATTTCTGTACTTGGAGGAATTCAGAACTTGACTGGACAAGGCTCTGAGCAGCTTTATCACTGCTTCAGCCTTTGAAGCTGATCTGAGCAGGAGCTGGACCAAAAATCTGCAGAGCCTCAATCACTCTACAGCTGCATTCTGCTCCCTTCAGATAAAAACACCACTGATCAATATGAGAAGCACACACAACAGTAAGGCCAGAGGACCCTGTGTCTATCCTGTAACACACCTTCCTACCTTGCTTGAGATAGTTCATCACTATAAAAAAAAATCTTCTGCTACTATTCCTTGTATAAAAAGATAAAAAAAAAGAAAAATCACAGTAAATCAAAATGTACAGTGTGTTTATGGAAATCTTCTTCTAGAGAGAATCTAATGGGTCATAACACAGCTTGGGGCAGATGCAAATGGACTGTCAGAATCCAGAGAGCTCCATGTGGAGCCACCTCTACACATCCTCTCCACATACTGCAACCCCAGAGGGCAGAGCAGCACCATCCCAGCAGTACCATCCAAAGCAGCCAAGGTCATGCTGGGAGCACTTCCTCTGCAAAGTCAGATGCAGCAGAAATTCTGAACTGTACCCTAAACCCCCAGATTCTGATGTTCTTCCTAGGTCTGGTACAGAAATGGTCCTTTTTTCAGCCCAACCTAACAAACTCTCCAACTGGAAACACTGAGAGCAAGACTGCTTCAAAAGGTTTGATAAGGTCAGCTCTAAAGAGTAATTGATAAGGCTATCTGGTCTTCACAGCGGTTTCATATGGAGCTTGAATTTCCTATTTCAGAATTGTATTTCAGAACCAAGTTCACCCAAATTTAAACAGGAACACGTCTTTGAAAAATAAAAGCAAAGTGAACAAAAAAACCCCCATTCACTTAACTTAATCTGGAAAACATAAATGAAGCAGTTTCCTCCTTCCATCAAGCAGATGCAAATTTAATTTCAGATCACTTAATTTGTTTTCCTGTAAACAAACAAATTGTTAAAAAGCAGGGGAAAAGAAACCCTAGGAAACATGATCTCTTATCACGTATAGTACGTGCCTCTCTTTCCCTGCTGGCCCATATCGCATTCAATGCTACAGTTTTCAAAGGCTGCTGGAATTCAATCTGCTAAAGGTGTGTAATAAATGACACTTTGCAGAGTGCATTTGTTGAGTAAGCAGGAGTATTTGGACATCTGTGCACAGGGATGATTAACTGAGAGATGTGTGTAAGACACAAGGCTCATCCTTACCTATTTCAAGGCCACATTTTCACCAGTTTATTTGCACCCAATCTGCCAGACAACAAACTTAGCCAGACTGTGGATCAAAAATCTTTCCACCCACAAGACCATCATTCTTCTACTGCTACGCAAGTGATTTTTTTGCATCATGCCTAGAAAGTAAAGATCACCTGCTGCTCCATTAAGGTGTGGAAAGCATCTATCACCTCAGGGCATTCTTAAATACAACCATCTTGTTCATTACAAGGCCATAATATTCTTCTCTATCGACTGAGCAACAGTCATGGATCATGTGGCAAGAAGCAGCCTTGGAGGTAGCTAGATGGATGTCCAAGCTTCATGGTCATTCAAGCAATGTCTTATGGAGATCTATGGACAGACAGTACAGACCTTGGCAATGTCTCTGTGACTCAAAGACCATCTGCCACAGCAGCAGAACAAATGAACAACAGCCAGCTTTGAACTGCAGCCTACACCCCTAATTATGCCTGAAGTGTCTCCTGGCATCATCCAGGACTGGCTGAGATAGCACTTACCTGTCAAAACACATTGGATACGACAAACTGCCTCTTTAGAACACAGAAGGGGGTCCACATTCCCTCTATTGCAACTCTGCCTCCTCTGTGGAAGTCCTGCAATCTGGAGAGCACACAGATTTGTCTGTGTGCCTTGCATTTACAGAGCCCAAGAAGTGACTGCTTAATGTAGGCGCCATGTCAGGAGAGAGTTCTGTGCCCTGACTGAAAAAGGTGAGCTTGCTTTAAAGTCAGATCAGGCTTCCTTTACCACTGTGCACTTAAAAGTCATCAAGATATACACAAATTAAGATTATTCTGGGCTTCCCCCTAAGGAATGTGACACGTAGAGATGCAGAGTCTGACACTTCAAACATAAGTATAAAGGAAATACAGTGCACTGACAATTCAATGCAGTTTCTAAAAGCTGCTACTAGAAGGGGAATGTGACATTCCCTCTGTCTTGCCCATATATGATTTCTTACAGTTGTTTCCAGTGTTTTAAATGAACACCTGAGGTACAGCCCCAGTCTGCTGCCAGCTGGTACAGCCACCCTGCACAGAGCTGTTGGGTGCTCAGCCCATCGCAGCTGCAGGGACTGGCTGACTTCACAGCAACATCAGAGAGCAGCAACACAACCTGGACATTGTGGAACTACAGCATTAGATGGAGGAGAGATGACAGAGTATGCCAAAAACTGAGCAGAACTGACAAAGAAGGGAGAATTTCACAGTGCACTGTCACTGTTCATTACATTTGAGCATCAGGAGTAAGCTCTGGCAACAGACACCTGAGCAGAACTGAGCTGAGCAGCTTAGAGAGTTACCTGCAACAGCCACAGGCTGTCACAGTTCAGACAGGTTAAGTAACTTTCTCTTGCCCCAGCTACAAGGGGGTAAGATGAGTTGGCCTTCAAGCCTGGACTAGGATACCACTCTCCCAACAAAGTGGAAACAGCAGGAGATCCAGTGGACATCTAGGAACTACCCTATGCTACACAGAAGCAAGCATCACTGGGAAGACAGAAATCAGAGCCCCACCTGGCTCCATCTCCAGTCAGGCTGAAGTCCCCCGCTGCTCTCCCAGCCCTTTCTGTGCTGACACAGCTCAGCTCTCCCACCCAGCTGGAAATTCAGTCTTGCCTCTGCCCCCACACAGGTCCTGTTGCCTCCTACCACCACAGAGAGCAGTGTCCATTTCTCCCCCTGCCATACAGAGCTTAGCTCAATCCTCACTGCAGCTTCTGCACAGCCTACTTACACTTATCTTCTCATTCTTCACACAGTCTGAAGTAAAGATGTAATCACCACAGCTGCAGTCTTATCCCATAGAAATTACTTTTTCACAGGGAAAAGTGCAAAAATACAATTATTTGCTTTAGATACAGTGGCTTAGAGGGATCCAGTTTTTAAGTGCTTACTATTTTCCAGGAAAAGACTGAAAACTTGTACCTATATGTATAGCAATCAGAAAGTACTCGTACCTTCCCCCAAAGAAAACCCATGAAAATGATACCAGGCCTTATCTGACAGAATTATATGGTATTTCTGTCTCAAAAGCCTGCATGCAGTTGTATCAGAGTTCTTTTTATTAACAGGACTGAAGGAGAGGTCAGACTGCACTTCTTGCAAATCAAGATTTTATTGACATTCACAGAAAGATGCAATTAGAACCAAAACCACTGCTGCAACAAATGACAAACCTGGAGGATCATTCAGCTTTGGAAGTGTAGAACAACTGAATTAGTGAGCTCTGGAGATGTTGTCTAATCAACCCCCATTCCCCAGGCAGGATGTAATTCCTCTGAATCACTCCCAAGAGATATTTGTCTGGTCTGTTTTTAATGATCTCTGATAGAAGAAAGGACACCTCCCAGGAGCTATATCAGGCTTTGCTCACTATAAACTTTTTCATATGAACTAACTTTCTCTGTTTTGCTTTATATTAAGTATATGGTTGCTCACCCAATAATTCACAAATAAAAGTTTAAAAAAAAAAAAAAAAAACGAAAAAACAAAACCCAAAAAAACAAACACCAAAAAAACCCAACACCACCACTATTTACCCTAAACAACTGTGTTTCACATTCATTTTATTATCCCTCTTTAGCATCCTCTTCTTTAGCTGAACAATTTCCATCCATTTACATTTTCCTTGTAAGCCAGGTTACACTGTGTCTGAGTACCTTCATTTTTCCCTGAAACAGTCTCTTAAAATGATCTTTATCTTCTTTGTTGTGAACTTAGACTGGCCACAGAGCTACAGCAGAGGCCTTACTTGCCCTGAGTGCACTGGAAGGATTACTTTGCGTATCTTGCAGGTTACGTATAATCCTGCTCATTGAAGCAGCAGAGGATTTTCTTCCTGGAAACATTCTGCAAGACCTATCCTCAGTGCACGGTGGAGCTGAGTTTCTGAAGGAGAGACTGACAAGAGTGAGAACAAGCTAGGGCAGTGGGAAAGCTGGAGTAAATGTTTGTGTATTTTCAGTGAGGCCAGAGAAGGTAATGTTGTCAGGATTGCTGTGCAGAAGGAAAGAGACTTTTAGGAGATCATGGCTTGCCTTAGAAGAAAAGATGAACACACCTCCGGCATAGGACAAAGAATAGAAACAGTTTAGTAAAAGCTCAGAGTGTGAAGCAAGACAATAGTAGTCAGCATGAGTGAGAATCAAATCCAGTCTGGGTTGTGCCCTAAGAACATGGCAGGAACAAGTATTTCAAAATTATCTATGATGAGACAGTGCCCTAAGGAAAATCAGAGTCAGGTACACTGCACACACAGTGCAGAAGGGCCTGACCCACAAGCCTCAATGCAGGAAACCCACTTCTTAGCATTCAGGGTATTAAATAGGGTTCTGATACCCCTTTCAAGTACACTGAGGCTGGATCAGTGTCTGACCTTTGTCTCAGAAGTAAAAGATGACACAATAAATCTGCTGGTCTAAGTGGCCCAAAAGAAAATGCAGAGGATGCAGCAGAGAAGTTTACAGGTTCATATGCAAGCAAATGAGAGCCAGTCAAGTCTTACCCTTCCTCTTCTCCCTCCTCCAGACCAACCTGACTCCCTTTCAGTCCTCAAGAAATATTTTAGTGAACAAAGTCTGTGTTTGAGTACAGATATTTCAGCAATGGGATTAAAAGAACCCCTGTCAAATATGCCACACATCAAGACTCACTGTCATTCTGTCCTCACTTAGAAAGGAAGCAAGACAGGATGCAAGAGGAAAACACAGTCACTGGGCAAACAAAATAATCAAGGACAAGATGACAATGCTGGAAAAAGGACAAAGAAATAGCTGGATTATGCTTCAATATGTCAAGCTCTGGAAAGACCAAAGCAACTTTGTCATTAGCAGAGAAGACAGTTCTTCCTGATTTACAGCCCTTACAAATCTGTGTGGTATAAATGCAATTTATGCAGCCTATAATGCAGTTAATTTATCCCCATAAAGGAAGGAGACAGTGTAACTTGCTAGACAGGTTCTGGTTCTTACCATCACTTGGGGTGATAAATTTAGCCCAAGTTTCTGTACCTGACTTTTCATTTCTAGGTAGCTTAAGCTACTCAGACACTAACCTTATTGCAACAATGTCAGAAATGACACGTATCTGGCCACACTTTTTTAATTGTGGTTCTCCTTTTTTATCCCCCCTTCTCTCTGGTGCCCACAGAAAGCATTAGCCTGACAAGAGTAGAGAACAAGTCATTTATTTTCTGTCACAACAGATATGCAGCACAGAACAAGTTGCCTATGCATCACTCCCTGCCAGTGTGCATCAGCCTTGGCTCAGGGGGACCCATCTCCAAGAGTAAGAGCACAAATCAATTCTGCATCCCCATTCAGGGCCAGCCTCTCTGCTGACACCCCATGTTTTTACCAACAGTGCTGGTATGGTAGGTTCTGCCACATGGATCTGGGAAATTCAAACTATGCCTATCAGCTGATCTGAGACACGCCCTTACTTCCATTTCCACAGAATCTTCACTTTCAGCACCAAACATCCAAAGCTGGTTTGGTTTGTTTTTTTTTTCCTTTCCACATGGATGCTCCATCCATTTCTTCACCCCCCAGGCTGCAGTTACCCAGGGCACACAAGAGGGACAAACACAACAGACACATTGAGAGAAGATGAAATCTTTCAACGGGAGAGGTAGACAAGAACTCTAAACTTATCCTTTGATTTCCATGTACATATTGGGGCTTCTTAAGGTATTGGACTACCCAAGCATAGTTTTGTTATTGCTTTACAAATATACACCCATCTGGTGGAAGATCCTAGGGCACATACAACTGCATAGCAGTATTTATTGTTGTTTTGAATACGTGTTTACTTACGTATCTGCCAAACAAGTCTGTTCAGAAGAAAACAAAAAAACATATTAGTAGACTCTGAAAGGATGGAAAAGGAAAGCAATATAAGAGAGGAATCCAGAGGAATAGTTCGTATCTATGTTTTTCCAGTTTTTACGAAGTTCAAGTTCCAGTGCAAGTTTTGGTGGTGTGTGGAGTAGTTTGATGGGTTTTTTGGGGAGATGCCTGTTTTGTGTTTGTTGGTTGGGTTTTTTCTTCTGATAAAATACATAATGAAACTAGAAGATAGTGTCACATAAATCTGTAATGGTAACAAGCCTGGAAAATGGTATCAATTGCAACTGATTCTCAATACCTATTTAAGAGCGTAATTCTGTAGGATACTTCTTGCACTCTCCTCTTTTGCCCTGCGCTGTAACTTTCCCAAAGGCATGTAATAGCATAGTTGATGGTTTAGCAAAAGCCCCTGCTTTAACAGCTGGCTGAATTTTAACCTACAAAGAAGGCAATCACATCTGAAAGCATCGGGGATAAACTCCAATTTTCACTGTATGTAGCTCCAAGCAAAAGGAAATTGCAATCTCTGAGCAGCAAAAGGCCACACAGTAAATAGGGGACAAAAAAGAGTTACTGAAGTTCTCATTTTTAACATCTGACTCTGCATGGAGCATGCAGAACAGATTTACTAATAGATCAGGCTGCTCAAAACCCTGAGGTTGGTGACTGCACGTGTGCATTAAATTCAGTGTATACACAGTATTTATTTCGTGTCCTGGCTGTTAAGAAAGGGCTTATAATAGAGGAAGTTCAGCTGAAACCCTCCTGCATCTTTATACACTTTTTTAGCTCGTATTAGGGAAAGGGATAAATCATACCACATTTAGCTGTGTGAGCTCCCCCAGAAGCTGCTGAGAGCAAGAGCATGTTTTCAGAATGGCAACAGGCAGCAAGACAACAGGTGCTCTGCAACAGCAGTGCCAGGCTGTGGGGAGTCCTGGAGATCCCCTGTGGGCACACTTAGCTGTTTTGCCTATCATTACTTGGCCATAGTGCCTGTTTTTCCTTATTCTCTACATCTGCTGCTTCCACACTCGTGTTCTTTTCACGGTTCCCTACCCTGGGGTCCTACCTGTCTTTTCACAACTTCTTTCTAGTTACTCTTTACTTCCTTCAATTTCTCCCTATTTCTTCCTAATTTACATGACCAGAAAGAAAGAAACACAAAAAATAAACCCCCATGAGCTCCTGCAAAATATACTCTTTTTAGTTTCTTCTACCTGTCCTTTACCATGATGTCCCTGAAATACCTTACAAGAGAAAGGGTTGCACATACGAGTAAACCCCTGGATTTGACCTGCCAAGCATTAACTGGGATATTATTTTCCCTGTATTTTTCCAGCTGGTGCTGCTTCTATTAAACCTAGGCTGAAAAGCCCTTCAGGTAGCAAACAACCCCTCAGTTTCCCCTTTTACCATCACTTGAGCAAAAATTAATATCCCATATATGACTTCCAAACTGAAGGAGAAGATGGAAAGAGAAAAGCTAGGAAGAACACTGTGCTGCCATAAACTGACCAGAAACATGTCAGGTATCTTTGTGTTGATATTTTTTGCTAATGACAGGTAACAGGCAATTGAAGCTGCTGCTGTTGCTTTATAACTAATTTCTTCTCAGGCCCTGGCACTGTGAGTGGCTGTGGCTGTGCAATTACAGCTGAAAAGAAGGTGCAGGTGTGACCCAGTTTGTTGTAAGCAAGGGAGTAAGGGAAAAGTCCATCTCCTGCACCACTGCAGTGCCAGGTGTTCCATGAACCTATTTCACACACACATGCACAACCTGTGCCTTCCAGCAAACCAAAGAAAGCATCAGTGGCTGAACTAATTGCTCTGACTGCTTCCAGATAATTTAATTTTACCTTGATTGTAATTAATTAATTTCAGCAGAAAATGGGTCCTCCTTGACCAAAGCTGAGCCTGGCCTGTGATACATCTAATACATCAGCTTCACCACTCAGGTTTCTATCAGCAATTAAAGAACAAGTATTGCTTAGTTGCCTACTGTGGGGATGAAAACAAGTTCCTCAGCCCTCTGCACCAAGATTTGGTGTCATCCTGTCCTACTGACAACCAGGACAAACTTCTGACTGCCAGGGGCCAGGAATGCAAGGTGACAGTGTCTTTGGCCACCCTTGCTTAACCAGATGCATTTGCAATAGAAGAGATAAACTGCATCTTTCCAGGGTTCTGATTCTCTTTACTGTTTATCTCTGTTCAAAGCTTTGACATTAAGCCTAGATTCAGCATTTTCTCCTGGACTGTTCTGTCCTACCTTTTTGATACAATGGACTACCAGTTCTTGGCTAATGGGTTGTCAATCTTCATTTAAATATGCCATTCCCTTTTGCCTCCAGACAGAGAGGAAAAAGAAAACTCCTCTTTCAAACTGCTATTACAGCACTCCACCAGAGTAAATCCTCTCCATTCTTGTACAAAAGCATAACCACATTCCATCACAACAGAGGATGGAAGAGGATATAGAGGGTTACTTCCTTGGCTAAAATGATCAGCTGTGTCCAAAACACCTGATGTCTTGGGTCAGTTGTTTGAAAGCATGCCTAGAATGAGGAGGCACCAGTAAATTTGACTCACAGCCACCCAAGTTCATGGTTGTTTCTGCCCTCCCCAACTCACATGACCTGCACCAGACTCTCAGTTTTATTACAGATTCAGAGCTATACTTTCAGTTTTATTACAGATTCAGAGCTATTCTTTCTTCCTGGCAGTTAAAACAACCTTGCTGCCTCTTCCATTCTCAGAGTTCAGTTACACTTTCCATTCCCACATAAGAGGAATTTGCCAGCTCTTACCTTAATGTGGACATGGGTGGCATCATGAGGGTATCCCTGACTGGCCTGGGATGGTACTACAAGCGTGTCATACCTCAAGCAAGAGTTTATCCCCATCATATGAGGTGGTACTCACCCACTAAGATTTCATTTTGTGTATGAAGCCACAAAACCTTCAATCAACAGACCACATGACAGCAAATCCTTCTAGTGCAGCTAGGCCTGAGTCAGATACTTATTGTTCTGGTCCAGTGTTAATTACAACAGAGGTGGGGTACAGGGACGGGGACAAGGCTTATTCACCTTCAAACAACCACACACAGGTAATCAAGGCAAGTCTATCCACAGATGGACAATTCAGAGCAGAGGTTTCCATGCGATACATTATTTCAAATCCTAGAGCAAGATAGACCAACACTGTGAAAAAAAACTCCTGGATTCTGTCACATATTACCCAGTTAATCCATGTCCCATCTACCTAGATGATGGGACCATCATCTGAGACCATGAATGATCATCACTATTTGTATTCACAGAATGTTCAGTATGGGTTTTATTTTTCCCTAACTATTCTGCATTTGTTGTACTAAAGCTACATGTATAGATGAGAAAGAAATAGCCAAATATTTCCATCCTGTGCTACACAGGGCTTCCAACAGGATGAGTTCATGACTCAACAAATTATCTGGGTGTTTTTGCTAAAACTGTCACTTGTGAGTCATTATGGGTGCTTAATTGGTCATCCACAAATTTCAGGGTTAACACCTCACTTAATGAACAAGCTTGTTCAAACCTCTGAAAATTATTCATTCTGGCTGCCTGAACTCCTGGGGAGACAGCTAATGCTTCAGTTCCCATTCTGACATTTTCTGTATAATCATAAGGCTAGGAAGATGCATATTTGTGTATGTGGGCAAGTGAATAAAAATGCACATAAAATGAGAAAGAGCTCAAGCACATACTCAGATTCAGGAACATGAGTTTTGTGTCAAATGATGGATGTAGAGGACCTTGACTATTAAGTGAACATTGTATCTAAGGCAATTCATTTCTTGTCAGGTTTTGTCCCCCCAAAAGTATTAGTCAGGCATGAATTTCTAGAAGTGTCTGCCACAGGCACTGAATTACCTGAATTCCAACCACTGCAATATTAGATTAAGAACAAGGGTAAGTCTCTTGCCAGTTTAACTAATGTAATAACCTCAGTATTTGCCTTCTGTAAACACAATATAGGCTGGTTTCTCACTTAATCCAGGCTTGCAGCTCTGCTTCCTGACTTCTCCCACCACCATGATCAAAAAATGGATTTCTGCCCTTTCCTCCCCACACTCTTTCTTTCTTTTTCTCTCTTCCTTCCTTACTGCATTTTACTTCTCTTTGTACAACTCACTTCTTAGAAAAGACAGCTCTCTTCCTACACTCTTCTTTTGGAAAAGGTCAACATTTGGAGAACAGAAAGCTACAAATAATGAATAAGGAGCTGACAGGTAGATTGAAAACCCTAAAGGAATGAACAGAGCAGGCACTGGAAATAGCATTCAACACAAAGCTCACCAGCAAATTCCTAACCTGCTCTAATGACAGCAGTTCACACCCCCTATGCCAAAAGAGGATTGCTCCAGCTATTAACACACTAAAGGCCATGGGAGCTGGTGAAAAAATAGAAAAGTCAAATTTCCAGCTGTTCTTCAACCACACTGCCAAGATATATCCAAACCACACTTTAAAGATATGTCTCAGATCCTGCAGAATATCCCAAAAAGCCCTGGATCTACCTGTAGCACTGGATGTCACCCCCCCTTCCTTTTTCTAGTACCCCAACATGTGAAAGGCAGGTAAAACGTCATCCTGTGTGTCAAGGAACCCAAAACACCAGGATACAATAGTCAGAGCTCTAAGCAGTTCTAACGTAGGAGGACACCGTGGTTAGCTGTAGGTGTTCCCAACACCTCAAATAGGATGCAACCATTATGGAAAGGCTACTGGCTCCTAATCCTTCTGCACAACAGCAAGAAGAGATGCTACCCTGAACCAGAGAACACAAAGTCTCTTCGTGCATGGAAGAGTCCACACCAAATCTGTTAGATGTTCTTTGTTAGCTGGAACTGTTGTCAGCTGGAACTGTGGACACTCACCACCCTGAAAACCACATCTTTAGCACACATTTAACTGTCTCACAAACAAAAATCATAGGTACATACAAAGTAATGCAGATAAATCACACTGCAGACCTGCCTGGTGCTATAACCATTTGGCACAAGAAGAATGTAACCTTGGTTGTAGATAATGGCAAAGAAGATAAAAAGAGTTGTTCTCTTGATCATATTCTTTTCTTTCTTCCTCTAGATCTCAGAGTGACCTTTGCAATTCAAGCCATGCCATGGTCATTAAAATAATAAAACTATATTTTATTACTTCTACTTGTAAGAAAACTCAGCCTGAACTGTACCTTAATGTGCAATTCTCCTTAATGTTTCATCTCTTACTGAGTGTCTGAGGCCTTTCATCCTGCCATATGAAGCTGACCAACCCCCATCTGTTCTCTTACAAGCAAACAGAATGAAGTTAATATACCTGTCAAACTCTGCTGTGGTCAATGATATGTTAATGATGTGCATGGAGTTAAATAATTCAGTATCCTAACAATAAGGTGACTCACTTATTGCACTATTCATTTTCCCTTTTCATGGAAGGAATTTGCTGTTCCTGAACATGCTCTTGTCTAGGTCGAGCGTGGGTGTGTGTGTGCCCAGGGAAGAGTCAGAAGAATGTAGAATTTCCCAGGAAACATTTCAAGTGCAAGAAGAGCTGTGTAAATGCAAGACCCACTCATGAGGTGGGGTAAGGTTAGGACTCTCAACCATTTCATTCCTCAGGGGTGACAATACTGGAGTTTCACACACACACATAAACACAAGAGCTGCTCCAGCAAACCTTTCTTCCCATATACAGCCACCTGTCAACTCATATATGCCAGTGCTACTTCAGCAAACTAAAACCAAAGAGACTTACATGTGGTTACCAAAGATCTGTGCCAGCCAATCTTCTAAAATTTGCTGATCTGAAGGAACAAGCAATTGGTAATCCCACATTATCAACAGAATTGCAAGCCCAAACTTTCTGTGACCATGGAAGTGACACATCACTCTGCAACCCAAAACCAGGGCCTGGCACACTGCTCAATTTGCCTTTACTACAAATGCATAAAAATATACAAAATTCACAGCCAGAATGGAGGATGCTCTCCCCTGACTTCATAGCCCTCACTGCTGGCAACCAGAAGAGGGGCTAGTATTAAGCAAAACAGAGGCTTATTTTGCCTGAAACTCTCAGTGAACATAACCTTAACCTAAGAAAGGATCCAAGTTCTGGATGAGCTTCCTCTTTTCAATGCTGTGCCACAGTACACTTCAACATCCTATATTTGGTGCTCTTATGTAGGCCCAGACCCTTTTATCCACAGTGGGCAGGAGGCACTGCCAGAGCCATTTTTTCTGCCCACATATCTCTGGTAAAACCATCTATGCACCCAGCCCCAGAGGAAAGATTGCTGTGGAAGATCTGTGCCATAGGAATCACTTGTCCAAAACTGATTCAACAAGTTTCCCTGCTGGATGCTGCTTAGTGTCTCCAGTAAGAAGAGCAGAAGGGGTTTACTTCTGTCATGCTTTTAAAAGAACAAGGTAGCATCTTTCACACCTAGGCACAATTAAGACTGTTCTCATTCCTTTCCCACTCGGGGGAAAAAAACAAATGGGGCTCATTAACATCAGAAAGCCAGCCCAAGAAGAGGTCCAACTCTGCATTATTCACTAGTGCCAGGAGACATGAACAATTTGCATCCCTTGAAACTGGGTCACACACTGCTCTGCCACAACAAAAATTAGCTCATCTGTCCAAAAGACATTTAATGCTCATGAGGCCCAAAGTTGTTTACTTCTGCTCCAAGGGAGAATTAGGGGCCTCAATTCTGCTGTGATGAGAACTATAAAGTGGTCTTCAGTATGGTTTTAATACATGGATTATAACAGCACAGAGCTGATGATTGTTTACATTTTTGCCTTCCAGTCACCACCATAAAGCAGAGTGTCATGCCCACAGAACAGCAGCACTGATTCAATGTGGCAGCAGGTCAGCAGGGGTGAAACAAAACACCTCTGGAAACTACACTCTTTGTATGACCCCTGCAAAAAATCCCGGACAGCCACAGCCTGCAGTAAGCATGCTTTTGTTGGTCTGCAACATCAGCTTCATCCCATTTACTGGAACAATAAATCCTGTCAGGAAAAGATACCGGCTATTCTTAGGAGAACCTCAGCACAATCTTTAGATACCTTTGCCCTTCTAGTTAATGGAGGAGAACAGAGTCACAAAGATAGCAAATGAGGCTGTTTGACTCTGCAGATAGGGTTCCCATCCTCAAAATGGGAACTTTGACTAGATCTAATCAAAATGCAAACAGCTAAAACCTTTTCTGGGCTCTCCAGACACTATGGGTGGCTGTTCACTGCTGGGGGTGTGTAACACTCACTGTTTTCAACCCAGAGACAGTTGTTTATGCAGCTGCATGGAATAAGTTCTTGTTTCTTACAACACAGAAGAAACACAAACTCAGCTACCTTGAAGAGGTGGGCTACAAAAAGACCAAAGTAAATTACTCTGTGATAATAATTACTTCATCAATAATTAAAACTATAATAATCAGGTCTGGGATGAGCCAAAGGATTACTTTAAACACCAAGCACAAGGAGAGAGATTATACAAAGCAGACAAAATGCAGATCTAAATCTATTATCCCAGACTAAATTTGTCTTTGGGTTCAGTGGAAAAATAACAGAAGAAACATCTGTCTTTTTTTGTGCTTCTTGTGATAGGAGCTCTTCTCTAAGTCACCAGCTCTCCAAAAGAAACTTTAATATCTGCAGCCTTCAAGGATAATAGTTCTTCAGGACATTATTTCTGTACCACCAAGGTGAACAATAACTTTCTCAAATGTGGAGCCACCAATAAATTATACAGGTCATTCTGCAGGAGTGGGTTTAGGGCTTGGGGTTTTTCTAGAATGCTCTAATACATCATTTTAAGAGCTCACCTAAAGAGCTCTTCCAGCTCAGAGTCATCAGGCCATGGAACTATCCACATAAAGTACTTCATACCATGTCTCAGCACAGATGATTCTACACAGGTTTCTCAACAGAGGGGCACAGGTGGGATGCTGTAGGCAAAATGTGCCTACCAAAGCAGAGAGTTGAAAAAAAGAAAACGTTTTCAAAGGGTTTTTATTATTAAGTGGTTTCAAACCACGGAAATGAAAAAGATGACAACATTAAAAGCACCAAATGCTAACAGGATGTCCTACAAACCTGATCTATTCCAGATGATGTGACAAATATTTAAAGCCGAAAAGAACAGTTGTCCTCTTTAGAGTTTATTAGTGCAAAATTAGACCTACTTGTACAGAGAAGTAACTGCTTAAGGTAGGTCTGTTTACATATGTGTATGCACATCTGTTTCACATCTGCCTCCTGCAAAATTGGTATCCAACACCTGAAACACCAGCTATTCCTACTCTTATTGAAGGAGAAATGCCTGCACTGTCCAAGAACACCGATTTGGGCGTTTCGTGACTTTTTGTCATCACTGTATCTGGATTCCTCCTACACATAAATACATTTGTTATCAACTTTTCTCTGTATCCCAAAAAGTATGTTTATTCCTGGTTTAGAGTGAGGACTTGAACTATTCAGAAATCCACAAGATAGAGCCTGAGGGGACTGAAATTGCTTCCCACTACTGTTCTGTACATGCCAAGTCCCTTTTGAATTCCTGCCCTGAAACCACATGGGAAGTCAGCAGCCAAGCCAGGACCTGAACTCACATCTCTTGCATCCCACAGGGTGACTTCTGAATTCTTCTCCAATACAATTGCCAGGTTTTTGGACTCAGTGGGTTTTACCCCACATCCCTCAGTACCTCATGAACACACATCTTCAAATCACCAAGCCATTCAGCTTCCCAGATGCATCCATTGTAGTTAATTCTACCAACCCTTTCTGGCGCCAGCCGCCAGCACAGGCTGTGCCTGGCCTCCTGATTAAGGTGAAAGATGTATTTCTGCACCATGAATTGTCAAATCATCTTTGTTGTTTATTAACAGGGAGAATATTTTCTGAGCAGAGTGCCCTCTGGATCTAACTCTGCAAGCTGCCAAGTAGGTGCTGAGTGTTCCCCAGCTCTCTGCAGCAGGCATTTGTTCGCTCCTCTCCCCAGAAACTTTGTCCATTAATAATGCTCACAGACTTTTGTCGCAATGCCACAAATATGGCCCCAGGCACTCTGCTAGCTGAGCAACCATCTACCAACAGCCAATAAATACATCAGGTGTGGCTCAGAATGGTCCAGCAGCATTACATCTTCATTGTGCATTTTAATGTTCTATACCCTAGACAATAATGCTGCCTCTGAAGACAGAAGACAGTTCAGAATCTAAGACTTGCAAAGCTCAGCTGGTCTCGGGTCTCCAGCACCAGCTTTAACAGAGTCCAGCAAGCCATTCTCCCCAGAGAAGCTAAGGCAAGGGAAAATATTTGCTGGTCTTGGCAGTTCAATCTGCAGCATTTTTGCTAAGGAGCAGAAGATCTAGAAAGTTAGCTACAAAGGGTTTTCAGAGACTTTGACTTTCAACTCCCTTTTGGATATTAGGTTTATAGACTCTCACAGAATCTAGGCCATTTCATTTATTTCTTCTGAGTGCTGGATTTGCCAACACCAGGCATACACCCTGATGCTCCAGAAGACAGCAACAGGGAGTGGAGGAAAGTGCTTTGCAGCAATTGGCCCCCCTTGTGTGATCAAAGCTTAGTAGCTCAGCACAAGAGCATGGATTCTGGGTTGCATCTTGGTGAGCAATTACTCACACAAAAATAGCACTTCAAGACCCAGATAAGATAAAACTTCCAGATTGTCAAGTCTTTTGTTAAGAATATTGCCAAACACTGCCCCAGAAGAACCTGAAAAAAATGATGGACAATCTCTATTTTACAAGTTGAGAACCTTTGAACTTATAAGAAGCTTATGAGAGACCCCAAACTCTGCAAGGGAAAGCCAGTGCACAAAATTCAATCTTAAATAAGTGTGGCAACACCCCAAAGGACAAAAAACTTATTCTAGAATCATTCACAACAAAGGTGTTTTCACAAATAATTGCAGCTTCTTTGCAAGCCACCCCTGCTTTACACTAAGCAACTTCCCTGGGGCCTGAGACACCAGGTTCACACAGTTCCAACCCCTATTCAAGCACTTGGTAGTCACTGAAATTAAGCTGGCATCAGGCACCTAAATCTTCCACTTGAAGGTGTGAGCCTTGTGTCTTGCTCTGTGGCACAGAGGAAGTCTTGGCAAAACCAGGTTTTAGAGGATAATCTTCTTTATCTCTCCTTAATGAAACCAGTCCTGAAACCCAATAAAAAGTTGATCCCTCCTCTTTATCACTTGTATTGCAGTTCCTCTCCGAATAATGCACTCACACTGAGGAGCTCATACTATATATAACAATTCTGAGCAGACAAGCAGGTTATTCTGATACTTGGTGCTAGTGTTACACTCCAAAAGGACCCCAACAGCACAGACTTCACAATCCTCAGCAAACTTCACAGATTTCAGCAGACTCAAATTGACCAACTCTGTAGACAATTCAGCACTGTATTCAACATTGTCCACCCACTTTTAAGGTCAGGAATCTCTTTGTCTCCTGTTTCTCCTTCTCTTGAGGTGACAAGAAGCAGTTTTACAAATCTTTGCAATCTAAAAGCTTAATAGAGCAAAAGATGACCATGCCATCCAAATGAGGCTTCCTTTTTCAGACTGATATGGTGCAAATAATTGTCCATGTTGAAGCCTGACCAGTACCAAGAACCCTCTGCTAACAACCGTGGCACATTTCATGTCTGCTGATATGATATTAAGGCCAGCCATAGTCCTTTCATTTGGAACTTAAAAAGAGTAACAAATGGGACATAAGTGCCACAAGATACACACAGCAAGCACAGGGTTCATCAAAATACACAGGCTTTCAGGTAGACATTTGTGTGTTAAGACCACAGTCTAGATAATGGATCCAAAAGAGGAAATTTTTGGCATTCAAAGTCACTGTTGACTTCAAAACAGAAGTCTCCCTCTCCTAATTGCCACCACTTTCTCCTGTTTTAATCTACCAGTTCTTCTGCACCATCTCAGAAAATAATTAGCCTTAACCCAGTTTAACACACAGAATCAAAGCAGGAACTTCTCAACTTTGATATCCATACTCCTATGCTAAATTGGGGGGGCTTAATTTTACAAAGCAACTTTATCACCCATAAGTCAGTGTCACAGCACACACCACACCAAGTGCACAAGCAAATGGCTCTGAGCAAATGTTTTCATCTAGTGGTCCTCTGTCATATGCAATCAGCCAGTTTTGCTCAGATAACTGCAGCAAACATACCTCACACACCAGTGAAAACTGACCCCATTAAACGCTCAGTATACTCAGAACATGTCTAGACTTCAAAAATAACTGGTTAATTTTACTGTCATTAATTGCAGCAGCTAAGATAACAGCAATCAAATCCCATGCTTCAGAATGCAAGTTAACTGCCCTCAGGGTCAGAAAGGTACCTACTTCTTTGCCTCTGGATATCACTGAAGAACTACCATAGAGGATTATATGACTCAAACATAACACCCATTTATTACTCAGTGCCATAAGCAGGAGAGTATTTAACAGGTAAAATGATCCAGCACAGCCAAATCTCTGCCATAACTTATTAACATCAACTTTTGCTTGCTACTCTCCCACTGTCTCCATCCTTCTCTGTAACATGATTTTGTTCTGCAGAAGGTCAAATTTTGTTTTCCTAGCTCCTCTCCAACAAACACATGCAGAATTACCTAAGGGCACTTCAAACACGCTTTGATAATTTTTTGTTTTAATTGGGCCAACTATCTATTATCAACATTAACACTGAGAGAATATTGAAAACTACAGCTAAAACACTGATTAGCTGCTGTTCAGGTCCTTAATTCCCTAGGAATAGCCAATAGACAGGCATTTCCAGCTTCCCTGCTGTGCCCCAATGCAACAGAAGAGCTAGGCAAAGGGAAATTAAGCAATTAATTTGTTCTTAAAGAGAAAAAAAAAAAAAAAAAAAGGGAGGGGGGAAAAGAAAGTAGTTGAGTAAATAATTTAATACATTGGAAAACTAATAACAGTGCCAAAAGACAGGCACAGCAGAAGCAGCATCCCCTCCCTCCTGAAGTTGTGTGTTGCCCTCTGCTGTTTTCTGGGTCGGCTCCTGACACAGCTCAGTCAGTGCTCCTCTCTCAGGACCTTCTGTCCCCACTCACTGCCAGCCTTGAGCTCCAGCACAGCTCAGCCAAGAGTGTGCATATCCTTCTCTCACGTACCTACCTGTAAAAGAGATACAATCTGGCACAGTTTTCCTAGTTTCATTTGCCAAGCTATTGGTAAACTTTGAAATACTTGTCCTGCCTTGCAAGGCTCCTAAGGACTGCTCATTTGTGGAGGGCTTGCACACTGCAGCGAGGGGGTGAAACAACTCTTGTTAACAAACACCTTCTTCATGGGCAGAAAATCAGCTCAGGGCTACTTTAGACAGCTGTCATAAAAAATCAGCTGGTTTTCTTCAATGAGGGGACCCTGTGTTGTCCTGGTATCATGTTAATTAGTGACAAACATGCTGTAGGGGAAAGTCTGCTTCTAGCTGCAGAAAAAGCAGAGGACAGTTTGCAACACAGCCAACAGGACAAGCCCAAGGATGTTCTTTGTTGTTTCCTCAAGCCTAAAGCAGCAACCCAGGTAAAATGGTCAATGCCAAACCCCTTAAGTCAGATGTCACAGAAATGTCCTCATGCAAAAGAGCTGGTGTATTACTGATACAATTCTCCCTGCAACAAAATACATGCATTTAGAAGAACCTGAGAGAATGCTAGAGATGTTTACCTAGGGGAGTTTCAAGTAAATTTGCTCTACCTCAGCTTTCTAGATGCTCTTTTCCTTACCTTTAAGATCAGGAGACCTGACAACTCACCCCACTTCTGATTTTTCACTTATGTGTGCAAATACCAGTACAACACAAAATATTTTTGTCACAGAGTCTCCTCATCTATAACCCAGTGATCACGGCACATAACAGTTAGTTTTGGAGATCTGCAGAGAGATAGGAGGCTTCAGGCAGGAGTCAGGCTACAATATTTTTAGTGCTACTAGGGGAATAGAGACATTGAAAGGTATTTTCAAGCAAGTTTAGACATGAATATGAAGAAAACAATGAATGACTCTCAGCCTGCTCTTTTTGAGAGATCAGTTTTCAGTTCAAGACCAAACTCTTAGCCTGACCCCAAAGAATCGATAAACATGACCTGTTTCATGGTAAAACAGAGATATCCATTCTTCACCCACTGGTACAGTGAAGGGTGAAAAGCCTATTGTGAGATGACCAAAGGACTGTGCAACCACAACACCAGAAAAACACTCAGAGTAACACACTGCAGCCAAGATACAAGCAAAAGCCCCAGTCCAGGCCAGCCTTAGCACATGCAGAAATCCTAATGAAGAAGCTTCTAGATTTGTGTAATGCTCATAAGGGGAATAAACTGTCACCCTTTCACCATGGCCACACTGCTGGGGCACATGGGGGCTTCTGCTGCTCATTTCCCTGCCAACAATGTGAGAAAATGAAGCTTGAAAAAGTACAGAGGAAAAAAGAATGCTGCAGGTAAATCTGCTGGCATGAGAGACTTCAAAAAAATGTCAGTGTGAGGTTGCTCTCACCTTAATAAAGACATTCTGATTTTATTTACTCACTGCCATCAAGACAGCCAGACTCACTCATTGCTCAACCTCCAATGTTCACCACACAAAAGCTGCTAATATCCACAGAGAAACAGCCATGCATTCATAGCTCAGAGAACTTGCAATTATGCAAAGAAAACACCTCAGGGCATGAGTCTGAATTAAGATTATATCCATTGCTTAATAACAATGACAAATTCATTCTGCTCCTGGAAAAATATTTAGATGCAAACAAAAAGGGATGTAAGGAAGGAATGATTGATCTTCAATATTAGCTCAGGAGACACAGATACAGCAGTCACAGAGGTTTCTTGGAGCACATGGCTTTGGTGGTAAGAAAATGTAGACAGTAATCAGCAAGTGGAAAATCCATCAATACCATGAGCAGGTTCTAGCTGCCTCTTTATACACAGACCAAAATGGAATTAACCAGGAGGATTAGACACAAAAGAGAATTCCTTTCCAAAAGGACCAGCTGTTCTCATACCAGAGATCTGTGCAAGCAGCATCCCTTCTCAGGAAAGGCCAGACTGTCCTGGTCTTAAGAGTCCAGTTCTCCTGATATCTTCCTGTGATAAAATCTCTGAACAACAAGGCCTTGAACTCCACGTGCAACTATAAATTCTTAGAATACAAAAGCCCTAAACCTCAGCAGTGCCCATTGCAAGGACTCCTTGTGCTTCCTGATGCACAGACACCTTTAAGGGCTGGACAGCTCCCTCACTCACCATGTGCCACTGCCTCACCTCAGCCCGTGACACAAACACAGTGAAAGCTGCAGACCACGGGGGATGAAGGGAACAGGTCACTCCTCTCCATCCACCACCCAGCAGCACAGCAGGAAGAAAATCCCTCTGTGATTTTTCAGGAGAATTCAAGAAAGGGTGTCAGGAAGGTAGGACATCAAAGTACAACAACAGGAGGCAGCTCACTCACCCTGCACCACTCACAAGTCTGGGACAAGGTGGAGTTCAAGGGGCCTTCTGTGGTCTGTCAGAGCACAGCTTGGAGCACTTCCTCCTACAGCTCCTTATCTCCTGTCCTGACTTTCAATGAGTCTCTTAAGATCATTCAAAGTAAAAAAAAAAAAAAAAAAAAAAAAAGGTGGAAAAACTCAGTCCAGCAGCTTTGGATGGGAGAAGTTCACCAGCTCATTCTCACACTTCATATCTAGAGCTGCCACCCATGTGGTTATTGCTGTGCTCCCTCTTGTACCATGCACTGCAGCTTGTTGGATGTCCTTCAGCATCCATTCCTCCTGCTGCCCATCACCACGGAAAATGGCAGCTGGGATTTGGCACAACACTTCCTCGTCCTTCAGCACACTCAAGTATTCTGATGCATTGAGCCTGATATTTCTCACATCCAAGGCTTGTGAAGGAAGCTTTTCTTCTCTCACCTTCAGTATTGATATCAAAATTCATAAGCAAAGGTATCTTGTTTTTTAGGAGGTAAATCAGAGAACAAAATGCATAGGTGAAGTGACTGCTGTATTGTCAGAGGATTATTCACATGCCTGGACAATTACAGGTTGTAGGAATGAAATTATGGTGATAGAACTGCAATTTTTATCAACCTCTGGTGCCAGCAGACATAATAATTGTTTCTTTTTTCATGCATTATTGCATGAAATTAGGGAAACCAACCAGAACTCAAGGCTGGGAGACTGCAGAAGAAGTAGCCCGCATTCAGATCAAGGAGAGAGTGAGCTTCATTCCAGTGGGTTCAAAAGCTTTAGAGAGCAAAGTTCACTGGGGTCACAGTCCTGAAAACCTGTACTGGAACCACAGCTGAAAAGGTGTTGCCAGCACTACCTGACAGACCCTTCAAATGCCTTTAGTTCAGTGGGAGGCAAGAAGGGAGGGGAGGAGGGGGAAAAACTTTAATGAAATTAACATTCAGTTTCACTATGAAAATATTTTTCATTAAATTGTCAGAGCCTACTAATTTTTTTTTGCTCATGAAGTGAAAAGTGAGAAGTGAAAGCAAGTTAAATTATTTCCTAATTGCTTCATATTCAGCTCAGTTTTTAAATGGATTTGTTTTCTAAATAATATGAGAAGTAAAAGTTGTTTCCAAAACTAAAACTGCCACCACAAAACATTTCCATATTGATAAAAGTGTATATTCTTCCCTCCCCTGTTGAAACACTTATTTAACTTTCTGGTTTGACCTTTATAGCATACAAATGAAAAAAATGAAATTAATTGTCATTTTAAATCTGCTTTCTGTTGACCCATATCATTCAGAACACTGCTGGTTTCTCTTTGGTTCAGATTCCACCTGTTACAAATACTCTACAGATCATTCCTCTTTTTTGGCTTATCTTTTATCAGGGCTCAAGGAACCCTTCTGAGGCCAGGCTTCCAGGGGAAGCTCCAGCAGTAATGTTGAAGTGCTGAGACCCACCCTCAGCTGCCGGATTGTTGACACTTTGCAAATGTCATCCCCAGGCTGTGCAGCTCTGGGTGGCAGGGCAGGCGTGATGGAGCATTACTGGAGGGCACACACGTGCACACAAGAAAAAAAAAAATCAATCAGTTGCAGCAGAGATTAATAAAGGATGTGGGATTATAAAATGCCAGAACTGTTGACATCTAAAGTGCTGAGGAACATCTGCAGACCTCTGCAACTCCTGACTATGACAATTTCCTTGGCATATCCACCAGCAGCAGCTCACTGACTGGCACTGGCACTGTCACTGCTCTGCTGTCCAGCACAGGAAAAACACAAGCCACAGAAAGCAAAGCTGCACAGCTATAGAGTGTTTCTGTGCCACTGCTTCTCTCCTGTACTGCACTGACTGAATGCACTTACTGTCTGACCACCTCCTCTACATTCTATTCTAACCCTTACTTACACCTCCAAATGTTACATTTCCACAACTATCTCCTCTAACCCACCACAGCATGGGGCCATGTGGGTGGCTGAGTGCCCTAGAGAACATTACTAATGCCAAGAGATGAGGGTACCAAGAACTGGACAGTCACCTTTATCTCTGTGAATAAGGCACTATAAGACCTTGGTATATTATTATGTGGTAAGACATTATTCAAAAAACAGCAGCTTCGTGTTAAATTCTCAGATAAAAAGGAACTAAAAATGTACATCCAGTATGTACAAGTAAAATTCTGCAGGAGAAACCCAGACTTCAGCAGTAAGTGCAGATACTCCAATAGTGTCTTGTCCCCTTCCACAGGCATGAGTGTTTGAAGTGCTGCTTCTCCAGGCAGGGAATTTCAGCCCA
This sequence comes from Sylvia atricapilla, assembly GCF_009819655.1. Classification (NCBI taxonomy): domain Eukaryota; kingdom Metazoa; phylum Chordata; class Aves; order Passeriformes; family Sylviidae; genus Sylvia; species Sylvia atricapilla. Next base: position 11,747,929 of record NC_089147.1, read on the forward strand.
CTGAAGAAACCTGCTCACACACAAAACTGGCTGCTAGAGCCAGCCAGAACACTGTGGCTGCAGCCACTCACCTCCCGGGACCTCACATTTAACCACAACTTTCAGTATCAGTACCAGCAGGGGCAGCTTTAAGTACCAAAGGATCTCCCACTTACACTTGGACAGAGATAGCAGGGAGCCAGCAAGCCCTGATCACACCACTCAACAGCAACCCTTTTGACTTCCCACCCCAGGACTAGGATGGATGGATGGATGGATGGGTGAAGCAACAGCAGCACCTATTTCATATGATACCCAGTAGACACCTGACCTTGGCAGATGAGACAGTAAACATCAACTCTCAGTTCTAGGCACTCTAGTCAGCTTAGGAACAACCTTGCACTGAACTCTTCAACTAAAGGTCACCTGTCTCCAGCACCCAGAGAAAGTCCTGAGTAGTTTCTTAGTTACCTGGTGAGAAAGTAGCATCACAGACCTGTAATTCTCCCTGGCTTTGTTGTATTCCAGGCAAACAAGAAGAAACCAGGACAAAGTGCTCCTTGGCTTAACTCACCACTGACTACAGTGCCAAGATACAGGCATGTAACTGTGGAACAAACTGGGCTTTCCTCCTGCTTGAAGATCTATAACATTATAGTGAAAGGTAGTTTCCTTCTGGAAATAAACAGTTGTAAAAGTACAGATGTTTTAATGTTTATTTTCTTCCATTCATTTATAGGAAACTGCTTTGGTGTGTGGTCCTTCTATAAACTGGGGCAGGGGTGAAGGATGCAAAAGGGAAATATTTTGCTTCAAAAACTAATTTTGCCCTCAAACAAGGGGGTCAGCAATAAAGGAGAGAAGTTAGGAATCTAGAAGGAAGTCTGCTACAGACAAAGGGATTGAATCTTGTGTGCGGAAACCAGATCTCTTTTTTCCAGTTGAGATAAAAGGAAAAAATTACAAACAAACCTTATTTATCACTCAAAAAAAAGGTCAGTGTTAGCCCTTCAGGCACAGCTGCAGGTGTTATTTCCATATGCTTCACGTACCCTGAACTCCAGCTCTGGAAGCTTTCAACCTTTTGTATAAGAGCAAAGAGAAACTGTTAATATTTCATGTGTTGCCTTCGCTTACTTGCAAGTTCCTTGGAAACTATTAAAGTGCAAGTATAATAATGTCATCATTTACTTGTCATCTTCCACCTGCTCTTTGCAAAGAAAAGAAGCAAAGGATACCTGCACTCCTATCCAAAGCCAGGGCAAACACTGTGCCCTATTAATTGAAAGGCAAATTGAAGGTTCTTCCAGAGAGAGGTGGGCTAAAGAGGCAAGTGTCCCAAATCACCTTCCGGATGTCCAAGTAAGTTTTTACAATTAACATTCTCCTCTGAAAAGGAGATAACTCTCTGCCACAAGTAGTGCTTTTTCAATCTTCTTCACCACCTCCTGAAGCAAGCACCTGTTCCTTAAGTTTCCAGGAATACTGTTCACCCAAAACTACCTTCAAAGCTGACATACAGAATTATCCAAAAGCACCACTTACACCTTCCACAGCTTAAAATACAACCTGCTGTAGAGTGAAATGAAGCTGCTGTTTACACACAGCAGCGGCATGATCAGCTGAAAACTGTTGGAGGACTGGACTACTGCCAGGCAAATTCATCCTAAAAAAATAAGGTGCCCAGAAAGCAACAAAGTGTCCCACATCTTTTGTCTAGAAACACACAAATGGCAAGGATCTCTTGTGTGCCAAGGCCTTCCAAGTATCATCAGCAACTACCTCTCATTAATAAAATGCTCCATTTCCCTCCCGGTACCTCTGAGAAGGCCATTACCCAGCCTCATTGCTCCACTTTTTTTCCATTTTACCTTCAGCTCATTCACTGAGTTAACAGCTGATTGTTCCTGAACCAACACTGCCCTCTGTTTTCATTAGCTCTTCTTCCTCCCTTCTATTTGTGACCTTAACGCATTTTGAGAGAACAGGCACTTCCCATCTCTGTCATCATTTCCACCAGTTTTACAAGCTTTTAGTCTCCACTCACGAGAGAGGATCCCTTTTCCCCAGTCATCTTACTAGCCCATCTCTGCCTGTCTTGTTTCATTTTCAATTCTTCTTCCTTGAACATGGCTGACAAGAATTATACATCATTTTCCAGATGAGATCTTCCTGGTGCTTATAAATTATTGACAGGGGTTAGTTTCGCAAAAGGGAACAGGCTTACTCAAGCATTCAACACCAGCTCTCAAGCATTCAACAGCAGTGAAGATACCTCCTTACCTGTGCTGGGGATTACATAATGCCAGGAGCATGCTGGAATGGGGCAGGAAAGCAGACACTGACAGCAGCACTGGACTGGCCAAGCCAGAAAATTTGTGTTAAGTCAAGCTACAGATCATTAAATAGGAAAACAAGTCATGAAAACCAGTGATGATAATGTAAGTTATTTCCTTCCTCATGAACACACATCACAACATCAGAGACCACCTTCACACCACAGGCAGGATTGCCTCTCCTGACAAGAGGGAGGGACTGGACCAGACCTCACACAAAGTCACATGCCTACATCCCCAGGCTTTCTTCTGGAAGCAAGTCTTCCAAATCGAGTATTACAGTGGTTCAACCACAGCTGCACATCTGAGTCATGCTGGATATCTCAGAGACCTCTGAGAGAGGCTGAGCTCCAGCACAACTGTGGCCCTTTCCAGGAATTGCTTTGCCCCACTGTCAGAGCAGACCGTGTTTGCTTCCCATCTTTTACACTCTGGTTCCAACAACCTGGTTCTAATGAGAGAAAAACCTGCTTCTCTGAGTGCTCTCATGGCTTTACAACTCAAATTAAGATTCCTCAGCTCCTTCTGGGACAAATGAAATATAGCCCTAACTAAGAAGATTTAATAAAGGACAAATGTAACGTGTAAACCCAAATCTCTCTTTTGTAACCCAGAAAACAGGATCAATATTCTGCAAGGAGAATTCAATATATAAGAAGTTCAGATGTACTCCAGAGATTTGTCCCAAGAGTCAGACTTCTCCGAGAGTAAATGATTGCTATGACTTTCCACCAACATAGTTTAAAACAAGGGAAATCTGTCTAGAAATCAGTGATTTAAAACAAAATGTGCCTTGAAGCCCTGTCCCTCCCACTTGCTCTTCTTTTCCAGACACTCCTGAAAGCAAAAGGATGATAATAAAATTTATTCTGAAAGAGAAAATATCCAAGATGGATAAAATATATCCATACAAATATACACATAAAAGCTTGGCTAAAATTAAAGGCTCTAATTCCAGATGAGAAAATAGGGGTTTTTTAAAATATTAGGAGAAATAAGGAAAAAAAACTAAAACAAAAGGGAGAAAAGAGCTTATTTCTTAACAAAACTTCAAACCAGTATTTGACAAGGGACCTGCAGAATTTGAAGTGTAATAGTCAAATTGCCCCAGGTCTATCACAAAGCCCACTCTAGCAAAACTTTTTTGGCCTCTGCTGATGTTTCAAAGTTCAGCAGATCCTGGAAACTCAGTTTTCCTGCAAATAAGGGGAGTATCACAGCAACTGCAGCCAGAGACTCAATATTATTGTGGAGATTTGAGTTTTAAAAATTCAGCATCCTAATAGACTAAATGAATATATGCCTTGCCAGGTGGCTGATGGCTTCCCTCAACCTGCCATTTTTTGGTTTTCCATAATGCACCACTGGTTCTTTCTTAGCACTCAGTAACAGCTTACCTGCCTGTCACTGCTGCTCCTATAGCACCAGGAGAAGCTTGGAAATGCCACCATACCCTCTTCACAAACATATGCACTGCATTTATCTGCCAAGGAGGCAGTGTGTGGCAGCATGTACTGCCTTAAGCTAAATGTCCTTGGGTTTGTAAAGACTTCACAGATAATGCAAAAAGGGGCCTTTTAAAGGGAGCTACAAAAACCAGAACACAGATCTGGGGTCTAAGGCAGCAACTTCCACATGTGGGTTGTGTTTCTCAGTGTACGCTCCTAAGGGGGAAACTATCCCTCAGTTTCATCTTTCAGTGGTGTCATTTGACTTTGAGAATTTTTGGCAGCCAAATTCCCACCATCTTCTGGCTGCTGAGAACAATAAAAGCAAACAACATCTCAGCTCTACAGGCCCCAAGCTCCTGGCCCCCAAAGCAGAGCATGGAGCGTAGCTCACATCCTACACGGGCTATCTCCTGGCCCAGCACAGCCCCAGAAACACACACAAACCTTCACCATCACATTAAAATGCCACTGGCAGGTTACAGCACGACCTAAAGCATCATGCTCCTGGGCCTGTAAATAACCCAGGGTAAAGAAGAAACTCCCCTGCAGCGTGCGTTATCACACCGATGCCAAGCAGTTTTCCAAAGCATCTGGCATTTGTCACAAGCTATGGGACTGCACGTTTCATCCTTCTGACGTGTCCCCCGTGGCGATGCCTCAGTTTCCGAGCCGTGAGCGGCTCAGAGGAGCCGGGGGATGCTCTCACGGGGATCGGCAGAGACAGCTCCGTCCCCAGGAGAGGGCACCAGCGCTGTCTCCGCCGGCCGGGCCCCGCCGCCCCCGGCCGCACGCAGCGAGGGCTCCGCCGCACGAACGCTGCCCGCGGCAGAGGAGCAGGGTCCGACCTCTGCCCGCAGCTGTACGGGCTCCGCACTGCTCACAGGAGCGAGCCCAGCACCGCCAGGCCCAAAAGAACGAGGCTCAAGGGCACAGCTGGAAAAGTGGATCTGCAGAATTACAGGGCGCTGTGCTCGCTTTAGTGTTTGGCTACAGACAAGCTACGCTAAAGGTAGGTGAAAAGCAAAATTGAACATAAACCAATGGAAAAGGCATCTAGGAGCCAAGGTGCTCGGGCTAAATACCCTTTGGCCCCATCAGTGCCCTTCCTGTGCATCTATTACCCTTTCCTTCCCTAGACTGTGCTCATTTTTACTATTCAGGTCTTTTGAACAGAAATGGACTCCAATAATAAAAAAAGAAAATACAAGGATGGCCAGAAGCCAACTGAAGAATCCAATTTGCCCCAATCCTTTCACCTGTCTCTTGCTTATCCAATACCCCTGCAGCAATAAAGCTAAATTAGATAGTCTTTAGGCTGGTCCCAAACAGCTATTGTCACATTCAGCCCTGGTCACTCATGGCAGTGGGAAAAACTCCTCAGTCTTCTGGCACGGCAAGGAGCAACACATGGAAGAAACTCTAACAACCAGACACTGCTTCCTTAAAAACAAACTACCTGGTCCCCTCATAAGCAAGAAAGTAGAAGCATGTTCTGTCCAAGTGGTTTCTCTCCAGCAGCCTGACTTTAGGGCTGGATTAATCAATAAGGTATGGCCAGGCAGTGCTAACAGCACTGCAGAGAATGCTACTTTGCACAGTGGTTAATTACTACAGAGAGTTTAATGAAGTTTAAAGAGACTGAAACCTTCTTCCTATCAATAAGGCGCAGGGTTTGTTACATGCCACCCTTATTCAATTAGATGTGCTCACCAGGCTGGCTTCAGTCTCACCTTTGCATGCTAAGGAGCAGTGCATCAATCTGCATCTTTGCCCAGACAAAGAGGAAGGAGATATTGTCACCATGGCCACCTCTCTGCCCTCCAGTGTACTCTGCTTGCAACAAAAACCCTTGGTGTTACACATGGATCTCCTTCCCCCTTTTCCAAAGAAACACAATGACTAACAAAAAAGCTGAAGGACTGACAGCCTTGGATTCCAGTCACCACCAAGTAGCTCCATTCTAACAAACTCAGCTTCTCCTGCCTTCATGGCCTGTCTGTGTGTCCAAACCCAGGCCTAGAGAAGCAAATCCATAAAGGTTAGAGGGCTGTTCAGGGCTGAACACAATTTTTTCTTTCCCTCAATGAAACCCATTTGCATTTCAATCTGTGTCTCATTCTCTCCTTTCCCTCCAGAATGAAGTATTTTTCTTTGGACTACTGGGGTAAAGTATTAAAATCAGTGTATCCTTTGCTCACCTAGCAGCACTCACCATCTAGACTGATAACAGCATCCATCAGCAGTGTCACAGAGAAAAATCCCTTACTCCATTTCCCACTGCAAATCCTCATCTTCATCCTTGCCAAGGGTTTAAAATTTGGTGGGAAAATTAGCTTTTACCAAAACCCAGCCTGCAAGCTTTCAGAAAAGCAGTGAAATGGGGTGTTTGGTGGGAGTTTTTTAAGCTGATTTATTTCCTTTCAGTCCTATTACAGAAGTTGCAGAAGTAGGAAAAGCAAAGATGCAGGTTCAGATTGCTCCATTTACATTTCTATGGCTCATACTCAGCTCTCATTACAAGAACCCAGCAGCAAGCTCACAATGTGGACTGATGCTTTTGATAACTTATGAAAATCACAAAGCAAGGGAGAGTCTGCAGTTTTAAGTCCACTGCATAGCACTTGCTTATTTAGATCATATAAGGCATTGTTTGCTAAATACACAATTTCAGACTAAATTGCAGGGTATTTTTGTTTTGCCTATAGTCCAGCTTATTAAAGATATACAGGACTTGATGCACTGCAACTTTCAAAGATCCAGAAATTTCCGGTACATTTTCATTTTGAAAGGAAAATATTATATTCTCTTATAGTTCCTTTCAGTTAGTCAAAATTTATTTCCTATGCAGCTACCTCAGGGGTAGCACAATGAAGTGGTTAAATTGCCAATAGAAACTATACAAGAGAGCTGACAAAAAGGGGGAAAGAAAAAAAGAAAGAAAATAGAAAAAAAGAGAGAGAAAAATTTCTGCTGTCTTTTGTGGAATAGAACAGGACAAAAAATTGGTGGGGAAGAAATGTAATTTAAGAACCTCTGGGGTATATTGCAAAGAGAAAGAAAGAAATTAAAAGCAATAAATAAATAGCTGACAATATCCCTTTTAAACCCAAAAAACCAGGGTTTATATGTCCAAAGTGTACATTAACAATTGTTGTGTTGCCTGGATGGCAACATAAACAGACAATCTTTGTGAATCTGGATGTCACATCATTACCCTTCTCCCTTTCCTGCCTCCTCAACAGTAATTTCTGAGCTAATTACCAGCCAGTAGAAGAATCCGGCCAAAGCAGATCCCAGGATTTACTTCCAGGTTCAGCACTGGTCATTAGGAATCACACAACACACTGTTACTGTCTCCAAGATTAAAACTACAAGCTCCTCTTTAGCAGCCCAGTGAGTCATCAGTGAGATAAAGCCCACAGCTGGCTGGAAGTTGACATGTGCTGTTCTTCAAAGCGCAGAGAGCTCCCACTTCACCACCTCGTCCTCTATTCCAAGCTATCTGTAATCCAGCAATGGACATTTCCTGGGGCTGCAGCCAACATTTCCACCCTCTGCTGTGCCACTCTACCTCCCAAACAGCAGGAATTCTTTCACTGCAGACACCCCAGTTCCAACACCTCCACCACAGGCTCAACCCATGACACGCAGCGAGTGCGTCAGGGCCATCACCACCTGCTCCTTGGAAGACCCCTTCTTTGGGATTCTCACCACCCACCTGCTGCCCTGTGCCAGTCACTCCCTGAGCACAAAGCTGTTTTGCCTGCTTTCCACCCACAGCCTTGGGTTCTTTTCTGTTCAGACTTGTAAAATACTCCTGTGAATGAGGCAGAGATCTGCAAGCTTCAGGCTCCCAACACTACCAACTCCCACCATCCAGCTGTAAGGGCAGAGAACTGACCCCAAGGTGCTAAGAAAGAAGCCAAGGGCAGGGCAAACATCTGCTCCCTACTGCCCACTGTTTCTCAGCTGCCCAGTGCAGACTGGTTCCTCAGTCACTGAGGTGCCCGTGTGGACTCCCTCAGCATGGCAGGAGCTGCCCTCTCAGTTCAAAGGTGTCTCTCCCTTGTCTGGACACCTTAGAAACTGAAACCTAAAAGGCTTTCTAACATCAAGGCCTCTACCTTTTTGTCAAGCATGGCTGAAATCAGCTTAGGCGCCTTCAGACAAAATTTGAAAAAGAAAAAAAAAGGAAGTAGCAAAAAGGATTAGTATACCCTGTAGGCATAAAAATAAGTTATCTGTCTGTGAAAGTGCCAGACATAGGCTGATGTTCAAAAAGCAACTGATCCTTGCCTGGCTTCTGTGCAGCACTGAAGAGTCTGTGGACAATAATTCATGCCCTGACCTCGCCACTGACCATTTTGAAGCACACAGAGGGTTGTCTTGACAGTTCAACCTGTCGAGTCTCTGTCAGAGCCTAAACCTCCAGCACCAGAACACAGGTATCAAAACTGGACACATTCATCTCTTTACACAGGTGTAAGTGCCACAGCTTCAACCACAGCTGAGGCAGCTTAATGCAGCAAAGGAATAGCACACACCTACAGACTGCCTCTTCCCAATTACCTCTTCCCCAAAAATCTCAAAAAGCCAGCAGATTTACAGCTGCATACCCATGACTCATAGGCAGTGTCCTCAGCAGATTCTGAAAAAATGGTTTGAGGGTCTTGTATTGAATGACCTCTGTTTTCCCCTGGAAAATGAATATGCCAAGGAAGCCCCAGGATGAAGAGAGCAGATCTCCTGGGATGCTGAAGGAAAATGATGGGTAACAAGCAGACAAATGTTATTTGGGAAAGTGATGTTTTGCAACAGCATCATGCAGTCATTATCAAATGGATTTCCTACACATTGTTTTTTCCTACGTGAGTTATTATTGGTGGCTGATGTCTGGAAGGCTGGCCATTATACACAAATGTCTTCCAAAACTAGGACAGCCATTAAGTTCATACAGCCACAGTGCTGGCCACAAAAACTATTTACACTGTCCTGGAAGCAAAATGTATTCCCCACAAGCTGCCCCCCAGCAAAACCAAAGGTGCCACAGCTTGTGACCAAAACAGAGACAGGGCCACACCATCATGTAATCAAGAACAGCAGGCTCTAATGAAGCCACATGCTGTCACTGCTTTTAGACTACAAATAAAGCTTAACCATTCTGCAGCAGAGGCAGAAATCAGAGTAAACCTCTGGCTTCTATCACAGGGGATATCAGGTTGGCAAACCCTGAAGAATATGTCTACCTTCAAAATCTGTAGAGACATGTTAGTTGAAACATTTCTTCTCCAAACACATCAACCTTTTCCTTTCAACAGGCTGTAGAGAAGACAAAGAGCATTTCTCAAGCTCCAACTAATACCAAATATCAAGATCTTGGATTAATTAAACTGCAGAATGGGATTCCAAGGCCCTTGACTCAAGATACAGCCCATGCATGGTTTCTTAGGGCTTCTCTCAATTTGTTCATTACTTTGCCATTATTTTTGAAGATCTTTTTATTAAAACAAACAGGCACGTGAAAGAAAATACACCCTTCTTCCAAACTGTCTTTCAGTCATCCTTCAGAAAGAAGAATTAAGCAGAAAAAACAAGCATGCTTACCCATCATTCCTTTAGAGCTGCACAAAGATTGGTATAGCTTTTACAGAGGGGAGAAGCAGAAAGATGACAGGCCTGGTCATTATACTTGGGATGTGGCTGCATTATCTGAAAGGGTACAGCAGAGAAAGCCCTAGAGCTGGTTCAGTCCCCACATGTGCATAGCACTTGGCAGAGGCACAAGCTCATGTACCAAAAGCACTTTGTCTGCAGTAGGTCAGGTGTGTATCTGTGTAAAAAAAAAAATCTTTTCTGTATCACTTCTCTATGATCTCTCTATAAAAGTATCAGCATAGACAGGCAGCTCCAAATTTCCCTCTAACTAGGTCTCTGCACAGGACATGCACACCCAGAAACACAGAATCAGTCTTCACAGAAACCAGAAGAAGTTCTTGATGAAAGAAGGAGGAAACATCTAAGTTATGTCACTTTAAGAGTAGGGGCCACAGCTGTACTGCAACCCTACGTTTGCATAGCAGCCAAGGCTCTAATATACAGCCTCTTTAATTTATACTCTCATATCTGTTCTTTGTTCATGGAACAAAACCTGTTCTACTTACAGATTTATATAACAATGCTGAAGTGGTGACGAGTTTTATTAGTGTATTTATTATTAACCTGGTGGACTAGAACAATCTCCACCATGAATTCAGTTTACCAGGATGAGAATACATCAGCAGAACTGAATCTATGTAGGCAGCAGAGGCTGGCAGAGAGGAGGAGGGATGCAGTGAGTCACCCACAGCACTTATCTGAGGCAAGTTCCTGCTAGATCTCTACATCAGCTCTTTGGCTTTTCTTTGCCTAATCCCTAGGGTTAAGTGAGACCATACAGGGCACAGAACAACCCCTTTTGGCACTTACAGAAGACATAGTGAACATCACAGTCCAAAGAGATTCCCGCGGACAGAAATCACACCAGTGTCTCCTGATCCTCTTCCAGGACTTCACCCACTGGCTAAGCCCTTGCTCTGTTCAGCACATCTCTGGAAGCCTCACATATCTATTTTTCTGGAACAACACCCACTGGGGAACACCAGTTGCATGAGAGAAAACAAAGTTTTTAACACAAACAGCACAGGGACTGGGTATGTAATTACTGGGATACCAGAGATGACTCTCTCACTTCCAGAAGAATATTCCAATAGACACAGTCTAAGCTTCAAACATTTCAGCCTCCTCTTGCCCTTCTACATGAGATCACAGCCATGTATTGCCTGCAGAGACCCTAATTTCATATAAGACCGGGGAGGACTTCATTCTCTGGGGGTCTTCTGAACACAAGGCCCTGCTTGGCTTGGTGGGACCCTCCTGATGCTTCTCCCACCAGCCCCACAAAGACCCTCTAAAACAAAGACAAGAGACTGAGCAAATGACAGAGGCAGAGAGTATCACAAAGAAGAAGACTTTCTGCACCACAAATCTTTCAGTTCCAAACCTAAAGCCCTAATTAGGAACAAGAGAGACAGCAGAGCAGTCACCCAGGCAAGCCAGAGGAGAGTGGTAAAGGCTCCTTATGAACTCACTGGGAAACTACACTCAAACACATCCCCCTCTGTCTTCCCCCCTTATCAACCAGCAACATTTTGATTGTCTCATTCTAAATTTGAACTCTTTAAACAAATTACAACAAAGCTTATGTGAGGTTAATCATTCCCTGTTTCCTTTGGCATTCATTTTAATAGTACTAATTGCAATAAACACATTTAAAATTAATATGCATGTTACATGCATATGTCAATTGCATTCTAATTTACCTTTGACTAACATCCACAGACTGAACGTGTTTTCAATAATAAAAAGCTCTGACATAGCTTAACCAACCTTTGCCTGCCAGACTGCTCCCACAGCATCAGGAATCCATGACAGATGAGACTGATGAAGGGAAAAACATGTAAGCCACCAGCAGCAGCTAGCAGATCCAGGCAAGCTCAGCCTGTAACACAGGGTAAGGATGAGCCTTTTCTCCATGCTAAGCCATCTCCACTGCCTGTCATTTTGGAAATAGGCTCACTCCTACAATTCCAGAGTACACTGATAAAAGTATTGCAGATCTGTTTGCAAGCAGGGAGGATTTCATTTTCACTAATACTGTTGTTTTAGCCATTATCAGCCACCTCCCTCTCCACAAGACACAATTCCTTCCAAACATCCATCAGGAAGGCTCTGCCAGGCAGGGCCGTGACAAGGCACAACCCCAGTGAGACCTTCAGCCAGGGTCAGAGGCCAAGAAACATTTTTGCCAATACCAGACACAAATAGAATCAAGTGTATTGACTAAAGGCTCTTCAGCTGGGATACTGTAATTGCTGAGGTGTGGGTGACCTATTCTACAGTCAGCTTATGCATCAGTTAAACAGACCACAAATGGGCACTGAGAGAAGAGCTGGAACAATTTCTGCAGCTCTTACACATTCCCTTTTCTGAGCTGCTTGTTCTGCCCCTCTGCCAGAGGACACACTCCTTACAGCAAAAATAGAGCGTTCCTTAGCCCCACAGGCATATCCACAGATTAAAATAATTTTCAAATTAATGTGCCAAGATGTGAAACCCAACCAGTGCTGGATTTGCAGATGATAGCATCCCTGCCACATCTTCAGGGAGACTGCCAGGCTGAGTGAGGAGCAAATCTCACACATCCACTCCTGCTCTCCACCACAGGCATAACTCCACACTGAGGGAAGGCTGACAGAGAAGCTCCTGGCTCTGGCTAACGCTGGTGCTTGTCTCTCCAGAGTTCAGCAGCAGCACAGAGGGAGGATGTACTTCCTTCAGGACTGAAGACTCAGATGAGAGGCACCAAGTGAAAACAGCAGTGTAACTTGACAGCACCCCATCCCATGCCTGTGCCTACAGTCAAACCTGCTCAGCCAACAAAAGGGAACAGTTTTTACCAATCTTGATGAGCCATCAGAAAACCAACCACAACAGACTGCTAAAGATTAATTTCAGCAGTATTAATCCCAATATTAAAGATCAATATTCAGCAGATATATCCTATCTCCCCAGACAACTTACAGCCTGGCCCTGGTCTTACTCCAGTATCTTTTGATGTAACCTTTCTTAACACACTTTCAATGAACATACTTCTGTCTAAAGGTTCACAGAAAGAGAAAATTTATACAAATATTGGAGCACAGTTCCATCCAACTGATCTGACCTCTGCTCAAGGACCTCAAACCCAACATTTGGACTTGTCCAATTGGACACCAAGCCAATGCCAAATGACCTATGAAGCTAATTCAAATTAACTGGCACACCAAATGCTTGTATGAAGGAGTTCATGAGTCAGCCATGGACAAAGAATGAGTCATAGGAGACACATAGGAGATAATTTTGAAGAATGAGTAAACCTGAAAAAATCCCAAATTGCCAATGAACAACATGCAAGTAGAAAAACATGTTCAATTTACAAAATAAGTTAATTGCTATGAATTAGTCAGATGGCTCTAGTCACATAAACATATCTATTGTGGGCTGCTGTTGCAGTTTATATGTCACAGCTGAGCAATTTGAATCTCTATTAAAGGTGTCTCTGACTTTAACAAGAGTTACTGCAATGTAGATCAACACTCTGGAGATATACAGAAAGATATACCAGAAAGAAATCCAGTGCCACAAAAATGAAGCTGCCTTAGCTTCAATAACAGAGATGCTTTCCTGAGCACTGCTAGGTTCCAGCCCCACTGCAGGCCTCTCAGGGAAAACTCGCACTGATCCATATCCCTCCCAGGGCTCTACAGCATTGGAAAAACAGAATTGCTGATTCCTATTGACCACTGTCCTCAAACGCACTATTAATAAAGAAAGCAGATGGGAAAGCCTAGGGACTTGGTCAGCTCAGAGAACACAACCAGTCCTTCCTTTGCTCCTGCAGCTGCTGAAACACCCCATATCCCCAGTTCCTCCCTAATGAATAGGGGAGATCACCCCCAACACCTCTCCACAGAGGAAAACAAAACAAAACAACACCACCAAAACCAACAATTAATCTCCTGCCCATTTAAGGAAATCCTTTGTTCACGTGCTTTGCTCTGCCACCAAGTCACACCACCACTTCTGCTCCTTAAGCTCACATCCCTCCATTTGCCTCACCAGAGGCAAGTACTGGGACAGTCCCAGCAGCACAGAAAAGGCAGAGGCTCCTGCAGCCCTCGCATCAAACCTGCAAACCTCCTGCCTACCTGAACCCAAAACTGCCCCAAGCACCTCCTTCAGAGCAGGGAGCAGTATTTCAGAAGGTTCAAACAGGATATATTGGTTCAACAAAGACAGGTGACTTCTACACATTTGGTGTTTCTCTCTTCCCACTTCCAGGTGACACAACAAAACTGACCCCTGACAGAGCTTCTCTACAGCAGCACTAATGCTTTGGGGATGCGTAAGGGCACAATCCCACCTTGAAATCCCTCTGGCTGCAAATCCCACTCAAGAGATTCCCACTGTGTTCAGTCCCATGCTCTTCAAGGTAACTTACCACCTCCACAGACATTCCTGGCATCAAGTTCAGATTGGGATTCCATTCACCCTCCCTTCTTTTTATATTTTGCTTTTGATCTTTTGATTGCCACCAATTCATGACAACCATGGTCCCACAAACAGTGACATTAACACAACTGAGAGGAACAACACCCTGACATAGGGATTTCAAAAAGCTCAAGAACTCCTAAAACAGCTTTGCCACTCTGAGCATTCTAACATCATACCCCCCTTCCATATTTCTGAGCCTTTTTATACCTAACCCTGCCTAAACCAAGTCTTCTTAGAAGAAACTCAAGTCTTCTTAAAAGAAACACAAACCCAAATCATGAAGGAGATTATTACAATCAGTTTTGTTAACAGAGCTGAACAAAATTAAGCCTGACTTCCAAATGTGCCCTTACAACCTTCATTTTCTCACATGGTTTTTATCAACCCGTACATATAAGGATGGATGCGTGGGCAGAAAGGCACAGGTCTTTTCTTTAATTTTTAGTCATGTTTAGTGCTACACAATTCATTCATTGATAGTCAGTCTGCTGTCAAACAGTTTGTAAAGGAAGCATTTTAATTAACTAACTTCCTAAAGCTTCCAGTCACTGACCCCAGCTCTGCCAAGAATATTACCTGTCTCAGGATGAAGCACCTAGGGTTTGTGACTACCTGCAGCCACATCACAGTCAAGGCAACATCTCCCTGCAAGATGAAAGTAAAATAAAGCTTTTCAAGTAATCCCTCTCTGCATGCCAGCACTGGCACCCATCTCCTAGGAGACTCACCAATCCATCTAGCATTGGACCCCATATTTATAACCAACCCTTAAATCCCAAATGAGTAACAAGTGAGCTAAAGGCCCCCATGATTCATGGGTAGGAAATGCAGTCAGCATTCAATAGCCCACGTCTGTTAACAAACCAGCTAATGCATAATGCCAAATGGATCCGTTTCCACAGCACTGCTTGAAATACAGGACATTTAGTCAGTCTGGAAAGGACTTTATAGTTATTGACACACAGGAGGGAAGAGTATTTACACCTTTTTGGACTAAGCTTCCCCACCTGACAGTCCTACAGCTCTAAGTAAGACTAGGACTTGATTCCAAGTCCAGCTAAAATAACAGTAGTCATATAACCCTCCTGCCTAAGAAAGGTTGGGAATTAGATCCTCATGAGGCTGGGAAAGCCAAATAATACCTGAAGAGGTATAAAAAAATCAACAGGAAACTCATCAGCCCCATCACATATGTTAAAAAAGTAGAAGCAGAAGCAAATCTGCAGCCACCAAGGAGTCGTATAAATCCAGAACAACACTTAGTGAAATCTAAAGAGCTGATCTGCACTTAACCAGCTCCGGCCAGCACAGCTGCTAAATTGTTACCCTCAAACTCCCTTACAGTCTGTGCTGGATCATGACAGAGAGGCTGAGTAACACAAAAAACTATCCATGATGACCAGAAATTCAAGTAATGACCTCAGAATGACTTGTAAACAAATTTCATGAGTGCCCCAAACTTTGAATAAACACAGAACACAATGCAGCAGCATTTTAGCCTGAAAGACTCCAATCCAACCTGCCTCCAATGAGACCTGAAGTGTCAGGAACAGTTTCCTTCTCCTCATTTCACCATTCCCATCAGCTCTTGGCTACCTAGCAGTAGGAGAATGCTGTCTTTTGAGACACAGCATGCCCCCAGTCAGTGGGGAACACCAGGGCAATCTCATCCAGAGATGCTTTGCCTGAAAAAGTATTACATCTATAGGCTATATAGATCTATAAAGGCAAACAGGCAGAATAAGTTTTGAAATGTAAGTACACCATAACTCAACAGCCCAAATGGCTGGTCAGTGCAGAAATAAACCAAGGGCTGGTTATGCAACCACTGTGATGCAGAACAGACCCAAGCTGCTGCCAGAAACAGTAGTCATATGCCACTTGGCCACCCCCAGCTGTTCATTCCCGCAGCAAACCTTGTGCCAGCCTTGATAAAATGGGTGATGAGTTCTGGGGGAGGAAAAGATAGCTGAAAACCGCACAGACAAGCTTGGAGTCTTTGAGTCCCCCACCTGATGGATCAGCTCCTTGGCAGTGCTGGCCCAGGGGAGGCCATGGGAACAGGCTGCAGCACAGCCAAACACAGCAGCCTCAGCTGGCAGCACACAGACAGTCAGATGGAATCACAGTGTGGCTACAATCTTTTAACTTCTCCATTTAAGAAATGTTCCTGTCACGCAGCCTTCTACGAAATTGATGGTAATATTCCTGAATGCACTATTCTGCAGGATGGAAATGCTATTACTGTCGTGTTGCCACCTTGTAACCAGCAGAACTAAAATCCAGCCCATGACAAAAAAAAACTCCCAGATAAACACTAGATTCAAATAATCCAAGTTTTGCAGAAGCTTAGTAAATACATGGCTTGGAGACACTGCCAAATATAAAGGAATGAAAATGGGACAGCACTACTCATTCTGCTTTCAGGTTCTTTGCTGTAATGCTTTACAAATATGTTTGCCCAAACCTAAGTAATATGTGAAGGATTTCTGAAAGGGATTCAACATGGAATGTACTGCAAGACAAGCTGCTGGAAGAGCTGTTAGAGAAAGTTCAAGTTATCAATAAATGGGAGGAGTTATCAAGCACAGGAAGCACTTAGAAACATTTCAGTACCTAAGTATTAGAGCTTTGTCAATAATTTTCCTTCCAAACATCTTTCTAATAGCATATTTCTTTGACCAAAAGCAAACATTTCTCTGCCCTTTTGATCTAAACATTTTGTTCTTATTCCAGACATGAAAAACTAAAGTGGTTCCCCACAACTGGATACAAAAGAACACCTTTGTTAAATATTATTTTTAAGAAAACAACTATAAATGAAACACACACAAAAAGAAAAAGAAATCACGCCAAAAAAGCCCATTAGAAGAGCCATGGCATTTCAAGGAAACTTTCATTTCTTCACTTTCTTCACCAAAATAATTTTAGTAGAATCCATCAAAGAATTTAAGAAAAAGAAGTAAGAAACAGCAAACAACTCAAACCCATGGGAACAGTGAATGGTTGGTGAAATCTGCATATTTATCAATCCAGACTTTTAAAGTCCCTCCTGCCCTGCAGAAGAGCTTCTTTTTAACAAGAAGAAAAATAAAAGCAAAAAAAAACCCCAAAAACCAGCAACTCACAGAAAATCCTCCCTACCTGGCTCAAAAATCAACTACAGGACAATACAAAGACAAAAAAAGTTACAACCTCTTCACAGAAAGGAGGACTGCAAACCATAAAGCTTCCCACAAGTGTCTCTTTTTCTCTTTTTGAAAATCAGAAGTCCCAAGATCATGCATTGCTGATGTCTCATCACCAGAACACTCAACTTATCTGGGCAGCAAGGAGACAAAATCCACTTGCATTTATTCTTTTTCCAAAGGAGGAAGCTGAGTAGGAGACAAGACCTGCTCCTGACTGCATTACAGCACAACAGCAAGAGAAACAAATGCTCACAAATCTTCATGAAATAGTTTGGGTCCCTGGCTGTTCCTGGTCCAGGTTCAGTGCATAAGGCATCATACAATGCTATCTATCCACACCAATGGAAGCATCCATTCCCTCAAAACTCTGGATACCATCTGGAGAGGCAGAGGCTACAAGACTTTGCAAAGTTTTCTGGAAGAAACAACCTTCCCCATCTGGCAGGAATCTCATCTGTTTCCCTCACTTCCATCTTCCTAAGGACTGGAGTGTGCATGAAAGGCTGTGGAAGAGTGGGACAGGGCAGGGAGTCATCACCTCCTTGAAAAGGCACTCAGCAACAATACAGAGTGAACTGTGCTTGCAGGGATCTCATTTTCTGCCATTACTACTTTAGACAGGAATGACACAGCTCCAGAGCCATATCCCCACTCTACAGAATGCAGCTCAAGTGGGTAAATGAAGAGCCAGGACCACCAGTTCAAGCCTCCAGCCAGCATGTGCCCAGGAATATGTTTCTGAGCTCCCGCTGCTTCGGGGACCCAGAGGGGGAACTGAGCTCTTCCATAAAATCCCGCCCCTCAACCACCACCAAAGGAGAGAATCAATAAAGCACAGGGTACAGGATTAGGAGGTAACTAATGGGTGTCCAGAGCTACTTTTCCACTTGGGCTTTGGCATCTTCACCATCACTCCAAGCAGAGGGCTCTGGATTTCAAGGGCTCCATATATGTGTGCATGTGCACACTCATGTGTGTCTTGTACCGGGCTAAAAAAAAACTAACCACAAGAACAAACCAAACAAACAACCTCCAAAAGCAATATAAACAAGTTTCAGTCACTCTAAATTTGTCCAGCTCTTTTTAGGAAGGATTTTGTTATGTCTCTAAAGAACACTATGCAGATCTGTCACTTTAACAGCAGCCAAGCTTTCAACAGCCAATTGATCCAACACCTTATGACTCTAGAAACAATAATATCACGTTCGCCTGCAGGATTCTGGCCTTCCTCCCCAATTCACCCAGCAGACAGGTCATGTCTACTTCTTCCCATGTAGCAAAAGGTGTCTCAGTACATGCTATCATTTCTGTGCAGTCAAGATCAACACTTAGGATCACAAGAAAATTGCTAAAAGCTCCGTGAAAACATTTTATTTTCATCTCCATTTTCCATCTCTTGCTGCTATTAACCATCTTTATGTCAGTGATACCTCTTGTTGACAGCTCATCAGAATAAAACATCTGTAGTTTATAACTGCTGGGATGAGTGTGAACCTTAGGAAATACGACAAGACAGTCCCCTTTAGGAAACAAAAGGACCATAGGTGGCAGTCCTAGCTCATAATGATGAGTAAAGCCCATCTAAGTATCACTCACTCTGAAATGCACTGGTGCAAGAAAAGGGGAATCAGATGTGCTTGGACTCAACAGCTAAGTGGGAACCTGCTGGCTGTAGCAGTCAGTAGAATCACTGCAATCTCAAGCAATCTACAGGACTGAGTAATCATCAAATAATCATCTCATTAAGTTTCTACAAATCACTAATTCCACCAAGTGTCAAGGTTAACAAGGCTCTGTCAATATCAATGTTTTGGCAGATAAATGCAATGCTTAGAGATTCAACCACCACTACTATCGAAGCATGCAAGAGATAGGATGTGATTGCCTCCTTTTCACCCACTCCTACCACCAGGCATTCCCTACCCCACGTGCAAGCTGCAACTACAGCTGCTCAGAAGTTTCTGACAGATTTCCCCCAGAAAAGACACCAACTGAATGTGTTCTGCAGAAGCACATTCATTCAGTGAGCCTTCTGCTGAAACGTAAGCTCCCGGTGCTCGGCCAGCTGCCAGGAGAAATCAACCATCATATGGCACAATGCAAAGTGCAGGATGCAGCTGAGTCTTCAGAGCTTCAATTATTAAGGCTTCCAACATGCAGAGCTGTCCAGGAAGGATCTCCATTAACTTTGCAAAACCCAGGCATGTTCAAACCATGAGAGAGTCAACTCTGTGCAACTTCTAACCTGGGAAATTAAGGTCCTGCAAGTCCTCATGCAGCTTAAAGGCAGGGTTTCCACAGAGCTCAGACTTTCACACACTAATGCAGAAATATCCCTTTTGCAAAATTAGTATTAACAGCACCATAAAGGATATCAGTGCATTCCCTGGAAAGCTTTTTTAATTTCATGTTTATCTGCCTTTTATTAATCATGTTTATTCTCTCAAAGCCTGAAGAAACAAGTCTTCAGGCTGTTTACATCTGAGATTAAGCTGGCCATAGTTGGAGCAAGTAGGTAGACTCATAAGCAAGATATCTCATTCTTATGGAGACATCTTCACAGCCAAAAATAAAGAGAAGATGAAATACCAAACATTCCCAAGATGGCAACAGAATACTTCCTAAAACATTAAGGTTTTCTAACTTCCCTCAAAGCATCAGTTCGTTTAACAGTAATAAAAGTAGACAATAAAATCCAGCTTTTAGGATTCCCAGTCACTAAACTCCCCAAACAAAACAAATTTCTTCGTTTCTTATTTTACTGCAAATATGTTTTAGATTGTAGTCCTAGGAAGAGGGAGTACAGGACACTGCTGCACATTCCAGAGGGAACAGCATTCGCACAGTTTTTTGCCCACACCTAATGTTCAACTAATAAACCACTTTCCAAACTTGAAGTCAAAGCTCTGCCACCCTGAGTTACCAAGAAGCAGCCACATCCAACTGACAAACTCATTTAAATGATCAGCAGGAATCTACAAGAAGTTATGGTACTTTGGAGAACACTAGCGTTTGGCAGATCAGTTTGGAAAACACAAAGTAAAGTTGGCTAAACATCACACAGGTGTTAATTAGCCAGCACAAGAACCTGTCTGACTTTACGCTGAGTTAAGGCAAGGCTGCTCCAGCAAAAATCCTTTACCTTGACTCTGCTGAGGGAAGGTAACTCTTAAAATCACTCAAATCTCGTTGTAAGATCATGTCCTATAACCCTGGAAGTCTCAGTGTTCAGTAATCAAATCCCTTGCTAAATCAAAGACTGAGGAAATTGTCTTCTTCTGAGGAAATATTATAATGAATCAGCAAGAACATAACTATACCGCTATCTTCTAGAGCAGAGGAAACAAGAACTGTTTAAACTAGTACCTCTGAGATTCTTTCATGCTAAGTGTCTTCTCTTCTTGCAGCTCTTTGATCCCTGTGGGTACAGTAGAAACCAAACAGTCACAGAGAAATGGAAGAGAATTGTAGGCAGTCACCAATTTGTGACAGCATTAATGTCATAAACCCCCTGCTACCAGCAAAGAAGAGAGTGTTCAATACTTCCTAAAATTTGACATGTTTGAGATTTTAGTTTTGCTTTAGTGTTTTTTTTACTTTATGCTCATCCAGGTCTCAAGACATCCCTGTTCTGGGAGGGGCTAGGGCACCTCCCCACTCCCCCTGTGCCAGCCTTTGGGTCTGCCAGATTTTGGGAAGCTCTGCACTTGGTTATGGCTTTTCAAGGGAGATGAGGCACTGTCATGCCATAGGCTGAAGTGGCACTAACAGCACACTGAATACAGGGCTCTACACAACAACCTTTCTTAGCCAAAGTTAGTTTTGAACCAAAAGTTGACTGGGATTTTCTGCTCCATCTGCTTGCTGCTGTCCCAATATCCAGGTGATGACAGTCATCAGGTATGAGATTTCTCCAACCTGTCTGCATCCTCTTTTAATAGATCCTGTTCTCAGAAAGACCTTCCCTGGCATTCCAGCATTCTCCCACTAAGCACAGCAGCCAGGCCAGCCAGCAAGCCCCCAACAAGCAGCTGTTATTCTCTGATGTGCCCTGCTCTTGGCACACTACCCTGTTCAGACCCTACAATATAAAAGTCCAGATTCTCCTCAGAGCAATTCCACTAAGGCAAAAGACTGAGTTAAGGATAGATCATGAGCCTCTCATAAGGATGGCTGTTTAAAGGAAAGAATTTTATTCACTGCATGTCAGCTGTTTTAAAATTATCTCAGTAGTTCTGTTGGAAATGATACCAAGTTTAAATTTTTTTACATAAATTTAGTCAGGGGGTTTGTTCACCTATGACAGGGAGAGGGGCTTTGTAGTTTCTCCTCAAAGGACTATTTCACCACTTGAGGCCTGATGAAGTTAACATCTCAACAAACTGGGAGTAGATCAGAAGATTCGCAAAAGGTAACGACCATCAAGGAACATCAGGAGACACCTGGTCTGGGAAAAGAGAGAGAAGAGAATGAGAACCTAATTAACACTGAAGGCGAAGGGATTGATAACCAACAGGAAACCAAATATTGAGATCTCTAACTTGGGACCAATGAACATTGAACCAATGAATTCCTATGTGTTTTGACTGCATAATTATCTGAAAAATCTAGTAAAAATCACATGTGATGGAATTATTTTCTCTGCATAACCATAGGAAATGTGTGGATGAAATCATTTCTGTTGCACATCCTGGCCAGAGTAAAGCAATGCCTTGAGTCTCTAACATTAAAAATGTTGTTGGAGAGTTTTTGTTTTTCCCACAGTTTCGGTGACAATGTCACAGAAACATAAAGAAGGCCACTCTAAGTCAGAAAAAGGGTCCATTTAACCCACAGTTCTGGTCTGCCACAGTGGTCACTTCCAACATCTAAGGCAGAATGAGGTCAAGGCAAGTATACATACCATTAACTGTCAGTATGTGGTGATTTTCCATCTAAAGGGATTCTTTGACGTTCTTCTCATGACTGAGGCTACAACAGACCAGCATGACAATATACTATAGGTGAGCAAAAAATCACAATTTCACCCTGCCGTGGGTTTCTTTTTAAGGTACAAATGCCATGAGGTTTCCTTGGCTCTTTTGCAATCCCTAAAGGACAGCTGGCTTACTACATTGTCTCCAGCAAGTAAAGTGTACTCTTGCAGTCTTACCAGAGTTGGTGTTCTCTGTCCCCATCCTGTCCAAAGCAGATAATGAAAAAACATTGCATATCTGCATAGATCTGGCATGCCATCTATCTGCAAAAAGCACTGCTGGCTGTTTGGATCACATCTGTTTAAAGATCCATTTGAGCTCTTCCATCTATCTGGTGCTTTGAAATCACAGGGTACGGACAGGTCAATTATGAACAATTAAGTTACCACACGTAAGAAATTGCTGTTTCTTAGATGAGCAGAGGTAATTGGCCATATGCAAACTCACAGCCTAGTCCCAATGGCCAAGAAAATCAGTTTAACTTGCGTTTTGTTGTAACACATTTTGCTACCTGTTTGCAAGGGAGTAAAAGAACAACCATAATCAGCTAGCACAGCTCAGGGCATCAACTTTTATCTGTTTTAAGAAGGTACACACAAGTAACCTGTTCATTCCTAAAGGTGAAATATTTAGAAATCATCAGTGTTCCTCATCTCCACCTCAGCAAACAACTGACGCTCCACAAACAAAACCAGATTCATTTGAAACAGAAGCAAAGATCTTGCTACTTAAGTAAAAACATAAGAGAAAAAGATGCAACAAGGAAAAAACAGATTTACTTGCTACTTGTTCCTCCTCTAGGTAATTAATTCAGAAGCTTATCTTAAACTATGCTTTCTCTTTCAAAAACACAGAAATTGAGAATATGAATAATTTAATTTTTTGTCAAAACAGACTTATAACTTTTCTTGCTTGCAGTAAATTACCTGGAAAAAACAATCACATTATTGAGGAAAATGACTACAAAACAACCACAGCAGACTTGGCTACAAGATGAGATAGGAGCAGGGGGAAACATCCTCAGAAATACCGGAGTTGCATAATTTGAGGGTCAGCTCTAATCCCAGGAGGGTAAATGGGTCACAGCAAAACATGAGAAGAAGCAACTCTACAGAATTTATCACTCGATAACATCCCGCCTTTGGCGCACATTAATCAGGCTGTGAGGAGAGGCAGGGAAGAGGCAGAGATGCACATGTGGTTGCTATGGAGTTAAAGGCCTGAAAGAGATACATGGAAACAGCACAACTGCATAGAGCACAGTTAACTCTTAAACTGCCTCTATCCAAACAGCTCCCTGGCCAGCCAAATTCATGGATACCCATTCTTTAAATACCCAAGAGTTCCCATGAAGGCTCAAAGTCCAATGGCCAAAATCCATCAAGGCAGAGCAGTTGCCCCACATTACAAATCAGGAAGCTGGACATGGAGAGAGGACCAGGCTTTGCAGCACACAATCTCTGCCAGCTGTCTTTGTAGTTTAATACTTTGATCCATCATGCACAAGGGAGCAAAAGTAACTGCTAGAGATCCATGCAGAGAATGAGTTACCTCCACTCAAAAAGTAGGAGCATCACTATAAAAATTAATACATCCATGGTTCTGAAAAGTTAGAAGTGTGCTGAAGTCCTAAGAAGCCCAGACAGATCCCTTCCCCAAGAGCACACACCTTTAAATGTTTGGACATTTTCTGCCCCATGGCATCATTCAGCACTGTTTGAAAGATCCACCACACTTGCTGATGTGAGCACACAAGACTCACAGATAGGCAAGGATTTGGATGAGTCTGGCACAGGACATGCCTCTTGCACAGACTAAACAAGAAAGAACTTCTTGGAAGACAATTTCCTGATGCAGATGTTTTAGGGATGGGAAAATGGTTCTGGGAGACTAGGCAAATCAGGTAAAAAATGCTGAAGACAGTGATAGATATGTTGGAGCTGATGACTGAAGCAACAAAGCATATTTCATGGATAATCTAACCAGCTACTTCCAGATCACAAGAAGCTGCTGCATATCCAAGTTCCTGCAGAGTTTCTTAGCAGGGGCTGTCTGTGTGTGTGTGTATATATATGTATACATACATGTAGATAATCAGCAAAGTTTCTATTTTCTCCTCCTACTTAAGGGAGTCTTTTAGTGAGCAACCTCCTACACTGCTATTTTTACCTGCTCCTAATCAGTGTGTTCTTAAATATTGAGAGACTCTGAGAAGAGCAGTTCAACTCCTCCAGTGCACAGCCCACAACACACTGAGTAATAATATCTGGGTGGCAGTTCTTCTCCCATCACCCAGGAGAAAAGATTTTTTTTTCTTCTTTTATGTCTTGTAGAGCACTAGGGAGAGCTGATGGTCAAGGCTAAGGGGATCTCTTCTCATTCACAGGATGCTGAGCTTGAACTGAAGGTTCTTTGAGCAGAGATCATTAGCACCACAAGAAGTCAAGTAGAGAGAACTGAATCCAAAGTCAGAATTTTAAACAAACAGTGTAGTAAATAATAATAGTGAAAACAACCCAAAAAGCTCTTTTACTGCATTATTTTCTCCTCTCCTTTTTATCTCCTTTCACCATAAAGGTTTCAGTTTTCACTTTCAATAAATCATGCTTCATTGCCAGACCCAAAATCCCTTGATCTCAGCCTCAAAGTCGGCATTATCCTGTAGACGTAATTCCCAAAAGACCAGGGTGCCTCAGTCCTTTCAAGGAATCTGTGAGATTTATGGTAACAAGGTGCCCAAGAACAAGTAGATGGCACCAAATCCTGATGCCAGATGAGTGCTCACTAATTAGTGATCTGCACACTCAGCTCCTCTAAAAGACTTTATCAGATGGCTGCTGATTCAAGGGGGGGCCATTTCCTAATGCCCAACACTGCAGATGTAGTGTTTTCATGGGCTGTGCTAGCACAAACTCTGTGCTAGCACAAACTCTGATCATACTTTGTCTCTTCTTATGCATTTGTGCTGCCTTATCCTGAAAGCAGAATCTAAATTCTCTCTTGACTTTCAAGAACAGACAGATCTTCATTTGAAATAATCGTTAACACACCTGATTCCGTTAGTCATTCCCGCTCTTGCAGCAGCATTTAAAAAAAAAAAAATCCACTAAGGCCAAAACTACCAAGGGCAAAGCTCCAGATGACACAACAGAGAATCAGCTCCAGTGCCACAAAACCCAACCACACTAAGAGTCTTTAAAGACAGTGCCAATTACTTCAGAAATGTTGCCAGCAAGACTGACAGGCCCCAAGCACCATGTTTGGGAAAAATGGCATCTTGGGCTGCACAAGAGTGTTTTGAGCAAATCTCAGCTTCCTGTCAACACATACTATTTAAACCTCTGACATTTTAGAAGTTGACCCTATGGATTGATTGTAGGCAGTTCAATATAAGCATTCAGCACATGATACTTGATATTTAAACTTCCTATTTCAGATTATAAATGTTGACAGATTTATCTATGACTGCAGTTGACTAGAAAGTATCTGTCCTCCTATTTCAAGTTTCAACCTTTTCTCTGTTTTTGTAAACATTTATCACAGAATTTTTAAAGTAGCTGAAAATATTTAAAATATCTTTTTCTAGCACCGAGCAAAAACAATCAAAGCAATTTCCTAATCAAAACAATTTTCTAGCATTTTTCAGAGAGTATTTTGTCATAGAGTCCTTTCATTAAAGTTGAAACTTTTCAAGAAATTTTCAATTTTCTTGGAGAATTGATTGAAAAACATGTCAATAGTAATTCTGTAATCACTCTCCTCTCCCATGAGTCTTACATAGACTCATGATATTGATTTTATTCTCACTTTAAAAATAGAAGTACATGCAGTTGAAATCTTTAAGTAAAAATTCTTACTCAATTTAACATTTGTCATAAAACTAGTAAATAGCAATGTGAAGTATTCAAAATTCTTAGCAGGGCTAACATTTTTCAGTGATGACACTCAAACATGAAAAAAATTCCTTAGAAAGCAAGGTAACTTTAGATAATATATTAATGAAACATTTTAAAAGATTTTCATTCTGCTTTCCTCTGTATTTTCTTTCTTCTTCCAGCTGCAAAAAGGGTACAAGTGGTTTTGGGGAAAGTATTTTAGTATAAATTTTTAATACATAGTTTCCTGACAAAATATTAACACTCCTTATTGCAGTTTACTTCCTATGAGCATCAACAGCAGTAATTATTAGAATATGACCAAGGAGGCTCAGGCTCACCCAGGGCTGTCTTGACTCAAAACAGAAACAGTTGTCTGTATTCTTCAAATTCTCTACAGACTGCAGTCCATTAGTATTTATTTAAGTAATAGTAGGAGACTGAAAGAGAATGCTTAACTCAGAGAGGAATAGCAGCACTGGTCACACTGCAGTCCTCTGGTGCCTTTCCCGACCCTGCATTCAGGGCTTGCTGCAGCTCTGCCACACACAAAGGGAACTGCACAGGGACAGAGGCACCCCCAGCACCCGATCCAGATCAGGCCCAGCTGGGTACACAAAGAACGGGCTTTCCCCTCTTCCCAAGGAATTCATGCCTGCAAGCAGACCATTTTCCCTCCACAGTCTAAGCAGGCAAAACTAGAAAGCAAGAATCACTTTGTTTCAGTCACATTCACAGTAACGTGCATATCAATATATGTAAAACAAACAAGACATTGTCTGGAAATTCAGAAGAAAATGGGCGATATCTTTGCTGCGACAATCACCACATAAATGCATTTCACAGCCTAAGACTACAATGCAAGTGACAGCTAAAGAAAGATAAGTCAGCTCATGTTTATTTTTTCAGGCAGCAGGGCTTCAGACCAAGCCTTGGGTGGTCACAATTACAGCGCAGTCTCTTCTAGCACGCGGAAGCAGGCTGCCAATTTCTGGTGGCAAAAGGTAAGCAACAAGCATCAGAAACAAGTGTGCAAACAAGCAAGAAGGGAGCTTTTGCTCTCTGGAACAGTTATAGGAGACAAGGATGGTATGTTTACTCAGAACATCATCTGCTTAGATCCCTCTATTTATATTCAAGATAGATTACATACAATTACTATGTTTCTATGAAACCTAATTAATCTATTTATTGCCATCACTTCTCCCTGACAGCCTCCTGCACAGAAATGCAAGTTTGTTTACTACAAAGTTTTGCATCTTTGAGCTGAAGTGGTTTTCTTCCTCACAATAGATTATTACGCTCTGCAAAGCCAATGAGACAAATCCAAGTATTTGTGTTGCTCCTCTGTGCAGTCACTGTGGCATATGTCTGATACCATCAGAGAAACTTCTCTGAGGTTAAACAGGGCGTGACTTTTAATATTTCTCCCATGATAATTTGTAGTGAAAGAAGTTCAGTACTCCAGAGTGGATTTTGATGGCTCACTGCCAGGGTAGTTAATGGGAGTGTGGGACCCAGCAGGCTGAGAAGACCACAGAGGTCCTCTCCATGGAGGAGCATTTATCCATGCAGACCAAAGGTGTGTCACAGGACCACATTCCTCCCTCAAACATGAAAACTCCTTGGGAAAGAGATTGGCCTAAAAAATTGCTGACATGGGGAGTCTTGACCCGGGCACTACTTTCTGTAGCACTGCTTGACTCAGTCCTCACCATCATTTGGCCTCCCCACTCCCATCTTCCAGCTTGGCTCCCAAGGATTTCATCTCCCTGAACCACCCAACCACTACTAAGACTCCAGCTTCCTCTTCTTCCCTCCTGCCATTACACCTCCTCTTCTCTCATCAGAAGGTGGCAGATAATTTCCAGACATCATCAGGACAGGCAGGAAATTGTTCTTTCCTTCTGGGCTAAGTACTCAAAGGAGCCTGAAGCCAGCGCTAGCCCTCCAGCACTTTCCTCCCCTGCGCATGGTTCTGAGGTAGGGCTGTTCTAAGCTGTCCGAATCATCAGCTAACCCTTTAAAGAACTTGTCCCCTCTCACCCCTGCAGCATTCTACCATGCCCTCTCAAATCCCCCAGTGATGCAGGGCACCCTCTCACCAGCAGCCCAGCTGAGTGCACTGATTGTTCCCCAGACGCTGATTTCAGGCTGATCCATTAATCAGGCACAAGAAAGCCCTGGGGAAGCTCCCATAAGCCATCCTTGGAGTAAAGCCTGCAATTTTCTCTCAGAGCAGCTCCCCAGCTGACGGTATACAGCACAGCAGGAACAGAGTAGGAGCCTGTATTAAAAAGATGTGGACAGCAGAAGTTATGGGATGCCACTGCCCTCTCAGCCTCTCACCTACCCCAGCCTGGTGGCCTTTGTGGGGTGGGTGTTGTGAGCACCCCTCAGCCATAGCCAGAGCTGTATGTTACCAACACCCTTCCAGCTGCAGATGCTCCTGCACAGCACCAGAAGTCCTGCCCCGGGAAAAGTTAACTCCATCCCAGCCAGACCCAATACATCATCTCTGGCTGCAGACTCACAAATCAGACCCTGCAACATACCTCTGGACACACCCAGATATTCAGAAAATCTCCTTCTGGATAGACATCTTCAATTGGAAAATTGAATAAACTAGGAAAGATGCTGGGGAGAGGAGGAAAACACACTGCTTGCTGATAATAAACAAGCATGTGTTGCAAGCTTTCCCCAGCTCCTTGGAAACCAAAAAAGTCACACAAGAGAGGAAGGAGCAATTGGACAAGTGGTCTAACAGGATGCTTCCAGAGCAATAGCTTTAGGTGGATAAGAGAAATCTTTGGTATATTCCCACACCTTCACCATCCTGTACTGGTATTACAGGCCCCAAATAAAATCCAGGGAGACTTTAGACTACTCATATTCAATTTAAAGGAAACAGTGGAAAAACAAGAGCTCAGATGAAGAGAGACATTTATCTTCATGTCACTTTTGCTCTTCATTTGTTATGCCCATATTAGAACACAAGACAGGTTAGGGCCTATTTGCTGGTCCAGAGATGACTTGGCACATCAGAGTCTGTTTCCATCTGGATGAATTTCCTTTCTCCCCAAGACAAGGTGCCAAAAGCAAACAATCCTGGGTTATCCAATTCCCTAAACCAGGTCTGAGTTTGTCCAAAAATGTTCCTTGGCATGGGACACAACAATGCTGGGGGACACCAATGGCCAAACCATCATATTCTCATATCAGGCCAAGTGTCCAGGAGCAGGAAACATCCAGGAACATCCTGGACACCATGTGAATGAAACAGGTAAGGCTCATCCCTCCTGAGGTGGGCTCTGGGGTCCCACAGACAGAATTCGCCATCATTCACAGAGCCAGCTCCATAGATTTATTGGAGAAGAGTCACTGGCTGAAAGCCCAACCTCTGACAGATTAATGTCCGCTCCAGAGGCAGAAAATCTGATCCACAGAGATTAAAAGTGCTCTGCCTATCTTTCTTTGTCCATAACCTCTGAGGGATGGGTGACATGTTCAGATCAGCCCTCAGCAGCAGGGAGGTGGCAGTGGACGAGGCTCTTTTGCTAAAGCAGCAGTGATGTCCCTCAGCCCTCTGCCTGGCTTTCACACACCTTTCCTTTTTACTGCAGACTTTCCATACAGGGAAACTCTCTTTGCAAACAGACCTGGCGCTGGCAGAAAGAAATAATATTGACACATTTCCTGGGGGTGCTTTGTTAATGAAAAAAGAGTTAAACAGTTCCAACACCTGACTGGCCTTCCTGCTTTCCTTTTATCATTTTAATTATTTTTTTTAAAAATTTTGGTTTTTGTTTTTTTTTTTTTTTTTTTTAAAAAAAAAGGTGAAATATTATTCTTCAGATAAAATCAGTTTTGAAATCTGATGCTTATGTAGCTCTGTAGCCACAGTGAATATTAATAATTCAACAAAATATTATAGTCATTACTATATTTGGCAGTATCACAACAGTGCATTTTAGCAGAATTTCTCTCCAAATCTCATTGCAACAGCCATTAATAAATAAAATGCAATTCACTGCATTAAATGTGTTGTTTAAAGGCTAAATATTTCATCAGAACTAATTCATTTTAAATAATCAGACTAGGACTCTCCTCCCAGGACCAGGACAAATCTGGGCTCGGTACACTTTCCACACTTAGAAATTAAATTATGTTTCAAAAAGAAAACCACAAATTGAATTCAACTGGAACATCTATGCAGCAGCTCTTAGACTACAACCCACTGCAGACAGATGGGGTCACATTCAAATAGGCCACAGGTCTCATGACTTTGTTATGCTGGTTTTGCCACCCAAGAAAATTAAGATTGAAAAAATACACTAGAACTGTTTGCATTTATTGCCTGCCTTGAACAGTGGCCAATATCTGATTCCCTGCGGGAAGGAGAAAAAAAAGGCATGTTAGCCCGGATCTCAGCTGCCAATAGCTATAGATAACAGTGCTTATCCTGTGCTTCTCGCCAGTCACTCTCCAAGGGCTCGGCAAAGGAGGTCAGTTGCCTCTCACAGGTGGGAAAACCGAGGCACAGAGGGAAACAACTTATCAGTGGTTAGTGTAAAGGCTGAGTTCCCACATATTTGTCCACCCTGCAAGGGAGATACGCAGGAAAGCTCTACCCCATTGCACTCATGACCCCATTCAGTTACAACTTTCTGCTGGCGAATGCTACTTTTTTTTCCTCCCAAATTTTTTTTCTTGTATCTCAGGAATGAGACCATGTAATTGAGATTTGAAGTGTAACTCCCCCTCCATTCTCAAACATACCCAACCTACCCAGCCATAAATTGGTGAGTTTCTAAAACAGGATAAAGAAGAGGGAGTTTGATTTTAGTTTCTATCAACCAGTATTATTAGCAAAAAAACTGTTACGAAACCCATATGAAAAATTAAATAAATAACAACCAAAACTAAAAATCCCCAGACAAATAAACAAACAAATGAACATCACATATGTATTTCAGTTTGAAGTTTTCAGTTTAAAAACTTCTTTTTAAAAAAACCCAAACCAAAGGAAAAAAACCAATAAACTAATAAATACAACCAAAAAACCACTCTCTAAACTACCTGTCATTTTCTGGCCACCTCCAGAACAGTGTGTGAGCATCCACCCCGCTGACTTCCTAGCTGACGTCACCAAGGTAATTCCTGTAATTAAAACTAAACAACATGACCTTACAAGCAGGCCCTGCATCAGACACCATAATCTCTATTTTTACCCACAGAGCTCACTGCTTTCCTCCAACAAGAGCACATAAACACTGCCACTTTCTTTTCACTGACTTTATACCAATACAGCATAGCACAAAAAAATCACAGGGAGCAGTATCTTCAAGCGTGACTTTCTACACTAAAACAGCAATTTAATAACGCCAGCATATTTTCCACCTTCTAAATTGTACTGAATTTGCTTTCATAACTCTGTAAGAAATATTTTGTTTTAACCTTTTAAAATAAAAGTATCACCTTTCCAGTTAAAAATTCTTTAAACAATTCCTTAATATTTAGGGAGATGTGATTTTTGGTTGGCTGTGGTGGTGCTTGTTTGTCCTTTTTTTAATCAGAATGCAGGTCTGTGCCTGGTTCGAGTCAAGACCTGGGGAGACCTGTCAGGGTGGTGATGGAGGTAAGGGATTAAACTCAAACCATTTCCCTTCTGTCAACCAGCCCACACACTCTAGAAAGCACCAAGGCAAGCAGTCAGTTATTTACAGAGCTCTCTGTACTACACATTCTCGATTCCAAGGAGATGCCAGATACAATTCACTGCCAGATACAGCTGTGCTACTGAGCAGTCTGACATTGGGAATAGATGGACTTTTGGTCTCGTCCAGCACATCTGATCTTATGATCCTGGGCACGTGTCCAAACCCCATTAAAGTCAATAGAAATGCAAAGAATTCACTGGCTTTGAGTCAGACCTTATATGACAGTGGACAAGAACAGCTAGAGATATTTAACCTGCCAAGGAGAAGAGTTAATGGTAACTTGCTCTAATAAATACACCACCTTTACTGCACTGCTTGTTTGTGCTTTAAGTCATTCATCCTCAAATGCTAAGGAGCCTTAACTCCTGAGCCAAAGCCCAGCTTACTTCTCTCAGCTTTCATCAAGTATATAAAGTACTATAAAGTACTCCTGCCCTAGTCAGACCAGCCAGCAGGACCTGAGCTAGAGGAGAACCCAAACCCAGGACCAGTGAAGGACCAGCACAGCAGAGCTAGAAAGGTTACAGCCAGCAATGGAATTTGGGAAACTAATTCAGAGCTCAGGCAATAAGCAAAGCAGCAAGAGAATACACCACACCACAAGCCAGGATGGTCTCTACCAAGGCAGTAAAGAAGCTTTTTTTTTTTTTTTTTTTTTTTTTTTTTTTTTTTACATGCTGTTAGGATGTTCCACTTCATGGTGGAACTTTGCAAGTGAAGCCCTCATCATCACCCAAAGCTACTTCTAAAGGACAGCATTTCTGGATTGCTCAACCCCTCCAAGAGACACCTCTCCTTCACCAGGCAGCTTGATGGCTTCTGACACTTGGTAATTTATCACTGTGTTAACACTTTCCTGGTTGCTGCCTGTTATGAAACACAGGTAGAAGCACAGTCCTGCAGATGGAAGAGGTTTTCAAATTCCATCCTGTCCAAGCCTGCCAGCTGCCAGAGAAGGGGAAGGCACGTGGTTCTAATTCTCATCTTACTGACATTTCATCAGTGCATCAGCACTGACTTTGAAGGTATTACTGTTGCCCTACTCAGCATCTTGAAGATGAAAAATAAGCCCTTGAAATAAAACATGCTGCTGTGACAGGAGCTCCTGCTTCATCAAGCTAAGGTCCTTATCAAGGCAAGATTTTATTGCAATAGCAAGGACCTAAACCAAGCACAGAAGTTTTATTAAAGAGAGAGAACAAAAGACAAACCAAAGGGTTCCAGTGACCAGTGACAAGTTACTCCAAGCAGAATTGAGGGATGCAGAACACCACTTCCAGTCTGGTAAAGAGATCACTCACAGCGCTTGGTCCATCTGGCCAAGTCTGTGTACTATTTATCTACCCAGTCAAAAAAAACTTTTCCTCATAGCAGCTGTTTCTACACAAGCACAAAAGAGGTTGGCAAGCCCAGTTTAAGGCTACAGCATAGCATAATGTTTAAAAGTCTGGTTTGCCAGTTTATTACAAAAGGTTCCCTCTCTCCAACTTCCATTCAGGCAGGTGCTTGTGACCTCTCAAAATAGTTACCCTCCCAGAAGCAGTGAAGATATTTAGCTATGCAGTGGACCAAGAGCCCACAGTGGCACAAAAGACTTTGAGAGACACTACAGAAAGGGATACTTGTCTTCTCCCAGAACAAGCCTAACAGCATTTAGGATATTGTTTAACACTGAGATTTTTAGTCTAAATATTCCAAAAGAACAGAGACTTGGTAGTTCCAGGCTGGCAATTCTCAACCTCAAGTGTCCGAATAAATGGCAGGAAATTAACATCACTGTTTTTATTGCTAAAGCACAGGCTGGTGCTCTTGAACATCCAAGTTTCTCATCAGTGCAAGAAAGAGAGAAAGATATTCGCCCACACTATGGAAATACCTGAGTCTTCCCCACTTAAATCACAGACTTAGTCATGTTCCCCACAATCAGATAACTCATTTTGACTGTCCCAAGTTCAGGACAATAGAAAAGAAAATACCAGACAAATGGAAAATAAAAAAAAATAAAATTTTAAAAAGTCAAGGGGCACAAATTAAAGGAGCTACATAGAGACACTTAAAGACCCACACTGGCAAAACTAAGGCTGCACACAGAAATATTCACATTAGGGTCCTGCCCAGACGAGCGGGCATCAAGCTCCACTGAAGCAACACCAGCATAAAATCACCATAAACCAGAGTGGATTTTAGAACACTATCGTCGGCTGAACAGTACCCCTTGAAAGGCTAATTTGCATTTACTGACATCCTTCCTCTCCCTTCAGTTAATGGCAGGACAGACCATTTAGTCAGTGGTCTGAAGCTTTAGCTTGCAAGACAGCAATTTATGCACCCTGGCAGGTGAGAATGACCCATTCAGCCTAAACAAGGAGAAAAGCCTCCTGACAGCATTTTCCTGCCCAGACAACTCCAAGTATCATTCAGCCCTGGCATGTCTAACCAGAACTGACCCTGTCCCAGACTCCTGGGAGTCAGATCCCCTGACTTCGAATAATCACTTTCCTCCCTTCTCCCCCAGCAGGACGTAGGCACAAAGCAGTACATCATCATAACACTATTTAAGTTCCCAGTGGCTGGGCATGCCTTGCTCAGGGCTTTTTTTTTTTTTCCTCTGGTGCTAATTCCATCTATTAGCTTCATTCTCTGTCCGTGCCCTGGGCAGGAGCTGCTATAGCAGAAGGATGCCCGAGCAAAATGCATCAGGACAAGTCAGGAACAAGCGTGCCTCTGGAGGCAGAGAATTTAAATAAAGAATGAACCTGAAAAAGCTGCCAGCTTCCCTGTAGCCAGCACTGCTAAGAAAAATTCACCACAGGGGCTATCACAGGAGCAAAACACCTTCTGGCCCCACATTCAGGAGGGAGAAAACAAGCACAAAACTGACCAGAGTGCCACCCCAGGGACTGGCAGAGGCTAATGTCAAAAAGAAACAACAGAAAAGGCCACATCTGCCCCATCACAACTGATCATCTATGGTCTGCAGAAACAAGTTGGCAGGGAATGCCCATGCTGCCTCCTCTTCAGGGAATTCAAATTCCATATATGCAGGTGAAAACAAATGGCAAGGTTCTGCCTTCTGTATCATACATCATCTTTTAAAGACACAAAATTTGTGCAAGGTGATGTATATATGGCTGGGTGGGGAGAAAGCCTGCCCTGTTCCAAACGTTTGTAATTAAACACAGTTTTCTGCTTCTCTCTTAAAACCTTATAACTCCACAGGCTTAAAAAAAAAAAAAAAAAAAAAAAAAAAAAAAAAAAAAAAAAAAAGCTTTTAGCTCAAGAAGGTTGAATGGACAAACTCCAGCTAATTGCCAGCTCTTTTCCACCTTGCTACCATTCCCTCCCATCTCCTGATCAGTGAGATCTGCAGATGAGAGCAGAGCAGAACTGAATCCACGGGGGGACACGTGCTTTAGGAGAGCTCCAAGTTCAGCACACCAACAATGTTGAGCCTAAGGCAACTGGTGTGTAACCAAGGGTTGCCAAATCCAACTGTGACAGGCACAGAAAAACCTTCCCTCTGACTCATACCAAAGGCTGTCCATGTCACTGCCACTGTGCAAAGGCCACAGCAAAGGAAAAAGGAGGATGGGACCTGCAGTTCCATATAATAGCATCAGAGCCCACAAGTTACAGCAGGGGGTGTAGGGAGGGAACAGAGGAAAAGCAGGAAAAATCAGACTATGGGCCCAAATCATTCCTGGCTACACGGTACTTAGGTTTTTCCTAATTATACAGTTATATACCTAGTTCCATAGTTATCAGATCACATATCTTTACCCACATATAAAGAGGCATAGCATCCCCCATGTTTCAAATCCCATCCCTCCCCCCCCCCTTTTTTTTTTTTTTTTTTTTTTTTTTTTTTTTTTAACCACATAGTGGTTAAAACGGGATTTTAAAAGATGTAAAAAATGCCCAGGAAGCTGCACTCTGTCCCCTCCTGCTCTGCTCTGAGGTGCTCCCATCAGCTGATTTGGACCAACACAGGTAATAATAGCAAGCTTTGTTTTGTTAAACCTGTTAGGTACCAAAGGCAATAAACCTTACAGCCAACTCTCTTAGGTAAGAATGCACAGCATTAGACAATGTGTTTCCCCATGAGCTGTAAAACAGAACATTTTCACACATATATTGACTCACTCCTGTGTCCTGACATGTTCCATGGATCAGCTGTGGCTTCTCACCCTTGTCTCCTCCAGGATGAGCACACGAGGAGAACTCTGGCTTGTTCCAGCCTCAGCCTGAGAACAGCATCCAGTAGTCAGTGACTTTCATGACTGCTAAACTTCGTCTTTGGAAAAGAAAATAAGAATCTCCTCTTCTACAGAAGATGCAGCATTCACAAATGAGTCAATATTTTATCATCTAACATTTGATCTCATTCTGCAGAGTCAGACCTGTCTATTTCCCCTTTCTCTGAGTTGCTTCTCCATCTCCCCAAAGCAGTTTATTGCCTGTTTCCAGGAGCACTACAGGAAGCACAAATAAATAATTTTTTTTAAAAGCCATGGAAAGCTGAGAGCCATAAGAACAAAACCTCAGAAAGGCAGACTTTATTACTTGCAGTATGTGAGGTGGAACAAGTAACACAGATAATCTGAAATTAATTAAAGGGAAAGGAGGGTAGCATTGAACCTGCCACAAAGAGGTGCTGTACAAGCAAACTGAGAATGCTACACTACCATCAGTGTTGCCTTTTGATTACAGGAATGGAGTTTCCAAGCAGGGTAGCAAAAACCAACATGAACACTTAATTAAGAAATTTAAGGACTCCTCAGTGCTGATGCTGTAGCTGTGGTTTAGGTGCCTTGAAAAAGAAACTTTCTGCTTTGGATCAACAGGCCATGGTATGTGTGAGTTAGCACCGGAGGGGATAACTTTGGAATCTTTGGACCAATTTGAACTGAATTCAGCAGAGGATAAAAGGTCACAGAGGTGCAGAATTCCTCTAACTTGAGCTGAGTGAAGAAGCAGGCCCCAAAATAATATCTGGCCTGAATCATAAGTGTCAACTTTCATAGTTGGCAGGGCTCCAGCTGATTGATGCATCCATCACAGCGAGCTCTCCAGCACACCTGTAATGCTCAGCTCAGCCAAGGACACCTCGTGCCACTCTTCACCTCTCCAAACGGGCAGCAGAATGAGGGATCATGACACTACAATCTCAGTGATAGCAAACACTCAGAGAGAGAAGAGTCCTGGAAGGACACACAGTTAAGTGATTGCAAGCTTCTGTTGCTTAACAAAATGACCAGGCATTTTGCTCATTTCCTTGTCCATGGAAGAGCAGACAGCTCTCACAGACCAGATAAAGTGTTCAGCCTGGCTACTGGGGCAGGGCCTCACAAACACTCAGCAGAAATCATAATCTGGTGGGCTGCCCTGCCCAGATCTTCTTCTTCTGTATTCCATATCCCACAATTTTCTGAAAGCCTTTCTGTTAAAAGCTCAGCTACCCATTAAGTCTGACCATAGACAGCTGAACAATCTGTATTATCCCTCTGTGACACCTGATATGGACACTGGGACTGGATGGGGCTTTGTGCTGATGTTGCTCCAATAGTTGCCAAAGTACACCTGAACAAAGATTCTTTCTTCTGAAATACCAGTTCTCTCAAGTAGCATGGCTACCACTCTGGTTTGCAATCTCTCTGTCCCACAGGCAAAGATACAAATGTGTTTTTCAGAGCCCAGTAAGCAGCTCTGCATGTCTGCCTCTCCCACCACAAACTGAGCACAAGCTGACAATGCTTCTTCACATGCAGGCTCACCAGTCTTGTGTCTTGCACTGGGGCTTTTGGCCAAACAGAAGCAAAATCCTGTCCCACTGCAAACACAAGGTTTATGCACATTCAGAGAACTGCTCTGTCTGTCCACAAGTGCCAGACTCCAGCCCCAGGCACCCATCTGCACTCCCATCCATGCTCCCACTGCAGAGTCAAGTACTAACAACATTTTGCTGTTTGGGAATAAAGCTGGAAAGACACTGTGAGTGACAGAACAGGGACATCACCCCTCACATACTGGACCAGTCCTCCACCTGGCAGAAGACTGCCATGAGGCAACCCAACCAGGCCCCACCAGGAGAGCAGAAGGAAATTTCTTTGCCCTGTCTCACTCAGGAGTACTTCACCTACACCTGGTGATGGGCAAACACTTTCCCCTTTGCCTGTGAAGTGAAACATAAAGGGGAAACAATGCCACCTTAATGACCCCAGAAGCTTACAAGACCCTTGAACTTCACATGCTTCTACATTCTCCCATGTAAAATGCACAAACGGGCACACAAACCTACATGTGCTATCCTCCTAAATTATTCCAAACAATCCACATAATTCAGAGTCAGCTCCCACTCCCCCGATCAGACAGATGTGATTCCCCTCCTGTCTGCATTTCCAATGAAAGCCCAAATTCATGGCTCCCACGATCTCATCATGCTGATTCTCACAGCTCAAAAGGAACTGCAATTTGAAATGGCTTGATCTGTCAAGCCAAGCAGGCAAAGGGATTGGAACGGCAGACAATGATCGTCTTAAAACCAACCTTTTGAGACAGAACTTTGCAGTGCTTTAACTTGATCAATCTGTTAATGATTTTTGCTGAGCATGTTCTACTTTCCTGTTATTGAGAGCTCTTTCCCCTATTAACTCCTTGCCTATTTTTCCTTTCATGCAATCTCTTATAAAAAAATATATTCAGCATCTAAGCTGTAGCAATGAAGTAAAGTAAGTCCTTCGTTATTAAATAGCCACATCAATACTGATCATAGCCCAGAGTACAGCCCTCCTGTCTTGCATGCCTCATTTTTCTCAAAAAAAAAAAAAAAAAAAAAAAAAAAAAAAAAAAAAAAAAAAAAAAAAAAAAAGCTGTTATACTACTGACCTTCCTTTTAATGACCTTTGGAATACACAGCTGAAGGAGGCCGCAGAAGACCTTTCTAAGTACAGTCACGTCTGCCATTCTGCAAGTAAAAAATTGGTAGGATTTGGTAGTAAAGGACAGGAAGACTGGAGAAATGTCTCCATATACACAGCTATCCACCCCACTGCCTTGTGCAGAAAGAATTCACCTCCCATTTCTCTAACAGAGGCAAATAAGGCCACAAACCACATAAATCTGCCTGCACCTCATGGTGTTGACCACAGCTGGGAGGTATTTTTCAAACAAGCATCAACTGCAGGGAAAGGCTAACAACCAATTAAAGCTCCTGCTTCATCTCCCCTGCACCCATGAGGTCCTAAAGCATTTTGGCAAGAGCAAGATAATCATGTTTTACACATTCTCTTCCATGCAACTGCTTTTGCAAATGTCCATCCATTTCAAGCCTCAGCAACAGCCCCTCCATGTGAATTAACTCTTGTTGTAGATAGGGAAGCCAAGACATTTTAGCCACAATGATAAGACCACAAATCACTAAGACATCCCGCATGCACATCCTGCTCTCCTCTGGCACCCAAGGATGAACTCAACCCAAATATTTCTCTCTGCCTTGAAAATCAGCAGGAGCTCTATGCTGAATCTTCTGCTCCATTAACCCCTCACTGGAGTTCTTTACCAAACCCTCAGGAGAGGGTCA
The DNA here is from genome assembly GCF_009819655.1 of Sylvia atricapilla. NCBI lineage: Eukaryota > Metazoa > Chordata > Aves > Passeriformes > Sylviidae > Sylvia > Sylvia atricapilla. The sequence continues at coordinate 11,787,167 of NC_089147.1, forward strand.
ACCTGTTTCAGGAGCCTACCAGCACTGAAGATGTATCAGCAGCATCCACGTTACAGACTGAAGCAGTGTTAAAGCAGTTGCTTCCAGCATCCCAGTTCTTCAGCCCATCACTGACCCAAGTGATTTGCAGTTGCTCAGTCCAAGTATTTATTTTTTTTTTAATGCCAAACACACATTTTAATCCCAAAGAGATCAGCTAGTGCAACCATGTTTCCCAGTGGCAGTAGCTGGTAAGAATTCCAATTCTTTCTGTTCCTCCACATCCACATGAAAGGAAAGGAGGAACACCAACCCTAAGATTTGTCCAGCACCCTTAGCTTGGTCAAAATATTAGAGCACCAAGTGGCAGTGACTTGTCGGGGCAAGTGCATGGTCTGTGGATCAGGGAGAGAAGTGATGGAGCCCAGTTTTCCTGCCCTCCCCTGCAGCTGTCGCTGGCGCTGCACAGGGAGCGAGGTGGGTCTGTCAGCAGTGCCCCTGGGCGGGACAACAACGGGGCAGGCCGGTGGCCGAGGTGAGGACCAGGACGCAGCCCGGACCCGCTCCGCTGCTTCCCGTGCCAAACCCGGGCCAAACCCCGTCCCGCCGCCACAGCAGCACGGCCGGCTGCTGCGGGGAAGGCTGGAGGTTTTACGGGCACATTACTCCGGCTGGAGGGGACGGAGCACAAGAGAGACCCCGGCATAGGGAACTCCACCGCCAGGAAAAAGCCTGGCAGCGATTAGAGACAGCGCAAAGGGACACAGCATCAGCCGCCCGGGATGGCAAAACGCTTTACACCGCGCCCCAGTGTCTGGCAGAGGGAACCGCAGACAGCGGGAATTTCCCGGAGTCAGTGACTCCGAGCGGGTTCCCATATCAGTATTTCAGCAGCCTGTGCCTCCCCAGCACGCAGTCCCGGGCTCCAGCAGCATTCCCTCCCTTTGGCAGATGCCCACGCTCCCTCTAGCGCCCGGCTCGGCTTCCCTCAGCCCGGCAACCCGCACCCTTCCCTCCGCCGGCGCCCCGCGGATCCGCACCGCGCCGAGAGCATCAAAACTGACGCTATTCGGGGCACGCAGGCCCTGTAGCTCTCTGCAGAGCTGTCTGGCTGGCGATTGTGTCGCATGTTGGAATACGAAGGGGAAAAAACACCTTGACAGCCTCAGTGTCAGGGCTTTGCCACTCGTTTCAGTGGGAGAGCGATCAGATCTTCAGCACTGAGAGGGAGGAACAAAAGAGAGATTTCATCACTCAGCATCAATCTTTTCTTACTTTTATTGCATGCTGCGACTCCACTGGTTATGAAGGCTGGAAACTGACCCTAAACTTTCCATGGCAGATTATTTATCAAATAAGTTTACACCCACGCAGCCACGTTCTACAAACATGCAGGAAATTTTCTTCAGTTCCCTCAGTCTCATAACACCCCATAAAGGCAGGAAAGGAAATACTTCCGTGGCCTCCTTTTTGCATGGAGGAAATGTTAACAACAATGATGCAGTTGTCTCTGAACATCAGAAGAAGTTAGGATTTGGGAATTAGTTTACCTTGGACTCCTACACGAAGCTTAAGCAAACCAGGAAGCTTGTATGCAAAAGTATGACTGCAGCAAAGTATATTCAAGCTAAGGGATATTTCAGCTTAAAATTCCTGTTGGGCTCTACCAACTCTGTCTCCAGAGCAGTCTCCAACATGGCTTACAGTGTGGGGCAAACTCCCACAGAGTAACAAACTCTCAGACCCAAACGAGAGACAGTGAAATGCTGTGCACAAGAGAGGAAAGAACCTCATCTGTCCGCAGTCCTGTGGCTGTAATTCAGAAAACACAAAGGGCTCACAGGTCTCCTTGCTGTACTGCTCCACGCTTCCTCACCTCTGTATTCATTTCTCAATCTTACTTTCCGCTGCTGTAGGATCCTGCTGGTTGAATTCTCCACTACAGTAAAATAGCCTAGATCAATCCTACATCAATTTAAACTGAGGATCCAAACAAATACTTTGCTGCTTTGGGGAATTTCTGCAATTATAGCATTCAATGCTTCACAAGGAACATGTCATTTAATTTACCATCTTGACTAAGGCAAGTTGGATTCGACACCTTCAAACACAGATTCCCAATGGAAGATAAATTAGACCAGAGCCCAGCCAAACCCAATCATCAACTCCATAACTGACAATGCAATGTCCTCAAAGCAGCCCCAACCATGAGCTCAGGCCTGGCCCTCAATTGTGGTATGAATCTGGAATTTTGTGAGAGTGCTGACTGACGTACGCGTGTACTGCTCTCTCTACCCACAGACATCCAGGGAGCTCAAGCAGCATATACTACTTGAGTAAATTCTTGACTGTTTGCAAAACTGGTTTCCAGTATTCTTTAGTGCAAGTAATACTAAAGATCTTTGACCTTAGCCTGTGCTTTTCCCATTGATAACACTGTTCTCCTATGTTTTCTAAAATCTCTACTATAAACACAGTTGTAAATTTGGAAACTCTCAGAAAGTTTGATCTTCCTACAGCCTTGCCTTCAAGAAAATATTTGTTCCATCTCACCTGCTTTCTGAGAAAAATCTCTCCTGCCTAGCATAAATTATCTGCTCGAACCCCGTTTTGAAAGACTTCATAATCTAATTGGAAGAATGTTTTCCATTATGAAAAAAATTAAATAGTGTAGCTGTTTCTATTTGCATTTAATCCACTCTGAAAGCTTAGCCACAAGTCCTAGGGCATCATCCCTGATCATGGCAACGTATGAGTACTGAGTTCTGAAGGGAAAATGCTGACAGACACCTCGGACAGGAGCAGTTCTGTTACTGAGCTTGGAACTACTAGAACATCAACATTTTACTGTGCCAGGCAGGCAAATGGCCCAGGGAACCTGCCAGTTTCCTGGTATCCACAAACAGTACCCAGGTCCAAATATCAAACTGACTTTGCAATGAAACCAGACTGGAGAGAAACAACACAAAAAATATTTTCCAGACGCCTTCTCCCTGGTCTACCAACTCAACACAATCACAAAAGTAGTTGCCATGCTGGTTTCATTTTCATTTCCAATCTTCTATTTAAACATTAATTAAAAATGGATTGGCAATTTAGTAGCAAGCTTCATTAATAAAGACAGAGGAAAAGTAGAAATGTATAAAGAGATTTTGCCAGAGGTTGGCCTACCTTCAATGGCAACGACACCATAGCCTACTCAAAAGCTATTTGAGAACAGAACAGTCTAGAATAGAAATCAAAATATCTACCAAAGGCAGTGCATTTGCATTCTAGGAGTAAACATTTTAGACTGAAATCCAGCTGGACTTTTGGAGCAGTTACCTGTGGCTGACAACTAAAAGCAGCTTTGCCTTGCCTAAATATTCTCCTTCCTCCCTTCCAAGCATAGCAGTCTATTTGGAATTGCAAATATTGCCCATCACACAACGCATTGGAAGGCATCTTAATGAAAAACTACCTGGCACAGAGTGATCCCATTGGCCTCCCCAGCTTGTAATGCTCCATGGGAGTGAGTAATGTCTCAGCATCCAACCACCAGTACATTAGCAGATCACACCAAAACCTTGCCAAAAGCATTCAGAGGAATCATTCCCGGAAGAGACAGGCTTCACTGTGAGAACTCGCACAACCTGCTTGTCACTGCCAGCCCCCAGAGCTTGCACAGGGCAAAGGAAAAGGATTGGAGGTAGTAGGAGGTAAAGAAAACCCATTCAGAGAGAGTGAATCCCATCAGATCATCATGTATACTTGAGTCTTGAAAATCCCCAAAAACTTTCTGGTACCTTGCTGCAGCACTTCCTTTGAGAAGAAACTTTTCTAATGTCCAATGTGACATACATTAGGGCTGTTAACACATATTCATCCCTCTTCAGTCAAAAAGATAAGCTACATCTTCTAACTCTACTCCAAATGTCTGTAAGCCTCTGCAGCATTATTGGCCTCCTCTTTATTTTGTCCCAAAGGCATCTCATATTCCAAGCCTTGGAGTGAATCTTGAAACCACATTAATTCTAGAAATGACAGTCACAGGCTGACTGGACAAAACAGTGCAGCATGGCTGCCAAAGTAAAAACCAGGCCCCAGTCCAGTGTCTCACCAGCTCCCATCCTGCCTTCCCCAGTTTTCAAGGCCTGGATCATGCTGTAAGCATCAATGCAATTGTATGGTTTCCACAAGCAGCAGCTGCATCATTGAAGCACACCAGACTTCCATTGGTTTATCTTCTGCACTGTTCTACTAAAATGAGATGAAAAAAGTTGCACTGCTGACATTTTTCATATAGGATGAAAAATTCAACCCCTAGGATCATATAAGAACTTAGTCTGGCTGCAGCAACCTACAATATACACATGCATTAGACAAATGCCCTCTCCTGCTCTTACTGGGGCATTATAGTGCATTTCTCATCTTTATTCCAGCAGTTTGGGAGAATTCATGTCAGAATTTGGGAGATGTCCCTGCCCATGACAGTGGGATTTGGACTAGGTGATCTTTATGATTCCTTCCAACCCTTAATATTCAATGATTCTGTGGAGTTTGCTTCTGGTTACTAAAAAAGGCAAAGACATGGATACATGGGATAGCTAAGGCATGCAGTGATCATAGCTGCAGCATCTCCACAGAGAGCAGGTTGAAAATGTCTTCCAGAGAAAGTCAGAAATGTGTATCTTCTTCTCATGGTGAAAAAAAAAAAAAAAAAAAAAAAAAAAAAAAAAAAAAAAAAACAGCCACAATGCCACAGAATTTGTAGTAATCCCATCACGGAAAAAGCATGGACAAAATCAAGTACTACATTTCATCAGAGAGACAACTCTGGAACCTAACAGAAACAGTTCCCATTTTGCATTCCACCAGTGATCAAGAGCAATCCTAGTAAGTGTGGTTTATTCACTGCAGCTTCTTGAAATCTCTTGGAAAACCTACTATCAAAAAACGAGATTCTGAGATTCACAACTGTGAGAGCATTAAAGGTGCTGCTATCTTTTTTTGCAGGTCCTTATCCTAGAAATCAGGGAGAGAAGAAGGAGGAAAAGATTATATGAGGAATCAAATCATCTTCACAAAGAACGTTGGAGAGAGCATCTGATGAGCAGAACAAGGAAAAATTTCATGCACTAATATAAACATCTAGAGAGGGAGAAAACAAGTGTAGAGGGTACAACTGCTCACTGAATGGCACATTTGTACACAGCATATGTGTTCAGAGAGGAATGGCTTTGGAAAAAGAACGGCTTGCAGATCTTCTGGGAATAATAGTATTTTTACTAAAAATTCTCCTTTCTTTAGAAAAGCCTTGGCAAGAAAACATTTTATCTGATCTCTCCAAGGTCCCTCGAGAGCTTCATGACCTTGCTCAATAAATGCTTCTATTTGGGCAGATTGATACTTGAAGCCCAAATAGAAGTCTGCTTTTTCCAATACCAGACCCACTGAATTAAGCCAAGTTCCCTTCCTAAGAACACAGAGAGCACAAACCCTATTTCTACACAGAGTAGTAGTTTTGTATTTTCCTAACAATTTTCCCTTCAAGATCCTCAGGTATTGTACAAAGCAGAAATGAATTCTGCTCCACACCACCACTTTGTGGTAGCTAAGTAGTACTATCCTCATTTAACATGGAAGAGGAGATCCAGAGAGGTTAATTGTCTTTCCTAAGGTCACAGAAAAAGCCTCTGGGCAGGACAAAGCAGAGAACCCAAATTCCCTGATCTCACCAGACTTTTGCCTCTGTCATAATCCTGACCTCACTATCTGCAAATAGAGAAAACAAAAGTTTGTTGCCTGGGAAGGATTATGCTTTAGTAAGTTAAATTGTGATTTGAGGGACGTTAGAAAAGTGAGATGGGAGATGAACAGACACTTGCTTTTAAAATAACAATAATTTAAAAAGCAGAGGGTTTTAACATTCTAGGTTGTAAGACATCCAGCAGCTGCAAAGACCTCCCTTCTGTGGAGTGTCTGCAGATCTTCTATACGTCGCAGTAAAACCCCAATTTTTTATTACGTTCCTCTTCTTTGCAAATCCATCCAGTTTTTAGGAATACCCCACCACTAATCCACAAAACTTGATAGATCATGGTTTTAATTACATGTAAGTGACAGAAGCTGAGTTTTTGAAGTCTGTTCAAGTACGAGAATTGGTAAAAGCTAGCTGTTTGCCTCTTTACTGCTTTGGGAGCCTGAATACAATAACATACAGACACATCCTATCTACTCTACTAGGTCAACTGGCATACTCATGAGTTAATACCTATTGTCCATTTCCAATACATCTCCCTCCTGCTTTACATCTCCTGTGACATAAGAAAATTTATGCTTTGTGATGTGAGGCTGGGGACCAATGTGGCTGGCAAAAGAAGCCACACTGTTTGCCCGAGTGACCTTGGACAAATTGCTTCATGTTCCTGTGCCATGGACAACCCAACATTAGAATTAGGTAAAAACTGAGCTGCAGCAGAAAAACAGGCATTGGCTTCAGCCTTATCTGTTAATTAATGAAAGAACCCAGGTTCAGGCAAATAACTTTCCCTCTACACAGTTTAAAAAAAAATCCAATTAATTACTAAATGCAGTGTGCTTTCCACAAAAGACAGGAGAGAAAAAAGTCTCAGAATGTTAGACCTCATATTAGGAAAATCACAAAAAGATAACATTAGAATTTATTATCACACTTGCTTCTCCTTCCTACAAACACTACACTGGCAATAAACTCCAGTCTTTTGCTTTAGCTTGTGCTTTTGAGTTGGAAGCTTTCAATGCATGGTATCCTGAGGTGCAAAATCCTAATGGCATGCCATGAACAATCAAGACATTTTCTTTCATTACCCTTCTCAGTCACCTGAAGAATAAGGAATCTAGTTATTTAAATAGCATGTTTCTGTAAAAGAAACCAAGGAGAGAGAATTTTGTGAAAATCACTTTATAAGCTGTGCTTTAGGAAAAAATAACCCTTCTTTCCCCTGCAAATGCCTACAGAATGAGTTTTCTTTGCTACTTAAAGCAGAAATACTCAAAACTATTGGAAATCCATGCTGGGAAGGCATGGGGGAGGCATTTTAGCTTCTTTTACTCAACACCCTTTGATTCAGCATCAAAATGAAACAAAAGAGAGGGCATATAGGTTGTTTTCTTCATTACATGGCATGTTATGTTAAAAATAAATAGTCCTAGAGACAAGTGTAGTGCTGAAATATACCATACAGCTGTTTTCTCTTCAATGCTTGCTTTCATCTTTAATGAGAGTGAAATTCATGTCTGGCAAACACAACTGCCTTTAAAAATTGGTTAAATCAAAGTAACATCTACATTGCTGTCAGAATTATTGCCTAAGTAGCAATAAATAGACAAAAAACCCAGTAAAAAACCCAAAAAAGCTAACTGAATTGCACATTAGAAACCTATAGCTGATGGACAGATAGAGACACAGATAGATAAGTACCTAGACAATTTGCTTTTTCATAGCTAGTAAGTTCCATGAAGAATGTATCTGAAAATGCAGCCAATCTGTTTTATGCTGTTAATTGCTTTATACTCATTTCCAATAGTGGCAAAACAATAAAAGAGGCATTTTCAAGGCACTGACAAGCTATAATAATCAGAATAATGGGAATATTGTCACCAGACATAAAGGTTTCCCAGAGTCCTTTAAATTACATCTGTTCCCAGACTACATAAGAGTAGAAATGGTATTTCTGATACCAAGTTAAAAGAAACTTGAAGTTTTGTCCGCAGCCATCTGCCGGGCGTTGCAGAGCGGGTGTGAGGGAGGGTCCTGCACTACACGGCACGGCGTGTGGGCTTTTGGGACATGCCCCCTACCCACGCACACACAATCCCACAGGCATTCAGGGACACCTCAGTCAGTCGCTATTACTGACTCCGGGGAAAAGGCGCGAGATGCCACGGATTTTTTCACAAACTTTTCACTCTGCTTGCACTGAGTGCCTCCTCCACTCAAAGCTCCCTGACGTGCTGTGGGGCTTTCCACCCCTTAATGAATGAATGGGATTTCTCCTGCCTCCAGCACTCACAGCGGGGCACCGGAGGGCTTTTCCACCAGCCCTGTTCATCACTCAGCGCAGGCAGGGCGGCAGCGAGGCGTGCCGCGGTGTTTAGCACACATGACGAGAGTGAGGTGCCCAGGGGAGCGGCACACGGGACACGCAGGAGGAGCGCGGGGAGGGCTGGCGCCGGCCCGGCCCTTCGGGGCGCTGCGGCCGCGCTGCCCGGGGGTCGCGGCTCTGCCTCCGGGGCCGGGGCACGACGGTGTTCCCACTCGCCTTCACCTTTCCCCAGGAAAACTTTTCTCCTGCGGCCATCGCTCCGCGTCCCGCTCCCGCTGGCGATAAGGCACGCTGCCCGCCCAGCGCCCCTCTCCTCCCCTCACCCCCGGCCGCAGCGGCAGGCTCGGCCCCGTCCTGCCGCTGTCCCGGTTCCCTCCCCGCCAGGCGCCGCCGGACCGGCTCGGTTCGGCTCGGGTACTCACGCTGCTGTTGTGGCCGGACCAGTGCACCATGGCTTGGTTGTGCGCCGCATCCCCGGTGAGCGCGAAGGTGGTGCCGCTCAGCCTCGGCTCGTCGGCCGCTCGCAGCCGCGCCGCTCTCCCGTCCTCCGGGGGCCCGCGGGGCTGAGCGCGGCCGCCGCGCTGCCCCTCGGCCGCGGGCGGTCCCCGGACGCCGCCGGCCGGCAGCGCCCGGCGCCCCTCGGTGCTCCGGCGGGTCCGCGGCGCCGCCGGGCCCCGGCCCCCGGGCGCGCCGCCTCCCGCCCCCGCCGAGCGGAGCGCCGCTCCCCGCGGCCCCGCTTGGCCCCCCGGCTCCGCGCCCGGCACCGGCTCCGCGCCCGGCACCGGCTCCGCGGCGGCCGCCGCCCCGACCGAGCCCCGCGCTCGGCCGCCCGGCCAGCTCCGTAATCCTCGCGGCGGCGGCGGCGGCTGTCGCTGCTCCTGCCTAAAGCGAGACGAGGAGGACGGCCAGGAGGGCGATGGAGATGAGCAGGATCTGCAAGTTATTTCGGCGCCGGTGCAACACCAAGAGAGAAGTAAGAACCATGTCCAGGCGAGAAAAATGGTGTGGCAGGTCGGAAAGCAGGTGGTCCCCTTCTCCATGCCTTTGCGGAGCGAGTCAGGGGGCTTGCAGAGGGAGGGGGGATGAGGCGCTGCGTTTAGGGCTTTTTTTTTTTTTTTTAGGAAGAAAGGGGCCGGATTCTAATTATAATATTTATTATTTGCAAAAGGCTCCTCTTTCTCTCGCTCCTCTTCTTTCTCTTCTTCGCTTTTCTCTTCCCTCTTTCTCAGCCTCTTAGACGATGACCAGGGAAAAAAAAAAAAAAAAAAAAAAAAAAAAAAAAAAAAGGGAAGAACGGGGGAAAAAAAAAGAAAAAAAACTCTCCCCGGTAGTTGGATTCTGTTCCTTACTGTTGCTGGATATTTTTTTTTTTTTTTCAAAAGTGCTTTTCAGTGAAACTGTTCACGTTCAAGGATTTGATCAAGTGAGAGGGTACCACCACACGGGGGGAGGAGCCCCGAGCCTTGCCAAGCCGCCGCCGCCGCTGAAATACACCGCCGAGTCACCCGCCGCGCCGCGCCGCGCCGCCGGGGGCCGGGAGCGGGGCCGGGGGCGGGAGCGGGACACCGCGCTGCACCGAATCAGCTGGAGCATCACCCAGCCTTTTCTCCTGATTTGGTATGTGTGCTCCTGGCCGAGATAAAGCAGCCGTCATTCCCCGTTTCTCCTGATGTATATGTACACAGACTGGTATTTACAGCGGTGTGGGTGCTCCTCGCCCTGTGTGTGTGAGTGTACGTGTGCGCACAAAGGCTGGATGTCAGCCGCGGGTAAGGATGGGGGCACAAGGGTGCGCAGCTGGGATGAGCGGCTCTTGGGTGCCTCCCGTGTGTGTAACAGCGTGCCCACGGACCCGGCCATCCAGCAGCATCCCTCCAGAGCCGGCTCCGGGCGTGTGGATGTGCCCGTCCCAAGCGCAGCCTCCCGGCCGAGGGAACTCACGCGTGTGCGTGGGAATCCCGGCAACCTTGCCACCGTCCAGCAAGGCAGACTAGCAGGATTTGTGTGGGGCCAATAACGAAGAAAGGGCAGTATCTGCAGGCAGCTCCCTGCAGCAGCATCTCGGGACTGTCGGGAGAAGGAGCGAGGGGGTTGCATTTCTTTAGGTCACGACAGCGCAGCGCTCCCGCTCCCGTCGCACGGATGCGTTCCCCCTGGCCAGGACACCTGTTTTCTGCTGGCAAAGCTCAAGAAGCCTTTGCAGCTTCAGCCCCCGGACAAGGTGTGAGTAATGGCAGGCTGTGAAGGGGAGAGGGAGGCTGCTGCCGCCTCCCGCGGCTGCGGGGCGTCCCCGTGGGTCAGCCCTGTCATCGCCATCTGTGCCAGTGCCACGTCCCTCCGGATCCATTCATTGCAGCAACACGTCGGCACTTTTTCTTCGGATCAAACCCACGGTCGACCTTCTCCCGTTCTCCTCCTCCCTTTGAAAAGTGTCGATAATTAGCGATTTTTTTGATCGTCCCACCCTCCTGCTTTCCGCATCAGCCATTCTTTGCCGTCCAAGGACGGATCCACCAACTACAGGGCTCTCCCCGCGGTCTCCCCCCTCCCCATCGCCAGGCCCGGTGCGGGGGGGCTCAGCACTTTCTGCCGCCTATCCCGGTGTCCCAGCCCGGCAGGGAACGGGGCACAGAGGCAGGACCGGAGCTGGCACTGCCCGCCCTGGCGAGCGGGGAGGTTTCTGGCCAGCCTCTGCCCGGCGCTTGGTCAGCGCCCGGCTCGGGAGATGGGGAGTCCGTGCAGCCCGGCTGCCGCAGGGGGAGCGAGGAGAGAGCCGGAGGAGAAAAGAGGGCTGCACACATCGCTGCTTGTTGCAAACGGGGGGAGAGGTCGCTAAAGGGCTATCCTGAAGGAGTGGGAAGAGGGGCCGGGGTGGCAGGCGGTGCGCACAGAACAGCGCTGACAGCCCCGAGAAGGCGGCGGGGACCCTACCCACAAACGTGGTCCCTTATTAGCCTCAATTCCCCAGGCAGAGAGGGAAGGTGGGAGGTGGGGGTAGGGGAAGCGAATCACCCACTCCCAACGCAACGGATGGTATTCCTGGCTTGGAATCGGCTCCCTTTTGTACTGTGCTGCCAAAATGTTTAGATGACATTTTATTTGTGTGGGAGCAGTGACGTGGGCCTGAGCCAGAGCTGCTCCATAAAACCTCAGGCAAGGGGATTTTACAAATTGCACACACCCGTGGCAGGTGCTACCCTGTGTGCACAGGGACACGCCAGCCCCGAGCAGCACGCTGCTGCTGCCTGTCAGCAAACAGCAGGGTTGGGGAACAGGAAGGACTCCAGTGCCCCCAAACTCGACTGCTGCAGGAGCAGAGTGCCCAGATATGTGACATTAGCAGCACACCTGCCACCCCAGTGTCTTGCCATTGCTGTGCACTATGAGGGGAGGCACTGCCCACCTAATGCATCTTCTAGCAGTAAAGCTGCAGCTGTGACAGGCAGACCTTGTTCCTAAATTATAATCAAAGTTTCTGCAGTCCCTCTGGACCCAGCAGCAGTTCAATGCCTCTCCTGAAGATCTCTGCACATCCAGAATTCCAGGCACCACGTAGTAAAACTACTGTGGTACTAGCAATTGCCACTACCCAGCCAGTCCCCTGCAGTGCAGTCCACCCAGTCCCATTTATCTTCTCAGTCTTGCTGGACACTGCTTAAGACCTAATCCTTGTCCGAATCTTGATCACTCACTCCTTTGTGCAGCAGCATCCTTGACTCCACTGGCCAAAGCCCAGCCAGACCAAGACAGGACTTGTGGACACATCACATTTCACAAGTCCTGCCAGCACAAGGCAATTCTTTGTGTCCACCACATCGCTCTTTGTCACCACAAGAGCCCAGCTGTGCTGCTCATGGCACAGAATGTGATGGTGAACACTTGCATGAAGCCTAACACTTTATTTAGGACAGTCCTTTCACCACTCCAATAGCAGGTGTTTTCTACCCTGCAGACTGCAGAGCCATCACTTGCAATCACCCTCTGTGAATGTCGTCCTCACCTACCACACTCCGGGATAGTCCCAGACATTCAGTGCCAACTATGTCAGTGAGATTACCCCAGCCCTAATTTCTCAGACAGACACCTACGGGAAGCTCTGCTCTTTCTGAAGCAAATTCTAAAATGCTTTCATCAGTGCCTGCCTATTGCTGTTAAATAATAGGATGCACAGCTGGGGGAGTCCCACGGATGATGTGGGACTGCGTACTGGGATCTCCCCGTCCTGCATCTCCCTCTCCTCGGCAGAGGCTTCCGTGCCAACGAGAGCAGCAGCAGTGCTCTCAAATCTCTTTCCTTCTCTAGAAAACAAAGGTAATGTGAGCAACACCCCCATCTCCTGCACGATTCGCGAACTGCGTGCCCATCACCAGCGCACAGAAAATGAGGCTTTTCCAGTTTGTACCAGCCCCGTTGCAGGAATAACAGATTTGCTTCGAAACCTGGCCTCTTGCATGACAGGGTGACAGCGAGGATGTCATCTGACAACCCTAGATTTGCACAGTCTATTTCCAAGAATAGAAATGGAATAGTTCAACACAGTATCCATTACAGGCTGTTTTAATCCCTGATCTAATCCATTATGATCTGCTTTAATCCCCACCCAGCTGCAAACATCCATTCAAAGAAGCAGGGGTTGGTGTTATATTCTGTTGGACCATGTTGGGTTTTAATTGATGTAAGAAAACCATATGCCCTAACACCAGGCAATGCAGAGGATTTCTAAGTAAGCAAGTAAGTAAATGTTCCGGAAGGCAAATTGTGGCACAAATATAAAGTAGCAGAACATGCCTATAACCAAGGGGGAGCTGAGTTCAGTTAAGGAGAGAAAAGCAATTGGGGGAGTTATGTTTGTTTGGAGGGGGTGATTTGGATGGAAGAAGACTAATGATGCTATCTAAAGAAAGAAACAAATAGAGCCTGGCAATTGCCAAAGCCTTCAAAAGCAGCATTGATTATTTGGGGTTTTCATTTTTTTTTCCCTTCCTATTCTGTGACTTTCATGTAGGAAAAAAAATAATTATGAAATATTAACTTCTATCACACATATCAGTAACTTCATCAGCAGTCTCCACTGTTGATTGTAGACCTGCTCCCCAGTACCCCAGCCCTCCTGTTTTGCCCAGCTCTGGCTATCATGCATATGCTTATTTGCATATCCAGGTCCCTCTCCTCCTGCAAGACTGCACACACCCGGACCTCCCTGGAGGCCCAGAGTGTGTCGCCCAGTCACTATCCCAGGAAATTTCTGAGTGGGAGCTGGAACATGAAAGGAGGAAGAGTTAGGTAAGAGATCATAAGAGGAAAATTTAGAGAGGGGGGAAAGAAATTAATGTCCCAGCTACTCTGCACTCTTTTCATGCACACATATCCTCCCCTGAAGGTCTCCTGCACTGCTCAAGCCCTCCCAAGGGAGGAAATCCCACACATACCAAAAGAAAAATCAATGTTTGCTCCAGTTAACTTTAACCTATTTATTATGTGTGAGACCAGTCACTGGAAAACAAAGCAGCTCTGTGATAATACTGTCTTGTTTACCAAGGAAAAGCCTGAGTCTACCTAAACAAAAATCATTAAAAGCTGAAGTATCCTTGTACCCTCAGGTACAAAACATCACCTGCAGGCAGGGTCTCCACCATTTTTGCTGGTGTAGCATTGCCCCCATTATGGGACAGATTTTCTCTGAGCACAGCCAGCCAGGGTGTGCAGCAGACAGTCTCACTCTAAAGCACAGCAGGCCCTGACAGACTTGCTGCAAAGCTCCTGAACAGGGGCTGCAGAAAATTCTGCAGATGCTGCAAGAGAGAGTCTGGTTTCTGCACTGAATGATGAAGTGGGAGTCCAGCAGTCCAGCACAGCAGCAAGAAACGCAGGTAGCACATAGCAGCAAACCAGGGGAGGTGTTTTACACAGCCTGGACCAAGGGACAGTGGTGGGACTACTTGATCCCACCTGATCTTGGAACAGGATCCTCACAGAGTGGATGTCCTTGCTGCATCACAGCACCCCTGTCTCTTTGATCAACACCATGGACACAGTGCCCCAGGGCAGGAGAGGGAGCCACAGGCCACACTGGGACTGCAGCAGGCAGAGGCTTAGCAGAGTGAAGAACCACTTCTGAGGATCTCACCCCAGGCTCACCAGCATGAGCAGATGTCATGTCAGGTTTGGTGAGCAGCCTGACTGCATCCCTCCTTTTGGTTTTATCTCTCTGAACTCCGTGTCTGTGGGAGGCAGAAGAGCCCCTTTCATTCAGGGATGCTCAGAGAGCTGCACTATCCACCCACTGATAAGGCTGCCCAAAAGGTGCACAACCTGCACAGTGCAGGTAAGAGACTTGGTGAGACACAGAGCAGACAGGGGTGTTTTCAATTTTCTGGGGAAATTCAGCAGGTTTTAAATCATGTTCCTAGTTAATGTTGGGGTTTGTTGTTCATCTTGAAGTCAAGATAAGAAAATCCTCTTCTACTGATAATCGGCATCATCAGGAATGCCAAAGAGCTTATCAGAATGGAATGAGTGCACAGATTTGCAGCATATACAAAGATAAATTGTGCAGCCCACAAGTTCATGGTGTTGAATTCACTGTATATTGAAGGTTCCATATATTTTTATCTTAGAGATTCCAGCTAGAAATACAGGATCCCCCAATCTCCCAGATTTCAAATCATCTAGGACCATAGTAAGATACTGGACTTTCAGAAGCATATGCCAAGTTTTTGAAAATATGCTCCTTAGCATTATAGAGCTCTGGATCAGGACATTTAAACCTTCAGCCTCTCTTTGTTTTCTGAATTCAACGGGCTTGTCTAAAACCTGGGTCCAACTATGCCACATTTTATGAAGAGAGGTCAAATCATGGCTTAAGATGTTGCGATATCTAAGAATACTCTATGAGTACTGAGATATCCCATTTGGAGAAAAGCTGATTAAAACCCAAAGTGTGGCTACTATTCATTAGATCATTGATTCAGAAAGACTAAATGACCCTCGTCTCCCTTCCTGTCCTAAGGTATCCCTCAGCCTTACAGGTTCCCTGAAGAAAAGCTATCTTCATTACTGTTAGAAATTTTGTGCACTTGTCATCAGCTTTTCATTTCTGGTTGTTAATGAAGCCTCATGCCTAAGAGGGTTTAGGATTGGCTTTGTAGCCACCAAAAGGCAGAGCACAAATACTGCCTCTCTGTGAAAAGACAATCCTTGTGAACATGCAGCCTCCCCTATGCTTGTTCCATTCCTGCAGAAACAAGACAGAAAAATTACCAAGTGCCTTTTCCCACCCCACAGAGCACAGAGCACTGAGAGAATGAGGCTGATGTGGTCAGTGATACAGCAACAGTTCTCTCTCTCTACTACTCTGTTCCCTCCCCAGTTACCTTTTTCTAATTTTTATCTTCTTCCAGACAAATCTTTCCTTCTTCCACTCTTCCCTTCCCCTAAGTTTGAAATAGACTCAGAAGGGGAAGGAGCTGGTATTGTTTCTCCTCTATTCAAGCTAAATACAAAGTGATTTCTCTGTGTGTGACTGCACAAAGGCAGAATTTTCTTAGCAAGCTAGGGAGAAGCAAGTCTGGCAGCAGCCCCAGCTTTGATGGCGGGACTTCACAGGAGGATGTTGAACCTGCAACAGCTTGGTGCTGTTTTCTCTCCCACAACAAACACCACCTTTTAAGATTCTCACCTATGGCTATTTCCTTCCCTTCTTTTAAGAAGTACCCCAAACAAGAGAGAAATTGAACTACAGCACTGAGGAAAGACTTTATACTATTCAACATGAAGGGAAGGTTGTATACTTAGCACGGAAGAAAGAAATCAAAAAGGAAATAAAGAAAAATAACACAAAAACTACAGCAGTAGGCAGCTGGCTGAAGGCAGGTGTTCCTTACCAAGCCAGTCCTGGCAGTCCCCAGATCCCCTGTGCACTGAATCAGCAATAACTAACTCCTGAAAGGAGTCAGGTTAAATCAAATATCATGTAAACAGAGCTTGAAACATTCTGAAGGTGGGAGTCTCAGGCAAATGTGTGCTCCCAGCACCCCAGGACAGAAAGTAGGACAGAATTAAGTGGCAGCTTTTACAGCTTTTGCTAGACTGTCTTGGCCAACAGCTTCAACTCACTGGGGACCAACTGAAGTTTCACACCACCAAAGGAAATTAAGAAAGATAACACTGGCCCCATAAAGAGAATGACATACAGAGTGTAATGAATTCTGGCTGGAAAAGGCCAGGCATCACAGCTGTATCTATTTCCATGATAAAAATGCCAATTACTAAATTAATTATAAATTAAACTTTAGCAATGTCTAGAGTTCCTGTCAGGCTCCAGGTAAAGGCCTGCAAATGCAGCAAAGAGACAATCCCTTCTCTGAAGTTTAGGTTATGACTTGAAAATGACACACAAGTTCCCTGCTTTCAAGACAAACTGAAAATGAGAAAAGTTAAGGTGATTGATCTTCACAAAATAAAAATATACTGGGGCAAATCAGGGAGTTCATCTGCGGAAGGAGGAGGAAAAACCTGTACAGAAATTTTTAGCAATGCAAAACCTGTCACAGGCAAAAGGGTGGAGAGGCCAAAAACCTGAAAGGTTTGGGAAGATTCAAGGGAACCTCTTCCCTTCAAAGATCACCTGACCACAACATTTGTTACTCCAACACAGAGTGTATTTGTCCTGTGCTCTGTCAAGTGACTGAACAGCTTCTTTCTTTTGTTGGTGGTTTGAATCTATTCCTTGGCTTTGTTGCAGATGTCCAGGCTCCAGTGCAGTACTGCAGAGATCACTCTTGTCTTTTCTCCCTTTTCTGAACCTGCCCAACCCTTGGCAATTTTAGAGGCACCCACAAGCAGAAGAGCATTCCCAAAGGGGTTAAAATACAGGGACACAAATGAAAACACAATTAATAAGTCTGCTACATAAAACACCCTGATGCTCACAACGCAGTCAGCAAGGGCTGAACGTTTTTCTTTGGGCTTCCTCCACTCCATGCCTGCAATAATGCATGGTAATATCGTTAGCATTGATTTGCCGCAAGGTGCATGTACTACATCTGCCAGCTAACAGGGGAAATGGAGGGAGCCTCTCTCCTTGAAGGGCTGGAATTACTTAATTATCCAAGGAAAATAACATGCAGATTTAACAGCACAGGGAAAGGTTAGGACTCGCTTCCCCCATTCCCAAAGAATACGGAACAACACTTCTCTGCTACGTGATCTCCATGCAAAGCAAAGACTCCTGGTTTGTTATTATTAATTACCCAGCTCCTATTCACTGGAATTCAGAGGTGTTGATACTTCACATCACCCCCAGCTATGCTTGCAATTCATAAATCACACTGAGAGGAGTTGCCAGGAGAGGAGAGGAAATGCTGAAGGAAACTTGCAAGCATCTCTGAATAGGCAGCTGCTGCTCAAAGAGGCTGCATCCCCTGCACAGAGTCAGATGTAAACCAGCATTAGTGTTATGAGGCAGCAAGAGACATGCCAAAAGTGGGCAGGCAAGACAAAGAAACAATGCATTCAGACAGAAAAGGTAAAGGAAAGCAGATGGTCCAGGGGATTAACCTTTCATCTTCACATCCACAGGTTAGATCAGATCAGATGCTCTGATAAAAGCTCAAAGGCTCTATTATGATTATTAATCTGGAAAGGGTTGACTGTAGTCCAAACAGAGAGAAAGGTGATAGTTCTAGTGGTCAAACCAGCACTGATTTCCCTTCCCCTGGAATTTAAAACCTCTTTCCCAGTTATCTGTTTGTAAAATAGATCTGAAATTGCCTCACCATATCAAAGGCAAAGTTCTTAACAGGGTTTTGGCCATCCCACACCTCCTACTTCTTTTTACATATACACCTCCCTCAGGAAGAGTCCCCTTTCCTGCTTCTCACAGTGGCTGTGCTGAAATTATTGTGTCCTTTTAAAGGAATTGAGAAACGTAAGTTTGATACCCAAGGAACTTCTCTCTAAGGCCAGTTAAGAGACTGATGACCACACTTTGTTACTGACCCCACTCAGTTGCCCTCTGGCTGGCAACAACAGGACACCACCAAATCAGATCTGGATGAAAAACAGGTTGGGAGCA
Source organism: Sylvia atricapilla (assembly GCF_009819655.1). NCBI lineage: Eukaryota > Metazoa > Chordata > Aves > Passeriformes > Sylviidae > Sylvia > Sylvia atricapilla. The sequence continues at coordinate 11,805,287 of NC_089147.1, forward strand.
TTTGGACCCAATTTTATCCCTCTCTGTAAATGCTCTCCATTCACAGGGTTGCCTTTTTGGGTTGGTTTTTTTTTTTCCTCCCCTTTTCAAAAACCATTTCAAAGTTACAAGCAGTTGATCCTTGAAAGCGAGGTTTGCTTGAAAGGAGTGGCAGCTTCTTGTAGGGCTCAAAAGGTACCTTGATGAAAAAGAGAAACTTAAAGGCACAGAAGCCCTTCATTTGGCCACGCAGCATCTCAAGTTCAGTATTCTTATTTTCAGGGAAAGGATTTTCTCCTCTTCCCTTCCTTCTACATTTTTCAGTTTAACCCACAGAAACTAGATTTTAGGTTGCTTTGTTCTTTTTCCATTGTGGAGTGTGTGTGTTTTCCCTTTCCTCACAATGCACCTCTTCAATACTTTGTCAGCCCTGGAAGCTTGACAATGTGGCAAAAGAAACAATGAAAGTAACACAGAAACAGAAAAAGAAATCAGCTGGAAGTTATTCATTCCAGTATTCTACAATATACTGAAGGGGAAAAGGGACAAAACGGGGTTAAAATATCATCTTCAAAGACCACTGATCTGGAATTCTGAGATTTCTGGTCTCAGTGAAAATCACAAAAAGGAGAGACAAAAAAAATCACAAATACCTTAACAGAGGTAATATTCTCTTTAAATGTTTAAAATTTTCTTTAAAGAATTTTTAAACAAGGTTTTTTATTAAATGAAACCCTGAATTATTTTGTAAAGTTTAGAAATAGCAGGTTCAGCCTGACAGTTTGCTTTCCACACGTGGATTTCTCATTACTACCATAATAGCATTTTTATGTTGCAATTAACTTTTCCCGTCCCAGACTGAAGAGACTATTTCTTATTCTTCCTGCTAGACTTTCCTCTATATTCTCTTCATCACTGCATTACCAGCAGAGGAGATTCAGAAGTGCTTTAAGCTGGCAACTAAAGAGTTTTTCCTGCCTAGGTGTCTCATTGAGGCCCACCTTTATCACACGAATAGACACAGGAGGGAGCTCAAGCAACCCCATTCACACGGAGGTTACATGTCTTCCTGCAGCATCTGAAGTGATTTAATACCTCTAATTCTCAATTCAGGGTTCCTTTAGGTCTTGGACTTGGATTTCCACGCCTGCCACAAGAGAAGTCTCATTTTTTAGGTAGCAAAACAACTGATATGTGTCCCCTGCATACCAGAAAAAGAAAGATCTGTAGCAGTGTTGGCTGAGCTGAGACCAGAGGGATGAAATCTTTGCTCACCAGATTTGGCAGCTGCAGATGCGGCTGCACACACACCTGCAATGTAACACTGCTCTTAGTACTCCTGGCTGAACCCTCAGCTGCTTTTTATGTTTGCTCTTGTTTGTGTACTTCTCTCTCCTAGCTAGACCTCACAAAGAAAATCCTGAGTTTCTCTTCTTTAGCCTCCTCCTATTCTGCCTGAGCTGGAAGTCCATGGGCACAGAAAAAGGACACCTGGGGAACAGGGAGCAGGACTTCCATCTCTTCAGAGGATTGTTCTATTTGTGCAGCCACCAAGGCAAAGCTCTTCCAAGTAATGCTCCTTTACCCTTTGTGTTCCTTTCTATAACAGATTTCATCTTCCTTATTTTGTCTCCCTTTCTCATTGCCCTTCATAGGAATATTTCATAGAACCATGCAATGGTTTGGATGGGAAGAGACCTTTGAAGGTCATCTGATTCCTACCTGCCTGCCATAGGCAAGGGTACTTTTCATGAGACCAGGTTGCTCGGAGTTCCATCCAACCTGGGCTGGAACATTTCCAATTAAGAGGCATCCACAGCCTCCCTGGGGAGCCTTGCCAGTGTTTCACCACTTTCATCATAAAAAAAATTATTCTTTATGCTCAATATAACATCTTCTCTTTCAGTTTAAAACTGATGACCTTTGTCCTGTCATTGCACGTCTTTGGTAACAAGTCTCTCCTGTCCTATAAATCCCTTTTATGTACACAAAGGCTGCAATAAGGCCTTCCTGGAGCCTTCCCTTCTCCAGGATGAACAAGCCCAACTGTTTCAGCCTTTCTTCACAGGAGAGGTGCTCCAGCCCCCTGATCACTTTTATGGCCATTCTCTGGACTTGCTCCAACAGGTCTGTGCCTTTCCTGGGCTGAGAGCTCCAGAGCTGGACACCATACTCCAGGAGAGGTCTCAGAGAGCAGAAATAAATGGGCAGAATCACCTCTCTCTACCTTCTGGCTCTGTTCCTTTTTTGTGCAGATTGGCTTTCTGGACTGCAAACACACATTACCATCTCATGTCAAGTTTTTCAGCACCAAAATAAAAATATTTGAAAGTGCTGCTTTAACCCAAGTTCACAATCCTCATTAAAAATAAAGCAGTGCATGAGAATCCAAAATAAATTGGCACCTAAAATGAATTCACTAAAGAGAGAATCTAAAGCCATAGCCCTCAGCAGATATTGTCACCTGTTTCCACATCACACACACGAGGTCAGGGAGCCCTAGAGGCAGCTAATGTAATTAAATGGAGATTTGAATCAGATCATCTTGAAGTCAAACAACTATGAGCAGACACCATGATTAAGTGTTTGCTCATTTGCCAGTCTATGGACAAAAATAATTTTATTTTGGCACATATTTCTATAAAGAATGGAGTAGGCACTGACAGTGTGGCCTGTTATTCTAGGTTTTCCTTCTATCTCTAACATCAGCAGTGTCAGGTAGATTCTGGAGAAAAAGAGAATTTGGAAATCCTTTTTCAAAAGGCGTTTTCAAGGATGTGATTATTTACTGTATTTCTTTGCAGTCCTCACACTATGAAACCCAACTTAGGCGTGATCTTTGCTCACCAAAGCAATAGTGATCTGCAACAGCTGCAGCACCAAGAATGAACCTGGATGCATTAGAAGAGCCCAGTAGAAATCACATGTCCAGGAGGACTTCATTAGATGTAAGGAAGATTATTGTCTTTTATCTTCTTCCTTATTTCCCTAATTTCTAGTGCTCATGATTGATTCAGGGATGTGATTATTAGCCACCTTTTTGCTGGAATGCACTGGCTGCTGCTAGTTGTCCTCTTTCCAGTTAAACCCATGCAGGAGTCCCCAGCTGGTGCATTATCTTCCAGGCTTCTCATTTGCAAGAAGAGATCACTCTTCATTTGAGGGTTCATATAACTGGCTTCATTTAATTTTCACTTCTCCATTTCCCTTGTATATAGAGGCCCAGTTTTCTAAAAGGCCTGTTTTTCTGCATTAAGATGGTGTACTTTACATCCCTGAAGAGAACAGACACTCCACATTACCATCTGAGCAGACTCAGTGGGATATTGGAGTGCAGAATCCTCAGTCTGTTCCTCTGCCTCATTCATTACTGAGCAAATACCTCCACAGTGAACCAGTGAGTTGGCAACCCCATCTGCTCTGAAAATACCCTGCCACGGGAGGAACCAACAGAATGGGTGTGACATTCTTGTCCCCTTCTTGCAGCAGATCCCAGAGGGCTTTGCAAACGGCGTAAGTCTTGAAGGGGGATGCAGATTTCACATTGATTTTTCAAATTATTTAAAGGATGTAAAGTTAGAACAGGCTCAGCTGGGCAACCGTGATAGTGTCAATAGCAAAATTAGCTGAAGAGCCCAGAAATGTTGATGCTGTTCTGCCTTCTGGTCAGGTCTTCTGCTTAAGTTCATTTCCCTCACTGCTCTGAGCAGAGGTCTGAAACTTATTTTTGACAGGGACTGCACCTCTAAGGGGAGTTTCTCCTTATTTGTATGCTCCCTTTCCCAATTCTACTGCCTCAGAAGTCCTATTCTGTCCCAGACCTGCATATTGGCTTTCCACAACCCTGCTCATCTTGCATGGTGCATTGATCTATTCTTGCTGAGACTGAAGGACAGAGGTGCCTGCAGGAGTAGCATTTATGCTGGTTTGCATAGCAATGATTACAAAGGTGTACTCAGCAAAAGTACAATCAGCAAGTCCTTGCCAATATCTCCCAAGAGAAGCAATATTAAAGCCTAGATTGTTACAATACTCTCACTGACAAAAGGGTTTCGTACTGGAAACATCTTTTTAAAATATCTGGGCACTGCTGTTTAAATACAAGCTCCAGTCCTAGCCTGGAGACACTGAAGCCTCAAACACCCAGGATGCAGTGGGAAAATCAAGCCATTTCATGACCACACAAAACCTCCTCCAGCTGCTGCTCACCCTTGTTCACAGAGAGAAGTTCACTTATCTCTTCCAGAGACAGCATATTCAGACTTGCAAACCCCTGACAAACCCAGCAAAGACTGATGCACTCTGTTTCCTTGCAGAATGCTCAGGGCACCTGCCCTGGCCTCCCTATTTGATTGTCACCACAAGAGCCACAAGGGAAGAGCAGTTCTCTCACAGCCACAGCAGCAGGGATGTATCTGCCACCTCATGTTAACTGTTTTATTTCTTACAGGGAAGAGAGAATGCAAGGGAGCCCAAAGAAGGTGAAGTAGGAGGTGAAAAGAGGAGGTATGTCTTAACTGGTGATCAGACGTGTGAAACTGCTCATTTGGGGCTTCTTTCCTCTTCTTTTCCTTGCCCAAGATTTTCTTTTAAGCAGCATTCCCAGATGCTGTCTGCTTTTTCCTAGCTATTTTTCACTTGTCTGTTTTATTTCTCTAGAAGAAGAAATAAAGCTGTATATTTTCAGCCAAACTATATTAGTTATTGAGTGTTTGCACTGTTTTTAGCAGAAAGGCTAAATGTTTATTAGAAAATATTTTGACAAAGGAGGAAACTAATTTCCAGCTAGCTCTAGCTGTAGGAAGGTGAATATAGCTCACTGAGTCTGTAACTGTATCAAAGGTTTAAAAAGTGCCAATTTAAAATCTAATCCTAAAGCCCTTGCATGAGTGGTCCTATTAAAAGGAGAACAAATTTACTTTTTGCCTTCAGATTTATACTGGTTGTCAATATAAGCAAATGAGAATTAAAGAAATTCAGAACCACAGTCTGTTCTAAGCTGCACCACTTCAAAGAAACTCTCCAGGAGTCAAAGGATGTGCTTTTAATTAGCACTGGAAACACAGAATTGAATCAAGAAGATATAGTTTTTAAGTTAACAAAGGTGGCATCATTTATACACTCTAGTATCTCTGAATCATACAGTACATTTCAAAGACAAAAGTTAGGATGCCTCCTTCATTATGAACTCATGGTAACTGCTAAGTATGCACTCACCTTCCTTTAGTTACTGAGGTTTAGTCAAACAGCTCTTCTTGGTCAATCTACCTGAACATTGCATTTTGTAAGTATCCCTGCATCTTGGTGATGTCTGCGTGTAAGCACCAAAAAATTATTGCTCTGTTCCCAATATTCCACCACTTGTGATATTTTCCAAGTAAACAACTCTTTCTCCATTGGGAAATAATATCTAGGCTAAAATCAAATTGTGAAATACTAAAAGAAACTTAGCCTCCTCCATATTAATCTTAAAACATTTATGATAGATCAAGGCATTCAATTTCCAGATCTAATGAGACCTTTGTGCTCTGAGGCAACTCCTCAGTTTATAAGGAAGGAGAGTAGGTTTCACCACTCCTTGGGCACCTGGCACAGAAAATCCTTCTCATATTGTGTAATTACAAAAATGGAAGCCAAATCATTGTTTTGTCTGGTCCTGTCCATGCTAAATCTGCTTAAATCCCCTGTAAAGCCTCCTTAGTATGGACATAAACTACAATCACCCTATGATGCCCTAAGCAATGAACAGGAAACTGGTCTGTGTGAAAATATGACCTGCTGAGTGACTCTCTCTTGTGAAAATCTGGCTGTTGGTGACAAGAAGAGATAGAAGAGGACGGAAATTGTCTCTGAATCTTAGAAAAGGTATGGGTGTGGGCAGAAAAAGTTGCTGACAACGTTTTATTGAAGTGTAAAGTAAACTTAGCTTTTACATGTTACAATCCTGGTCTAAAGGTGGTCAGTGTTAGAGTGCATCTCGTATCTATATTTCTGGTCAAGTTGATTTCTTACTGAAAAATAACACTATTGAGGTAAGGCCAGTGAAACCCAGAGAAGTAAGCAGAAATTCATGTTTTAAATAGACCAACAATTCCACTTGAGGATAAGATCCCACTACCCACATGCTCAGTCCTTGAGAGCAGAAGTTAAATAAGATCAGGGTCAGTCTGTCTGTAGCGCTTGTACTTATTCCAGCCAACATTCACATTGCTCCTGCAAACCAGCCCACACCTCAGTTTAAAACCTCTCAGACCCATGCACTGAAAAGAGAGGTTCATCCCTCCACAGTCACCCTCCCAACCACACTGCACCCAGTAACTACTCAGCATTTCCAGATTTCCTCATATTTCCTGCTTCTTCATTGGTTTCCATCCTGCATCACAAATTCACAAAGCTCCTGTTGAGTTAACCTCAGAAAAAGGACCTGAGCCCAAAATGGGGTTTTCAACAGTTCTTGGCAGTGGCCTAAATTCAATTTCTTGGAGCAACTGCAAAAAATTTTTACCAAAAGCTCTTTTAGGCATATCAGATAACCCCACTCCAACTCTGTATCAGCACTTTTTGCTGCACTGCACTTTGCCATCTTCTTTGCATTACAAATGCCATGTATATTACAAATAATAGGCAGACAGGAATCCTACACCATTTCTTTGAGCCCCTTTTCTCCCCCTCACCAAATACAGAGACAGCTGAAGAGCACAAAGATGTTTATTCTCTCAGAAAGGGCAGCAGTGCTTTTATTGACTAATGCTGGCTTGGCACAGGAACTCTGATTAACTCTTATCGTGTTAAGTCACGTTGTTTGCAAATTGTCCCCATTTCCCTCCCTCAGCCTCTCCACCAAAAAAACCCAAGAACATCCCACATATTCAAGGAAAAATGGTAGTATCAGTAAAGGAAAAAAATAGAGAAGTTTTATTCTCTTTTTGAAGGGCACATGTTTCTTCAGAGGCAGACTTGGTAAGGTTTTCATAATGTTTGCTGACCTGAAAAAAAATATTGCATTTCCAGAAGTGTGAAGGAATTCTGTTCCATTAATTCATTTGCATTTCATCCCCCATAAGATTAGGAACATAACCCTTTCTGTCTCCCCTGTCAGCTGACATTCCACATCACAGCCAGGCTGAGGCCACTGTCACGCCCCATTAAGCATTAGTGGACTTTGCTCAGCCAATACAAGTATTTAAAAACTCCCTAGAAAACACATTAATCAAACGGATCCGCGGTTGTGTAAAATCAAAGTTTTTAAATGTACCATATTTAATACGCAATGGACTGTCAAGCACCTCCAGCATGCCAAATTGCCACAGCTCATTGCATCTCCTGGCTTATGAAAAACATGTAGAAGTAGAAGCACAGCCCTTTTGATATGCCTACTTTTTCTATATCTTTGTTTCCTTAAAAAAAAATTCAAAGCTCTATTCTAAATATAGAAGCAACAGAAAAAATTTAGTACAGAACATAACCTGAGCAGGATCATAAAGCCCATGTCAGATCACAGTATGACTTATTCACCTGTGTGGGAAAACTAATACATATATTCACATGCCCCATAAAATTTATGGCTCTCATTTTAAAACAAAGGTGACAAATACTTGTGCAATTTAGAAAATGGACCACTTTTCATGATTTAGCAGAGACACACGCAGCATACTGTGTTCCAATTACAAACTAAATGGCACGCATTCACTGGCAAATGAGAAACAGAAAATTATTTGCTTTGAGTGTGTTGAATCTTGAGAGAGAATTCGAAGTGGCACAGCACAGAAAAGATCTCCAGCATGCATTTAATCCCCACAGATCAATGCTTGAGGCTTCACACATGAATCAGTGACCAGCACAACATCAAATACCCCTGTCCTGTACACAATAATAGTATTACACAGCCCAACAATAAAACATTCACCCATTCATTTGCCTCTAGTTGCTCTGTGTTTGCTCTTGCTGGAAGCTCCCCAGAAAGATCTGTCACTTCTGAACTCATGTATGTAATATACAGGGCATGGCCTCACCTTTAACTGGCTGTGGCAAATTTAAGTCACATAAGAAAGATGGGTAAAAACTCAGAGTTTAATGCTGGGGAGAGTTGCAGTGTTTTTCCAGGGTGTGCCAATCTTTCCTCCTTTTACCCTCCTGTGCCATTGGAACAACCCTGGGCAAGAGGCAGCAGTCAGGCTGTACTGGGGGGTAAAACAGAGCATGTCTAAGCCAGTAACACAGGAAGGGCAATGGGAGCAGCATCTGTCCCTGGGAAGCCAAGAGCTACCAGAACACTGTTCCTGATTCATTTCTGCCTTATACTGCCCTAATTCCATCACCTGTGAGAGAGTTGCAGCTAAATAACAGGTCCCCTAAACTCAAGGCAGTTACTCCAAATTTACACCAGGAGCTGAATCTCTCAAGGCACATCCAAAGCATGTGGAGGTAAGAAGAACATGTGTGATTACAGGAAAGGCAAACACAGCAAAATAGCGACTTAGCTAGCTGAATAACAAAGAGAAAGCAGCACTCAAGTTGCTGTTTATACTCTTCTACTTCCATGCAAATGAAACGAACCTGAATGCTTGCCTAAACATGAGGGTAGGAAATGCCATTCATCACATTTACTCCTCATCCAGCACCAGCTCCGCAGCTAATCTTCCTGAAATAAGGTTTACAAAGGTGCTGAAACGAATAGAATATGTTCTATTTATGTGCTATGTTCTAATCAAGCTCTGCTGCAGCTTGTTTTTCTAACGGGAAAAGGTGTGCCCACCAGTGAGGGAGCTGGCTTAGCAAATCCAAGGCCCTGCAAACAGGAAAAACATGCATGGAGTCTTCTAGAAGAAAAAAGTAAAGGAGTACATCTTTAAAAATCCCTGCAGAGTCAAGAAGAGGCTGGAATAATTCCACTGTCCTTTCTTGTCTCATTTGAACTGAGTACAAGAAGGGCCTGAGGCAGAGCTACCAGCCAGGAGCACACCTCAGGAACACAAACCTGAGGAGAGATGCTGCAGAGGTGGACAGCTTGTGGAGACATGTGAGCTCACCACAGCAGCAGTGCAGTGTAAGCCTCGGGTGTGAGACAGAGAGAATGCTCACTGGACTGATGAATACAGGCACATACACAAGATAATTTGGGGGCGTTATCTAGTCCCATGTCTCCTTTCATTGACATCACTTTGGAGTTTGGAATCTGACAAATGAGACTGAGCTACCCAGGACTTCTACTCAGGATTTCACCCCCAAGTAAAGGCTGGATTAGCAACATCACAGGAAAACACATTCCTTTCTCCACCAAAGCTCTAAAGCTGTGCATCATTCTGAAGTGGAAGAATAATGTCACAGTGGTAAGAATCAAACCATACAAGATGCCAAAAGGTGATAAATTCAGCTTTGTATTATACATAATGTATATATACAAAAAGAGTGATGGCACATATTCCTTCAAATCCCAGTCTCTCCCAAGTTCTGAAAACAAAGTCCCAGATCTCCCTATATATTTTGACAGGAATGGCTCAGGGGAAAAAAAAAAGAAAACCAAACAAAAAACAAAGATACCAAGGGGGCAAGTTTAGTGCAAACCCAAGAAAGCCTCAGTCTTTTCCCTAGACTGCACTTTTCATTCATTTTGTCTTACAGCACAGTACAAATTGCTGAGCTAAAGAATCTCCTGATTTCAAACATAAAAGCACAGAGTAACAAGGCCGTGGTCTGAAGGATCACTGCTTTGCCTTTCTCATACTCAGACAATCCTTGCTCTGTTCTGCACAGAGAAGGAAACTGTCCACCCTGTTCACACCACATCCTCCGGGACAGATGAGCACCCAACATACCGAAGTGGCTTCCCCCAATACACTCCCTGAATTTTTAGTTATTTAAAAAGAACAACAGCAAACAAAAGCTCAATTGTGAGTACATCCTGAACTTAAAATCATCTAGAAAAGACCTTCCTTCATTCCCTGCTGTAGCTTTTTTTATTGCTGCCAGCTACACCGCAGTGCCCTAGGGTAAGTCACAAAATTCTCCATTCTTTTGAGACAGGAATAGTTCAGTTTAGAGAAGGAGCCATTGTCCATGTGACGAGATGCATGTACCTGATGTCAGCACTGGGTTTGGGAAATAGGAAATCAAGTTGAGAGAGAAGAAGAGGGAGAACTTCACTGTAATACAAATGCACCCACATCAACACAATTTGATTTAGTACTCGGGCAAGAACTCCTTACAGAGGTACTGAAAATGCACTTAAATATCACACCACTTGTGACTCTGTGATATTGGATGTGATACAAAGACTGTCACTGCCAAGAACTGTTTTCATACTAAGCAGACTGTAAAAAGGATAGGAAGAGAAATGAATAATTTGTAGCCATCAAACCAGCACTGTCTTACAAGAGCTGGAGAGCAAATGCAGATTTTATATTGTGCACAGAAGGAGCAGCAGGTACCAGACACAGTGCAAGCTACCTGTCTCATGCATCCATGCTTCAAGAGCTCCATAACAGCATAGCACATGAACCAGCACATCAAGTTAAGAAAAGGTATTACACATCACAGTCTTGACAGAATCACGCGGGGTTGTGACTGAAGTGCAGGACCTGGCAGTTCACCTTACTGAACCTCACACAACTGGCATTTCAATCCAGCATGTCCAGATCCCTCTGCCTTCCTACTCCACAGCAAATCAACACTCTGCCCAACTCAGTATTGTCTGTAAACTTGATAAGACTGCACTCAATCTCCTCATCCAAATCATTGCAAAGGATACAAAACAGGGCTGGTCCCAGTACTGAGCCCTGAGAGCACCAGTCGTGCCTGGCTGCCCTCTGGGTGCAGAACCACTGCCCCTGGGCCCAGCCACAGAGCCAGTTTTTAACCTAGTGAGGTGTATTCCCATCCCTCTGCAAACAATTGCTCCAGGAGAGTGCTGTAGGTAACAATGTCAAATGCCTTACTAAAGTGCAGGCAGACACATCTGCAGCCTTTCCTTCATCTACTAGGCAGGTCACCTTGGAACAGGGGAGCAAGTTGATCAAGCAGGACTTGACTTTCCCAACGCCATGCTAGCTGATTCCCTGCTTGTCCCATATGTACAGCGTGATGTCACTGCTCCATAACATTGCCCAGCACTGAGGTCAGCAGTGCTCCCTTCCACCAGCCCATCTGTCTGATACCAGACCACACAGAATAAGAGTTAAACTCTTTCCTCAGACAAGAAAGAGAGATTAATTCCCAGCTATCCATACGCAAACCTCCAGTCCTAAATGCTCATCTCTTACAGACTGATTTCTGATCTGGCTTCAATACTGTCAGGATTGTGGTGGGAGGACCACACTCCTCAGTTTGAGCCCTTTGATTCCAGAGCACAGTCAGAGCAATCAGACAAAATGAGGCGCACACACTGTAAAGGCAGGGTATGTGAGTAGCTTTGCATCTCCATGTCAAGTCTAAGACAGCAGCTCCCAGTGCTTGTGGTAGCAGGAAAGGCAGATTCTAGCAGCAGCAGGATGGGGATGCTGGGCAGACCTTCCACCATAAGAACTATTTCTGTAATAACATTTTCAGAAACTGCATCTGAGGAGGATGTTATAGCCTCCCTAGTAAGGAGGCAAAGGGAATATGACAAGAACCAAGTAAGCCTACTCACTTGTTCAAAGGCAGAGAATTACAGTCTATAGCTCTGATACCAAATGGTAACTCCAAGCCTCCAGCTGCCTTCCCTTGCCAGAAGTTGGCAGGCATCTGCTATAAGCATGCACCTCTCTGGCTTGCTGTCAGGCATCACCAAAGGCTGGAGAGATGATAGATCTACAAAGATCTAGCAGAGGCACTAGGACAGGATTTTTGTCATTTCCCTCCCTTTTCTGGGGTTAAAGACCAGCATTATAGTCTGCTGAAAAGTCCAAAAGAGGAAAACTAATAATTTATGTAGCTGTTAATGATTTTAATTTATTTTTCTATTAGATTTGCTGACAATTGCTTGTCATACAGTCTAGAAGTTGTTGTGGATCAAGTCAAGGGTAAATGCACACAATTTCCTCTGTGCCAGCCGGACTTCTCCAGCTCCAAAGATTCCCATGCTACAAGCCTCTCTCTCCATCACAGCTGCCACAAAACCACAGCCAGACGGAGCTGGGATAGCAACAGAAGGCAGGAGACTCTACAAGCACCATCTTCCTTTCCCCATCTGGGAGACTACTCAGAATTCAGGCTCCATCGTGGCTTCTCATCCTCCCAGGCAGGCTCTGGTAGCTGCTGCTCAGGCTTCCTGCACTTCATGCTTCCTGCTAAAACAGTGTGTTGTTACTTGCAGAAGCTAGATTGCCACATTTTCAACTTTTTATATGAAATTTTGGTTAAAAAAGAGAGCTAGTTTAGGGAAAAAGTATTTTAAAAATTTAAATAAAATGCATATTTTCTCTTCAAATTTGTAACAATCAGCAGGCAGTTTGTTTTCCCTGTAAAGAAGATTCAAAACTAAACTATGCATGCTTAATAATGGCATTTTATTTTACAAGTTTTTCTAAGTACTTCAATTTTTCTCCCCACTTCTTGCTGTCTCCTCCTATTTATAGAGAGACTTGAAAAAAGTGTGCAAGTTGCTTATTCCTCCCAGCCCTGTCAGAGGGTTTAAAAGAACATATTTTTCATAAGATAATCAGGACTTACTTAAAAGGCTTTTATGAAAAGCAGCATTGTGTTTATGCTTTTTAGAAGCAACTAAAAATTTCACAAGCAAATTTGAAGTCAATAACCATTCAGCAAAAAGCTTTCCTTCAAAGAACTTTGACTAGCAGCGACTGAAATCTGACAGTCAGGATGAGGCATGGACTTGGATCTATATTAACTCAAAAGCACCTGAGTTCCTCCCTCAGACACATCTTTATTACTGTGGTATACATAACTAGAAACTCAAGTTTAGTGTTGAGGCAATTTGACAACACATGTACACCTTAAGAAGTTTTTTTTGATTGTGCAAGGCATAGTGAGGGCTACGTATTATTGCACCTCAATGTCAATCTTCGTCAACAATTATCAGAATAACTTTTTCTGCTCCCCCCCACCCCCCCTCCCCAACTGAGACTGATTTCTTTTCCCACTGAAAAATAAAACCCTCATTGCCATGGAAATTTACTAGTAAATTCCCATAAGGCATAGTCTTATTCTGCCTTTCCACTTACAAAATTAAACTTAAAAAGTGACAGAAATTGGCCAAGGGCAACAATGAAGGAATCATAGTGGGTGCACTGAAGGATCACAGTCAAAGCATGCAGTTAAAGACTAATAAGAATTGTGGCTTTAAGGCAGGATCTAATAAAAAAAAGACAGAGCATGTTGTATTAGTTGTTGAGCAGATGACATTAACAAAATGCAGGAATGGGGGGAAAAACAGCTTTGTAATACATGAGGTGCCTTCTTTCCAGTAAGAGAGAGTTGTTAGACCATTGCAAGAATTCTGCTGGGATGAAGCAGACAGTTCTGTCACCTATAGTCACAAAGAGCTACTAAGATCAGAAATGGTGTGAAATAGGGCTAACAGTATGATCAGGAAGAGGAAAAAAAAAAAACCACAAGTGGAACCTTGATTATAAAAACAAAAGCGAAGCCAAACGTGATCATTCTCCACACAAACCTTCAGTAATTATCACTAAGGAAAGAATTAACATATACTGACATTTTAGCTGGGGAATATACAATGATTTCTAATCCCAAGTGCTGGACTATCAATCAACTTTTTGGTAGCAATGACTCCTAGCTGGTTTTAAAGTGAGTTTAATCAGTTAGTAAAACAGTTAATGTCTTTGGCAGCACAAACCTGGACTTCTTGACACAGAAGATTCATTCCACAAATTTTCTTTCATGTTCCTGATCTCCTAAAGACTAAATGAATCCATGTTTCCATCTGCTGGGTTGAAACATTTGTTCAACAACAATATTCTTCCAACATTTATCATTGTCACCTGTTCGTTAAGCACTGTATATGGAATTACAGCTCTACCAAAGAAAGAACATATCTAGGCTCTCCCCATCTAAACAGAATGCTCTTTCATCCTGTTATGTAAGCTTCCTTCTCCCCAAAGGAATCTCAAAACACTTAAATGCCATGCACTGGTTTACTGTACACAGAGATTTACCAATTATAGCGTGCAGCTCCTCTGGGGTGATGCGTGTCATCTGTTCTAACAGCCCACGGCAGACACGCACAACAGACGAGAGCGTGTCCTCCTGAACACACCAGGGAGATTCTCTGGGAAACAGGCTGGAACTGCACTAAACTCAGACTCTGGCCAGGACTTCATGTCTACCACCTCCAAATGGTCCCACAATGTCTCGGAAGCAACAGGGTTGTTTGTTTTAGGCTATATCCAAATGAGGCTGTAGAGTTGCAGACATCAGGACGGCACATAAATGGTCTATTAAAAAATTGATAAAAGAGCTTAGGACCAAGGATCACTGTGAGGCAGGATAAGGATATTTTTCCCAATGTACAAATAAACCATGGCTCATTGTACCTAAGTAATTTCTACATAGTAGCGAAAGAAGTCTGTGGTGAATTGAATATCAGTTCATACCCAACTTGTTCCTCCTTTAGCAGTTCTTAAAGCTGTCCTTTGCTGCAAAGAATAAATATGAGGTTTATCTATGGAAATGAAAAATTCCCATGCTTATGAAGTATCTCTCCCCAAAACCCCAGACTAATTTCCTGGTTTTCAACAACTCCTATTTCACCATTTCCAGTATCTGAAGGATGTAGGTATACCCTGTCCTTTCAGGAAAAGTTGCCTCCATACGTTAATTTCCATGACAGCCTTGACACCCATTTGTCTATGTGCCACTTAAGAAGAGTAGATTTATTTTTAGTCCAAGGTCTGCCATCAAAAGCAGTGAATCCATTGTGTCCTCCATAACAGCAAAAATAAAGTTTTGCACTTTCATGGTTTTACCCATCAAAAGAGCTCCCAGTGCTGCAGGAACTGATGCACCAAGGGGGGTCCGTCAAACAGATCTACTCCATGACAACAATGTATATAGACTGTGACTGAAATCTCCCCATGGTCTCACAAGTGCAACGCTATTTTCAACCTTGTTTTAGAGCTGGGGTAAAAGAAATCAAAGAAATTTGCTGCAGAACAGGGCATTGAATTTAAATTACTCAGTTCATGCGCAGAACTTCTAAGCCCTAGACCAGTCTTCCCTTTACCATAAAAAAAAAAAAAAAAAAAAAAAAAAAAAAAAAAAAAAAAAAGAAGAATAGAACAGATCACGACGTGCTCAGGTGACAATATCATACTTCTCTAAGCTGCATATTTCTTAAACTAAAAGATTCAGATTTTTGGAAACATTGATGTTGCCCAATGTCCTTTCATAGCCTAATTCCTCCTCTCTCCTCTACTCCACTTGCAAACTTTGCTGCATTTGGAAATGTCATCATTCACTTGGTGACACATCCCAGCCATGTAGGGTGGCAGCTGAGTCACCTCCCTGCTGTGACGAGGTGTAATGGTGACAAGCACCTCACAACTGCACAATCCTTTTTTGGGCACTTTGTGTTGGAGGTTGCTCTATACAAAGGCTGGGTGGGAGGAACAAATCAGGGTGGAAGAACTCCACACACACAAAGGAGAAAGGAGGGATTGGAGGTGGCCCTGGCAATCAAATTACATCTTCAAGCACAGTCAAGCTAAAGGGCATGTAGAGAATCAGGCAGAGAGTGAAAGACCAGGAATGAGTCAGAGACTCATTTGGGCTGACATTCTGCTGATATCTACTGAAGGCTCTGAATTAAAGCATCTCTTGAAGCATCTATGTCTCTCCACAAACCACTGTGGACATACCGGGATGTAGCATCACATCTTTAGCATTGATGCCAGCATAAAATGTTCCTCTCTTTCTCCCACCAATTCTGTGTCTTCCAGTTCACGAGGAGGTTCATCTTTTTCTCAGGCCTGATAGTAAGGCTGTTTGTGGGGTTCTCCTGGAAACTGGAAAAGTAAATTATTCTAATTTAAATGCCCCTTTTGTCAGGGGAAAAAGGGCCAGAAATCCACTCATCCTGTTTTGCTGTTCAAGACAATGGACCAGCACCACAGATCACCTAAAATTCCCAGACTTTATTCTGTTTGACTCTGCCCTCATACACATGGCAGAGAATGTCTTACAAAGCAGATGATCATACAGCGCCCACAGTAATAACTACTGCCTAAAGGGCAATAGAAATGCACCGAAAAAATCAGACTGTTCAGTCTAAGCTGGACTTTGATGAGTAGGTGGGGAAGAAGCCCTTCCAAACAGGTGACATCACATTATCCCAAGTTGAGTTGCCCTGAGTCCTTGAAGGCCAAACCCCCCATCTCTTGTGAGAGAAGGTGAACTCGTGGTGCTGAACATCCAGAAAAACAGCTTATTTACATCCTTACCCCAAGGAATAAATTTGCTCATGAAGGTTGGCTTCAGCAGGATGGCAGATCAGGTGCATACATCCTATCTCTCTCTAATGCTCAGAAGTCTGGCAGTTGTGTTTCCTAGGTTTGTAGTCACGGCTTGATGCAAAACATTGTCCAGTGGGGCACCTGGTTAACCAAGGAAACAAACCTGGAACTGACCACCAAACCGTAACCTCCTTGCACACATTTATTTGTGCCTCCTTTCTCTGAATTAAGAAGTGCATAATGCCAGATGGCATCATAATGTCCTGTAAATATCTGCTGCAAACTTCTGGAAAAACTTTCATTTTTTCTTTGGCCTGTACCGTGAAAGACAGATTTTCTCGCACCAATTGGTCCGCCAAAACACTGGACCTTTTATCAGAGCAATTTACAACTAATAGAGAAACTGAATAACTATAAGCAATGTTAAATTATCACTGACAACTAAGAATAGGAAGATTTCTCTGTTCTCTTAGTGTTCTCCACTTAAATATAGGCCCACTTGCTATGTCATGATGACCTGAAGACCCCTGTCAGATGAAACTGGCCAGGCATTCTCCTCTTCTTTGTTCTACTTCAAGTCAGCTCAGAACCAATTTTATGTTCTTTTAAAAGTAAACTCTGTACAGGAATCATTTATTGACACTTTGTTGCAACTGGAGTTGAGCAATTCTTCCTGAGGAGGCCACACTAAATGTCTCCAATGGGTTTGACCTCACAGGATACATCCCTAACTTAGTCTTTGTCCAGTTTACCCTCTGGGGAGCAAGAGGGGAATAGAAAAAAGTATAAGAGCAAAAATGAGAATTCAGTGCATTGTAAAGTGTTCTCCCTGGTGTAATTGTCTTGGCTGAACAAAAGCAGAAAGTACCTATTTCTGGGGCTTCTGTAAGAGTCTCAGCTTAACAGCTGACCCTTACATACTGCCTAGTTACAAAAAGAGAGGCTCCATCATTCACACACCACTTCCTCACCTTTGGCTGAAGTAACTGGAAAGGGACTAATGATAAAACCTGAAAAATCAGATGTGTTTCCAAAGGAGCCAGGAGGTTTTTACTTGTCTTTAAAAAACTTTGAGAAATGTTAACGGTAAGTCAATACAGACTGGGAAAAAAATGCAGTTGGGCTGCCCCTTGCTCCCAGGTGCAGGCAGACGAGGAAAGAGCACAACTCTCACACAGTAAAAAGAGATCTGCAAAGTTAATGCCTCTCTCAAGCCTGCAGCAGGCCACAGTGTAATTGTGAACCCAGCATGCTCTACAAACTGCTCTAAACTGGCTAAGAGTAGTCACTTTATTCTGCACTTACCAGTGCCTTTGGCACTGCTTATCCTCTCTTCAACTGGGATAGAGTTAATTC
The DNA here is from genome assembly GCF_009819655.1 of Sylvia atricapilla. Lineage (NCBI taxonomy): Eukaryota > Metazoa > Chordata > Aves > Passeriformes > Sylviidae > Sylvia > Sylvia atricapilla. The sequence goes on from NC_089147.1 coordinate 11,823,031, forward strand.
TCTTCCTATTAGCTGGTACAGTGCTGTGTTTTGGATTTAGGACGAGAATAATGTGGGTAACATGCTGATGTTTTAGCTGTTGCTGAGCAGCACTTTCGCAAAAGTCAAGGACTTTTGAGATTCTTTGCTGCCTGGCCAGCGAGAAGGCTGGGGGCTCACAAGAAGCTGGGAGGGGGCACAACCAAGGCAGCTGATCCCAGCTGGACAAAGGGATGTTCCAGGTCCTATGACATATGCTGAACAATAAAGATGGAGGAATTGGCTGGGGGTAGCAGCCTGTAGGCTGCATGAGAGATTGCACAGCAGGAGAGGGACACAGTCCATTCCCTGCCTTGCACCATCCCAGCCAAACCAGAGCACTCAACTCAAGCCTTTACTATGAGACAAATAGAAAACAGCTGCATGCTCACCCCCATGACCTGTGCACTGTGCTGCCTCTCTCCCAAAACCTTCTTTCTGAGGCTGCAGCAGATGCAGGTGCAAACCCTGCCATAATGCTGAGTGGAGCATGCTGGCCACTCAGCACACAGGAATCCTGCCCGTGTTGGGGGAAGACAACGTTAAGCCCTGTGGTACCTTCATATGGACAAGAGTTACTGCAGAGTCACCAGATTCCCAGCAGCACCTGTCAGAGGACAAAGATTCATTACATTTCAGATTTCTGCTTAGTGTCACCCCCAGCCCTCAGAAATTAGTCTTCAATGTTTCTGGCTCTATAACAATCCCTTTTAAAAGGCTTCTTCATTTTCTGGTCTTTTTGTGTCACATACCTAATCAAATGTGGTAAATTTATTCTATAGTCCCTTCTCTCTCTTGGAGATAATTTTCAAATGAATTTTTTCCCAGCATCTGCTCCTTCCTGTTTCTGTACCACTGCTGTAAATGAGATTTTTTTTTCCTTGACATCAAAAGAAGCAAAATAGGGCTTCCTAAGATAGTTTTCTGGTTGATTACACTGAAGTAGTGCAGTAGTCATGAGCAATAGATAAGTAGCTTTAACACATCACAGTTTTGCTTCTTTGGGCTGTAGAACAACATAAATATGTTAATGCACCCAGCTCTGTGCCCTGCAGAGCTCACAGCAGCCTCTGCTCTCAGCTGCAAAGGCGAGCACACACATCAGTGGGAAGGGCTCCTGCTCTGCCCCCACACCTGCAGCTGTGCACAGGCACCAGCACAGCAGCCTCACAATACACTTAGTGTGCCCTGGGCCACCCCTAAACCTCGTGGGGCCAACATGGGAGGTGGTGACAGCTGGAGATGTCCCTCAGGGGCGTGATGAGGCCATTGGGTGGAGAAGTAACACAGCCCAGGTCCTCTGAAGAGGACTGGCCATGAAGAAAAGTGAAGAATCGTCTTTAGCTGTCTACTTGATCAACAGATCCCGTCCAGATCATACCTGAACTAACCTGCTCACTGATTACTTTTTCCTAAAAAAAGCAAAACAAAACATAAAAAAACCCTCTGGTGCTCCCTTGTGTTCATATTTAGGTAGCAAACATGCAAGAAGCTGGAAAAACCCAGTCAAGTAAAAAACAAACTTTTACAAAGGGGCTCAGGCAGAGACTACTTAGAGAACAATTTCCTGAGCACAAACTGTCTTCACTGGCTGACAGCACAGAGACACTCAGTTTTATGCATTGTAAAAGCACGGTCTGTACCAAACTACAGACCTGGTCAAAGGAGCAGGGATACAAGGAAGGATGAAGAGACACTCAGGAGGATAGAAAGGCACAGATGTTCAATGAAAGCAGAGCCCTGGTCTGCTTTTGGCAGGTTCAAACATCCACTGTAGAATATTTCCTATGATAACATTATATATATGTGTATTTGGAGATATGTATTTCTTTCCTACGTACCCATTATGGAATTGTCATAAAATAAGGCATTTCTCAATAAGTAATTCTTCTGAAGAATAATTTACAGTTATGTACACAAGTCATCTACTAAACTGCAGTTGCATCTTAGACTTCCGTTTCTGTGCTAGTTCATAAGATTTTCATGTAGTAGCACAATTTTGCTTGTATTCCTGAGACTGCAGGCAAATGTTTAAATATTTTACAAATAGGAAACCATTTTAAATGAATTTTTTAAGCCAAGATGTAACTTTTCTATTCCTATTTGATTTGAGGAATTTCATACAGTTAAAGAATGCCCTAGCTGGGACTTGAACTGAGAAACCAATAGCTCCACAATTTTCACAGATGCAGACTGGTTCTGCACTGAATGCATGGGATGATTTTTGAACTTCTGTTTAAACTCAAGACACCAAATTATAAACATACTTCCATTTTATATTCCCTTACTAGTTCGTTTCCAGCTTCCCAAAATTCTCAGTATATCCTGAGACAAATCTGAGCAATTCAGTGGTGCAAACCAAATCTGAATGAGAACCGAAGCCTTCATGTGGTGCCTGAAAGGAAGGATCCAACTAGAAAACATTAAACTATTTTCTATATAGATTTTTCATCCATGTCCTTTACCTGATGAATGGCTGCACAATTCTGAATTAGGAGTTTCCTTGAAATCACAATCTAAAACTAACAAATTGACAGGTAGTTATAGAATGAAAAATATACCCTAGAAAATTGATCGAGTTGAGGTTCCTCAAACTGTACAAGGCAATAAAGCAGGAGTAGAACTGCTAAGTCAGGTCAAGCCCCACACAATATTTGAAATAATCCAGGTAGAAACTTCTTAGAGATTGCTGAAGTAGACAAAAAGGAAGTCTTTGAGGTTTAGAGTCTTCAACTCCTAAATTTTCAACTCTTTTCTCAGCTCCCTGGCAGAAAGAATGCCTCTTAAAGAAGATGTTGTCCTTGTTCTGAAGCTCTCTGAGCACATTCAGTTTTGCAGGGATACAGAATTTTTAGCAAAGACCTTGAGATCTTTTCTATTCCCTAGTAGTTTGCCATACAAATAAATCGGGTATTTAATACCAGAAGTCAATGACAATGAGCTGCACACTTTGGGGATGTGTGGTGAGCAGGAAGAGTGGATCTCATCCTTGAGGAGCACAAGAAGGAGATGTTTCTGCCCTTTTATTGCTGGTCTCTGAGACCCCTCCTGGAGTACTGTGTCCAGCCCTGGAGCATTCAGCACAGACATGTTGGAGGAAGGCCAGAGAAGGATCACAAAAATGATCAGAGGGCTGGAGCATCTCCCTTGTGAAGACAAAGAGCTGCAACTGTTCAGTCTGCAGAAAAGAAGGCTTCAAGGTCCTTTCTAACCCAAACTTGTCTGTGACTCTATGAGAAGTTAGCACTAAGATTCAAAATATGATGACAAAAAAGAAAAGAATACACAAGTCTGTCAGACTGCAACAGACTCCTCTGCTGTCCAAAACATTTTTACTTTTAAGAACCAACTTTCACAGAATAATTTATGTTCTTTGTTTCTTATGTGTTTTCATTGCAAACATTGAAATAAATTATGTCTAGAAACCATCAGACCCGAATAGGAGAGGATTATGCAACAGCATGTCATTAGTGAATCAATATTGTCTGACCAGGCCATGTGCTTGTCAAGGTCACATTGATTTCTTTAATGTTATATTATTGCAGCTGACCTTCCTGGCAGATCCATCCATGTTCCAGTGGTTACAGGTGCAGACTCACCTCATTCCTTGCCAGTCTGCAAGATGCTTGGTAGCTTTTTCATCCCAAGTTTCCACTCTTTATCTGAAGCACTACTTGCCTCCCTCCTGTGTTGTGCCCAGCTCCAGCAAAATCCACTGCTACAGTGTCCCCTGCTTCTTCTAACAGGACACACTCATCTGCTGAGATACCCCATTAAATCCTCTCTTCTGAAAGCATCAGAGGCTACACGTGCTGAGCACATTAAAACCACATTATTCTTTATGGTAAAATGAAAACTATCAAATTTCTAGGGTATGATGATAAAAATTTCATCTTTGGCCATGGAGCAGTGGTCCTTATTCTCCATTGGGTACACAGTAGGAAGCACAATAAGAAAAACATAACAGGATTGTTCACCACTGTATCACCTTTTACTTTTAAGCAGGGAATTGTTAAAACTTGTCTTCCTCATCTTTTATAGCATGACACTGTGAGGTGCATTGAAGAAAAACAGTTCAGAATATAATTAGATATCAAGGGCAATAAGCAGAAAGTTCTGAATTTATTACCAGATGTTAGTGGCAAGTTGCAACAGAAGCATGTAGCCTGGCAGCAAAGACCAGGGCCAGTAAGGGTTGGGAATAGGAGCCAATGCACACAGGAGTGTTATGTCCCAGGCTGAAGGGTGGTATCAGATATTGCAGCAGTTTCTTAACCAAATAGAGCCACAGAGCCAAATCAGGGTGCAACATGAGTGAGAGTGTTATTTCTAGGCAGAGTACAGACTGGTGGCAGGCAGAAGAACTCCATGTGCCAAGCAAAACCAAGTTAGCCAACTGTCTCTGCTCTTTGAGTGTGAACATGTTGCTTTTCTTCTGCTTGGATGATTTTTTTCTTTTTTCTTTTTTTTTTTTTTTTTAATTTTTCATTTTTTAAGAATTCTATCCCTAACCCTAGGGTAAAACAGCCCAATTCTCAGTGCTGCTAATAAAATAACTCCCATTAAACATAGCATAAAGATTTTTCTTTAATAAAGAAAAAAAGCAGTCACATAGGTAAAACCAGAAAAAAATTGGCTGGGGAAGAAGACTAAAAAAGGAAATTTGGAGCAATCAGAGAACAAAAATCTGGCTGTATATCCTGCAAGATAAATATATGTGAGGAAAGCAATGAGCTAGTTCCCCTGGTTAACACCTGATTAACAGTTGTATCACTACAAAGCAATGATGAAACAATTGCAAGTCTCCTCATTAAAATAACACAGATGAGAAGAAAAAGATCTTTGAAAATGATGACTAGTTGACATAAGCTTAACTCATTTCCTAACTGAGTGAGCAGGGAATGGAAAAACACTCTGAAAATTTGGAGAAACAGCTCTTATAATAAGACAAGTGAGAAGTCCCTTTCTTCCCCTACACCACAACCCCAAAAATCGAACATTGACTTCTTTTTTTTTTCAACAAGTCTTCAAAACCCATGAGTTGATTACATTCACAGCCTGTTCCACTTTGGGTGTCAGCTGTGAAGTAAAGATAAAGGGATTCATTAAATTCTCACAATGACATCTGGTGCTGAGGCACAAGCACCTCTTAAAAAACTATCAGGGCCAAATTTTTGGAAGATGCTGCCCCTCACTTCCATTGCATCCATCAAACATTGGGAGCAGTCTATAAATAACACCAAAGCCAGTGCTCTTGTCATGTACACAGTGCCTGAGTTGAATTAATGGACTACTTTGACCATGACAAAGCCTTATCTTTAAGAGAAGTAATCATGTGAGTAATGTAACATTTCCATTGATTGTGTTTCATCTCTTAGCTTTCCACCATTTCAAGAAACACTGATTTCAAAAGCAAACTCCTTGCTGTCTGGTGCATTACAACAAGGGTAGAAGGTAGGTCCAACAGTCCAGTTAGGACCCCTCTGGCAGAGAAGGAACCTCTCAATCAATTATAATTGAGAACTCACCCATTTTTTAACTCTCAAGTTACAGCAGTGTGGCAACGTACTCTCCTTTTAGCAAAGCAAACCAAGTTTGAGTGCTTAACTCAAAGTAAACCAGTAAAATCACACAGACAAATCTGCTCCCACATACGTCTCCTGGGACAACAGCCAGGGTTGACTTTCATGTCATCCCAGCAAGCACAACCCCTGAGGAATTCAGTTTAATTTATTCTAGCACCTTTGCAGAAAATGTATTGCAGCAACCCAAACATCAAGCAAAGGCAGCTATGGTGAACCTTGGTATCTCCACTCTCAGTGCCCAATATCTATATATCTGGAGAAGAAAATTTTCTATTTCTGAAAGTATTATCTGCAGCAAATATTACTCCAGGCAGTACAGTTTAATGGTATTAATTTACAGATCTATGTGCCCTCTGACATGCTCATTACAATTTGGAAGTCCCTTCAGGAGTGCCTGCCCCTTCCACCCATTTTATTTTTTTAAATTAACTGGTCATTTTCAAACCAGTTTCATGATCCAGGAGAGGCTTCAGAGACATGAACTTCCTCAAAAGAGTTCCAGTATTTGAATAGAAAATATACCCCCAAATTAATGTCTCTTCCTGGGAGATGTTTTTCTGTTAGACATCATAAAATTCAGCCCTTTCACTCCCTGGCCCTAGTCTTATGGATAGAAGAGACAAAAAGAGAAAACAGCCATGATGGAAAGCAGTCTTCTCATATTTTGATGTTCCTGGTGCAACTTCTTGAAAGTTAAGATGACTTCTCAGATAGTGACCTCAAAGGCGCAATTTCAGCCTGAAGTTTGGTTACAGAGAGGAATGAGAGCACACAAAAACAGACCTGGGCTTCTCAAAAAAAACCTGCTTGGTTTGAATCTAGAAGGCAAGTGAGCAGCTATCATTGCAGTATTGCTTCCAAGAGCACTGCAGACATGAAGTCACAGTTTGGGATTTGGGCTTGTTTTGGTTTTGGGTTTAGGGTGTTGGGTTTGTTCTAGATGATGTTGGGTTGGTGGGTTGTTTTGTTTTAAAAGCTTCATCCTCCAGAGAGAGCAGCATCTGGGAGAGACCAGGTTGGCAATTCGTGTGGCAGGTAACAGAGGAAAGTTGCACATAATTGAGACAAAAAAGAAAGGTGCACTAAATTCAGACAGTTTTAATTGAACATGTTTAAAAACAGCAAGGCAACATCTTGCATCAAAGCTCTCTGTGGCTTACAGCTGGCGTCAGCTCTACCACTGATCTCTCAAGGGTTTGAGGGCTTTTCTTCTCCTTAGTGAATCTCTTTCATAGCCATAAGACAGAAAACCAGAACCAAAGCTGTTTGCTGACACAAATGAGGGCAGGGTCCTAGTTATAAGCCCAGTCAAGGACTTGAGAGATGAAGTTTCTCCTCCTTGCCGTAACATTGGCTTCCTCTAAACAGGTCACTTGGGCCTGGTTCAGAGTACTCCCTCCAGCACTGAAAACAATCTCAGAGTTATAGTGTGGCATCTAAAATCAAAACCATGATGAATGATAAGCTACTGAAGGGCTTAAATTAAATATTTTCCCTGTCTTTCCACTGACAGGTAGTTAGGAGTTTTCAAGCTAATCCCTCCGCTGTATATTGCAAGATGCTGATGGACTTGAGTATATAGTGATTGAAACCAGGAGCACAGAGAGAAACAACTCTGTGAGAAACAAATTACTTAATGTTCCAGGAAATTTATTATAACAATCCTTAGTTCTCAACTAATGTTTTCTTTATATTAAAAAGGGCAATTAGTACAATTATCTCTGTGTGGGATGATGACTGTGCGCAAAATTAGAGAAAACTGGGAAGTTATACTATTCACATTTCAGCAGAAGTTAGTTCAGAAATTATAGGATGGAACGCAATTGCCGTGTACAAAATGTATTCCACAATGATTCCCCACACAGCACAGCCTGCAACCTTGTGTACAGACTACGAGGGGTGAACTGAAGGTGGGGGCAGGTGGAGACACTGCAGCCAGGCTCTGCTGTAATCTTTGCAGGGATGGAAAAGCAGTGATACCATGTAGCTGATAAATCACACAGCAGCTGTCAACCAAAGGAGATAAGAGATGTCTTGCTGCTGAACCAGCAACTGTGGCAAGGTATCTCTCTGCAGATGAGCTTGGTTCACCCACACCTCCATCCTGAAGTTGCCTGCCCCTAAGGTACAACCACCCCTCATTCAGCATGTGCTCTCTTCTTCATTGATTGTAATTTTCAGAGCAAAGCACGAGACTTTTACACCAATCAGAATCAGGGATATGTATGAGTGGAGTCACTCAGGCTCTACCTAAAAGGAAAGAAAGAGTATAACGGTGAATTAAGGATGGGGGAAAGTAAAGGAAGACTCCACTGTAACTTCTGGGATCAGTCAGTGGGCTGAAACTGTCTTGTCCCCGATAGAGGCTCCTGTTGGGTAAGAATCTCATTTGGTGCACGCTGAATGACTATCTTGAGCAACTTTCATTGGTGATTTGAGCTTGGCTGTGTTTTGCTTTAAATTCTGTTGAAATGGAGCTGCCAGCAGCAGATGACATAATCACCTAAAAGCAAGAATATCCAGGAGGGGGTCTCCCTTCCTAAATTATAATAAGGGATTCAACTTATGCTGTTGGTACATACTTGATCAAGTTAGTCAGGCCACCCTGAGGTATAGTGGATTGTTTAGTGGAGTCTTCATAGCAGGACACCAACAGATTGATCAGACACAAGAAAAAAGCCACATTTTATTTGATACCTTTGCTGTGGGTATTAACTAGTAGCAAACCATAGACAAGCCATGAACAGCACAGGCCCAGCATAAATATGGACACTGTTACAACTGGCTATGCACACCCCTGGAGAAGATCCTACTGATCTGATGGAGAGGAAAATAATATTTTAATAACCCTTTAGTTAAAATAAATTATTAATGAACTGTTTACAAATGAAAACTTAAAGCATGACGCAATTGAAATCTTACTGTCCAATTTTAGAGCAGAGAGACCTCTGAAATAAGTGCTATCAGCTAGCAAAGCATAAAATTAAAGTCTGAAAGAGTATTCTCTTTTCATTAGAGTTGGGAGAAATGTATGGTATTCTATTTGCACATATCTTTATTGCTTTAATATCTGTTACACTGCCCAGGAATTTTATGTAAAATAGGTCAAACAAGAAAGCCAGCAGATTATTTCTACAGACTTCTAGAAGTATCACAGGGTGTACTCACTTGCAAATTTTGTCTATCCATTAATCACAAATTAACAATAAACCCCAGTCCAAACTGGTTCTCCATGAATGGCTGTTCTCTATCTATTTGGGGTATTTCTCCTAAGCACAATAGAAACGATTATGGATATCAGAAGGAGCTAACTCATGTTAGTGGAAGTATTTCAAGGTCCCCAAAAAATCAAACCAAGCAAACCCACCAGGTTATGCATGAAATCAGCTCTGTGGCTTCACCATATGTGTGGTAAGTAGCAAAACAAGTGTTTTTACTGAAGGTGTTTTAGCCAGGTCTGGTTAACTTGACATCATGAAGGATTAAGGCCAAAGCACAATGTCAGCCAACCCATCCAAAACTGAGAGATGCTGAAGCCTTCAACTAATGAAGAAACTTTTAATCACTTGGAAGTGACGGAAAGAGCGCACCATAGACACCAAGCAGTGTCTAAGGACCACTTCCACTGGACGTTACTGGAGACACCAGAACAAAAACCTTCATTCGTGTGGCCTGAGCTGCCTCATTCTGTAGGTCACACATCACACAGCCCACAGCAAAGGCAAAGCAGAGGGAGATGTTTACTTCCTGAATTAAAACTCTCGCTGTGTAGGAAACAGGCAGAATCTGGACCTGCACCCTTTATCATTTATTAATTCACTCAGTCTCATGACCTATTTCTGTCATTCAAGACAGAACAGTCAGACACAGTCTTTCCATCAATCAGTGCCAAACAAGTTGTAAAAATATTACTCATCTGTATCCAAACATCTTTTTTTTATTATTGCTATAGATCAATTGAGTTAGAGGAAATGCCAGGCTACAAATACATGGCATATGCATCAAAATTCCCACCTTTATCTTGGGGTTATTTTTTTTTTCTTTCACATGCTGTTAAGAAAAAAGAAAATCCTTGCTGAAAAATTTATACTGGAAGAATTTAGCATTGGAGGGAAATAGCCATGTCAGCTCACAACAGAAGAAAACTATTCAGAATGGGAGAATTTCTTGCATTGTACCCTCTTCTCACCCCAGAGCTGCCTGATTTAAGAGCTTCTGAAAGCAGCAGGGAATTTGCTGCTTTAAATTGCTTTCCATGTGCTCCTGTGGATCACTCCTACACATGCTCAGCTGAGCAAAGGTGAAACCTGTCCCAAGGGAAGGTGGCTCTAGCCTTGAAATAGGGCAATTATGCTGCAGAGTGAATGAATAGTCGCCTTTAGCAGAAGATTGAGGGAAGCTTCCCAAGAGCACCAGGGTCATTGTGTTATATCAGATATAGAGGGGACAGTTTTGTTTTAGAGCAGAACTTGCTCTGGCGAAGAGGTTCACAGGCTTCTGTATGAAATTACCATATTTGGAATATTCACCACGGCTAGAAATGCCCTCAGATGAGTGGGCTACATCCTCATGTCACACATCAGGCAGACCCTAAGGGACTCTCAAAAAGTTAGAGCTGTTTGGGATTTGCCCCTTGTAAGCTGCCCAAGGCCACCTTAATACTTCACACAGACCAAGGTCCTGCTATGAACACCCCAGCAGGAACAGGCAGACGATTTCAGCCCTTCTTCAAACTGATGGCTGCTGTCACTCAATTCCACAAGGGAACTCCCTTGAGCAGAAAAGGGAAAACCAACCAGGCAACTCTGCTGCTGTCAGCTGGGGCAAGTATCTGTCTCAGACACTCTACACCCTCTTTGCAGTCTTGTCTTTTAGCAGCCATAAGAGGACCCCCTTTCCAAGGTAGGGATGAAGAGTTTAATACTTCTTAATAAAGTTATTCCTCTCCTGAGCAAGGCATCAGAAATCAATGAGCTGTCAGCAACAGCTCTAACTGTATAATTTAATCTCTAGGGTCCTTCACAGCTCATGTGACGTCTGTCCCACGCTCTTCTGGGGACCACTGTATTCAGCAGACTGTCACAGGAAGCAAAAATTGAACAGAAAAAATTGGATGAGACAGAGTATTTTGAGTGTGAAAAGAAAAAAAATACTGGTTATATGCTGGCTAAACAAAAAGCCTTAGAAATAAATTCATTTTCTACTTCCCAAAGCCCAAATAGAGCTATATTTGAGATCCTCTCTCTCACTGCTACCTTCTTTTGATTTTAAATGCTCACACCACTTTCCAGGGGACTGGTTTAGTAGCCTTCCTCCATTTGGATAGAAAGAGGGAAAAATTAAACTTCCCTTTTAATGAAAGGTAAGGAAATAATGACTCTCAAACTAGATTGACTGTTTACCCATGCATGGGAGATTCTTCAAGTGAGCATGTATTTCAAAAGAAAGGGACTTTTGGGGCAGACTAACTCAAAGAAAGGCTGGCCTACATTCCAGGAAATACCAATCCAAATACAGACAAACCTGAAATAAGTGAGCATCTTATGAGATTTACAGGACTCAAATTGGCCTAGATAAACCCCCATAACACGTCTACTTTTGGTTTAATGAAATTTTTAAATGGAATGTCCCTCTACCTCTTTCAGAGAAAATGTTTAAATCACTGATTTCAATGTCTCTACCAAGAAATGAGATCTTTAATTCTGGATGAGCATCAGCCCAATTAATTTCATAAAATTAAAACAAAAGGGCAGGTAAAACAGTGTACAATAAAAGGAAGCTACCCAGCAGGCCACTGATGATGGAATTATCTAAGATGCTAATGAAGATATATTTAAATTCAACTGGAATTTGGCACTTTAACCTTGAGGCAAAATTTGCTTAGTGAGTTACACAGACTTTTAACTGCACACAGCCAGCCTTATTGAGTTGTACCAAGCTGACAAGTGTCAGCACAGTTTCCTACAGCCAGCAATATCCCAACCCTCATATATTGCCAAGGGCTCCTTTCAGGTTTGCTTTAGTCTGACAGAGACCCCTCCAGTTCCCAGCAGAAATATCCAGGTTCTATTCCTCCACTAACATGAGCTCCCGACTGAGCAACATATACAGCAGGAGAACATAGTAAAGGGGGGAAATGAGTTACCAATATTTTTATAGCTTCTTTAAATGTTTTGCTCATTCCAGTTAGAAATAGCATTAATTCTATAAAACCTCAAGCTCTGAGCAGTGAAAACGAAACAGAGGAGCCCAGAAAGCTCCTCTGGAATCTGGTTGAAGAACTTTGCAATTGCAGTCCAACACTGCAAGATAAAAAGAGGAATACAGTGATAGTACAGGAGAGTCAATATGTCTGTGCCACCAGTAAGTCACCAAGGAGGCCAGACCTCAGCCTCCGTGCTCTGATCTAGCAGTGTCTCTGAGTCACATCTGGCAGAGTGGGAAGAACACAGCAGCACAAATGTTTGATTATCCTTCTTAAAACATTCAGTTCAAAACTCCAACCTTGTTCCATACAGACACGTTTCAGGGGCACATCATCTCATTAACAGGAGCAAAGGAAACACAGCTTTGAATGTGACTGAAAATAAACTCTCTGTCTGTCAGAGAGGGAGAGATCATTATATCTTTTATAAAAAACAAGACATTAGGGACTTTGTTTCACTCCATTTGATGTCTGGTATTTGATGCCAACACTTCAGAAACAAAACAACTAAAGTTGTTTGAGTTTAGCTTCTTTCTTTATATAATTCTTGCAGTCAGTGGCATTATAAGGGTCTCAACAATTGCAGGTAACAAAGTATGTCTCTATTGCCATAAATACTTTGTGAAGACAGGAAAACTAGAGTACTTTATTCTTTGTAGAAGCTGTAAGTACAGGGGGGAAAGAGACCCAGGGATCTCTGAACTAAAGACTATTTCCAACAGCTTGTGTGTTTCCTGTGCATTGTCCAATCCTTTGAATGTCAAAAGTCCCACTTGGTTTGGTTGAAAAGAAAAACATGCCATGCACTACTAATTGAGTAAATCAATACACAGAGAAGGCCACGAAGGGAATGGAATGTTTTTGACACATACAAGCAGTTGTTTTCAATGTGCGTAAGAGGAAAAAAACCCTGCTTGCCCTTTATGCCTTAATTAAGACAACCTCAGGAACATGGGGTGAAAGACCTTTCCTCTGCACCCTCCTCACCATTCTGCTCTTAGCTCCCTGCTGTTTGGCCATTAGTAACAGTCAGAAGTCTGTGAACACAAAACAAGTCACTGCAGTCTCTAAGAAGGGATCCAAACACTAGATGGATTCCCATCAAGCTCCAGAACAGCCTCAGAAATCCATGAAGGGAAATGCATGATGGACTGTTGCCATCACAGGAGCTTGATATAAAGTGTACTTATAGGGTCCAATCACATGAGCTATCTAAAGTCTTTGGTAATTTTTTCATTTACAAATATCTACATTTTGTTGTATACTTTAAATCCTTTGTCTCCAGAAAGGCCTTCCAAGGATATTCTTACAAAACTTTTACAGCCAAGAGTCTAACAAAGACAGCAATTTCAGCAGAAATCTCTCTCCAGAAGTTTCCTCTGGGCTGATGAGCACCCATGAAATAGCCTAAGACAGCTTGCTTTGAAAGCACTCTAAGGAGATCCATGGAAGCCTGGCTTTTGAAGCCACTGAGATTTACCCTTTCCCAGAGCTTTTCTTGTAATGCAAATCTCTGCAGATAGATTTCATTGCCATGCAAAGATTATCAACCTCCTCTTTCTGGCTGCTGGAACTTTGGGCTCTGTCTAGTAGCTCTCAGTGCTAAGCCTTTCTGCCCTCTTTGTGTCTCCCTGGAGGTCAGGCCATGGAGGGCTATCCCTATGAACTGCTGTGGTGGCAAACAGCAGAGAGAATTTATGATGCACTGTGGGATCTGCATCTGGTTTCTCATCCCCCAGTAGAACCATTTCCAGAGATTCATATTCTCCTACACATGGCACTGGCTTAGATTAATACTCTGGAGGCCTCAGCCTGCTTTCCTCATGAAATCTAACCCTTAAAGGCAATTTAGTGTGGACTGACAAGAAGTCATTTCAGTCTTCCAAGGACTTTCATCCTTACTTTTTGTTTACTGCCATCTCCGAGATCCTCAAGCCAGGCTGAAAAGGGAATGTAAACATAAGACAAGTTACAGCAACAACAGGCTGAGCTCAATTAAGACAAGCCTGTCTATCCCTACAGCTAGATAGATAACGGAAAGAGGAACAAAATGATAATATGTGATTTTCTGCAGTCAGACAATGAGATTAAGAGACCTGAAGCCTGTGAAGGGGTGTATGATCAAATCAAGATACGCTATGGAAACCATTTGTGGCACCAGCTGTGGAACAAAACTGGAGCAAGATAAGACCAACATGAAACCTTCCTCCCATGCTTCAAGCTTCTACAGGAGCATGTTTAGAGCTCAGTCCTGCCCTCAGTACTGGTTTAAGTATTGTTTGATCTTCAAACACCTGTAGAGCATTACCTGCAAAAGAAGAGACCCTGTGCCCATCAAATTCTGGAGTCTGTTATTGGCATATTTGCATACACAATACTCCTTAGTGCCCTGGCACTTGTCTATAAGCTGCTTGCACTTCCAGTCAAAGTGCCTGTGGGTGCCAGGAATTCTTGAATCAGTTCAGGAGGGACCTAATCCTCTTTATACCTTCCCACAAGTCAGACACTGAAGTGCTTCCTTTTAAGGACAGAATCAGTGCATTACTCAATGCACACAGGTAACACCAAAATTTCCACATCCTTTCTCTTTGTTCCTCAGGCAATCCTATTGCTTGCTAAAATTCAGCTAGATTATGGCTCTCTAGTTGAAGGCAACAAACTTTGTTCCTGTCCTGAATGAAATTTGATCCTGAAGAGACCAGAATTGACAGAGCTTGTTTTGTGGTAGTTTCTCACCACTATTTTGAAGGAGACAGTAATCTACCAACAGGAGATTTTGCTCCAAAGAGGCCATATAGAATATTTATGGATGTGGTCAAGAATTGAGCCCAAACATCTAGTTTCTATCCAAAGATCTGAGACACAAAGAATTTTTGCAATTGTCAACATGCCAGGAGACTGCAGAAGGAAAGCTCAAGTGACTAGTCAAGAAAATCAGTGGCAGAACCATTTACAATTGTTCTCACTCCTGCATGACACCAAAGAAGAAACAATCCTGTTGGCCTGATGGAGCTCGTGGTATCCATCTAGCACCTGGTTGTCCTGTCACTTTATTTGTGCAATCATGTGGTGCCATGATCTCAGAGCGAAATCATAAAATACCCCTTGTGCTTTTCATTTTTATGTCTTCAGAGAATAATACAATCCCAACTTCACTTTTAACTCTGAATTTTCGTGACTATGAGTATCAGAAAATCTTATATACTCCATGACCACAGGAGCCTTGGGCTGAGAATGCTGGCCTGGAAATCCCTAAGAGTAAACCAAATTGACTTTTTCAAACAAAGATTTTTAAGCATGAATTCTTCCCTCTGTTAACACATACTGGGCAAAGATCTTCTTGGGAAATGAAACAATAATAATTTTCTGGCATAGTCAAAGCTACTAGGAAGACAGTATTAGCTGACAAAAAAAATCACACTGCCTTGAGAAGTATGATGAGTTAACTCAGCAACTCTTTAAATATGTAAGCGTTTTCATCTCTGCCTCTGCAATTAAAAATTAGCATTTAGATTTAGCATCTTTAGAGTGGTCTAAAATTAAGCCCTAATAAATCATACAAATTAAAAATTAGGCATAAGTACAACAGTGCAATGTACCACATATCGTGTCTTCTGTTGAGGTCAGCTCATTAACACCCCAACATAATAACATGGTGCAGCCACTTGGCACAAACCTTCCCATCACACAAATAAGCAAAAAATCATTGAGGAGAAGTTCCAAATATTCCAATGCTTTCACATTCCAGGATAGAGAAAGAAATGAGATATAACCAAAGAATTGCAGAAGATACAGTGAGCAAATGACTTTGTCTAATCTGCTTCTATACCCTCAGGAATGACCACTTGATCTAAACCAATCCCAATAGATCTTAGTTTTTTTTAAGGGTGATATAAACCATATCTTTCAAATCGTTGAGAAACACATCTGCTTCCAAAGCTTTTGGAGTGAAAAGTTAGGTCAGAGTTCTTTAAAGAACTCTTACTCCTGTAAGATTTCCAACTTTTTATCCTTTTGGTGAAGGCTGTCAGCTTAAAACAAGTTTTCTTCAGAGCCTCACATGCTTTGGTCAAACACTCTGCAATGATGATTTCTGCCAGTTTCACACATCTCCTTCCACCAGGTTGCACTGGTCATTCCACGGCAAATATATCCAGAAAGTTCTCAACACATACAGCTTTGGAATTATCCAGACATGTGCTGGGACGAAGAAACTACCAAATCAAATCCAACCAGAATCTGTTCATAACTTCAACGATAGCTGCTTCTAGCAAACACTGGGGATTCTGGAGGTTATTTAATGGCATCTAAACCAGCTATTCAGTAGGAGAAATGAATTGCACTGGAGACACATTTCTTTTATTGAGAGCCAAAAGTCAAGATCGTTAATCCTGATAACCAAAACAGTGGTGCACTGATTGAAAGATGCAGGGTATAAGCCTTCTCCCAAACACATTTAACCCTCTAAACCACAGCTCTCCAAAATTTCCTCTGATATTGATTCGCTATTTCATACCCTTGACTCTCAAATTTAAAGCTGTGTGGTGGAGTCAGTGCCATATTCAACACTATCAGATTCATATCAGCTCATGTTGAGGGTATTTTGGGGGAGAAGGAAGGAAAAAACATGCAAAACACAAAAGACTCTCACAAAAAAATTGTAACAAAAAAAATATCATCTTTGGTGGGGGCAGTTTTTATACAAACCAGAGAGAGGAAAACAAAAACCAGCATTTAAAAACAATTTCTGGAGCAGGCAAGCAAGCCTTCATTTTTGTCAAAATCTGCAAATTTTTCTGAATCTTAGCACTTCTCAGGTTGCATTTTAATGTTCAGTTTTTCACTGGCTATAGTTAGTACATCCATCTGCAAAATGCTGTGGGATTATTTGAGAGGAAAAGCTTATGCATATGAAAAAATTTTTATGTATGTACTTATAAAAGAGTATTTCTAAGTCACTTCCAGCATGCCAAATCTTTCTTCTTATATTAATCTAATGTTTAAAAACATCTTTGCTGTTCTATGATCACAAATTAATTTCTATGGGTTTGAACTTTAGAAGTACATATATACTTTGCTGGAAATGTTATATTTAGCATAATCATAAGCTTCAGAGCTCCAAAAAGCTGATTTGGGAAGAAATGCACCAACTGATTTGGTGCATCAGAAGCATCACTACCCACCCTTGATGGTGTATGGAATTAGATGTTTTTTCCATAAGAATGTCACATACAAAGTCACCCATTAAAGGTAACAGAAAGAGGCTTCAGCAAAACTTACATTCCCTTTCCCTTGATAACCACGGAGTGCCCTTTTCAAACTCATTTCAGCAGCAGTGGACATCTAAAGGCTGAGTAATACACTGCAAGCAAACAAGTAATTCCATTAAACAGCCCATTCCTTGAACACTGCAATGAGTCTGCTTCAGCTTGTTAGACCTAGAGTTACATTACTGAACATGGTGAGGTCTCAGTCACTCAGAACAATCAATACACCTTTCAATACATCCTTCGATATGAAAATTCCCAATTTGGGGAGTTAGTTGAAAGAAATCTGATTTCAGCTCTTAAGTCTGATTCTATATTTCACTCCAACTTTTGTCAAATCTAGAAATATTGATGTGCCTAGAGGGAAATTATTTTTAAAGATTTAGTAATTACAAAAATAAGAGAGGCTCATACAGGTATTGGATTGATGACATTTCTGAAGTACTGTAAACATCCATGGAAACTCATCACAAAATGGGTGGGATTATCTAGCACAGTGTAGACTGCAAAGAGAGGAGATTAAAATTAATTGCTTTTTTTTGTTTGTTTGTATTTTAACCCAGCAGTCAAGGACAGCCACTTCAACTCAGCCAATGCGCTGTAGCTCAGCACAGTGACTTGAATAAGGGTCCATTCCTTGCCATTATCACAAGGGGTGTAAGTCAGGATGTTGGAGCAATCTTTGTATCATCAGCATTGTACCAGCACCAGGCAGCTGGAAATCTAGCCCAAATATCCAGTCCTACAAACATCCCAAAGCTGATAATTTCCATGGGTGGAACGACTGCCAGGTTATTTCAGCAGCTGTTTCTGTTCCAGATCCCTCAGACTTGTGCAGGTTGTGCAAACACAACCCACGTGAAATAACAGAGGGTATTACCACCATTCATCTCCAAACCATACCACCAGTGGTTCATAGGACAGCAAATCTTGGGCCCTGACATCCTGTGAAGTGCAGTGCCCCAATTCTGACAGTCCTCGTGCCATTTAACCCAACCAATAATCAATTTTTCATTAAAGTAAGCAATAGTGCTCTTCCCTGCAAGAAGAAAGGGAAGGTGAATAGCATCCCTCTGCTCCTCTGGATTTTGCTGCTGGCTAATTATCCATTTGCAATTTATCAGCTAATTACACACGTGCCCTGGCATTTGAAGACTAAGGGGCATACTTTATTTAATGGCTAGTAATTACACAGGCCTCCTCTGATCCCTGTGCTCTAACGGAGGTTTTTCTGGTTTTGTCCTTGTGCTGTTAGGTCTGGAGGTTAAAGACCCCAGGACAGATGGCTATCCTGTTGCACACAGAAGCAGGCTTATACTTCATGTGATGATACAGGGTTCCCCAATAATCATCTGTTCATGCAACAAGTTATTTCCTTCAGAGCTCAATGTTGATCTGTTTGTTCATGTGTAGAAAAATTACCAAGGTGCAAAAGGCAACATGAAGACCAATTCACTGCTAATTTTTCTCTGGGAACAGTCCAATATTCAGGCCTTGCTTTTCTGCTCAATATATACAAAACCCACTGCTGCAGTAGTCTGCCTTGATGTGCAACACCACTGGGATGCCCCTGTGAGACAGGGCCTGAGCCTCAAAATATATCTATGTGGAAAAGACAAACAGACATGGCAGTATGCAAAGAATTCTTTGAAATTTGGCACAGATAGTTGAATAGCAAAGCTGGAGGGAATGGGACTTCAGGCAGGAATCCTGCCAGAGATGGGAAATATTGACAGTAGTTACAGCTGTGCAGAACAGGTTTTGCCTTTGTTGCCATTGGTGTCTGCGAAAGAAACCAGTATTGTGAGGATTGTGCTCGTGTAATTGCCAAGGAGACTTAATTGTGGGTCATTTCATCATGAGAATGCTCAGAAAACATGAGGAGAATTAGCAAGTGGCATGGAGGCAGCACCACAAATTAGGGTTCCTTACATTCCCAAATGTAACATTGTCCTGGAAGTTTTAAAGCCCTGCCACTCATTCCTCTAAATAGGGCCACTTTATGTCTGAAAGAGGGCACTCACATGAGTTTGGAGGGTAATTTATTCCAATAGTTGATAACTTGTACCTTGCATGTTTTCTTCTCTAGACAAACTGTGTCCCAGCCATTTATTACTAAAGAACCTTTACAGTTTCCAGGCTCCAGACACAAGAGAAAGGTTTTACATATGCCTTCAAACAAAAGGGGACTTCAGTGATTGTGATACTGGAATCAAACACTTGCATCTCTAAGCCCCCCTCAGAGTCAGGCTTCTGAACATCTCTGATTTTGGCAATGGATTAACTCTAGAGCAGAGTAGAAACTTGAACCTACCACTCCTATCCCAGCTCAGCTGGTAGTCAAATCATTTGCCCATCTGTGATCTGCACTAGCTGAATCAATCAACTCACATGAAAGGCAAATGATCTCTTAAGCTTCTTATAATAGAATCATTTCTCTTTCTCACCTTAGGCAAACAACTTCTTGGAAACCTTCCTAAGTCAGCAAGACTGAAGCAGCATCTGATATAATGAGTTAATACTTCCAGCCTAAGAATTCAGAAAAAAGGAAAAAGAAAGAAAAAGAAAGAAAAAGAAAAAAGTGGCTTTCACAAGTAATAGGAGTAAGCTAATAGGTCCAGTGATGGCAGATAGAACTTATGGATATATCAAATAGTGAGGGTTGTAAGTCCAATAAAAACTATGGTTCTTCATATACTGTTTCTTCATTTAACAATGCATCAGTTCTACTGAAAATGCTTGTCCCCTTTCACATGCACATTTACCTGTTCCTGCTATTAGACCAATGGCATCCATATCACCTGAGACCAGCCAGGTTTGCAAGTACACCTTCTCTGGGAAAGGGAATGACTATTTTAACAGAAAGCCATGAAAGGCCAGACTGGAGATCCTGTGAGGGACAGACAAATGAGAATTAATCTCTTGATACCCAGAGTTAGCTGGCCAGGAAACTCTTCTCTGAAGAATCAAGTAGAAGCACAGAATCATTTAGATTGGAAAGACCTTTAAGATCAAATCCAGCTGTAAAACTAACACTGTCAAGACCACCACCAAACCACATCCCTAAGCACCACATCTTCACACCTTCCAAATACCTCAAAGCTGGTGAACCACTTCCCTGAGCAACCTTTTTCAGTGCTCCATACCCTTTCTGTGAAGAAACTTTTCCTAATATCCACTCTAAACTTCACCTGTGCAGTGTAAGGCCCCTTCTTCTCATCCTATCATTTGTAAGTAGTATCAGAGGAAAAGCTTCAAATGACACAGTAAATACATTCTCTAATACAGCCTATTAAGGAGAGGGGCAGACAGCATTTAAAGCAAAGCTATAGTACACCAGCCTTAGTTTATCAGCTTTTGTATTGGATCCCAATAATGAGCAGAGATGTTTCACAGTAGCTCAAAGCTCACTGTGAAGGAAAAATCAATTTCTGGTTGAGATTATAAAGGTTCCTATTCTGATTTTACTTATTTAGAGTCTAACATTGGAATTTTTCTCTACTTCAAATGATGTTATAAGAAATGAGAACACAGAAAAAAAGGGAAGTTATAAATGCACATATTTGGGAGAATAACAATAAAAAAAGGGAATGGGTGCTGCACTTTATGGCAGCAATGCTTGCTTGAAGCTCAGAAACAGGAGAAATGTCAGGTCCTGCTCCAGATCTCTTGCTCAAGAAAAAGTGGGAAGAGGAGAATTATCTAGAGAGAAGCAAGTGGATGAGTCTTTTCTGGGTAAATAGCAGAAGTATCACCTTCTCTGGAGAATATTGCTAACTGAAAACAGTGCAATGTGAAACAGAGAGTCTAGGTTCTTTGTGACGGTGATGAATCTTTGTTGTAAAAGATGAGGTAAACTACAGCAAGTAGTGGGAATTTACATTTGATTAAAAAAAAAAAAAAGAAAGAGTCAAGGACTGAAAGGTGGAAAGCAATGGAGATGAAAGTGATCATAAGACAGCAGAGGAAGGGAAAGAGTCCAGGAGAATGAGGACAGTGGACTTTAAAAAAAACAATTCTTACTTGAGCACATTCAGAACTGTGAGGGATGGTCCCTTGGGAAGATAATCTAAGGTAGGGAAGAATGCAGAGGATCTGGTAATGCTGAAAGGGACTGTAAAAAAGGTACAATAGCAGCCTATCCTGGTACAGAGTAAAGCTAGTGAACATAGCTTGAAACCAATATGGTTACATTAGAAGCATTTTAAAGCAATCAAAAAGCAACTGTATAGAAAGTGGGAACAAGGACAAGCAACTCAAAGTATAAAAGACTAGCACAAGCATGCAGGGATAAATCAGAAAGGCTAAGGCACAAGTTGAATTACAACTAACAAGGACATAAAGGCAACACAGGAGGCTCTATAAATACACTACAAGAAGAGAGGAAAGAAAAGCATCAGCCCATCAGTTAATGGAGATGAACAAATCTGACAATGCTGAGAACGTAATGCATTCTCTGTGACAGCCTGCGAAAAAACAGGTTAGTTGTGACCCAACACTTAACGCAATAATAATAAGAAGAAAGGTGGACAGAATAGGGAACAAGTTGCAAACTGCTTAAGCAGGTTAGGGCTTGCCAGCCCAGGAATATTAAAATGTAGTAAATTCAGGTGTGAATTTACCCCTGTGACTCAGCATCAACCACCAGTGCTGCACATCTGTATCCACAAAAAAAGTGGGCAGATGTATTGTTCCAGAAGCTTGTAGCTGTCTGACCTTGGCAAGGAGGTGGGGATAATGATGCACCCAGAATATTTCTGAGGATAAGAAAAAGTATTTTCACAAAGGCAATTTCAGCCTTCTTAAAGCTTTTTTCTTTTTTTTTTTTTTTCCTTTTTTTTTCAATTCCTTGAATCTGTTCATCTAAGAAGTGTGAAAAGGGCCCTCCAGTTACCAGTTCAGTGCAGTTGGGTAATTCCAGCTTTTCTCTGCCATTTTCCATGGAGATTGGCCTTCAATAAAATATAGAAACAGTGCCTATAGCTAGGAACACAACTCCTTGGTGTTATTGGATGTGCTACCCAGTAGTTCCTGCTGCTAAGTCAAGGTATGGACAACCTCTTCTGCTCCAAGATGTTGTAATCTCTCTCCCAGCTGGCCAGGATGCCTCCCTGCCTACCATGCTCCATATGGCACAGACCAGATGAAGTATGTGCTCTCAGGACTCCAAGTTTTACTGTCCTCTATTAATAACACAGATTCTTCTCTCTACAACACAAAGTGACTCCATAGCGTTTTCTGGTAAAAGAAATTATAGCTTGGCATCTGTTCTTTTCACTGCCAGAACCAGATTGCTCATCTTATTATAACTTACAAAATTGCTCAAGACCTGCAAGGAGAAAATGGATTTTCAATACCGTGTGGTTTTTTTTTTGTTTGTTTTAATAGGCACACTTAAGATCATGAAAAGCACCATGCCCCTTCCAAACTCTCCACAGCACTTTTGCAGGGACAGACATCATAAGGGCATTAGGAAATAAAACTGAGGAGCTTCAGAACATAACATCTGAAGATCAACCCTGATATCAAGATCATCTGTTTGATTAAAAAGCTCTGTGCAGTTCTGTCCTGTTTCAGCTCAGCTGGGAGCAAGTCTACCACTTAACCCTGGCTGGGAGTGAGCACAGCAGAAAACATCTCACCACACACAAAAAGGAGATTTTGTAGCTATTCCCTTCTCCTGCAATCTCTTCATTTGCAGGTGAACTAAACTCACACAGCTGGGATTTCTAACTGAGACACAAAAGAACATTTAAGAACAAGATACAATGGCACAAGCTCAAAAGAGGAAGCACCCTGGCAGTTCAGAATTTATATTCCTATTCACTATCACCCATATTAGGGGATAGAAGGGCCACACAGCCAAGAAGAGCTGTATATCTGCATTTAACTGTGCTCTCTGCTGAATAGAAGTTACATTAAATCAATAGAGAAGATAATTCTTGACTTTTATCCTGCTGCCACACCTTGCCAGCATGATAAAGTTGACAACCACCTGCTAGATTACACATGGCTTTCCTAAGCCTCACATGAATCAACAAGAGAAATAAAACCCCAAGAGATAAGGATCTGTGGAAAAGAGCATACTCTCACAGGTAACGTGTCTTCTACAAAATCTTTACAGATCAAGAATGTTTCCATTCCAGTAAGTCATTTGCTTTTCCTTATAGGGCAGTCCAGCAGTTGTGTTTGCCAAATGTCATCTAGAGAATAGGGAATATTAATAAATAGCCATTATCCATATGGTACTCACACCATTTGCTTGTACCTCATGTACTATTGCCCCTACACCACAAACCCACACAGCTTGAAGACTCAGCCCATAGTTGGCCATGTCCCAGAAGCATTTCCAAGAGGCAGAACCCACACACACACACCCTGAAGCAGTAGACAAGCTCAGAGTAGAGCCCAGCTCCAGCATAAAACATCAGTTTTTGGTGCCTGCTGAGAACACCAGAACACAAAAGCCAGGAAAAGAAAAATGCCCTGACTTCCAAGTTGAACTGTTTCACCTCACTTAGGCTCACACTTCTGATTTAGCCTCTTTACATGTCCTCTCCCTGATCCCTGCTCAATCAGGTTTTAGCAGAATCCAGAAGGGAAACCCACAAACATGGTATAACTTTCTAAAAGAAAATACTAACCCCAAAGTTGCCGTATACAAATTACTGAGGAAATAATTGCAATAAAATTGCCTTGAGAGATTGTCTCTGTCACCTCCCTGGATTCCCAGCAGGTTCATTCAGCTCAGGGACACCCATGACCAATAATGCTGCATCCTGGTTGTTGGTCAGCAGCTGAGCACAGGGTGTTTTTTCTCCCTCTTCTCAAGCATCCCAGAAGCAGCACACAGGATGTTTCCCCTTCCAGAAGGAGCAGCTGGAATCATCTCAATAAAGCAGAAGAGCCAGGGTGAGAAGCACTGTACCCTGGAGGGATGCAGTCTCTGTTCCACAGGTGCACTGTGCAGCTCAGACAGGTAATGTAGCTGTGTTCTGACTTGACACATAAATCACGCATTAGCATTCTCATTCTCTGTCCACAGGGCACACAAAACTAACCAGCATGGTGCACAAGGCAGTTCAGTTCAGTAGCACAGCTGCCATTCCAAGGGCATTCATTAAGTGCAAGTGGCCAAAGGCACAGCTCAGTTCCCTTCAGTTGTTTTCAGAAGACACTCATTTTTCTAATCTTCTGGCATTTGATATTAACAGATCACTCCTTCACCAGTTTCATCTCCCTCCAGCATAAGTCTTGACTACCTAAAATCTTCACTACTGCTTCTCTCAAAGTACTACAAGATCTGCACCCATCTTCATATGTGCAATCACAATCCTTCTCAGACATACAGAAATCCTGCATTGCACTGAGAAAGCTAAGGACACAGTCTGCAGAAATCTCCTTTCAGCATAAAGTTTGTGCTCTTTATAGCAATGATTTTAAGCTTAGTCTGAACTATACACAGAGGATCATTGGTTCCACTCCACTGCCATTCCATTCTGGTAATTTACAATTGGGCAATACAGAACAGCACCAAACAATGTAAACACCAAAATAATGAAAGATAGCACATAAGGGGGTTATAGAAGCTGCAGCTTCAAGTGGTATTTGCCAAGGCTGTTTTGGCCAATTTAAAATCAGTAAATGCACTCTGCATTCCAAGGGAACAGGCACCTGTAAGCAGTTTGAGAAAAGAAGCCATTGAAAATGAGATAAGAGAAAGGCTATGACTGAGCTGAGTTCAGGAACTAAAAAAATATTGGGACCAATTACAACAAAGGCTCAGACTGTGCAAGTCCACCCAAGGTTAGATGGACTGACGATGCTCACAGTTTACCAGACCTGAAGACTCTGAAAAGAAATTATGAAATCCAGAGATCATCTGTATCAAATGAGAAAGTGTTCACTGAATGCCCTGAGAACTCCACCAATTAAACCTTAAAAAAGTAAAAAAAATACCACCACCTACAGTCATTAAACTGTTTTAAAAAGTCAAATTTTGATTGCAGAAACATAATCTGGAAACAGTCTGTGAATCTGAATTATGGTGAGTCATGCATATTTTATTCCCCTCTTCAAGTGTAAATGAATGCCTAATGTATTTAAAGTTTCATCTATTGCCAGGTTGTTTTACCAGCAGATGTACAAAGGGAAAGAGCTGACAAGGAAGCTAGAAGCAAGACAGTTTTCTCAGAACTTGAGATCCTGAGTGTAGCAAGTACAGTAGATATAGCCATGGTCAACATATCCTAAATGGTACAAAAGGAAACAGAAAAAGATAAAGGAGAGAGTAAACAGTCATGGGAAGAAAAAAAAAATCTACATTGTGACTGGGATGAAATGGGATGGGTAGAGCTCACAGCTGTGAACCACCTTGCTGTTCCCTCAATGAACCAGCAGGTTCTGGTCTCCTGAGTGTCTTGACCATCCTGAAGTTTCCTCCAATGCACAGGAAGCAATTTCCAGGAGCCAACAATACCAAAATACAGCCATCATGCCCTCCCTCTTTCCCTGATCATATATCTGATTTCTGTGTGGGACATTTGGGAAGTTAGGCAGCACAGAAAAGTTGGAAGGTGGAAAATACATGGGGAAGGGGAAAGGATGTTTTCAAAGCTTCCCATCTGGTTTGCCTCACCAGATAGGCCAGACCCATGAAATGTGGTGCAAAACCCATCCATCTGCCTATTCGTGCTCTGGAGAAGCACCAAGGAGCCTGCAGAGAGGGTAAGGTGGCACAGACAAACTTTCAGATGCAGAAGAGATGATGAATTGCCACAGCTTTGAAAGAATAGCCAGGTCTCAGAAAAATATCCTATCCAAGAGACAGAAACAGCTCAAGGCCTTATGGGGAAAGCAAAAAGCAAGTGTTAGTTTGGCAGCCTCTGAGCCCCACACCCATTCTATCTCCTACAACACCAAAGCTTTATCATGACCAAGAAGCCTGGAAAACTATCAAATCATTGAAAGTAAATGAGTATTTCCAGTAACATATTCCTTTCACCCAGCTTGTTCCTAATGACTAGAAGCCGCTGCTCACAGAACAGTAGGCATGAGGGATGGAAGGAAACCAAAGGACCAATTAGGTCATTAATTCATCAAATTGACAGAAGATTAGTTCCTAGAGTATATTTCTTACTGTTTCATCCAGTTTACTTCTAAAAAGCCCCAGCAATGGAGAGTTTATCCATTCCCTTAAGGAAATCACCCACAGCTTGTTAAATACCTCTCATCAGGACAATTTCTAGTCTTTCCAGCTTACAGTTTCCCTTTTTCTTAATTTTATGTTCCTGCTCTCAGCAACCTTTTGTAGGCCATTCCCCAGCACACATTCAGCAGGTGCACATGCATCCTTCCTTATCCTCTAGCCACGTGAGTGATTTTGAGTAATTTCATCCTTTTCAAATGCCTTTTCTTCCAGTCCTTTAGATTCAGGAAAAAGAGGTAGCTTCTTTTGGGATATTTTCCCCCCTGAACTTCCCTTCCTCCTGTCTCTATGACCTGCTGTCCCACTGGATTTGAAAAAAAACTGCTATACTGATCTGCTGAAAGTAGTAAGACAAAAAGACACAGATGATTATGGAATAATATCAAGTGCACCAAAGCCATTCCAGAGGGGAAATAGAAGACAGACAATCTTCTTTTTTCACAAGACAACAGGATGGAAGATTGGCTGGCTGTTCACTCCTCTCTCTGTAAGACTGTTATTCAAATGCACCTTTACCTGCCTAGCAGAAGGATCAGGCCAGCCTCTGGTGCAGAGTGAAAAGGCAAGTATGAACACAAAAAACACTCCCAGGCAAGCACGTTGCCTGTTGACACCATTACATCCAGCCATAGCAGAGATCTGGATCCCAAAGCACCACTTCTCCCTCTAGATCAAGTCTCAACCTCCCCATGGGCTGAAATGGAGAGCAGCTGCAGTAATTGCTTGTGGGACAGCTGACTGTGGTCAAGGTCGAGGCTGCTCTTTGCTAGATGCCAAAAATCTCAGCTGAAGACTGGCTACACACTGGAGAAATCAGAAGGGACAGAATCCCTTCCAGTCTCAGGGCTGGAAATCAGAGAAGGATCACACACCACAGAGCTCCAAAATGGAACAAAGCATTCTAACAAGATATTTTTGATTAGGCAGGAAATAAAGATTAATTTCTTAGTGCAGCATCTAACGGAGTTGCTGCCTGTAATTACAGGCAGAGGAGTGCCACAGACAGCACAGCCTCTGGGTATCCCCAGGCAGAGATTCCCAAGGGAGATAGTTCTTCTCAGGGTAATTGCCTATGGACTTGCCCAAGTAGAAATACTGCAAAACACACTACACAATAGTCCAGCCCCACTGAAACAAGAAGCTTGTGCAGATTTCTGTCTGCGGGCCAGGACAGCACAGCCACATGAGCCATTCCCTGCAGCCCCACTGACTTAAGAGAGAGTGGCATTCACCAGCCAGAGCACACCTGGGCAAGGATGAGCCCTTGTCTCTGTCTGTCCACTGCAGGCCACTTTGTTCGACTGGAGGGGAGAGAAAACAGGTGCTTTCATGGGACTGAAGAGCCACAGACTACTAGGAGAGTCCAGAGCTGGTCCTGCTTCAGGTAGTGTCTGAAATTTCAACAAATAAACAACATTCTCTGCTCCTAGTTGAGAACAGTAGTTCAGGATCACAAGCAACAGAAAACTGCTCCTGACAACACCAGCTCTGTCTCCTCCTCACACGGATGGAGGAGATCTCATTAATGCATTTTTACCCCACACTGTCATAATCTCTCTTGACTTTCAATGGCTTTGAGCTACAACCACACACCTTGAAGAGCCTGATAAACTCAACTTTAAACTGATTATTGAAATATCCAAGCTGTTCATGCAATGACTGCCAGCTGAAGCTGCACTCTCTTCACTGCTTAATCTTCACTTACAGTGCCAGAATTCATTTGTTCTTTCCCACTGCACTCCTTATACCCAATTGTGCATTCCCAAACCCTCACACATACCCCTCTTCCCACCTCCAGTGAGCACACTGCTTACAGGATTTCTGGAAATAGCTCATTTAAGGGAGAGCTTATTTGTTTCAAGCAATGAACAAAAAAGAAAAAGCAGAAAGAACAACTCAATTACTGTTTAGTTGAGGACAAAACTAGAGCATCTTTGATAACTTTATGTGCAGTAGCAGCAGAACTTCATATTTAATTATTTTCCACTCCCTCTTCTGAATTCCTAAGCAATATTAAGTAGCATCAGCTCTCCACACTGCCAGAAGCAATTGCATTTAGAAGTAAGATGTCCCAACATAACTTTAAGAAGAAGCTATAAACACCAAGATGCAGCTACCACAGCCAGCAAGGGGAATGGAGCTCTTTCACCACCCTGCCACCACCCATGGCTTCCAGCAATCCATGGACTTACCTTAAGGCCTCATCTGAGTGAGAAATCCCCACACCTCGGCCACAACAGACAAGTCCCTCCTCTAAGCCTCCAGCTCCTTTCATTCTCCTCCAAACCAAGAGACAGAGGGAAGAGGAACTCAGAGCTCTCAATCCAGAAGCACCCTCCACATTGCTAACCTCTTGCTCCTCCTCCCCATTGCAAATCTGAAGGTTCTTTCCCTTTGCAGCTGTTCCCACTCTCTCCTAGGGCCACAGAAACAAGGGCAGACAGCTGCAGCTTTCTGCAGAAAAGGTCACTTGCTGATTGCTTGCCAGGTGAGGGACAATGTCCATCCCCCTGAGGAAGGCAGACATCATCTCATCTGTGTGACATTTTCACAGTGCTTTGGAACACAGCTATGTAAATGTACAGCAATCAGGGATGTTGTTCAAATCCTGCAAACCTATCTGAAGCCAAGAGGGCTATACATTCAAGTATCTAGGTCTGTGTACTTAACAATCAGAAATGAAGTACAGGGCCTATAAGCAAGTCGAGGTTTACTCAGATCTATGGCCAACACTTCACCACAGTTTTGCTGAAAATCAAAATTCTCTCCGAAGAGAACAAAATTCAAACCATTTGAAGAGATCATGTGACACTGCATTTGTCATTGCCATGGCCAGAAAATTATCCAACCCATTGAACAGCACGCACAGTCTTTGCAGGTGGGTCATTGAAAGCCTGAGGCACAGATCAGCAGGTACAGTAGAGGTCAAACAGCACTATGGTGTGGGCATTGAGGCCAGCAGAAACTGTGAACACACATGGATTTGAGGACACTGCTTGGCAAAGTGTCATTTTCTAATTCCACCGAAGCCATGGGAACACTTACACTGCAACACTCCCCCACCTTCCCCAGCCCAATTAAGTCCCAGATAAAAGATTTGGCAGTGGTGATTTACCCAATCCCCCATGCAAGGCAATCAGATGTTTAGAAACACCACGAGTCCTGAATTCCAGATATTGTGTTTTCTTATGTTTTTTCCTCACAGATCAAAAAGCTTTTTGCACATTTTCTGTTATGTAACACGATCCACTGACCTAAGACATTTGCCTTTATTAATAAAATACCCTGCAACAATACCCTGAAAGTCACAGGTAAAAAGTGCTGGCATTCCACAGGGCAATAGATGTGAAATACTCCAGTACTTTTGTCCAGGGCTTTCCATGCAGCTCCCTGTTTAATGAGTCCATCACCAGGTTTAATGACCTGCCAGAGCTTTAGAACCACTCTTCCCTCCTCATCAATGATTCACATGCAGTCTTAAAGCTGTGCACAGATTAAAGAGGCTGCTGCTCTCCCACCTCGCTTCAACCCAAAGTGGTTTTAAATATTTCATCTCACCACAGAACTCCTCTGTACACATCCCAAAGGTGCTCTGAGAAGCTCTCACCGGGAGTTCAGCACTACCTGGCAGAGGGCCTGCTGGCACCACAAGAAAGCTGTCACTGGCAGGCATGCCCACATCCTATATTTACTTTCTTTAATGAGTCCTGTGTGACCCCAGCTGCCAAGACTGGGGATAGGATTTTCTGAGGTAGTTGATGTTTTTTACGGAAAAACAGACGGAAGGCCTGATTGCAGGGACAGAGTGAAGAAATGCCTGAGCTGTAATTACTGGGGTCAGCAGGAGTTTTCCCTTGACTTCAACGGAAATGGAGTCATGACCCTCTTCTTCTCAGCTCTGAGGGGATTTAGAGAGTATCCAGAAACATAGGCTGGATCTTGCACTTCCCAGGTGAGCATGTCAAGGATTAGCAGTCTAATAGGATACCAACAACGCCCTGTAGCTCTTACTGTGAAGCAACCCTGATGTGAGAAGTCTCATGGTCCAGGCTGCCATAGAGACTTCCCCCCTCCCTCCCCACACAAAGCAAGACTCTGTCCTGTGGTTCAGTCCTCATAAGCACTTTTTTGGTTCCAGGGAAAGGAGAGCCAAGTAGCACAGGGAAGACAGTGAAAAGACCTCAAGCCACCCCCAGCTTTGCCACCAACGGCAGGATTTTGCTGATACCACTCCAAGATACCATTTTGCCTTCTCCTATATGGGAATGATACCAGCAGATCTCACATTCTAAGCCTCTGTGAGCTTAGTGGTCCATGGCTCACAGCCACAGTCTCCACATGCCTGTGGTCATCCATGACATAGGAAAGGTTCCTCAGAAGGTCACCCTGGGGTCCTCTGGAAAAGTCCTGACCTTTAGATTTTCATTTAAATCCACTTAAACCTTCAGAACCTCCATGACACAGAAGAGTCTGCCCCCCAAAGGAAAATCTTCCTTTGCAGCATCTGTCCATGGTCAGGACTGTGGCTGAGGAACCAGATGATTTCCCTACACTGCCAGGGACAGTACAGCAGGCAATACTTGGTCACATCTTTCTTTGGCCTCATTTCTTCTCTCACCCCATAATGGAAAATGTGGGGAAAAAGTCCTTCAGGAGATGAAGGGAGTCACACCTGTCCACAGCAGATATGGCCAGATCATGAAAAATGTTGTTTGTTGGCACACTCAGAAAATAAAGCCTTGCCTTCTCCTGTGTAATTCAGCCTTTCCTGTATAAGGAAAGAGTGATGACCTCTGTAGGCCTGCAAAGGGTAGACCTGACTGAGACAGAATACAAAGATCCCTTTACTCAGTGCAAAACCAAACAAAAGTGAGCAATAAAGCACTGCAGAAAACAAGCAGGTAAGTACTTGCGTTTTATCTTCAGTCAATAGCGTTTCAGCATGGCTGATCTCTGAAATCTGATTTCATGTAGTTCTGCAAACCCATACCCCCTGGGAAGCTTGCATTGCTCTTGCTGAGCGCCAGCTTTCACTTCATTTGTCCACACAATCTCTACACAGCTGTCATCTTGACATCCAAGCAAGCTTAAACAAAAACATAATCTCTCCATAAAGCACACCTCTCTTCTCAAATAGCTGTTGCTCTCAGGTGTCCCTTTCCATGAAATCCATCACCAAACCACTTTGCCTTCCTCAGTGAAGGGAGGACTTAGAGAAGAGAGTGTAGCACATCACAGTCCCAATTTACTGTGGCTCATTGCCTTCCTTGCTCACTCTAATCCTTCCTAGAGGTGAGAGGGTCGTGGCATGGGTTCTTGGCCAGAGTCACTGCAGCAGCCATGGAAAGATACAACCTCACTGTATCACAAGGCCATCAAGAAAAGAATGTGGCAAGAGAGAGCATTCAGTTAAAGGGCTGTGTGATGAACAATCAGACCTTGAGGTGGATGAAGGAACCACCATGAAGGACAACAAGGCAAGGAAATATCCACTGCCATATGTCAGTTCACTCTCTCCTTCTTCCACATCCCTTCTTGTCTAGTGACTCAGGACTTTCAGTGAGAAGTAACTGATCAGTGCAGTTCAGCCCACACCCAGCAAACACTGTGGTTCCCCATTACCCCCTGTCAGCTCCAGCTGTCTTACTCTGCTCAGCACAGGGTGAATGTGCATGGTTCTGCACCACCCCTGTCCAGAAATCCTTGCAGCTTAACCACAGCACCAAAGCATTACACCAAAGGAAAAGATGCAGGTGCTGGGCTGTTTCCAAACTGCCTTCCACTTGGCTGTCTCCAGTGCAGCTCAGCCAGACAGCAACACCCCAACCCTCCTGACAGGCTCCTCACTGGAGTAATGGTGCCTGGGCACCCCACTAAGCCACCACTGCCACCAGGGCTCCTGAACCAAGGAGCCATCAGGTACCCACTGTGCTACCAAAACCCCTGCACATTCAGGAACTTTGAATCACATGGAAATCAAGATTTATCAAATCCAAATCATCTCCATCCCCAGCAGAAGCTGGGCGACCATAAAGAAGTTTGACCAGGTTTGAACTTATCCCAGGTTATATAAAATTGCCGCAGTAGTCTCAAAGATGTGAAACATGGGTATGAGAGTGCAATTATGTTAGAGTTGATTGCATTGAGGAGTTAAGGTTAGTGGAACCAAACTCAAGCTGGTGTGAATCATCACAGTTCCACTGGAGGGAACAGTTACATTATTTACTCCGGATGAAAATCTGTTTCACTAAGTTGAACAGAACAAGAAAAGGGCTATAAACAGAATCAGACTTATAAAACAGTAAACCAAGATTTTCTGTCCTTAAAATAAATCTCTCTCCAACACCAGATTTCAAAACTGGGGCCATGTCAGGTGAAAGACAAGGCCCTCCATTTGCTGACTTAAACACACAAAAAAAGATACTACCTGATGACACCTGTCACATATAACTCACTTGCCACAACAGGAAGCAGAGCTCATAGATGGACAGACCCAGCTCCCCGTCAGTCACCTGAGGACATAGTTTAAATATTTTCTCCAGATGCAAAGCCAGCTCTAAAGATTGCAGCACAGGTGTTGGATTTTGGAGGCTGAGGTTCCATGCTTGCTTCTATTACAGCTACTCAGTAAGGACTTTCAGTTGTGTCTGAACCAGCCAGCCTCCAGGACTACCTTGCACATACACCAATGAAGATCTATGCATAAAATATCCTCAGCTGAGGACCAGGCACTGGTGCCCATGACATTGGGTTCTTCCCTCCTGGAGATGTCCTCTCATCTTCCTGCTCTTCCTCTTTTCACTGAATCACTGGCGATTCCCTGAGGTGTCTTTCACAGGGAACCAGGATCAAGAACAGACCTGCAGCTCCTTATTACTGATGTCCAGCTCTGCCATATCCTGCTTCCTCCTGCAGCCCAGGTGGAGAAAACTCCTGAGCTCGGTTTTCTGAGCAAGCAGCATGCAACTGGCTTGGTGCACTGCAGGGTGTTGGATAGACCTGCCAACACCAGCAGTCAGAAGTGATCTCTCACACTAAATTTTTGGGATGTAGGGCTCAGGTAACAGACAATCTTTTGAGCATTTAACCCTTGTCACATCATTCCACCTACAAAAGGCTCAGACTATTCCAGTCAACTGCTGGAGAACTCCAAAATGAGGATGAGCACTTTGACTTGACAGTGCCCTGTAATTCCAGAAATGCACACTGAGCTTGGTAGCCCCACAACATTTTGTCACATAATGCATTACTCCCTACCAGCCTTCATCCTCTGCAACAGGGCTAGACTTTCCACAATGGAGCATTAAATCAGCAATCCTCTGCCTCTCTGACATCACCATGGGACTCTGCTGCTCAGGTTTCCCTGCCACAGGGGTTTGATTCCCAGTACCAGGCTTTTCAGCTATGGCTGTGAGGCTGATCTACATATTAATGTAATAACCCTTTACAATTCAATAAGATGAGAAGTAGAAAAATATGAGAAAGAAAATATGAAGCCCTCTGCAGATGTTGTCCTCACATATGGTATCCCATATGGTTATATTTCACTGCTGTTTGGTTTTATAAGATCTCTCTCTCCAGAGGGTAACCCCAGCCCCCTTCCATACTGTGATCAAGAGATTGATTAGGAAACAGGTAACACTGCAGGCCACTTTGTCATTGCTGATAGAAGTGCTGAACAGCCACTGCTAAATTACAGCTATCAATCTCCCAGCCTGTACATGGATCCATTAATTATTTCTTCCATTTCCCACAGAGACAGATGCTTCCTGTTTTCTTGACATAAGCTGTGTGGATCACTTGCCCATCTGGCTTCCGTGTAGTTGCTATAATGGTAGTTTTTCCTTCAGACGTCATGTTACAATTCCTAACAGCCTCCACAGGGAGACAATATTATCACTTACCATGTCTAAAAGATACATCTCTAATCCTTCAAAAATTTATTAATTCACCCTGCAATTACTGGATTATGTTATGATGTGCTATTAGCCCAGATATACAGTGTGTGTGTAAGGATGGGAAACTGGTACCAGTGACATGACCTGCCAAACACCATAGTGATGACCAGTGACAAAGCAGACACATGAGCAAAAATCTGAAAGCTTCCTTTCACATCAGCACATAGGGCTAAGCAAGAATGAGAGGCAGCATTCCATGAGCTGCTTGCTTAGGGAAAGCACAGTCCCCATTCACAATGTATAACTGCAGCTACAGCCAGGGCCAAGGACGATGATGCTCCTTAACCACCATGCAGGACACCAATGGGGTCCTGGCAGGGGAGAAAATCTGACCAGTCCACTGTACACACAGAAATCTCCAGGGTTTCTGCAGGGAGAGGAAGATCTTCAGCATGAATTTCATCAACAAAACTGGAGCTCTCTCCAGCTAGCAGATATAGGAAGGAGCTGTCTTGGGGAATTTCCATTTCAAGTTCACACCTGGCCCATAATGTGTGAGGGGAAGATTGCCATATATATGACATTAGAGCAATTCTACAAATTATCTCTCCTGAGCATCAGCTTCTCCAGGCAAAGGGGAATGGGTACTTTTGATAGCAGTTCCTTTTTCATGACTCACTTCCATGTCATTATACCAATAAGATCCTGTCTCTCCAGGATGTTTTCCTCTAGTGATTAAAGTTATGAGCCTTCAACCTTGTGCCTTATCAACACTACACAACAGACACTAAAAACACCTAGAAACTTGTTGCCTTTCATCCCTTATTGCTTAATAAACTTGCCAGCAGACCTATTGCAACAGAATAATGAAGCTAAGCAATTGCATTCAGCTCAGTAAATCTAGGAGCAGCGCCAGTTAAAAATAAATAAAATTAGATTAAAAAAACTCCCACAACTAATTGCAGAAATGTGGAGAATTATGAAAAGATCCCATCAGTTCAGCCAGAGTTCAAAAACCTCTCACTCTGCTGTTTCAGCTGCTGAAAGGAGGAGCAGTGTGAGAAAAGATGAGAGAAGGGACTCGCACAAATCTGGAAGAGGAGGAAGAGATGTCAGGACATATCCACACACAGCAGCCTTAGGGAGCTGCTGCAGGAACTGCAGACAGCATGGCCTTTGGCATGAGATGCTCAGGAAGGGAAGAATGGTGCTCAGAAGCAGGTGCTTTGGCAGAGTGCTGGGGAGAAGGCAGCCCAGCACCTGGCTCCTGAAGTTTCAAAATTGGTGAAATTTCAGCTGCTTGACATCAATAAGCTGCAGTTTATGTTGTGTTAGTGGTGCAGTTGGGCATTTTCTGGCATGAAGCACAAGGCAGATCTTCTTCCAAGGCAAGGCACAGGGTAAGCACTGCATATACAGGGACTCCTCACACTGCTCTAACTCAGCACCCAAGAGAGCTATTCAGGTCCAGATGCTCAGTCTGGAGGTGCTGAAGGTACAGCCCTTTTCCAGCATTGCCTGTGTATGGAGCCTGTGGTAACCACATTTCCACCTCTGGGTGCACTGTTTGGGTGTGACAGACAGGCCCACAAAAGATCTCACCTGCAAGATCATCCACAGACATCTGTCAGGGCTCGTGGCACTGTCCCTTGCGTGCTGGGCAGCCTGAAACTGTTGTAAGACTTAAAGCCACAGAAATTTATTCAGTCCCCAGCAGGTGGTAGGAGAAAGCAAGAACCATGACCTTCCCCACATCCAATTCTCCCCAACAACGAGATGATTAGGGGAAAATGCCCAAACCACCTCAGGATTACCAACAAGGACAATGAATCTCTTCTTCCTCTACACTTCCCTGGATCTCCAGGATCCAGGGTGATCACAAACCTCCAGTAGCTGCCACCACTACCCCAAAGTACTTTCTCCAGCTACCAACTCACTTGTAACTGGATCTAAACTGAATTCCTGGGAGAAATTGCTGCTGCAGGTGTAAGCTGCTGCCCTGCCTTTCCACCAAGAAAGGCAATATATGTCCCAAATAGACAGAGAACAAGAAAAGGGAGCTCCATATCCACAGTGCACTTCACAGTAAGTGCTGTAATTTATAGCACATGAATACAGTACATATACTGCTGCACTTTGCAGACATTATCATCTCAAAGGGTAGGTAGGAGGTGGGAAAACAGCTTGTAACAACTGTAGCTTAGACAGCTGCTTTCTTTGCCACGTCTAATGCTGTTTAGGGAGGTAAAATAGGTCTACCCAGCAGTGCCTCTGCTTCTGCTAGGATACACTGCAGCTCCGTGTGGGGCTTCTGCTGAATAATTAGGTTCAAGGCAGAATCATGTAAACAATCTTGTAGAGGCTTTCTGGGAGAAAGACAAAAACCATTCCTAACTCCAAGCCCCTCCCTTTCCCAGAAAGAAACTACACTGTCCTCATGATGGGCTTTTAACACAGTCTGACCCAACCACTGTGGCTCAAAATCTGTGGACAGGATTAATCTCCCACAATCACAGCTAATGGCATCTTTTAGCTGCATACAAGACTATTTAAAAAGTTTTTTTCAACACCAAAGAAGTTAGTCCTAGTCTTCCCATCCCTCCTCCTTTCTTCCCCCGACCTGATTATAGGTGTCCTTGGCCTCCCATGTCCTTGTGTCAGACCCTCCACACAGCCAGTTCAGCTCACTAATCTGACAGAATATGATTCCTTTATTCTGTCCTGGGGGAAAACTTTTGGCCACGTTTGTTTTTGTGCCAACTTAGTAAGTTAAATCATCTCAGCAGGAGCTGACTAGCAAAACCAAAATCAAAGCTGACAATAGCTCTACCACGAAAGAGATACAAATGGAAAGTGAAAAAATTCTGGATCAGGAAGGCACTGGACCAGTTCAGCTGCACTACTGAGATACACCCTCCATTAAACATGGCACATTTCATATTACACTTCTTTATATTAGACAAATAGGTGATTTCTTTCCTAAAGTCCACAGGATAAAAGAAATCATATTTTCACTGGTCTAGTTTATTCTCATTGCTGGATATCTCGGCTCAACTGGCTAAAAGAGTAGCTTTTTCTCATTTGTGCTTAGAGTTTGCCTTGAGGAAGATTGGCAGGATGCAGCTATGACATCTGTAATGGTAACAGCATGAGAAAGGACTGCCAAGGTGATCCTGTTTTAGTAAGTAGACTCACACTGCACTTGTGCAGCCTTAAAGAAGGCGTAACATGACCCAGGACTTTTAGCACATAGATAAATGGATGCCTGGTTCTGGAAGCCTCTGAGATCACCAGAAGCACAGCACAGCAGTGAAGAGAGTAGATCACTCTTTGCTCATCCTATTCTTGCAGAGGTGCCTGTGGTGTGACAGCATGGTGTTGTCACAGATCTCTGCTCTGACCCACCAGGGCTGCCATCAGGTCTGGCCTAGACCCTGCAGACAGCCCAACAGTGGCCAGTAGCCCTTCTTGGCTCCTTCCTTCTCTGCTTTGAGCTCTCAGAGCAAAGAAAGCTTTGCTTTTCCCTTTAGGGATGTTAGGCCAGAAGTCTTCCACATCTTCCACATTGATGGTTTGTCTGAGCAGCACAGAATTGCCATGGTTACAGCCTTACTTGTGGACCTAGGGAGAACAGCAGGATTCATGGAGCCAAACTCAAAAGCTCACTTGTACATCAGAGAGATACAACTGGGGATGAGTCAACATCAGAAGAAAAATAAATTGCTCTTCCCACCACCAAAATGCCAAAAAGGACAGTTAGGAAAAGCATCATTGCATCAGGGATTTGAGAAAGGTGAGCTCAATCCCTTTCATTAAAAGGCTTAGGGAAATAATGAACCTTCATTCGAGTGAGTAGGCAGCTGCAACTCAGTGCCCTTTCTCCTCAAGGGCAAAGTTTAATTATTCTTTCAGAAGTGCAAACTCCTTCAAGCAGTTCTCTTTGCTCCTTACTTTGTTTCAGCCAGAAGTTGTGAGGTTCTAAATGCCCCACATGTCTCCTGGAATCTCTTCTTGCAGCAGCACTGAAGGAAGCTGTGAGAGGAGTTCAAGGTAGGGTCAGCCTGGAGGACACTTCTCACCTGTGTCAGCTTCCCCCTCACCAGTGTGACATTGTGACATGACAGAGTCACAGCAAACCTGCAGGTGCAAGCTGCAGAAGCTGAGAAGGGCAGCTGTGTCCTGACTGCCCCTTTGGGTGGTGCTATCCCCCTTAGGAGCTTGTTCATTCATCCATGAGAGGTCTCCACCCTCATCCCAGGCCAGACACAGCCTGAGGCCAGAGCCTGCACATGTGCTCCCTCCCTCATACCTGCAGCATGAGCAGGTACCACGAGGTCCTCAGTCATGGAACACCCTTGGATTTGGTAACAATTCCCACTGTGATTCACTTGGCCTGCGAAACAGCCAGAGAGGCATCCACACTCCACCTGCACAGCACTGCCAAATCTCAGCACCAAATACCCCAGCAGCAAAGCTTCTTTCCATGCTGGAAAGCTGGCCACAACCTCGGGGACTGTGCAAAAGGTTGCTGTAGTGACATCGCAATTCGTGGCCTCAAGGGATCCTCCCCACCCGCCACAGACAGCACCAGGGTGGGGCTGGTGTTTGCCCTGTGGTGCTGTGGGTCAGGATATGAGCAATAATTGCACCAGAGCCCTTGGAAAGCATCTAGAAAGCAACAGGAGCCCACCACTGTCACTTCTAGATGTCACTGTCCATAAACATGACCACATCAACTCCTTTATCAGGCTTCTTCCAGCACAAGATGATAAAAATCAGGCTCACTCCTCCCATTTTATTAGGCAGAGAAGCAGTCTGAGCATGCAGAAGAGCAAGGGAAGAGCCTTGCCTGGTACAATATGCCTGAACTCTGCAGATGTCCCTGTGTGACCAGCACTGCACCTTCTATCAAATTCTGTGATTCTATGAAACCTGCTTGACCCCACAGAGGCAGTAGCAGCATAACAACTTACAAGCTCACAGAGAGACTTCTGCTGGTGTGAATACCCAGTCCCCAGGAAATCAATGTATTTACAGCCCCAATTTAAACTGCTATGAGCACTATCACTAAAAACATATTTGTGTTATTATCACTGCACTGTGCAGCTAATTGCTATACAAATATTTGTGCTGCCCACATTCATCACAAGGGCTGCTGCTGCCTCCGGGTGAACTCACTCAAAATCTGATGTGTTTTCCCAAGACTGGAAGTCTTAAAGGGGATGTCTCTATTTTAATGCTCTGAGAAACACTGATCCAAAGTTCCTTTCCACTGAAGTGGATCCAGAGCAACAGGGGACCATTTGCTTCAGAGGAAAAGCATGATGGGGCAAGACTTCCCAGGCTGTATTTTTGGACGAAGAAGTCAGGCTGAACTTACCTTTCCTCTTGTCAGCTCATTGTGATTTATTTAGATTTGTCACCAGTCTTTCCTACTCCCTTCTCGCTCTCTCTCTCCCCTTTCTTTTTTAATTAGGCCACTGAGGCCTTGTTTTTAGAAGCCGTCTGGATCCCAACAGAGGCTTTTAAGTCTCAGACATCAAATGGCAGGCAGTTTACTATAGTTAATTATGGTAATTTTTGCTTAGTAGTAGCTTCCCTCTGAAGAGCCAAAACTACTTAGAAAAAGCCCCAGCCTCAGGCATGAATTTCTAAGAACATATTTTTTGTCATTCATTATTTTACAAAGTTAAGTAGCAGCAGAAAGTTAAAATCCAGAAGGGAAAAAAGAGCTGACAGAAAGAATGAGCTTTTGGGGGCTATACACCATTGCATGACACACAACCAGACAATATTTGCCTTTTGCAGGCATCAGGCACTGCTGTGCTGAGCTGTGACACAGGGTCTGCATCTGCCACAGTGGCCTAGTCCTCTACCACAGGTGTGTTCAGCTAGAAAGGCTGCTCTGAACTGCACAGAAGGACAGGCAGCCCTCTAGCCAGCCCCAGAGTTGAGAAGACACAAAGGTATCCTGAAATTTCTCCCCAAGAGTAGCTGTGAGTGAGGCATGTTGTGTGTGGAGTGTAGGTCCCTGGCTGTGCCAAGCAGGGATGCCCTCCCCTTTGGATGCAGAGCATTAAGTGACCCACTGCAGGACATCCCATCCAGCCACAGCTCAGCAAGATCATAGAAACAACAGAAAACCCCCAAACATATCTATAGGGAGATCATGTGCAGCAACAGGGCTTTTAAAACACCTTGACTAAAGCAGACCCTGCCTCTTAGCATGGATTCAGCCTGTGGGTGAGAACATATTGCAGGTTGAAAATTAATATAACCATGGCACTCAAAAAACGATCCATTATAAAGAAGTTGGAGTTGATTTATGCAGGGATACAGAGTTCTTGCTCAAGGAAAAGAGACACAAGGAGTTAAGAGCTATCCCAGTGTCTTGACAAACCATCACCTTGCTGCTTGCAGATTACTCAGCCTTACATGGGCTAAAGACCTTGATTTCTGCCCCTGCTTTTTCTGTGCAAATCAAGAATATTAACCTCTGTGTGTTTCCCAGGATTTCCTTCTAGGTTCCCATAGGGAAAAAAAAAAAAACTTTTTGAAGAGAAGTTTGCCACCTGGAGAGGAAAGGAAAACAGAAGGAGAAGTGGCAGTTTGTCTTTGATTTCTATGGCTACAGAGTCTGACCAGATAATCTGGGGCTTTAATACACAGATTCTTTCTTTTATGAGGGGTCTGAAAAAGTGATGCTTTTATCAATTACCAAAATATGTAATCTTCAGGTCTGCTTTACTACTGATGAGTTTTTTTTCATCTTTAGACTCAATTAGGCAGTTTAGCATTTCATCTGGGAATCTAGAAACTACTGGGAGCAGTCAAAGTCAAACTGTCACATATTTAAATTTGATGGGTTCAGAGGTAGGCACAAGAATGTAAAATACAAGTTCAGAGCTTCCTGCATAACCCATCTCAGCACTGGAGGGAAGGAGGAGGAGAAAATATATGTGTATTATAATTTAATCAATAACAAGTATCCAAGCAATCACTATGGGCCTTTCTAGAAGTTCTCATTCTGTGGATGCTGCAGCTGTTTGTTTGCCAAGTGGTTTGAACAGCTTAATCATTGTTTAGTGTAAAATAAAGTAATTGATTTTTGAATTTACACTGAGACACCACACAGCACTGAGAAGATTGCCTAGATTTCCAAAAACATCTTTCAAAATAGTTTGTCTTTTTCAGCAAAGTAGATCTGGGTCTCTGCCTACTTTCAGACAATGAAATTCTGGCTCTCATCAAGCTTCTTTCTATGCAAACATGACTAGGTTTCAGATCAAATATATCTGGTGCTTTAGGCCAAACCTAATGAACAAGAAAGTCAGATGGGCCCCCATGATCCCTTCCAGCCCTATTCTGTAGAGTTCTGGAACAAACACTGGGCTTGTTTGTCCTCTCACCACCCCTTCCCTGAATGCTACAATCAATCTAGAGGGCCACCAAGCAGTGGACAAGAATTTGGCATTGGGACTCAGAGCTCCATCAAAGCCCTTCAGTGTCCAGGTGGTTTCACACCCTCCAGCCACACCGGGCCGTGGTTACAACTTGAGGGCTTGTGCCAAGCATCAGAGGCTATGGGACAATGGACAGGCTGATATGCTTTATGGATTGGTGGCACTCAAGAGAAAAGGAGCAGTGGAAAAATGCCAGCTGGCAGGGATGAAGCCGAAGAATTCCATTTCCCACGCCACACAACTCCACTGCCCAAGCTGAGACCTTTTCTTTCAGTAGTCATGGGCTGTGCCATTTTCCTCCTGTGACAATTAGGGACAACAGCCAGCCCCTTCAAGAAAACATAAGGACAGCTCCTGGAACAGTAGCAGTGGTAGGACCAGCTGAGGTAGAGGGAAAACAACCATATCTCCATGGAAAACTTCAAAATGCATCTAACTCCCAGGAGCAAAGCTCAAGGATCATTTGTTTGTGGCCTCACAGCCAGCTCTGCTTTGCCAGGACAGAGCCTGTCTCCTGTCACATTCCTTTACAACAGATCTTTGGAGTCCTAAACACCCCACCTCAGCCTCACCAAGGAAAAAAATTAGGTCAAACCTTACAGGTAAGCACAATAATCAAAATTACAAGAGAAGTTTCACTTTATTAACTTTCACTGCATTATCCATGTGGTGAACCTGGGGTTACAACACGGGAGCAGTGGGAAAACCTCAGCTAGCCTAAAAGTCCCCCTTGGAGAAACCCACGGGGCTCAGCTATCCAGATGTCCTCACTTCTGTAAATTCATACAGGATGAGAGTAATTCCTGCAGCACCACTTCTCACATTACACTTCAAATCTTCCATTTCAGAATTAGAAGATTAGAGGACACAAAAAACCGCCCATGTAATGCTAATACCTATCTCTTAAATAGATCAAGGCACTTTATATAGAATAGCTCAAAGAGAGTGATAACGAGGTCCAGACCTGTGCTAAACGTCAATGGAGAAATCTCAAAGCACTGTGTAGAGACACTTCTGCTCTGAGGTCAGCATGCACACTGGGAATTTCAGTTCCCTCTCCCATCTCTTGTTTCCCAAATTCTGCAGTGCACATTCAAAAGCAGCTGATGCAGCATCTGACTGAAACTTTGTTCATCCTGCTCCCAGCCTGCCCCACTGCTGCCTGTGGCTTTAATAACCAGCGCACAAAAGATGACACCACATAGCCATTGCCTTCTGAGTTGTCATCAAAAATCCTCCTCTCTCATTATCCAGGCCTCTTCTTCATGCCACTGCCAACCAGAGCATGGCTTTATTCTTACTGATTAACCCAAACTAAAAGAACTGCCTCGTATTTCCCATAGCTGAGACAAAACATATGGCAAGTCAGGTGAAGATCTCCCTTTCTCTATCCTTTCAGCAATGCCATCACTTTCTTTCTAACTAAAATATGTTCTTTGGGTCCAGAGGAAAGGAGTTCCATGTGTCCCAGTTCATAACAGGTATTGGGGCTGGGGATATAAAGGCAGAAGTAATATCACTATACTGGTGAAATCAGTGTTTTGTTGGAATGCGTTTTCCTGGCCCCACGTCACACAGTTCTGCAAGGCCTTGGGAATGGACACCTAAAAGCCCCTAGGTTTGTGTGCAGCTGAAGTCATTTGTCCACAGAGCAAAGGAGAGCCCTCTGTTGACAGAGGCTCTAAATAATAGGCCAGACAGAGAGCAAAATGTCGAATCAATGTGGTTAAGCATACCGTTCTCCATTTGTTCTCTCTCAGACAGCAGGTTATATAGATTCTTGGTATAGTCTACAATGACAGACCATACAAAGAATGCAAACAAACACTATTTATCTTATTCTTAAGGTGTCTGAACTGTTCATGCCACAAAACTACACCTAGAAACCCGCCATTCCCTGGGACACTTTACCATGAATTTTCACCTGCATCACAGAGGCCTACAAGGCCCACAGGCCTCCTAGGCCTAAGGCTCAGCCTGTGCTTGCTCAACCCTCAATCCAAATATAA
Organism: Sylvia atricapilla; assembly: GCF_009819655.1. Taxonomy (NCBI): domain Eukaryota; kingdom Metazoa; phylum Chordata; class Aves; order Passeriformes; family Sylviidae; genus Sylvia; species Sylvia atricapilla. Next base: position 11,866,684 of record NC_089147.1, read on the forward strand.
ATCATGTCCTCGCTCTCTAAGAAACTCTGCAACAGCCCTCTTATTCTGAAACAAACAAACAGAAGAGCAACAAAACTCCCCCCAACAGAACAAGGAAAGAGAAAAGGGTTTAAATGCATAGAAAAGTGAACCACTTATCACTCCATGCTCAGCATCTGTTCAATCCAAGCCTCCAAGCCTCCCACACAGGTACAAAGGACTCACCTGTTCCTCTGCCCGTCAGCAGCCAAAAGCTCGGCCTCAGCACAACGTGCCCGGAGCAGCCAACAGCATCACACAGCTCTGTCCCAGGAAAGCAAGTCTGTAAGGGGAAACTTTATTCACCTGTCAAACACACAAACAAGCTACAGGCACCAGCTTCACTGTCTGCTGTAGTATGGTTGCCTTTTCATCAGCTGCCTCAGCTCTGTTTGGGGTCGGGCTCCCCTCACTCACACCTAGGTAATAGTGTTGCTTTTACAGCCGGATCTGAATCATTGCTGTGTGGAGCAACCCCAACGAGAGTTTGGTCAATTAGGAGCACTAACCTGATAGTGTGCTCTCCTTTGGCTTGTTAAGAACTTGAGTTCAAAAGGTTTTCCACTGCCAAGAAATCAATTACAGTGGTTACAGGAGATACAGAGGAGAAAGATGCAGGTAGACATGCTGATTAAAAATGTTCCCATCCCGTGGTTGTGTTTCCACCTGCCAGCTCTCCTGCCTGTGCCGTAGTCCCAATCAAGATTCTTTACAGTTTTCCTTAGTCCAATTCATAGAAATTCAGCCTGAGGAGTTTTGAGCCTGTTTTGTGGCTGCATTTGCTCAGACTGGTGGAATTTCCCTCTGGCAGATCAGAGAGAGCTCAGGGGAGTCCTCCCTTCAGGGCTGGGGCCACCACATCCCTCCAAAGGGCAGGCACTGGGGTGAGGAGCACCTGTCAGCCACACAGCAAAGGAAAGGGAAAGCATTTCCTCATCCAGAGGGCACTTTAAACTCTCACAACTTTTGGACAATAGTGACTCATGCCCTGCTTGGGTTACTGGCTGACCAGTGAAACCCATTGCTGTGAAACCCATTCTCTCTCCCCTGCCTGTGACTGCAGCACAAAGCTCCCCACGGCCACATCCCCACAGAGACTGTGCACTCCCCACCTCCACCACCAGCAACTACCACCTGGGGACCCCTCCTATGCCACATCCCAACTTCTGATGACAACCATGGGCCCAGGCAGTTTACAGAGTAGGATCTTCCCTTTGGAAACACCGGCTCTGTGCTACAGCCCATCCCTCAAAGCACCACTGCAGAGGCCAGGCAAGCAGAGCAGTCCTTCTGCCTGCTCCCCTCGGTGCTGCCTGCAAGGATTGCCCTCCCATAGCTGGCGGCACCAAGTCTGGTGGAAGAGCAAGTCAGTGTTGGTCAAATTACTTGAACTTTCCATGTCTCCTTCAATGATCTGTCAAATGATGTTGATAATATCTCACTAAGTCACAGTAAGGCTTAGTTAATTATTTTAATGTACATTAAGATTTCTAGATATTTGTTATAAGCACACACATAGGCAAACTGTGTACTTCATGAGTGCCAGCTCTTGGCTGAGTACATATCAGGATCTCTGGCAAAGGCATGTGGTTAGCAGGGAGGAAAGCACCAAAAGTTATCTGTGAACAGATGGCAAAGCCTCCCCAGCCTCACAGGTACCTCTCTGGTATTTGTGAAGTACCCTGTCCATTTCTAATCACTGACTGCCCAGCCCACAAGCAAGAGCTTCCTGTATCAAAGCAGCAAGATGAGCTCCTGTATAACCAAAATTAACCAATTATGTTGTGCAACAGCTTATTCATTTTGATATGCATAACTAAATAATTATGGCAGGTGTATGCAAAAGAGGCTCTAGCTAAATAGACACCCTATTTTGTTTGTTTTTGACCAGAACAATTGCCTATGAAGAAAAATCAGAGAGCTTTAGGCAGCTGTTATTGTTAAAAAACACTGTTTGTGAGGAAAAAGGAATTTGCAGTGGGAAAAAGAAGTCTCATTTGAATAACAAAACAATTTTTGTTGATTTCATTGTTGTTTATGAGCTATTTAAGCCCAGGGGTGGGTAGAAAAGGGGAAATAAGAGGAATTTACTGACAAATATGTTTTAAACAGATAATACCAATGATAAAAATCCCATTTTGAGTTTGAGCAGTGAGTAGCACATCATACAGTTTCTAGGAAGGAAATTTAAGAGAACTTAATGAGACATGAAAATATTGTAAAAAGTGGTATGTATTTTTTCAAAATAAACACAAACAACATTTCCTTCCTTTTGAGCTCTTACGTCTTTTAATTTATTCAGCCAAACGTGCCATCATCACTGCTATAAAGGTCTGGAAAACAAGATGGCATTTAGCTTCCTCCCTCCAAGTCAGGGTGAGCAGTTTGCAGGGCAGAGCTGGAAGCATTTGGGACACTCCTGTGAGCCCAGCAAACCCCATTCCCTCCTGCTCACGTAGCCTGGAGAGGGTGGGAGCTGTGCTCTGCAGCCCACAAACAAAGTGATAAAGAGGAACCTGCTGGAACAAGCAGTCAGGTTGGAGAAGCACACAAGGAAAGGAGGCAGCAGTGCCTGCACTCCATGCTGCCTTGCAGAGTAGAGACCTCTGTGAGTAGGACATCAGTACTATAACTAAAATATCTGGGAAAAAAAATAAGACTCAGGCACTTCTCACACAACTCAGATCAGTTTTCTGCACTACCATGAGTCTGTTGCTTAAAATCTGTTCTGATTCAGCCATTGTTTCTTGCTTCACTGTACGAGTTCACTTAAGTAATTTTTACTCACTGTATGTGAAATAGCTTTGAGACCAGCTCGATTTCTATCTTTTGGCTACATATAAAACATCTGCAGTTTAACAGCACAACATTCATAGCATGAAAGAAGCTGGGCACCTAAAGGTCGCAGATTTCACTCCAGAGAAATTCTTCATACACAAGCAAGGAAGGGACCAGTGTCACCTGCATCACCTGTACATGCAGCCAGCCATGGAATTCAACAGTGAAAAAAACATGAGGCAAAACACCACAGGTGTTGTGGCATTTTACATGGAAATGTGTGTACACAGAGGTCTTTGAATCTCAAAAGTTTCTCACAGTTTTAGAAAAATAAAATGTCCCTTTTCTGCTTTGAGTTAGTCATGCTTGCTTTTATGTTGAGGGGGTTTTCTGGTTTTTTAACTAATAAAAATTACTTACTGAGACATTTCACAAGATATGCTCTCAACATTTAAATTACAAGTCATTACCTATCATCCTTGACAGGCATATTCAACATGTTTTGATATAAAAAATTAAAGAAAAAAAAGGAAGATAATTCTTTATCGAGAAAGAGGAAAACATATTTCAGATAATTGCTTCATAAGTGATGACTTGTTATAAATGGATCAGTGCTTTCCTGCAAAGAAATACCCAAAGATATTCCTAATTAGCAGTAAGCTAATTACCACAAAAGCCTCCCGTGTTCGGCAGTGACATGCTAAATCACCCCCGCTTGCAATTTCTAGAGCTTCACAAAAGCCAGAAGTGGGAAGAAGGAGCAGTGAGAGGAGTTCTCTCCTGGGAACAGGCTGCAGCTCCCACTGCTCTGAGCAGCTCGTCCTGGCAGGACCTCGCACCCTCTTTCCCTTCGCAGCCATCCTCCCGGCCAGCTCCAGCCTCACTGTCTGTGCCCACCCCTGCTCTTTTCTCACGTCTTTCCACCATGGTTTCCCCCGTCCTGGTTTGATTTGCTGCAAGCCTGGCTATTCCAACAGCACAAGGTAGCCAGAGCCTTTCTTTAAAAGCTTTTCCAGCCTGCCCGTCAAGTGAGGCACAAGCTGCCCACAATGAGACAAGGGCGTTGCTTCTTGCACACAGGTGTTTTACCCAGGGGAAAAGAAGAAACGGAGCATTCAGTGTGCAATATTAGACAGCTGTTTTGAGTTGGCTGTTTGGATTTTTGTTTTTTGTAAAGATGGACAGGAGTTCCCAAAGAAGCAAGTGAAACAAAATAAACCGATTTTCTTTCCATTTGCAAACACTGAGGTATTTCAAGATACCCCCATGAAACCCTATCCTAAACTCCACAACCTGCAAGAGAGAAAATGGGGTGATGAAAAAGACAGGAAATGAACCTGAAAAGGCTGAAAAAGTCAAAATGTTTAAATTTCAACGTTTACAATGCAAATTTCTTTTTAGATGGAAACAAACTGGATTTGACTTTGTTAGAAAACAGCAGGAAATTTCAGTGGACACAAGAACTGCATCGGGGCTGTTTCTCTCCTCTGCTCAAGCTCAGGTTCAGCATTTCTCCTCTTTTCCATCCTTGTCCCTTGAGTCTCTCAGCTCGGGGGTGTGCAGACAGCAGCTGGCTGTGCAGAGCTCTCCTGACCCGACTCCCCGATAGGAAGCAGGATTGTCCCCCCAATCCCAAGTCTTCTGGGGGACCCCAGACTCTCCAAATGCCCATCCTGTGGCACTGACCATGACACTGGCCCACTCCACGGAGCTGGAGCAGCACGAGCCCCCAGCTCCAGACAGGAATGCTGCAGGCTCCTGGCCCGGCTGCAGTGCCTGGGGCTGTGCTGGGAACTGCAGGGTGAACTGCCCTACAGGCTGATTCACAGCAAGAGCTTAATTTAGCCTCTCTGAATCACCCTGCGGAGGAGATGGCTGCTCCCCGACTACAAAAGGGCCTGGAAAGATTAGCGGAAAGTTTTCCTCTGTGGATCCTCATCCTCGGTGTCTCTCAAGGTCTGCTTCAGGGCTTAGTCCAAACAGCCCAAATCTAACACTGGCACTGCGGGCACTGTCAGGCAAACAGAACAAAAGAGCTGGGACAGAGCACAGAGCAGCAGGAACCAGTTTTGCTTGTGCTACACACCATCCCAGATAAAACATTGTCAAAATTCAGCCCAAAAGCTGCCGGTGTTCCCTGCCTGGGGACCAGGCTGAGCCCAGGGCTCCACTGGAAGCTCAAGGACAAGCTCAGCCATGACCCAGACATGCAGCAGCACGGAGGCTTCCAGAGGCAGGGAGTCACCCCACAGCCTTCCAGTCAGCCCTGCACCCACCTAAAAATCCACACAGAGTCATGGATCACTTGTCTTGCAGCTTTATAAAAAGGATCTTGAGGAATTATTAAAACATGGAGACAAACTTAGAAGGGAGAAAAAGGTTCCCAAACTCCAGCTCTCAGAACAGCTTCACACTTCCAGAACATCTCCTTGCCAAAAGGAAAAAGCTTGATCAGGGTGTTCATAGCTGGGACGAGGACTCAGGAGAGCTCTCTGTGTTTCTATTTTATCTCCTGGAAATTTGCTAAGGGGTTCTCTTGGGCTGATAAGCTTCAAAGACAGGGTCTACATGTTCACACTATGGGTCAGTCTGTCTGCACCCCACCTTGTTTGCACCCTCCTCCACAACCTTTTAAGCTCTGCACTTTTGAAAAAAGGTGAAGGAAATCTGCTCTCTGCCCTTACCAGAGCCATGCAGTTGTGGCTGCAGATATCCCTGCCTCACAAAGCTTGTGCTCATCTACAACAGAGACATCCAAAGGGAAAGAGGCTTTGCTCCTTAGGGATGGGCAGGTCAGTCCTCTCAATCTCTCTGCATTTCTATGGGCCAAGAAAATGCCGTGAGGCTGCTCAAGGCTGATGTGGGGAACACAGGCTTATCCTCTGCCCAGGGGAGAACAAGGAGAAACACAGGAGCTACTGCCACTGCTCCACAGGGAGCCAGAATTCCCCATCCATGACAGCATTTACCCACTTGTAACACCAGGTAGGATCGGGGCTCTGCTCTGCAATGAAAGCACAAGACAGACTGTGACACCACATTGACTCCATCGGGGCAAGTCCAGGTTTCATTGATCTGAGATGCATTGATGGGGACTGATTGACAGCTGCAAATCCAAGCCCAGAAATTAGGTTTTTGGGTTCCCCTCCATGCCTTGGGTCTGTGTGTGCTCTTTGTTGTGTCACACTGAGAAACAATGGGCAGCTGTTGCCATCACAAAAATGACACTGAACTAAAGAAATTCCATTAAGAAGCTGTGCCACATGTTCCACCACATGACCTGAAACAATAGCACGCATCAAATCCCATTGTTTTTACCAGCTTTACTTCTTGCAAATGATTGGAAGTGTAAAGCAATCTGAAAAAGTGAATGTTTTGCAGATCAGACACTGCTCATTGCAGAACGTTACAGCTCCTAAATTATTAATAGTAAAAAATTAGGTGTCCCAGAGCTGCTCATTTCTAGATGAGGGAGAGTAGGAGGGGGGTGAGAAGAAAGTATTGTGCTATTACAGGTTATTTTTATCCAATGTTTCTATGCTTCTGTCATTAGCTAATTGATGACACAGCCTGTTTAATATTATGTCTGCCTTTGGTATTTATAGCTCACCAATCACTGTAGTATCTAGGTGCTACCAACAAGCTGCTCTCAGATGAATTTGAATGCTCATGAGTGGATTATTTGGCACAAGGAAGTGAAATTCCCTTGAAGTCAGAGGCTTCACACTAGCCAAGGATTTATTGACCAGCCCACTCAGTCATGTGTGGTGATGCTGGATCCCTGTTCATCCATTACTGGGACACAGCATCATCAGGAATAAGGCAACATATTGCATAGTAAAACAGCAGCCACCTTCAGGCACCTTCAAAATCTCCCCTGCACTTGTCTTCAGATGTGTCTGAGACACAACTCTGCAATGAGAAACCTCTGAGTATCATTTCCTTGAGCAGATGCTGGAGCATTCCAACCAACTTTCAGATATTTAATCCAAACACAAAATCCCTGAGAGAGGGAAAGAAGAGGGGGCCAATTTCCAGGCAGATTTCCAAGTTGAATACCTCCCAAATATCAATGAGATCTTTTTAGTGGAATTCACAGCACCGAGCCATGGCATCATAAGCTCTACGAGGTTTTGCCCTTGTGGCTTATGGGACTCAGTAGCACAAGGATTTAACAATTCAAGAGCCATGAGGAACAAGGTCCAGACAGGAGCCTACCTTCTTCCAAGTACTACAGGTGGCAAGCACAGGAGCTGTTACCTGCAGAAAAATGGCAATTTTCTGCAACTGTAAACAACGTTGGTGCCTATGTATTTCATTCCTTCCTTTACTGAGTAAATCTGAGAAATAGTGAAACCTGTGGAGAACATTTGAACTTTTATTGTACAGGGTAAAAGCTATATAACATTAACAAATCAAAAAGCATTACTTCCCAAATAGCAAAATTCCAGGCCATTTACATTAGCCATGCTCAGATTCCTGCTGTGATTGGTGTGTAATTGTCCATCAGCAAGGAACAATCTCTCAAAATTAGTGCTTGTCACAGAGCTCCAGACTGCCTAGAGCTGCACTTACCAGGGCTTATAGCCTGAAATGCACAGAAATCTGCTTTTAACCCCAAATGAAAGAACAGCCTTTCCAGTGCATTCTCTCTGTAGCTGCCCCCTGCCTCCTTTTCATTCCTCTTTCATGAGGGAAAGTAGTTTTGCCGTAAAAAAATAGAAATTAAAAAAAAAAATCTTTCTTTCATAAATCTGGCATGTTGTGAAACAGCTTCACATGACCCAGAGATTGCTGCTTCCACAAGACCCATGGGGACTCCAGGCACTTGTGTATGCCAGTGCAGCATTACACCACAGTACAACACTGCAGGCACTGGAGGGAAGAGACCAGCCATGAGACAGCTCTGAGGCTCAATGGCAGCTGAAGGGGGCATGCAGGGGCATTCCCACCACCAGGCCAGTTCCTCAAGGCACCCAGTGTCACAAAGCTGGGTCTGGCCAGGATGTCCCCCATCAAAAGCAAACACTCCAGCACCAAGGCATTAGCTGCTCCTACTCCTTTCCCCCACTTCTAGCCAGAAATTCTGTCATGGAGCTGAGAGCACCTCGCTGTTGCAAGTTTTGTTAAAATAAGCAATTGAGGAGTTTCAGTTTCAGCAAGCTGACACATTCTGCCAAAATGCATTTAGTTAGAAAACTCCCAACCAGCTGTGAGAGCATTCAAAGTTTCTTTGAATTTTCTTTTCCATTCATACAGACTGTCAGTATTTTTAAGTTAGAAAGTGACTGAGAAAAGTTTATATGCCTCCAACATTGCATCCTTTAGTGGCAGCTCCCCAACAGGAAAAACAATACCCTTATTTTTAAAAGGGAAGGGGGAAGGCTGCAGAAACATCAATGCAGAAAAATTAGGTAGACTGGTGAGAAAAAGAGCACAATTAGTTCCTGTCAACACCCAAATGATTTCTGTGGGATCTTCCAGCTAAGGCAATGATGGAGCAACAGTGTCAGTCCGTGGAGAAAGTAGCTTGTCCTTCTTCATACTCCTGCACACAGCCAGTGGCAAAGCCTCGTCTCCACAATTTTCCCCTCTGAGGTTGCTCTATTTCATGCCTTGTTTTCCCTGGATCTTATTCCCCTTTAAGTTTCCCGGTCTCTAAGAGCACACAAACATTTATGGGGCTCTTCAGAAGCTTACAAGCCTCCCCCAAGTACCCAGAATAAACTAATCTCCAGCAATTAGAGGGCAGCATTTTGCTGCTTTCAGTTGGTTGCAGAAGGAAGCAGAGGAGTGGTTCCGCTTTCTCTCTGTACTCCTATCACAGAGACAGCAATTATCGGCAGAGGAATTGCCACAATAGATCAAAACAGGAGCCTGAGTAGCCTCTACCCAGAGAGACTTTTCAGTGGAGCAAATCAAAGTGAAGGGAAAGGTCCTGGAGAAGTCCTTTGCTTTAGCAGCTCAGTCTTAATCTGTCAACAGCTCCCCTCCGAGGCACGTAAGAGAATAAAGCCCGGAGAAGCTGGGACCCTCTGGGGCAGGGCACAGAAGGCGGCACTTCGGGCTGAGCACAGCGCCGGGAGCCGAGAGCACGGACACGGGGAGCAGCCTGTGAGGGGAAGAGCAGCTGCTGCACGGGAGGCAGCTCCTGTCTCTCAGCACTCAGCCCGTCCTCAGCCAGTCCTCCCCGGCTCCCCGGCATTCCCTGCCTCGTCCTTAACACCGAAAGGAGCACCGCGGGCACTGACCCTGCAGAGGGACCAGCACCCGCCCTGAGTCTGCAGAAAAGCAGATCTGCCGCGGCATCAATCCCATCTGCTTGTGTACTGTGTAACCAGAGGGGAAAAAAGCCCGGAGCACCTGGGGACAGCACAAAGTTATGCCTGAGTGTCTCTCACTCCTGCTGCAGCCCTGGGTTTCAGGGTGCTCCTTCCATGAGCCATTCCCCAAGGATGTGCCATCTCCACAGCAGCCACAGCAAGGGACTGAGCATCTCCTGTGTGGAAACATTTTTATCCCGGACAAAGAAGGATCCTGCGTCAGCTGGATCAGGTCACCCAACCTGTGCACAGCAGCCTCAGCATAAAGCTCATGATCTTCCTTGGGCTCAAGGTGCTTTGTTTAGAAAGCACTCTCCATCACCTCTATCCAAATCATGCTTCCAAGCGGACATTTGGGGCAGGACATGAGAAAGCACAGCCCAGCTGCTGCACCAAACCAGGAGAAGGACAAGAGAACAGAACAGAGCACTGCAGGTTTTACTCCGGTCTGATAGGGGCTAAATAATCCCCTTGAGCTGAATCAGACCTTTGGGAGAGCTGAACAGAGTTGTGCTGACACACCTTGGCACAGTTTGTTGGAGGGTGGATGAGAACAGCTCCCCATTTGCCCCAGCTCCTGGACATTTTCTGACTCAGGCAGGACACTGGGCAGGATGTCCCCCCTTGCACTACAGCACCCTCATTCCCTGCTCTTTGGCCAGCAGCCTTCTGCTCTGGAGTTCACACTGTGCAAGTCTGCAGAGAGCAGCTGACACCACCAGCAGCATCCTGCCCTGCCTGCAGTTCCTTTGCTCTACATTTTGCACAGCCCAGACAACCCAATACAGCAACTGGAACCTGAGCCAGATAAATGGCCAAGCTATTTCTCAGGATTAATCATCCTTAGATATGTTGCATGAGACTGCCGCAGCCTCCACGGCTGGTGAGGTATTTGCTGTCTCAACTCACTGGGAGTCAGGAAAATGAAGCAGCTGTGTGAGGTAGCCCATTACTTAGATAGTTTGTACTGAACTTGGAGTACCTCAAAGGGAGACAGCCAAGAATTCATCCTTCTGTTTTAATCAGAACATAGAACACACCTGTCTCTTATCATAGTGTAGGAGTCTGAAAAATTACAACAAAAATCCTCTACAAAGACAGTAAAATTGTCCATTACTGCCCTGTGCAAGTTCACTGTTTCCAATGGAGGAACCCTCAACACACCTTTTTTTTTTTTTTTTTTTTTTTTTTTTTTTTTTTTTTTTTTTTTTTGTGACCTTCATCTATAAAACATTTTTTGCCCAGAGTTATGTCAGCAGCATGTCCAATTCCTTGCACAGATATTCCATCCAAGGGATGCACAGGGTTGGGGCAGAGGCGGAGGAGGTTAAATCTGCTAAATCCACCACACCAGAGAAGCTGATGGAGACAGGACTGAGACAGACAAAGCTCCAAGGATATTCAGTGCAGTGCCTGGATGTTTGTCTTGGTTATGAGAGGGGAGAGCCAGCAAAGCTGTGGGATTGCAGTTCTTGGAGGAGGTCAGCTCCTTCCCTGCACTGGGGCTCTCTGGGGATGCTGGAGCAGCAGGACTCTGAGGCTGGAGATGCTAAGCTGAAGTGCAATCACTCAGACCCTTCTGATTCACCTCAGTGCAGTTTGCCCCACTCTGAGCTACTGAGCTTGGAAGGGGAGAGCAGGCCAGAAAGGAGCCTGCACTTTTGATTTCCAGACCAAAGAGGTTTAATGCAGACTTCAAACAGACACATCACCATGACATCCAGCACCTATCTGCATTTCATCCACCAGTAGGAAAAAAAAAAGTAATAAAATAACTTTCAGCTTGACAGAGGCTTCCAGAAACCTCCCAAAAAACAGCTCCAGTAGGGATGGATCTCCAAGCCCACCCCTGGCCAGGGGCACCTGACACAAGGAAATCCTTAAGATCTGGTGCACAGCCAGTCCCAAGCACAGGGCTGAGACAACCCTGCTCACAACCCTTCAAGGGCCAGTGAAGCTCAGCCCCTTACAGCAGTACTCTGCAGTCACACTACAAAGGCACAAGGCCACCTTCCCAACTGCCTACAAACCTCTTCCTCACATCTTCCCTGCTGCTCCTCTCTGCTCTCTTGACCCCTGCCCTCTCCTTCCCCACCTCACACCATCTCATTTTCCCTCTTCCCCTCAAACCTGTAGCTTCCACACAATACATTTTGGTGTATATTAGGGATAAAAGAACCAGAAAACAAGGGTGTGAGTCTTGCTCCAAAAGGAATAGAACCAGCCTCCCTACCCTAACAGTGAGAGCAGAGGGGTGCATGCAGCCACTGACAGCAGGGCTTCCACAACAACTTACACTGCTCAAAGTACAACAATTGCATTATTGGCTAAAAATCTATGTTTACTTTTAGCACAGCAGATAACTCCTGCCAGCCACATTTATCCCCTCACAAATCAGATGTTAATGATGATGCGGCAGCTCAGCCCAACAGAACATTTGTTGGGTTGGTGTCCACATGGGGGGCAGCAGAAGGCAATAGAGGAGGAGGTGGGGGAGCAAGCCCAGAGCCCCTCTGTACATGCAGAGCTGTTCCTGCAGCCCTGGCTCCTGCCACAGGCCCTGGCATTCTACTGCTGTTCCCCCATGCTCCCACAGCTCTGCCCTTCCCCTCTTTTCACTAAACTCTCCACATCTGGGCCTGAGCCACCCTTACAGCCACCCACACAGCCCACTGGGATCTGTCTCAGTAGACAGGATCCAAATACTTTTGCCATCTGCTTTAAAACTGGTGCCAGGCTGAGCTTGTGTCAAGCACCCACATCCAGGCTGGAAGATCACAAGCCCCACGGGCTGATGCAGTTGCCCCTGTACCCTGTATCCTCCAGGGAATCTTAGCAGCAAACAATGTGAGGCATTCTGCCTTTTAAATATGTACTGTGCATAGGTCCATCACCAACACAATTATCTTCTAAGTATTTATGTCATTTGCTACAGTCCTCCTCAATAAATCAGACAGTAGCATCAACATCAAACCATAAGAGAAGATCATTTTATACAGGAAAGCAGTGCTTTAAAATTGCTTATGACTGCTGTATTAAAAAAATAATAAAAATGAAACCTACTCATAGTTCCAAAACAGTGATAACTTTGCCTTTAAAAATTATTTAGATGTTAAAGAAAAATAATAGCCCCAGAGGGGATCATTTCAAAAATGCAACAAAATAAAATAAAAATTGGGAAGAAGATGGGAAAGGATATCTTCAGCTCTGTAAATCAGAGCTTTCCATCCTAAACACACAGCATTGCTGAGGAGCAGCATGTTGGCATAGCTGTGCTGTTTTCCTTGCATTCTTAACACACTTTTTGTTAAATTAAGAAAAGTGACATTGGGAGTAAATGGATGTTGTGCCCCTGTCCGAGCAGCCAGGGAGGAGAAATCCTGTCAGCAGCAACATGGTGCAGTCATTTCTCACCCAAGAGTTATGTGGTCCTGGGTGCCTTGAAGTCTCCTGTTGTCATCACAGATCCCTAGGCAAGAAGCAGGGAAATATGCATTCCAGAACTAGGGAGGAGCCTGCCCCAGGATAGCAGCTCTCATGTGAGAGAGTTTAGGACTCACTGATGTCCTTTCTCTAATGATAAAAATGTGATGTTGTTCACGTCAAGAATCAACTCCCCTGTTGTTTCCCACACCATAATCTCTCTCTACATGTACTGCCACTTTCAATGAAGGATGGAGAGAGGACACTCTAGGAGAGCATCACAGCATTTGTGTAACAGTAATAAAGACAAGTGGTGCAAAAAAGCAAAGTCAATCCTACCTGCAGAGGCCTCCAAAACAGCAAATCTGCCCCCAAATGACGGAGCAGATCCAGGAGGATGCTCCAGTCTTCAAAGTCCCATCACCTACACAGCTCCCTTACAGGAGCAGAGAGGCCTCCTGGCACTGAGGAGTAAGGACAACTCAGCCAAGGGCCACGTGGGATGGAGGTGCTGTCCACAGAAATCCCGTAAGCCAGAGTCCTCACCAGCACCCGGTGCTCTCACAGAGAAAAGCAATGATCCTCTTCTCATCCAACTCTAAAAGCAGAGCCTTTAGAGCTCAGCTGGGCACTTCAGACTGGCTTGAGCCCAGGGAAAGTCTGTCCTGGTGGCTCAGTCACTGCCCATGATCCTTTGTTCACTTTCCATAGCACATGCTCTCCTGAGCATCAGTTTAAATTTTTGAACCTGTGAGATCCTTGCAAGTCAGGCTGCTCTTAGCTGAACATTTGGCCAGTACCTCACACATGGCAGAAGACTTTGCAGGCCCAGCACAAAAGAAAGATGCTCCAATGCTGCACACTGCACTAAACCTGCTGTGCACCTCATTCCCTCTTCTCCTTCTCCAAATCCAAAGATCCCAGCTTAATTTTTCCCTGTGCAATACAATCTTTACATTATCACACTGCACTATAAATAAGGAACACAGTTTTGTACTGGAAATGCTCTTCACCAATTTGTCAGGCATCTTGCACAAAGTCTTGAATAAATGTCCCATAAAAGCTCTGACAAGAAAAGTAGAGTGGGGTAAGCAGTGTTGGGAAGACTCTGGCAGTACCTGAGCAGGCTCTGTGCTTGCAGGCACCAGCCCAAGACCTGTGAGGCATTCCAGTGTCCACCTGCCACCACCTGTCCCTGTAACATCCTGCTGCCAGCACTGCCAGCAAATTCAGCTACTGCACAGGTACAGGCGTAGATCTCCCTACCCAAGGGTGGCTTTACCAAGTAAAGCTTTACATAAGCTTGGGGATAAATCAGGAGCAATCAAACTGCACCAGGTGCCCACCCAGCAATGGCAGCAGTCTCCAACGAGCAAAGGTCAGCCCTCACGCTTCCAGCTGAGCTGCTCAGGACCTGGTGTCATAATGGTGACCAGGGCATCCATCACAGGCAGAACCCTTCCAGTACCACCATGGGTGGCTCCAGAAAGGAGCAGGAGCAGCCAAGAGCAGCCCAGCAGATCCCAGCAGACCCCACAGACCAAGGCAGAGCTGACCCTGGCTCCACACAGGGATGGGTGAACAACAGGCACTGGGCTGTGTCACAGGCACAATCCTGCCCCCTCTCCAGCAAACCTGGACAAGCAGTAAGGAAGCAGAGGAGAAGAGTCCCTTACAAAAACTCAAAGCTGCTGCCCTACAGAAGCATGAAGAGGGGAGGGGAGAGGTGAGTGTTGTTTCAGCAGCATTCAGAGGAGGAGTTTGTGAAGTTCCCAGAAAGGAGACCTGGGGATCTGGGACAAAGAAAGATGTTAAGATTATGCATATGTTCCTCCTGTGTCTCCCAGGAGTCCCTAGCTTTGCATCCCAAATTATTTCAGTTCCTCATTAGTCTCTCTCTATCTCCTGCTCACCAAGCAAGGCAAAATGTCATCCAGTTGTCAAAAGCTACCACATATCACAGTGCAACAGTATTTGCTCCCTCATGCTCAGTCTCTGTACCAGAAAGACTCACTGCACCTTTCCTTCTCGTTCCATATTTTAATTTCCCCAGCTGACACTGCTCGGAGTGGGGATTGTTGCTTCTGCACAGCCTGGCTCCATGCATTCCCTCCACCTCTCAGCACCTGGAAACACACTGGGCCTTTAGAAAAACTCTCCACTAAACCCTAGGAATTTCTCCCAATGGTGCTCACCACCCAAGGAAACATGCATGGCTTGGAAAACATCCTAAACTCACCAAGAGAGAATTCAGTAGAGAAGTTTGGCCCTGGATCAGCACAAACCCATGAGTTGTGTTTTTAGGGCTTCTGTGGAGCAAGACCTGACCAACATGCACCCACCCACCCCAGAGATCTTCCCATCACACAGGAGCAGGGCAGCTTCACACCCACTGCAGCAAGGGACACCCTTCCCCAACATTCCCAGTGAGCAGAGCTCACCTGGCCCTAGAGGAAGCACCAGCTGTAAGGGAAGGAGCAGCAGAGTTGCTAAAAGCAGTCGTAGGACATCAGCCCAGAGCTCTCTGGCAGACACATCAGCCTGGAAACAAGTCCTTGCTGAGGAGAGGCAGCTTCTGCCACCCCTGAACTCTGCAAGCAAAGCAGGAAAGCCCAGGAAGGTTGGGCCAAAGGGGCTTTGGCAACTGATCTGCACAGCCCTAAATTAGGTCTAAAGGATGGCATAAAAGGGCCATAAATGCACCACAGTGATTGATGCACAGCCCTGAGCTGTGGTTACAATCCCATGATTCAGACGGCTCCATTAATCACCACCACACCCCCTAAACTCTGCTCTAGTTCTGGGAGCAGTTTCCCTGTAAAATGGCTCATGTTTCTAGGATTGCCAGGTCTTTTACTGTTTCGTTTCTTCTCTCTCTTCCTTTTTTTTTTTTTTTTTTCTCCTGTAAATAAGCAATAAACTTACCAAAGTCCTGATTTTTTTAATGGTCCCAGCCCTTCTCACCTTCCATGATGCCATCCTCCCCAAGGGGCTTTCAGTCTGTCCCACTCTAAAAATAATTCTAGAGAAATTACAGAGGAGTTGTACTCCATCTGTCTCTAAAAATGGGGTTTGTGCTCATATTGTTTGTCAGTGACACTCCATTGCCACAATCACCACCACTATTTTATCTCTCTCTGCCTGTAATGCTGATGAGAGAGCAGCAAACAGTGCTGGTTTTTAAGCTGAATAAGTCACTTAAATACATTTATACCCCCAGATCACAACATAAAGCATAAATCTAACCATCTATCATGCACTCACTTGATACGAATGCTCACCATGATATCAGGCAAAGCAATCACAAGAAAAGCTCAGGATAATTTGAGCTGCAGCTGCCTGCAAGTATTTGACAAGGATATTAGATGAAAAAAAATTCAAAAAAGGGATGAAGCGTCTCACCTAGACGTGGCTTTTGCTGAGCTGATTCCAGAGGGAAACCAAGGACTTGAAAAACTTCTTGGTAGATTTGCAGCTATGCTTGTAATATTCTAATCCAGCAAGGGATTGCTCAAGGCTCAGCATTGAAACTGGGTTCTTTTCATGACAAATCAAAGAGAAAAAAATGCCTGGAGCCAGGATGCTTGGTATGGGGGACCTGGCTCAGGTTCTGCCTGCAGAGCATCTCCCAGCCGCCCTCTCCAGCTTCACTCCACTGCTCTGTCTGTGCATCGGGGCTGGGGACCTGTTCTCATCACTGCTGGGCCAGAAGATGGGAGATAATTGGGATGATGATTAGATCCTGCACACCTGAAACACTTCTCTGAGGGACTCTGCCACAGGGAAGAAATACCTTGTGCTTCCAGCTGCCTGTCCAAGGTGTGATGTAGTGTCTGAGCAGGGTTGTTTTGATGTGGATGGTGTTGGCTCCTCTCCTTGTAGTCTTCATCTGGAATGTGCTAGAGAAAGGCGAAATACTGTTACAGACCTCTCCGTGTCTAATCCTAGGCAAGAGCCTTTCTCCCAGCAGGCAATTAACACAACACCTTTATTCCAAATTCCCTTCTCCCTCAGCTTGAGGCCAACTCAAAAACAAGGAAGATGTGAGCCATGGTGTGAAAGCCTTGTTGCCTTTCCCTTCCTTGCAGGTGCTCAGAGAGGAGAGGGATGAAGGTACCACACAGTCAAGTTGGAGACAACACATCAGCCTCTCATCCTGAGGATCTCTGCTCCCAACCTCTTCCCTGAGCAACATTCTGCCTGGAACACATCCCTGTATGAACTGTGCTTTGAATGTGGGCATTTCCTCTTGGAAGCATCGTTCAGCAATTCCTGTTTTCCCAAGACTCAAATAAAAGCCACCAAAGGGTTGATTTCTCCCCCTAGGATTGCTGACTGATGTCCTGTTGGGCATCTAGGCGGTTTCCCAAAGCTGCCCTGCACTATCCCAGCCCTAGGGGAAAACCCTTCCCACACTCCACTTCATGGTGGGTTTAATGAAACTCCACTGGCTTCTCAGCAAACCTGGCCTGTCCTGGTGAGCAGGGGAGGAGGGCAGGAGAGGGGCACTCTGAAAATTTGTCCAACAGCCCTGCCCAGTTCAGCTGGGGGAATTTGTCCATGCAGGCACCAGGCTGGGGACAGAGGTGACAGGAGGGAATTGGGCAGGTTACAGTGTCACCAGAGCAGGAGAAAGCTGTTTTATCTGATATCAGGAGGCAGGATTGTATCACAGACCCCAGTGCTTCTTTGTACTGTGCTCAGGTGAATTTTAGCTGAATATATGACATGAAAAGTCTCAAGTTCCCATCCTCAACTCAAAAAAAAAAAAAAAAAAAAAAAAAAAAAGTCTCAATGACCTGTCTCACAGAGCACCAAAGATGCTCACTGCATCATGCTTTGCTTCTCTAAAATTCATCTCCAACCCAGGCAGGGCAGATGCCTGGATGAAAGCAGAGGCCAGTCCTGGGGTACAGTAGTGAACACTGTCTCTCTTCCCCCAGGCAGACCCCAGGTTGTTTGGATGCATCAGCTCAGGGACTAGAGGCAGCCAGGGGCAAAGCAGGAGCAGCCCAGGGACACAGGATGGTGCTGGGGAAAGCAGAACTGGCAGCACATGGAATAAAAGAAAGTGAAGAAAGGAAGGTCCCAGCTGCAAAACTTGATCAAAGCCCAGCAGAAATCTGCAGGCTGCCAGTGAAGGGAACAGGCCGGGGAGAGGCAGCGGGGGACAGAGGGCTCTGGAGTTGGCTGCCAGCTTGCACTAAAGAAGATAGGAAAGAAAAAAAATCAGTTATCCTTCAGCCTGAAGTAAATTACAAGACACATCCCTCAAGAGTACAAGGTGATGCTCTTGATCAGACAAGCAATGCTGGCGTGTAATTCCCCTTGATATCAGCTGATTTGAATTTTAGTGCTTATGAAGGGTGCATGACTGACAGCTCTGGAAACTGCAGGCATCTGTTCCCATGCAGGAGCAGAGCACACAGCCCTGGACACGAGCATCCCCATCCCAGCTCTGCTGCTGCCTGGAGCTGCAGGGAAAGGTGGCACACGTGGGGAAGGAGGACAGAGTTCATCCCTTGCTCCGTCCAGCCCTTGTATACCCCACCAGAGCTGGGCACTGGGGCCTGTTGGTGCTTTGTGAAGACATGCATTTGCCTCATATTACACAAACTTTCAAGTTGGCCACCCAAAGGATAAGATCTCCCAGGGTTGCGAATCCTACTCTTCTGACACCTATCCACACCATGAGAGCTGGATGAGAGCTGCAGAAGTAAAGGGAAGAGTATATTCCAGCACCAGACAGTACCCAAGTGGTGTTTTGGACATTCATTCTCCCTTCACACCTCCCCACAGCAGGATCAGCCACGGGGTCTACCAACAGCAAAACCCACCACAGACACCACCACCACCAGAGCCCCCACAGTCTTGTAAGACAGAAGCAGCTCATAGCTGAGGATGACCCTCAGTGTGTCCATCCAGAGTATGAGGCTGTTTGTCCTGAGTTACTGACCATGGGACAGCTGTTCATAGAATCATAGAATTCACTGACTTGGAAGGGATCCATCAGGACCATCGACTCCAGCTCCTGGCCCTGTACAGGACACCTCAAGAGTCACACCACGGGCCTTGAGAGCATTGTCCAAACACTTCCCAAGGCCTGTCAGGCTGGTGCTGTGCCCACTGCCCTGGTGAGCCTGTTCCAGTGCTCAACCACCCTCTGGGTGAAGAACATTTTTCTAAACATTCCCTGGCTCAGCTTCATGCCATTTCCTTGAGCCCTGTCACTGGTCATGAGAGAGAAGAGAGCAGTGTCTTCCCTGCTCTTCCCCTCACAAAGCTGTAACTGCAGCAAGTTCTCCCCTTAGTCTCCTTTTCTCCAGGCTGAACAGTCCAGGTGACCTCAGCCACTCCTCACAGAGCTTCTCCCTCCAGACCCTTCCCCATCCTTGTGGCCCTCCTTTGGATGGTCTCTAATGGTTTAGTGTCTTTTCTATATTGTGTCACCCAAACCTGCCCCAGCACTGGAGGTGAGGCTGCCCCAGCCCAGCGCAGAGCAGGACAATCCCCTGCCTTGCCCAGCTGGCCATGCTGTGCCTGATGCCCCCAGGACAGGGCTGCCCCCTCCTGGCTCCCAGAGCACTGCTGGCTCATGTTCAACTTGCCATGGACCAGGATCCCCAGGTCTCTTTCCACAGTGCTGCTCCCCAGATTTTCATTCCCCAATCTATACACACAACCCCATCCCAGGTGCAGAATCTGGCAGTTTGCCTTGTTAAAAATCATAACATTGGTGAATGCCCATCTCTCTCATTTTTCAGGGTCTCTCTGGCCTAGGAATGGTTTGCACACCATCAACATTCAATATCAATGGTGAAATTCAGAAAACAAGCAAAATAAAATGAGACTTAGATTCACTAAGCCCACACCCTTTTAAAAGCAAAGTAGAAATTGCATCTGTTTAGATGCAAATGGAATAGGCTAAACCCTCACTCATGTTCCCAGGCAGAAATCTGTTGAGTTCTGTAACCAAAGTTCACTTAATTGCTCACTTCTTCCAGTTAATGCACATCACTCCTCTTCTTTGCTGCATACCAATTGAAACAACAGGGACAATTTCTGCAACAAGGACAACAGAATCCACTCTAAACCCAAGCCACAACAGAGTTGCTCTAAGGAATTTTGAAGGTAACTTTGGCAAGAGAAGCTGACTTGCAAAGCTGCTGCAAATTCAGGAGTGCTGCAAGCATCAGGAGTTAGCAAATAGCTCACCACTGAGCAAATAAATCAATGCAGGGCTGTTAAAGAACTCTGGTCCAAGACATTTCAGGTCTGCTTGTCTTTTTCCTCTACAGCACCTGAATCAGCAAGGGACTTGGCAATTTCTGAAGACTTGTGTACAGTTAAAATAAAACTCCAGTGATGAGTTTTCCTAACTGGCCAAGAGGGAATAACAATAACTGCTCTGAACAATAGCACAGAAATTGCACAGGAGGAGGTAGCTCAACTGAGGGCTCGGAAGCAAGAATATTTATTTCCCAGGCAACTCCCAGAGTTTTCCCTGTCATTCAGTCACATCACGAGGCTCTGAACATCCTTCATCAAAGGGAGCTGCAGAGAGGCACAGTTTCACAGAGCAAAACCGAACCCTGTGAGGATTTTACCAAATTTGTGAGTTACCATCCTTTGGGTAACACCCCTCTTATGTTTGCTCATGGCCTGCCCTGACTGCAAAGTAAAACAAGCTTACTTAAACTGCTGCTTTGGGCACCTTTGCACTTGAAGTGGCAAAGATGATTTAGGCAAACACATTTTACTCTGCAATTGGGGACAGCTAAGTACCTGTGGTCAGTTCCTGCAGCTCAGCTGCCACAGAATAGCTTTGGGCATGATCACATGAATGTCAAAGCAATCCTAGAAAATGGTGCTTTTGGCAGAAGATGGGCACAGCATTCTAAATTTTTTTTTTCTTTTGACAAAGCATGCATCTTTCCTCCAGAAACTCTCTGTCCTTAGCATAGAATTTCAGAGTGTCCATGGGGAGAGGAGACAGGGGGTCCCATTGATCAGCATCTTTATATTTTTTGTAGGAAAGAATGGTTAATCAGCTACATTCCAGGGCTGATGCCAAATGTACCACTCCCTTAATACTTTTGCTTTTATCATCCTGTGGCTCTCAGTAAGTCTGAGCTATCGCTGCATTTTGCCACTATACAAACACGCTTTGTTTCTACAGGGACACTTGGAAAACTAAGAGGGATCAACAAAAGTTGCAAATACATACTTCACTTGAAGTGCATTCAAACCCCATGTAGAGCTTCTCATTTCAAATTAAAATGGCTTTAAATTACTGCTTAGTCCTCTGCCAAGAAAGAGCTCCGAGAAATGGCTCTTGCTGTGAAGCACTGTGAAGTTTAAATCAGTTTAGACTGGCTGAAATCGTAGTTTTTATGTCCACTTCACACCTGGGCATATTAAAGTGCACACCACCAGAAAGGGAGGCTTCTGGCCACCTTGGAAGGAAACTCAGACCTGTTGAGATCCATCTTGCAAATATAACATCCTTCAAAACAACTTATGCACCGTTCTTTTTCTTTCTGGGTCTTGGGTAACCTGAAGAGCTTACCACAAAAACAAAACAAAAAAACAAACCAAACAACCAAACAAAAAACCAACAAAAACCCCACAAAACAAAAACAACAAAAGAAAAACAAAAAATACCATCACCACCAAGAATAATAAAAATTCCAACTTAGATAAGTGACTCTATACAGCTCTGATGAGGTTTATAGGTTTATAAACCTACTGAATTCTGCAGAGGGACCAAAAGTTTCAGTAAACCTTCATAGCTGTTCCACTTCAGGGAGAAAGCAAGCTGGAGGGTAAGGCTTAGAGAGGCAGGCAGCTGCTTTGACCTCAGCCACTTGCAGCATGTCCTGCAGGTCCTGCCCTGCTCCCTCACACCCACAGATGCTACAGGCACAGTTTCAGCTCCCCTTTGGAAAACAGGGCTCTCAAACAAGCCCAGGGGATGAGATCCTGACATCTCTCTGCACGCTGAATAGCATAAGTTACTGATCTGCGTGGGGCTGCTTACAAAGCACCCAAGTAGGGAAGAGAAAGAGCATCAAAATCAAATGTCTGCTTTTAGAAACGCACTAAACACACTAAAAATACACTCTGCTAGAGGAGATGGCACAACAGCTAAACCACCAGCTAGGAAAATAATACTCAATTGCTAAAGTGACTAAATACAAATATACATGATTTAGAGACTCTAATTTGGGTAAAGATCGTTTGGATGGCAAATTTTCAGGAAGAGTTAGTAACATTTCAGAGATGGCAGGCACTGCTTTCACTGACAACCTTCTCTTTTTGACTCCTCTGCTACCTCTGCCCTCTGTTAACCTCTCATGGGCAATGGGGAATAAGGCGAGGGGATCACTCTATGCTCTATCTTGCAACTTTTTTAGGACACAACAGTGTCACTCACACTAAACAAAGATATGAAACAGCAGCCTGAGACCTGGCACTTTGGACTCACACCATAACTGACAACCCACCTTGGGCCGTGCTCTGGGTCATGCTGGACGCCTCTGGAGCAGTTCTTTGTCTGAGGGCTCTGGGAGAAAAGCCTTTCACCTTGTTCACCTGAGCTTTCTACAGCCACAGAGCCCTTTTCTGGCAGTGCAATCCATCCCTCTTCATCCTGTGGGCAGCTTGGTCTTGGACAGTACATAGGAGACAGCACTGAAGTTTTCTGCCAGGGCACAGCAGGTGTCAGTGGCTCCCTAAAGGACAGGAAAGCCTGAGGAGCTCAGCTGCAGGCCTGAGATTGTTTCATGTGCCCAGGGGGAGCTGAGCAGGGCCCTCAAGACCATTCAGTGCCCCAGCACCTGCTGCTGCCCTCACAGCAAAGCCTCTGCTCTGTGCCACTGGTAAAAGTCTGCATGTGCCACGTCCTCAGCCCTTCTCTCTGCCTCCCCCACCTGTCCTGGGGTTTGTAGAGCTCAGCACAACAGGGTCTGAGCTGTGTCCAGGTTTTCACTGCTGTTGACTCAAATCTGTTCCCAGATTTACAGCAGCAGGACACGTTACCGGGTCTGTAGCATGTGCTCCTCCTGCTCCAGATTCACAGCGCAAGGGTAAATTAAGGACTGCATCCTTATGCTCTGTCTTTCATAGCTGATAGGTGATCCCATAAGTGCCATGGTCCCACACTTGAACTTGATAGTCCAGTGTATGGTGTCTATTTTGTGTCCTGTTCATGCAGTACACTGAACACAGACCTGCCAAACAAGATCAGACAGGGCTTAAGTATGATGTGAAAATTCTTAAAATTTCATCTACGCACTTCGAGAGCTCTGAAAGTGAACAATATTACATTGCTCACTAAAAAAGGCTCCAGGATAGATTTACTGTGCAAGCTCCAATCCAAACCAATTAAAGTGAAGAAAGGTTTCCTCTAACTTAAGTGCCATGGATCATAACCCTTCACCTCCATCTTTTCACATATCTTTACAGGAATAAGAAGTTAAAGATACACTTGCTACAGACTGGAATTCAATTAACATTTTTCTGCAACAAAACTGAGAGAAGCACTCCAGAGCTGCTGCTCACAATGCAGAAGCGACAGAACAAATGATATTCTCATTAGTGCTCTGCCTTTCCCTGCTGCGCAAGCCAAATCCTTGAACACTAAAAGCACCTCAGCATCAGCTGGGTTCACAGACATCCAGAGCAATTTTTCAAGCTCCCTGACTTTTATAGACCAGGGGGGAAGGGATTTGGTGTGCTTTAATACGTTCTATTATATGAACTCAGAAATGGTTTTCACTCTCCAGCACTATAAATTAAGCTGGCTGCAGTTATTCTATTCCTGATTATGCTGAAAGTTACTGGCAATAATTTGATGACTATATTTTCTTGTCTTTTTTTTTTTCTCCTTTTCTGAATTAACCGATGAATTTAGTTTCTGTGGTAGTACGTAAATAATGCAATAAAACTGAAGATAGTAGCCAACACATTCACGTCTTGATGCCTGAAATTGTGGATGAACAAGTAAAAGCTTCTTCACTTTGTAGGTGAAATTTACTGTATTCAATTCCCAGCTCTTTAGGCTGGAAGAACAAGTTGTATGAGAAAAGAACATCATTTTGCAGTCCCCTACATTTTTTTAATCTAGAAGACTAGACACCTTTTCAATGTAAGTGAATTTACCTTTGCAAGACAAATACTTAGACAAATTTAGCCAAATAGTATCCCAACCATTTTAAAAACTGGAAAAACTTAGGTCAAAAATAATTTACAGAAAAGCCTCTTGTGCAATACAAGCTACCATTAAGTACAGCTAAGAAGAGGAAAGTATCAGTTTTATGACTGCACTCATAAAAATACATGAAAGTAGGGAACAAATTCCATCTGCTTGGCTTCCCCTCTTTTCCTCTGGCCACTGAGACAATTTGTCTCCTAAACCCTGATAACAAACAGAAAGTGAGGCCATGCTGGTGAGGCCACACCTCAAATTCTGGGTGCAGTTCTGGGTCCCTCACCCCAAGAAAGATATTGAAGGGCTGGAGTGTGTTCAGAGAAGGGTAATGGAGCTGGGGAAGGGTCTAGACAGTCCTATAATGAGTGGCTGAAGGAGCTGGGGGGCTCAGCCTGGAGAAAAGACATCTCAGGAGTGACCCCATCATTCTACAACTACCCTAGAAGAGCTGTACCTGACAGAAGCTGGGGCTCGGCCTCTTCTCCCTGCTAACAAGTGACAGGACAAGAGGATATGGCCTCAAGCTGTGCCATGGGAGGCTCAGGTGGGACACCAGGAAGAATTTCTTCACTGGAAGGATAGTTAAGCATTGGAACAGGCTGCCCAGGGAGGTGGCAGAGCCACCACCTGCTCAAGAGTTGTTCAAGAAACCACTGGACGTTGCACTTAGTGCCCTGCTTTGGTTGACATGCTGGTGTTCAGCCAGAGGTGGGACTGGACGATCTTGGGGGTCTTTTCCAACCTAAAATCCTGTGATTCTGTGAGAGATGTACACAGACTCGGGTTACCTCTGGATGAGTTAGGGGTCACACTGCACATTTTAGAGTGTAATACACCAGTGGCTGCTCTACAGAGTGACAGTGTTCCTGGAGTCTAACTGTGCCTCTAGTGCATGTGAATTAATAAATGAGTGTTTGATGATTTATTTCAATACAAATTACTTGCCAGTGTAAGCACAGCAGAATTCAGCTCCAGGCTGGATACTTGGGACCTTAGCAAATACCAACTTCTAAAAGCTTCAGTAAAACTTCTTGGGATTCCATCAGACTCAAGTGCTCATGTCAGTTACTGTCAATTATTCTATCTATAAGGACATGTCAGATACACAAAGACACTATTCTGACAGCATGACAGCCCTAAAATGATAACTTTAGCATAACACACTTGACAATGAAAAAAGCAATAATACCCATTTTTGGGACAAAAGAAAAATGCAATGGATCTGATGACTAAGTGTTCTGGTCCCCAGTGTAAAAGCCAAGTAGATCCCTGTCGTATTTAACTTGATTCCTTTGTATTAAACACTTCCATTAAAGTTTCCCACAGTAGCTTTAATATTTAATTATGTATTCCACCAAAGAAATGAACAAAATCTTTGCAAAGGGTTTTTTTGGGCTTTTTTTTTTTCTGGATGTGAAATATTTATCAGCATATCTCTTTGGACAAGTATTTTTATCCCCCAGGCAGGGAAAAAAACCTTCCATGTTCAAATCGGTTTCAAAACATTTTATTTTACAGCTTGAAAGTTTTCTATACTTCAGCACCTCATGCCGTGACTTTGTTATTTCACTTGTTAATGAATGGTAATTAAATCTCTTTTGGCTGAAAAGGTTGGAGGGCTCCTGCTGTATTACAAAAACAATTTCTGAAAGTTACAAAAATGCCCAAGTGTCTAGAAATTAAAGCATAAAGTTTGCCATGTTTTGAGTCCAAGTTTTAATCGCTTGGAAGGATTTGTGTGGGAGAACAGCATGTCCCACTGAGTGTGCACAGTCCCCCCAATTGAACAGACATAATTATGTCACGTTGTATCTACCAGAGTAAACACAATCATGCTCTTAATAATGTACATTGTGGCCACAAACTTCCTTGATCTTCCTAACAACTGTAGCAAACACTGCACAAACCCTATTATGCACTACCTACACAGAGAACTGCTACATATGTACATCTAAGTAAAGACTTGTTAATTTTGCATTTGCTCAGCAGGGCTTGAAACATCAGCCTATTAATTTTTCTTCTTTTCTGTATTCTCGTTTCTTTTAGGTGCTTTGACTCAGAAGATAAATGGAGTGCGTGCTTACAACTGAGGTAGATAAAAGAGAAATAACTACACATTAAGGCATTTTGTGGTGTTACAGTGCTAAATAGAGACACAATATTGAAGAAGAAATATCTCCACTATCCATTTACATCCGTGCAGGTGTCTGCTGGCATCAAATCCACCAATTTGGTACACAGCTTGTAAAAAGAACTGTTAATTCCAATATTAAATGTACAAAATATAAATGCAATATTAAATGCAATATTAAATGCAATATTAAATGTAATTCCAGCGTAAAAATGTGCTTTATTATAGACAAAATTTTCCTAAAGGTGATACAATGATTTCAGTAGATTCTGAATCTTAAAATTACAGTTTCTCAAACAAGAAACTAGGAACAGGAATGTAACTAGATGAGTGCATTTCTAGACTGCAATTTTGGGAATGGGTTTGCTTAAAGGAAAGCCCCCTGTGTTGAAGTGAGGTACAGCAGTCTTGAGGGGTGGTAATTTCGTCCCCATATCAATGCTGGATCGCTCCTTCTCCCTTTAAATAGAAACAAAGAAACAGAAAATTCATATTTCATTCTGCAGCCCAGAGACATTTACAAACTAAGGAAATCTGTGTTCTCCAGAGTTTCTTTGATGCAACCACGTATCAAGAGATCATTTAAAAAGTGTTGATTAAAGCCTGTTAGGGTAAAGCTCCAAGACTAGGTGTCTGTTTGGATCTAATTACAACGCTACTGATGAGGTTTGGAATTATTAAAAATTAGAAATAAATGAGCTTTCTTTGTGCTACTTCCCAAAATGGTCAGAGCACCTCATTAGAGCAAGGATGTACATGAGCTCCATGACTTCAGATTTCTAATCACCATCCTGTTCTAGCTGGAATATGCCTGTTTTCAAACAAACAGCTACATTCATCAAAGGCCCAATGGGGAAGTTTTTTCCTTTGTTGAGTTTTAATGAATATATAGTGCTATCTCTCTTCAACATTTTAACAAAGTTCCAGTGATAATTGCCTTGTCTGTGACATTTGCAGGAAACTAGTTGTGTGCTGTAGGTGCACTGACAGCACTGGGAGTTGCTCCATCTGAGAATCCAGGAGGTCTTGAATTTGATGGCCTTAAGAAGAGAGAAGGAGAGTTAGCTGGTTCCACTCTTACAAAGTTGGGGAGGTAAACAGAGCACTACAAATATTCCAAACTCACTGTGATATACCTGGATGCTTCAGAGAAAAGTCCTGAGATACTTAAGATTAACCAAGTGGAGCTTTATGCATTTCTAGTTTATCCTAACAGAAGTCTCAAGGCTTTACAAAGAAGGTCAGCACCATTATTTTATTTCACAGTCACTGAGATTGAGGCACAAATGTGAGTGCAACCACACTTTTAAAAAATCTAGCCTTGTCACAAGAGTATCTTTGCTCAGTCCTCAGTAAGGGAAAAGAAAACTCTTCTGGAATTATTATTTTTCTATTTGCCCCTAAATAACTGTCAGGATAGGAAGTTCAGAGAAACCATATCAGATGTCTAGTTATGCATCCTTTTCCAAATTTGACCCATAAAAAGGTAGGAGAAAAACCAAAAGATGGCACAGATTAACTTAACAGTGAAAACCACTTATAAGTGGTTTTTCATTGTATCAATGTAGCCCTAATGGATATGCCAGCTGACAGCACTGAAAACAAACATTCTGTATTTAGATAGCTTATCCCATCTCTCTATTGGGCTTCCAAGTCTGGGGAGAGAAAATGATCCAGAATCCATGCTCATTTTTTCCTCATCCTCCCATGGAGACAACAAACAGATGTGCTCATCAGTATGGAAAATTCTATGCAACTGAATACTATAATATATTATGCAGAATTAATGTGCAACCAGCCACGTGCAAAAGCTCCCAGTCACTACTGGCATCCCTCAGTGCAGTTATTTACATACATAGGAGTGCTGGATTAGGTCTTTGGTGTGGATTTAAGCTTCAGATTTTCTCACAAATCCTTATCAAGATCAAAATGGGATCCTGGTGCTAGAAGCAACTAGGAACATAGTGATGCAGAAAGGATTCAAGAAGCTGAAGTTAAAAATAGGAAGAGATAGAAAAAGAATGGCTAAGACAACTGAGAAAAGCAACATTTAGAATCAGAAAGCTGAAAAAAAGGATTTCAAATTCACAACCAAAATCTTAAACACTGAATTTTCATTTTTAACACAAAACAAGGCTAAATTCCCACTGTCACTATATTCCTTCAGCATCACATGCAAAGCTGCATTTATTCAGTACCAAGATGCTAAATCACAACTCAAAGCTATCTTGTGCAAATCAATAAAAGCTTTAGATGATAACTTTGTGTAAGGTTATCTGGGAGTATTAATTCTCTTTCGTACCAGGGTAGTCAATAATGTTGTTAATGCTATTGTCCTCACAGAAGCCTCTTTTTTATTAGCAAAACCAGCTACACTTATTTTAGACATGATGTTAACATTAGCCAGCGAGACAGCGAATCAAGTCAGTGGTTTTTTGTCAGCTGGGATTTAGAGAAATCTGAGACTGTATGACTCAAATGGCCCTGGCTCAGTGGCCAGCATCCACACAGCAGGCACTGCCTGCCCAGCCCTGCCTGGGGCAGTAGTGGTGTGGAATGGCAGGAAGAAGGCTCCCTGGGGAAGAACCTGACTGCACAACAAGTTCTCTCTATTGCAGAAAGCCAGTGATGTGTCTTGCCCAGCTGGCAGGTTGGAGAAGGAGGGCTGTGCAAGGTTGTTTCCCTTGCCAACACAAAGAACAGCCTAGAGAGAGCAGAAATTGCAGTTACCCAGGACTGGTATGCCCAGTTATGCCTCTGTGTTCTTCAAAGCAGGATGCAGTCCAACAGGCTTGACTCAGGTACAAAGCCATGAGCGGCAGAGGAGAGCAAAGCCCAGCACCACCCCTCAGCTGCCACAGGACAAGAGAGGTGCAAGCCAGGGCTGGCAGCACAGTGCTGGTGCCTTCTGAGGCCGTGGGGGGGGCCACAAGATGATGCCAGCCTGCAGAGGCACCACTAACAGCACCTAAATGTGCTTCCAAAACACAGATGTCACAAAGACACCAAGGCCCATCAGACTACAGACATGCTTACCCAAAAGAACAACATGACAAGCTGCCCCATGGCAGGTATCTATCCTGAACCTATAAACAGTGTATCCACCACTAAATGACTTTCAATATGAAATTCCTTTCACTGTATAACATGGTCCAGTTCAGCCATCATCAATTCACACAATATTTTTTGTTTTATTTTAAAGCAATTATGTCCTTAACAAGTGGAGTTTTTATGACAGGAATTAATTCTAGGTGAGATACAACAACAAAATGTGGGTGAATTTCTCCTCACTTCATGAACAGAAAGAGACATGATCCCAAAATGAAAACATCAAGTCTACTGTGAAGGAGACATTTAGCTGCTGGAAATGGACAATCAGGCATTATGGTAGCCTCACATATTGATCCTAAAGCTCCAGAAAGGCCATTAGCACTGCGCAATTGCTGCTAATTCCAAATATTAAGGTAACATTATGCAATTTGCAGATGGACAAAAGTCACTGTTTATCGCTGGTTATTTTGCTAATTTAGTCATCAAATCATTTGCCGTTTGAAACAGGATTAAGGAAGAAGTGATAAAGGCAACTTTGAATTATATTCAGGACCTGTAGAGAATTGTGTGCTTTAGTGTGTGCAGGAGACACAGGCTGAGGATGGAAATGAGTGGAAAGACAAAAGGCTTTCTGTGCATACAGAAAAACTCTGTAACAGATCCTATCATCTGACTGTAGAAATGTAAGAAATCTCTCATTAAAAATAAAGTCCACCCTCAGCAGCCTCAGCAAGTTTTCAGACGACAAGCTGAATGGGCCAGTCGACTCACCTGAGGGATGGGATGCCACCCAGAGGGACCTGGATAAGCTCAAGAAGTGGGCCCATGGGAATCTCTTGAGGTTCCACAAGACCAAGTGCTGGGTGCTGCACCTGAGTCAGGGCAACCCCTGGCATTAATCCAGGCTGGGGGATGAAGAGATGGAGAGCAGCCCAGCCCAGAAGGACTTGGGGGTGCTGGTGGGAGAGAGGCTGGACATGAGCCAGCCACATGCACTCATAGCCCAGAAATCCTGCTGCAATAGGACAAGGGATAAGGGTTTTAACTAAAGGAGGGTAGATTTAGACTAGGTGTAAGAAGGAAATTTTCTGTTATGAGGGTTGTGAAAGACTGGCCCAAGTTGCCCAGAGAGGTGGGAGATGCCCCATCCCAGAAACACTCAAGGTCAGGTCGGGGCTCTGAGCACCTCATCTGGTTGGAGACGTCCCTGCTCATTGCAGGGGGGTTGGACTAAATGGCCTTTAAATGTCCCTTCCAACCCAAACTGTTCTATAATTCTGTGCTTTGATGTCAGAGACAAGACACTAATCTGTGTTCTCTGGGCACCATCTCATTGGTATGAATAATTTAACTGGACTGCAGAACATGTTCAGCAACATCTCTGATGGATGTTCTTTTCCTGGCCATAGATCATGGTAAGTCCAGACCAGACTGAAGTAACAAGGAGGATAACATTCAGGAAAATTAGCCAACAAAACTGTATCAACTCAGTCAAATTTGGCCACATTCTGATCAAAAAGGTCTAAAACAAAAATCTAGCTTATGCAGAAAGTTGTGTAGACAAAACTGTTTTCCCATACTTCTTCTGTTGCTCCTTGCGTTTCTGAGACAGATACTTCTTTTTCACTTCCAGAAGCTCATTGTTAAGTCTTTCAATTTCATGTTTGTACTCTTTGCTCTGCGTTTCACACATACTCAGTTCTGAGGACAATGCCTGGTAAACGAAACACAAACAGCAGAAACAGGAGATGTTGCTTCACTTAAGTGAAGGATAAGTGAATACTTTTACAAGCACTTTCTCCTTTTATATTTGATGATATGAGACATGATCATTTTCTACCACAACTCTTTTTCTATCCTGATGTTTCATTTGATCTCACCTCTGTTCACCTGAAAACATCTTACACAATAAAGGTTATGCCATTTAACCATAATACAACATGTAAAACACACTCCAGGCTTTATGGGAATGGCATTAATAGACACATTAGATCTTAATTTCTGGGACATAAAGCTGGGCAAAAATCCAAAGTTGAGGTCTTAATAAATCAGGAAATGATCTGATAATAATGGGGTTTATTCACAGGGATGCACTGCTAAGTGGAGAAATTCAATCCACACAGGCAAAGTAGTACCAGGCACTGTAAATATGAATACAAAGCCACTTTCATGTGAATCAGTACAATTTTTAAAAGGAGGAGCATGCATAGTGCATGTTCTTTCTTTTCAAAAGGGTAATAGCTTGACCTGGCACCCCAAAATGGCATGGATGCTATCGTGCTACAGCATGCTGTGCCTGAAATACAAAGCAGCAATTGACTGCATTAAGGACAAATAAGGACCCTATGGAGAACTTCAAATCACGTTCAGTTTAGCTAAACTTTGGCTTCTATTGTACATTTTCTACATTGTTTTTCTTCTCCATGGAAAGCTAAGATTTGCATAACAGCCTCTTTGTTTCCTAAGGGCCCATCTGCTCCTGCATTTTTTTCCTCATGGTTAGTATAGACGTGATTATGATGCAGTGAACAGGAGATGATGACTTCAACAGAGAGAGGAGCTGCAGAAGTAGATGAACTCCTGGGGAGACTGATCTCTCATGCAGGCACGAATAAGAGAAGATCAGCTTATTCATAGAATATCATGAATTCTATCAAAGAACCAATTTTTAATATTATGCTTTTAAATTTTTCTACAAGATTCTTTGGGAAGCAGGAACTCCTCCCTCTGACTGACAAGAGGTTAAACCAGGTTCCTCCTGTCATCTCCACAAAATCTGCAAATCTAAATATACACGTACACATGACAAGAGAAACAACAGTAACTTAAGACTGGATTCTCAGTATATACCCACTAGTTCATTAAAAAGAAAACAAAATGGCTTTGATTTACTTCTTAAAGATAATAACAATTTAAGATAAAGGGAAGGAGAATAAGCTGAATGAAAAGCTGGCAGTATCCCAGAATGCCCATGCAAAAAACATATTTACAGCGTTGCGCTAACTCATACTGTAATAAGACCTTTCCTCTATTTTAATGAAATAAAGTAGCATAATGTGCAAAAAATACTTTGTTTGCTGCTCTGTGTTGTGCCTTGAGGAGATGCAGTGATAACCTTGCTGGTCAAATACAGTAGGGCAGGCACACTGTTCACTGCAGACCTCCCCAGGGACAGTGGCACCTCTTACTTTGATCTGCTTTGTCTTCTCCCGGAGAACGTTCCGGAACTGCTGCAGCTGCTCTGCAGCTTCGGGCCCTGGCTGCCGGGCCAACACGTGCCTCAGCTCCACATACAGCTTCTCCTTCTCCTAAGGAAGAGACAAGAGGAAGAGCCCTTATTAAACTACTACAGCAGCAGCACAGCCTGAAAGGAAATCAACCTCACTGAAAATTGCAACTCAGTCAGGAAGGTATTTGGAGAAACAAATCTGCCTGTGTGTCACTAGCCATAAGGTATTTAAAGTTGTTGTGATAGCAATGGGAGAGCTCATTAAGATAAACATCCAGCTACTTCAAACCACGAATGAAATGCTCTTAAACACCATCAGCAGCAAGCACTCTCTACCTCAGCAGTTACTAGAAGAGTATCCAGGGCTGGGAAATTAATGACGAGAAACTGTGCTTATTGCAATCTTTCTTCTTACGAGTCACACTGCCTTGCATTAAGGATCACAGCTTCACCCAACAGGATGTGAGCTGCCTATAGAAATGTCAGCAAAGGACTGTACAAAAGAGTTACTTCTTCCAAAGAAAAGCCTGCAAAGCACATGTACACACACAGAGAGAGATTTATATATATATAACCTTTCAGTTTAACTGCAGGGGCTCTGGGCAAGGGAAAGAAATTATAAACAGCAACAATTATGACTAGCACAATTACCAAATAATTTTTCTTTGTCATGTGTCTCCTCTTCCTTTATGTTGGAACAGTAGTACTTGTGGGAGTTGGATATTGCCATGTCTGAAAAGAAACCACGCCATGGACCCACTTACAGCTTTCTGTACTGAAATGCTCCTTTCAGCTGTGTTTTGAGAGTGTACTTGTTTTCAGTCTGAGGAATAAAGCTCTGAAAAAAGCCACCTTCATATTTTTGCACATTATAATAGTTTTACTATCTACCCTGAAAAAATAAGATCATTAAATATTATTTAGTAAGATCACATCCTTTTCTGGTACATTGAAAACTGGAATTAAAAAGGAGACTGGCAGACAAAAGATTTAACTGATGAAGAGAAAAATGCCAAAGAGGAGGTAGGATAGATGATTATTTACACTGGATTTGACAAAGCCCCTTTTAGCTGTCTTTTTTATAAGCTCTCTCTACAAGTCTTACCACAGAATTCATCTGTTGATGTGGGAAATGGTGCAATCACATAATCTAGAATTGCTACATTTGGTCTTTCTCTGTGGCTGAGCCAGAGTTTTCAGAAGTAGGTTGCTGTTTTGAAGATGTAAAATTTTAGGTGTCCAGTCTTCAAGAGCATAAGGAGTCTGAAGCTTTTAGACCTCATCATTTTCTGAAAACGATGCACTACAATGGGGTTGGGGACCCCAAAATGGAATCACTTCAATTCACGCCTTACTTTTGCAAGCATTGTCCTTAAACTCTGCAGATTACAGAGCAAGAGTTCCTTATAAATGAAATTGTTCACATTTTATCTCTGAAAGAATCAAAACCTCTTGAAATTCAGACTAAGGTGTGCATAGCAGCAAATACTGAACTGATAATTCATTCTGAGTAGACAGTTATTATGCCCTCCATGGTGGTATTTCCAGTACCAGCTTTTCTTTCTGAGGAGGTAAGATTTTACTGCAAGGTAAAAATAACAGCAAAACTAAAATCCACCTTGTCAAAATTTGGCCAGTTAATAATAACATTTCAATGCTGAATGTACCATGTATTTGTATTTTTGTAATGGTGTAATGGTAATTTGGATAAATACAGGGCAACTGATAGATTGGAGGTCTTAAGTGCAATTTTTCTCCAATTTTTTTTCTCTCCATACCCTTACAATGGCTAACCAAGCTCTTCATACACTGTGCAATGGTGTGTATAATAACCTCATTTAGAGACAAAGCAGACAATTCTATTGTAAGGAGAATCTATTTTATACAGCAGAGACTCGTTAGGTGTCCAATGTATATTGTATCCATAATCCAACAGAGACAGAACCAGATGTCTTATAATGCATATCCTGCCCTTCCTTGCTAAGTACTGTCCATCTCTTTCACATCTAGTCAATTAATTTGTCACTGGGTTAGAAGAACCATATGTCAGCAAAACATTAAAAGAAAACCCTGGATATTCCTTTCCTCCTCAGCAGAAGCTTGTATTCACAGGCTGGCATTCACAGGCTGGCATCTAAAATTTTACTACAGAATCCAAAAAAATAAATTAAAAATAAATGAATTAATTTCAATTGATTTAAAAACAGCAACCACAAGAGTAAATCTATGTGAGTCCCAAGGTGCATATGCTTCCATCTCCACACATAAGAAATCAGAAATGACCAAGAAAAATATATCAGCACAAATGCATATCTTCTTCCTAAGGTGAAGGAAGATCCATCCAATCCGCAAATCCACGCTGTTAAGTCTTCACTGGTAATAACAATGTACCTGTGTTCAGATCAGGTCTAGGCCAGTAACAAAGCTTTCTACAGGATCCTTCCACCATGGAATTCCCATGGAATTCAGCAGAAGCGTGACTGAAAGACTGAGCCCATAACATCAACAAGCTTCACTGGTTTATTACACAAACTAAGCCAAGATGATAGTGGAGAGATGATGGCACATTCATTTTGTGTATGTAGGGCACGCTGGGACACTCAGGCTGAGAATTACAGTTAAATTTCAGGCATTCCAAAGAGAATTTCAGCACCTCTGTGAATACCTGCTCCAAAAGTTCTGCAAATAAAATTGCACATTATTGTTAGAACAGCCCTTCCTGTCTTAGATTTCTTTCCCAGGGGATCTCCAAGGAGCTCAGAGATCTGTCTGTGGGCCCAGCCATGACAGTAATTTTCTCCATCCCTAAGTCTCTCATCCATTAATTTGGAGAGGGAGGGTGGGGAAGTAAGCAGTGCTTTCTCCTAAATTTAACTAGGTGCTGTCTCAGCCATATTTTGTAATTCTCCTGGCCTGCTTGCTCTACAGCAAATTGAGAAAAATAATTTTCTTCTGCAGAAGACTGGCTAGCATTTGGCAAATTTCACTTGATTCTCCAGGGTTACTCGTGGTCACACGTTGGCTCCATCTTCAGCAAGAAGAATCACTTTTGCCAGCAAAATCCTACTTCAAAAGAAGTTATTGCTGCTGACCAGCACAGCCCCATTTGCTTTTGCAAGTGAGAAGAACCATCAGTACCACCAGTACCATTAGATACATTCCCAAAGTGACAGGCATTCACAGCCATTGACAGGGAATGGGAAGCATTCACCACTCCCAGGCTGGAATAGACCTCCAAAGATGTGATCCCATGTTGTGTCATCCTGTCCCTCACCATGACACCAGGAAATGGCACATCTTGTTAGTTAGCCCAGGGTTTTATTCTGGACCTGAGATGATGGATGACCACACATTTAATGAAGATGTATTCACAGCAGAAATGGGTCCCGCAGTCCCAGCGTCCTCATTTTTATCAGCTACTTTCCAAATACATAACTCAACAATTTTACCTGGCATAGCAGCACCCCAAGAGCTTTCCCTACCAGACCTACAAAAATCCTATTCCACACCAAAAACTTTCTATCACATTAATTACTTTAAAAAAAATTCCAAAAGACTTTGCATCAGAGTAAATTTAATTTATGTCAGTTCCTGTCTCCAGCAACTGAGCTGAAAAAGAACCAAGATAAAGATGCAGTGTAAAAGTGTGCAATTTAGTGTATGGCAGCAGTCCTTAAAAAATTCAACCTAAATAAAAATTCTTATTTTAATTAGTAAGGTGGAGAAAGCAATATAGAACCAAACAAGCATCTCCAGTTCCTCACGGCTTTGGTGGGGATAACAAGTCATTCAACGTGCCACGGGAGGTTTCTTGTTTATTGGCACTATAACCAAAATGTCAGTGCTGTGCTGAACTCCAGAGGCATTTTGTTTACGATGTCATGCAGCAGCAGAGCATCCTTAGGGGTGGTGATTCCTCTTCATAAGTGTTAAACAGGACATGGAAATCTGAATTAAATATACACATAGACACACATATCTAGTCATAGCCATCTTAGCTGTACAAGCCCTACATTTATTTGTTATTATGTATACCTGGCAGTAGCTGTTGGCATAGGACATCTATCTTTAGAATTTTTATGAGGTAAAGAAAAAAATTAGCATATGGTGACCTTCACAAATTTTATAATAACAGAAGAAAGTTGCCTGCAGCACTATGAGAAATGTGCAGTGTAAACTTTCTCTGTAAACACTTTCCAAAGCTCCTGCTCTTTCCTGTCTATTCCACATCCATCAGCAAACATCCTTGCAAGGATGCAGCTCCCTAGAACAGCTCCTGTATTCATTATCACCTAGACACTTCTTTAACTGTCCAATGTGAGATTTTTTTATTGGGTAAATTAATTATGTTTGAAAGAGAACACTGAGTCCCCTTCACAGGGTGGCAACACTAACACTGTGTTAGAAGTTATGGGTTTTCCTGTGAAAACATCAGCTTGAAGGAAAGGCTGGAATAATCTAATCTTTGGTGAAATCTGCACCACTCAAACTCATCTTGTAACTTATTTCTCCAGGTGATAATAATGCTTCTCAAGAGCAAATCTGTTTGCCTTGGCACAGAGCAAACTGCACCAAATTAACTGGCATTTTCAAAAGAGTTTAATGAGAGAGAAAAAAACCACCTTGGAGCACCTTGTAAGGTCTTCACCCTTGACTGTTTTTTTGCAGCAGCAAGAGCTGAATGCTGCAGTATCACCATCTTCCATGAACAACAAAGTATGAGCATTTCCACCTGGAGTGCAACTGCAACATATTTTTATTATTATTGCTAGGAACTGTTACTCTCGGATCTTTCCTAATAAAAGTGTAGGAAAACATTTTTTTTTCCCAGGGAGCAAACAAATAACTTGCATGTATTCCTCTCCTTTCAACTTCTGAACTCTGAGACACGAATTTAATAATCTATCCAAAGAAAATGGCATGGATGCGTCTTGCTGAAATAACAGCTGCAATACCCTTTTTACTATTGACAGCACACAAGAGTTTACAAAATCATTAATCAGAGTAGATCATTTAATTACAGTGTTTCTACTTTACATTGCAGAAGATTATCAATTAATTATCTCCTATATGTGTTAGCAGCTTTACACACACATACACACATGAAAGTGAGCTGTTCCTTGAAGGTGAGAATTTCCCCTGACATGACATGGATTGATGTAAATATTCCAACTATTTTCACAGTGCCTGCTGCTGGACAGTTGGGTTGAAGAGAGCTCTGAACAAACCTCTGTTTTGCATTCTAGTAGCAGTTTGTCTTAAAGTGACCTGGAGGAGATTAGAGGTTGATGCAAATCTTATCAACAAGTTTTCTAAATATTCTA
Organism: Sylvia atricapilla; assembly: GCF_009819655.1. Classification (NCBI taxonomy): domain Eukaryota; kingdom Metazoa; phylum Chordata; class Aves; order Passeriformes; family Sylviidae; genus Sylvia; species Sylvia atricapilla. The sequence goes on from NC_089147.1 coordinate 11,904,173, forward strand.
AGTGAATAAATCTACAAAGCAAATGATGGGGAACCTTTTACTGTCATAATTACTGTCATAATTACTTTATACAGGGTTCTGAAAAAAAAATTAAAGTCTCTTCCTCAGATCTACACTATTTGATTTAAAACCTCTGTATTTTAATGTATTTTAGCTATTCAACAGCCATTTCGATTTTTAAAATTTTAGATTAATCAAAGGACAATCATCACAGCTCTGCTGATAATGATTAGCTGTTCCTGCAGGTAACATCTTGGGATGAGGAGTCCCAGCAGACCCAGCTTCTGTTCTCACTTCAGACTGATCTGACAGATGACCTTGAAGGGTCAGACAGATTGTAGAGCTCCTTCTAGAAGTATCTATTTTTAAGTTAGGCACCTACGTCTCTTTAGTCACCTGCTTGACTTAGATCTTAAGATTTCCCTGAAAGATGAGAGCACTTTGCTTCAAGTCCTTTGGTGTTCTGGAATTGCTACCTCTGAACAGCTGTCTCAAAGTCAAGCCACCACTTAAATCTACAATACCTGTCTAACAAGGCAGTAAAGCCTACATACATCTTTTTGACAGGACAGCAGAGTCTCCCTGCATACATCAAGTGTCTCAGGGAAGAAAGACTAGTCTCCTGTTACACTTTAGAACCTATTAAGAAATAACAGTACATCTAAGAAACACACACGGCAATTCTGAAATCATTAATGTTTTAATGCATGGATTCCTTCAGACTCACTGTAATTAGAGCTGAGCCTCTGCTATTCTTCAAGGAGTTCTCTTTCAGCTCCCCTTGCCTGATTCTTAAAATTCAAAGAAACAGAAACAAGACTAAAGGAAGGGGAAAGACAGTGAATCGTAATGTGCAAGTAAAGACAACTGCTGTGCTCAAATGTCCCATGCCCTGTTTAAGATTACAGCTTAAAGATTAGACAGGTATGGGAAGCTTTGAGCTCTGAGAGGTGCTCCAAGAAGTGCAGCATTGGCTGACTGATGCACCCTATTTGGCAGAGATTCTCCCTACCGAGTTTCATAGCTCCTGTGCACTTAGCAGCACATTTCTGGATGTATCAAGAGAAGAGTGGAGAAATGGGGTTCTTTCTACACCTGTTTGTGTCCTCCTCTATCCCATTTTAAGCCAGCCTTCTAAACAACCCAACCAGCCACAGTGACTCTGCCTGCCTTCCTCTAACAGCTGCAAAACAGCCTTAGCTGCAGCACCTTTCTGCATGTGTTCCCTCAACAACAGCACCATTCACTGTAAGAATGAAAATAAAACAATTGGAATAGAATAAATCTAGTCTGTCCCTGTGGAATGAATTTTTTGATGGGGTTTTGCTGTTGCTGCAGCTTTCATACAGGATAATAATCCACCACTGACTGGAATGCTGTCGATTGTCCACATCTTGCTGCTGAGGGAAGAGCAGAACACTCTTTAACACAAGAAAACCTGCCAAACTGTTTATACTAAAGATGCACCTCTAGCTCTGGGCCACCCTACAGAATACAGGCTTGTGAATGTATTGCTATACTGCTGCTGCACTCCTCCAGTATTTCAGATTCTCTAGCAGATTCTGGATGGCTGACAGTCAGTATCGGATGGCTGCAGCGCTGCAAAGTCTGTGCGCTGCAATGTATTCAGTCAGCACAGCAAGTCATTTATTTTCCCTTAACAAGATAACTGGTTGATTAATATACTTTACCCTGGGGTGCACAGCAGATTTATTTCCTTCTCAGATACATGCTGAACACAGGAATGAGGAGTAAACAAGGTTGTTTTCAGTTATTTGGTATTTACTGGAACAATTCCTGAACTTTTTTATCCAAGCTTTATTCTAACAAACTAATGTTGACGTTAAGGGCAATTCTGACTAAGAATTTAGGATTGGGTCATTTTACAAAATATTTTCAGTTTAATGATACAAGGTGTCCATGCTCAGGATTTTGGGTTCAAACCAAGCACATTACAAAATGCATTTGAAAAAAGCACGTTGGTGATCAGTGTTTCTGTTTTGCTGATGCACATTACAGATGACAGTGCTGTGTCTTAGGTTCTTATATGGCCTCCTTGTTTCAGTATCTGCATGGTATTAAATCTTTACTGTACACATCCTAAAGAACATCGGGGTTCTTCCAGCCAGGGCAGTGATCCTCCTCTCATTCTACAAGAGTTCTGGACACAAAAAGTTATTACATGAATTGCCAAAGTTCACTAAAACTCCTTGAAGACACCCAGGAATGAAACCCAGTCTCCCAGGACCATGCTGGTGGCTGTGTCAACACAACCTGCTCCTTGCTTTTCTGAAATAGCAGGCCTGGACTACAGCTGGAAGTTATAAATGTGGGAGAAAACTACAATAAGCCACAGTGTACTTGAAGACAGCAACCTCTTTAGGCATGCTAAACTTCATGGACTGGGAGTGCATGTATTAGAATGCAGGACACAAAACTATGCTTTGCACTCATCTAGGAAGGATAGTATTTGTGTAAATAAAACAATCTTGCTTGATGAGAAGGGATGACATCTGATGACCCATTAGAGTTCTCCATCAAGCTCAAACTCAAGTAAATTATCAATTCTTTTAAAAAAAACTTGTAAAACAGATTCAGCATTCACATATATTTTCCACCCATAAACCCTAAGGGATTTTTACTCTGCCTTCAACTTCCTCAGCTTTGTAAGTGACATCTGAATATTTGTGACCAAAACATCATTATATGAGCTAAAAATGGTGCAGATTCCCAGAAGTTATTTTCTCAAATATACTTGCACCTTGCTTCTGTTCAAATCCATTTATCATGGAAAATCTGTTTTGTTTATGAGGGGTGGGTAGTTTCACAAAGAATCAGTAAAAATTATCTCTTCCACTAAGAAAACTGTTCACCGAAAGTATTTTGTTTGATCACTAGGTAATCTGCTTTGCTTCCCATTTCTCACTGCCAGAAATATTTGCTCTATTTTTACTGGGAAATTATTTTCTCACCCTAAAGAGCAGCCAATTATCTTCCCCTGGTGACATTAAAGTGATCAGCATACTTCCTACCCATTTTTTTTCAAAACACTGTTTAAACAAACATTCCAGGAAAAAAAAAAAAAAAAGCTATTTTTCTGGAAAGACTTTATTCTCTTACACTTGAATTGCAACATATGTGGGAGGAGGGAAAGAATCTAAATGTCAGTGTGTTTTTAAGAGCAGTTTATCAAGCTGTAAATTTCTATAGCATATAACATCTTCTAATTCTAGATGGACTGAGATTAGAAGGTCTAAAATAAACTAATGCGCCAAGAAGTGTATTGGAAAGATGCAGAAATAGAAATTAACTCCTTTCTGAAGAGAGATAGGGCAAGAACTGAACATTCCTCAGATATCTATTGAATTATTAAAGCTTACACAAAACTTTCAGGTAGATATGTTGACCCTCAAGAGACCTTCACACAGGTGACTCATCATACCTTTCATGTATTTGAGATATGACTCCTTACCAAATCATCACAGGATTGCATATGAGCCCTGCTAAATCACACAAAGATTTAACACAGTATCCTTCAATTGGCTTAGTGTGAGTGGTTCTGCCCTACTCACAGAACCCTACTGGCTACACAATCAATTTTTTTAAAAATTAAATAATTTAATGAGGAAAAAAATTACCAGTGTCAGAACAAAAGACACTAGAGATATTCTAATTCCATGGAAAAATCATCATGCCAGGCATAGAATCACTGAAAGACATCAACCTTTCAATTTAAAACCAGTATTAAATACAAAATATCTCCACTTAGAGTCAAAGCTAAAATCCTCATTCAAAGTCTTAGTTTAGCAATGAACCTTTCAAACACAACATAAGGAAAATAAAAGAATGGCACAAGAAATAAAAAAAATTTAAGAGTAGTCCTAAAGGATAAGTTGATGCATTAGGTACCTCCATATGTCACTTCATACTGCATTGGAGATTCCAGTTCAAATAAGTTTCAAGGTATTGGACTGAAATTATTTTGATGGCACTAATTCAGTAGACTTTCACGCATCATAATATTGAGCTGGTAATGAGGTATTCTTTATCCATTACAAGTTAGAACTTGGTTGCAGCCAAAGTTCATTGGCACACACTGTTTTTTCGTTTTAAAAAAGGACAGAGCTTGTCTTTGGAGTCTAAATCAAGGCTATTCTTACAGTGTGCCTTTGACACATCAGCCTAATTCCGCACGACACTGGGGAAGTAAACTTTTTCTTTATGATTCATATCCAGCTGAAAGCCAAAAAGTAAATGTTAGGCCTGAGTCCTTACAGTATTTCCCATTTCTATATTTCAATGCAAATCCCTTGAATTCTGGTCACCAACTTAGAACTGTAGTCATAACCTCAAACCTCACACTCCACCAGGTACTGTTTTCTCTCTCGTTTCCTTAAGGTACATAGCAACACTTAAGTTTTTTATAAGGACAGAAGAACATTTTTCTGCCTTTCCCTCCCCTTACATCAGGAACCATTTGATCAATAGCTAGATGTTTTGGCAGCTTAGCTTTCTCAGAATCATAGAGTATTATGCTGGAAGTAAACCTCGAGATCCATATGGTCCAATCTTTCTTTCATTCCCATTTGCATATATTGGTGACCAATACACATCTATGAGAGCAAACAGTGAATTTGTTGTCCCTTTAATGGGACAACTCATGCCAAGGGCTTTGGGATTAGATCCTAAACTCACACCTTTTAAATCTCTGAATCATAGAATAGAAGGCTGTAAGGAGACCTCAAGGGTCATCTGGTCCAGTCTTTCTCAGCAAAAGAATCATCTAGACAGGATGGCCCAGTATCCTGTCCAGATGGATCTTAAAAGTGTTAGGAAATGCAGCACTTCGCTGGGGAGATTACTGCCATGCCCTCCAATTGTTCTCATTGTTAACAACTTTTATGTGCAATCAGAATTTCACAGGAGTAACCTGTACCTAGTAGCCCCATCTTTGCCCTGTGGTTCCCTGTAAAAAGAAAATCTCCATCTTCTTTTTAACCACCCTTTAAATACTGAAACACAGTTAGAAGGTCTCCCCTCAGCCTTGTTTTCCCAAAGCAAACAAATCCAGTAGTTTCAGACTTTCCTCCTATGGCAAGCTTCCCAATCCTTTGATCATCTTTGTAGCCCTCCTTTGGACCCACTCCAGCCTGGGAGTATTTTTTTTTTAATATAGCAAGGACCAAAACTGAAAACAGTATTCCATGTGGGGCCAGACAAGTGCTGAGTAGAGTAGAATAACCTCTGCCCTTGTTATTCCATGAGGAATAACCTGACACCCTTGTTGACATAACCCAGCATTCTGTTGCCCTTCTTTGCTTCAGCAACAAAATGTTCACTCATATTGATCTTCTTGTTCACCAGGATAGCCAGGTCCCTTTCCAGATAGCTGCTCGCCAACCAGGTAGATCTCAGCCTGTCTCTGCACTCCTGGATTGAATTTCCCAGCTGTAAGGCCTTACTCTTGCCCTTGCTGAACTTCACTCTTTTGAAGCATTGTTGCTATTTCACTTCTCCTATCCAGCAGTGGGCCAATATTTTCCATCTGTTTCTGCTTGTTGTTTACATACCTGAAGAGCTCTTTCTTGTGGTTTTTGACAACTCCGGCCTATTTCAGTTCAGTTAGTGGTGCAATTCCTTTGTGCTGATATGTTTACGCCAACTACTGTCTATGCAATTAGATGCAATTTTACTGGCAGGGAAGTCTTCTGCCATTCAAGAGCTGGTATAAGCTAAATCAGAAAAGTGACTTTTTGCTGGTAGAAATGGGGCTTTTAAGCGTAGAAAAGGCCTAGAGCTCAATACACTCACCCCTTTAATTGAGGGCTGAGAGAACTGCTAGCTTGAGCTGCAAGATATGGTATTAATCCAGTGCTTCCAGAGGAAGTCAAATCCTCCAGGAAACAGAGATAGAAAAGCACCAAGTCCTACTACACTATAAAAAGCTAAAAAGAAAATTTCCCTTTTCATTTTTGGATGGAAAATCCTTTCAAAAGGCTGACTTCATATATAAATGATAAAGGAGCAGTAACGAAAGGATTGCATTTTGGCAGTGGATTTTGCAGTTCACCTGTAAGTTCCAGTGCATACAAAGCGCTCTCCCAAGCTACCTCTGCTGAAATCTCTCTAAAGACAAGATGACAGAGGAACAATAATGGGCAGGTCAACAGAGACTTTTAGGGATTCTACAGTCATTAGTTTCCTGAAGCGAATTGCAGTTATTTTTTATGAAAATAGACAATTCTGCCCAAAAATCCCCAGCTCGGACTCTGTACCCTACCTGTAATATGCAAGTAGGTTATACTCTCAAATCAAAGTAGAATCTACACTGGGCACCAAAAAAATAAATGCCAAATTTGAGAGGGTAAAATACATCTCAACCATTTTGAAGATGTAAAGACAGCATCTAAGGTAAAACTCATCTGTGCCTTAAGAATAAAGGTATCAAAATGAAGTTATAGGGAGAGTATTCTCTTCTTTTTCCTAGCAGGTTGTCTGATGAGAAAATCTCTTACTCAGCATTTGAGCACATATTTCTCTTATGTGGAAGCTACTTGAGCTCTGTGAGAGGAGTGAAGAGCTTAGCAGAAGCATGTCTCATGAAACTCCCAAGCTAGGGAAATAAATGATTTTCAGAAGGACGAGGCTCCCATAAAGTGGGCTGAAAAAACCCCATGAGATTAAAAAAAAACAAGTATTTTATATAAGAAATGGAGGGTGGTGCATAACAAATACAGGGAAGCAAATCCCCAATCTCCTTCATTTCTTGGGAGAAAACTTTGATTTCAATAGATGCCAACCTGTATAAACCCACACAGAAACACTGTTCTAAAACAGATTTCTTTATGAAACTATAGTACCAGCTCTGAGAAATAAAGATGGTTATGTATATGTTCGGACACTATAGCAACGAGCACCTCAAACAGGATAGAACAGCTCCACTACCAAGTTAGCACAAATAAAATAAAACATCTGCCTATTTTGAGTGTTTCGCTACTGAATTGAGTCATCTCTCTAATATATTCATTCACACACCAGTACAAGAATGGAAATTATTTTATTCCCTTTTTACTTGATGTGAGGCATGCACAAGCTAAGTAGCCTGCCCAAGGTCACAGAGAAAAGTCTCTTGTTCTCCCCTCCCTGTATCTCACAATACCTGAAATGGAACTGGGCTGGAGACAGCAGCAACCCTTCAATTCCTCCTACTCTCTGTCACTGGGACAGTCGGTTCTCTGGAGGGATTGAAACTTAGCTCAAAACTTGGCTCAATGCAAGGACATGTGGGTGCTATCTGGCTGTAATCTCTGAGTCAGATACATGAGCTAATGATGCCTTTTGCCTTTGCACTCTCTGAACTATGAGCTCAAGACACAGTCAGCACATCATCACATCCTGACTGCCCAGTCCTGGGCTTTGATTGCTGACAACTTAAAACAATAGCAATTAAAAATATGCATGCAGAGAAGAACAATGTTACTCTACTACATGCAAGGCTTAAATAAGACATTTGCCTTTGCCTCCCTGAATAAATAATCTAGGTTGCACTTTCTTTTACATTTATGAACAGTCTTCTGAGATGACTGACAAAAGAGATAACTGACATATAATGTGAATCTTTATGCTGTTATCCCTTCCAAGACATGCAGCTGAATAAAATTCTGCTCAGTCAGACATAAAATCAAATTAGAGGAGTTTGCTCTGAAGAGAAAGAACTAAATTTGAAACAAATAAAGCAGTGCATAATTCACTTTTAATGGGATAAGTTCCTGAAACCACACTAATCATAATCCTAACAAGGTAATACTTTCCACTGCCAGTTTACCACATCGCTGCTCAGCACACAGCAGAGCAGAGCGTCAGTCACATGAGGGATTTGCCCCACATGAAAAGTGAGCAACTGTCTTTTTGCAGTCAGGATTTGCAGAGCACTCCTGTTTATCAATAATGATTCCTTATGGCCTTACAACACATTTCATTCATCCCACACGTGTTCACAAAGACCTTCACCCATCAGTGAGATCTCCTGGATAACACACAACGTATTTCTCCACAAAGCCCTGCAATATTATTTGACAGTTTAGAAAAGAAACCAAAAAATGCTCTATCTTGACTGCATAAATTCAGAAAGAAGGTAATGACTGAGACAGGAAAACTGGCTATCCCAGAAGTAACATTTTCTATGTTTGGAAAAAATGCCATTGGATTTTTATTGACCATAAGTATTCAAGACCTTGGGTTTGGATCTGATTTTTAAGACTGCATTTTTCATCAGCACAGCAGCTCGCAACTGTGAGAATGCCTGTATTAAAAGAGAAGGTATGACCACCTGCTTTGCAGCTACTCGTCAAAGTAGCATCTCAGAATGACCACATTTATTTGTTATGTGAGGGCTGATACCTTATAACCCAAGATGCTGTGGCGACAGGGCACAGATAAATCAGAAACAAGAAAAGAGTTTAGTAATTTCTCTGACATAGGACATCTTTTTACACCTTTACTAAAATGTTCAGCTCTGAAAAGCTGTTCTAGCAAAACCCAACATTCAGCATGCTGCATATTCACTATCTTTCAGCATATGTCTGATCCAAAAAAAGTGCCCTGATGACCAGTTAAGAGAGATTTTTGCATGAGATTTTAGAGTCAAGCTGGGTCTTTCCCATATTGTCAGCAATCTAAATTTTCTGACTGAAATATAGCAAATCATTCTTTTAATCATGTAGCATGGATTGTAGCTTGCTTCTACCTCTGCCTCAGTTTTTAAGAAATGACAGGTTAGAAACAATGGAAAAGCTAATAAAAAGGATATGATCAAATGCACATCAGGAGCAGGTAAAGTAAGCAGATGCTTTTCTACACAAATCTATGTACTGTGATCCTTATTTAGCAAACAATTCCATGTATGTATCCAGCTGAAACCTTGTTCCCTGCACTTTTATTTATAAGATCATTTACCAAAATGTAAAAAAAGAAGACAGAGCTATAGTGCATACAATACAAATGGAATTATTTTTCCCTTATACAAACATTACGGCTCTGCATGAGTATGCAGCAGGGTGAATACCCTACAAATCAAACTGCAGGCTGCTGACACTGGGCTCAACCATTTCCTCACATGGGTTATTTCTAAACTCCAAAGGTGTTTTCAATGCTCAGTATTCAACACACAAGGTTTTTTCTACTCTATTTTACTAATACACTTTGATGTGAGGGAATTTATGCTTCATAATACGCACATTAGACACAGATACAAGCTTCACCTTAAACAAATACCCTATTTGCTAGCATGATGGCCAAACACACACATGAAAAAAGATTATGCAGGGCAAGCAAGAGATTAAGATCATTTTAAAGCTGATACACCCAATGGCTATGCCCTTGTTACAGGGCAAGATGTGAATGAAGATGACGGGGGGTGAGGAAGTGTGACTTATGCAAGCAAACATAACACAGGGATAGCAGTCCTTCTCTGACCTAATAAGTTTGTATCCCTCAGTCTGCAGGCTCCAGCTCTGAATATGGGAGATGTTCTGCCAAGCAGGCACAGCCCAGTCATCAGCAATTCCCCCACTCCTGCAAATGAGCAGTGACTGAACTGAGCTCAGCTGACTTCCAGGAGAGACCCATAATGAAGAGATGCTGAATGCCTTTATGCATTCATGAAGGTTTACTAGGAGTTTAAAAAAAAAAAAAAAAAAAAAAGAGAAGAACTCTCTCAACATACAAATTATATTGAGGGAACAAAATTAAAAATTCCTGAAATTGGAGCTAAATTACTGCTATTTCCCATAATTCTAAAGTTCAGTCAAGATCAAATCCTACATTACCTTTCAAATACTTCGCTTCAAATGCACTTCAAATCTTTCAAACTGCCCAGAAGGTGGTCTAGTGAAGCCACCCTCCTGGTGTGTGAAACTCTTCTCTCTTCAGAAAGCCAACGTTACTGTTCTGTTTATTTCCTTCTGCTGGAAGTGTTCCTTAGGCTCACTCCTTCACCACAGCAGTTTGGAATTTGGTAACATCAGTTTAGTAAGTTATTAGCGAGGGTTTTGTTTTGGTGAGTATCAGGGTATGATTTCACAAGAGATACTATCATCACACCAAGGACAACCAGGCCAAAGAATAATAAAATGCCTTGTTATCCAGACACTCAGCAGAAGCAGCTCTGCTAGTACACTTAATTTGTGCTCATTGTGCCAGTGAGCTATCCAGCAGCACACAGAGTCTCACAAGGGAATGAGCTGGGGGTTGTTCTCCATCTCTGGCTACCTCCCCATACCCACATCCTGCTATGATAGAGCCCTATTCCAGCCATTATGGAGGACTCAAAACACTGTGGAAAAACAGAAAAGGGCTCAGAAACATTGATGTTAAATCCCTGAACACAATGTGGAGCATAGTATTTTTGCCCTTTATTATTATTTCACTGAGGGAAACCTTCATTTTAGCATTGTTACACAGGAAATTAGTGCCTGAATTAAGAACACAAAGGAATTCATTAGCAATTCTAGCTGTAATAATTAGATTTTATATAGCCAAACCCTGTCTTAAATCTAGAAAAATAATAAAAACATCATAGAGTTGCCATAGAAGGACGATTGCAGAGACAGAAAGATTACACCAATGGCTAGTACAGTAATGTAAGCTCAAAAACCTACTATTTCAATGATTTTCTTGGGCAGGCAACTTTATACCTCTATATCTCAGTTCTTCAGCTGAAAATAAAGATAATAGCAAAATGGGAGCATACTAAGGATAAGGCCAAATATGAAGAGACTGTGTAAAATCTAACACAATTTGTTTTGTGCATGGGTAAAGCACAGTAAATTTGAAGCTATTTTTGCTACATTTTAAGCTAACTATTTCACTGACAGCATTTCAGTGCTATGCAACAAAGATCACATTTTTCTAAGCAGAGGAATAATACACCATACATTACATTCAAATGAAATTTCAGATCAATGTTATCTGATGAAACCATAAATAGAGACAAACCCTGTTTTGATAAGATCTGCTGAGCTTCTCAAGGCAGAGGGAGATTCAGGTCACATTTTACTCTCCAGTGAGTGATACCCAACACAGGCATCAAGACTATTAGGGTATTTACAATGTTAAAATCACACTTAGAGCTGGTAATCTGTAGCTATCCCTACAGTCACCAAAGAGACCAGATTAACACCTCTGGTTAAAGCCAGGACTCTTTGAAGCCCTTCTCTATCATATTTGATAGCAATGTTTGCACTGCAGGAATACAGCCTTTCCTTCATTCTACAACATAAATCTTACTGTTATCACTGGGGTTAAGGGACATCTGATACTGTTAAAAAAAAAGATAAGCTATCACAAAAATTATTTTTTGGCAAAGTTCAGCACAAAAACATGAAATCAAACATGCCTCAGACAGCAGCATATCTAAATCACAGAAACTCTTTAGGATTCCTCCTGCCAAAAGCCAAGCTAAGTACAAATGGAATCATCCAGGAATTTTCCTTCATGTTCTGGTCATAATGCATTTGTTTAAAATGACAAAGAAAAGCCTTTCAAAAAGTCTAAGACTGACTTCAAGACTAATCTATGACATGAATAAACTAAAGCCAACCTTTAACTGTATTTTCCCGAGCTGACCAGGTATCAGTAACCAGAATTTAAAAATCAACTGATCTGATGCTGTTTGTTCTCTTTCAGTGAGTCAGTGCTGCCACCTAAAGCTATCTAAAGGGCATGAAAAAGAAATCCAAAGTCATGCATCTGAATAACATTCAGAAGCATATGTCAGTAGACAGAGAATGCAGAGTAAGTCAAATATATTAATGATTTGCAATAAAATAATGATGCTGCAGTACCTGAAGGAGAAATTCTTTCTCTATCACTTCACCTGTCTTGAAAATAAGACGCTTCTGTAATCTCTGTACTTTCAGAATCAGCTCAAAGGTAGTGGGGTCACTGGCCTAGGAAAGAGAAAAGAAGAGCAAAAAATTATACATGATAAGAAATTACTGTTTCTTTTTTGCAAGTGAAAACCATAATATCTGGGTTTCAAAAATAACAAGCATAAAAGAGGGGTTAGGGGAGGATGCAGTCAGCTGTTTTTTAAACAATTGCATGTATACAACCAGTCACAGAACTTAATATATAAATTTTAGCAGCAACTGGAACTGTTCACTGACAAATTCAGAGCAGTGCAAGTACTTCCTGCTGTTAAAGAACTTCAAACAGTGCCAACTTAGTTTCTAAGGAGAAGATTTTTGTATTGAACAAAAGACAGACTAACTGCAATTTAGTCTTGAAACAGGTAGAGAATTTAGAAGAACAAATTTGGGGGGTACATTGATGAATTATTACGTGGTTCTAAAGTGCCCATACATGTGAAATCCCATTCTTTAATGGAATTAAATGCTTAAAACGGTGATAGAGTGATTGTACTGTACTGTTGCCTTCTACCTACACAGCCCATAAGACCAGGAGCTAATAGATGCCTGTCTCTCCATCCCTTCCTTTTCATTCTTTTGGCACAGATTGAATCTGGAGAAAGTTCTAAGGAGCAAAAAAATAATTCTGTGAGGAGGAGCCAGCAAAGCTTCACACTTTCCCAGTGCTTTGTGTCTTCTTTTTGGATCTTTCAATGAAGGACAAACTCTGACTGAAACTTTTTCTCACTCAGGGACTCATAACACCTCTCTCCCATCTGGTTTTTCTTCTCTCATGTGGTGTCTTGTAAGGATTAAACTCACACTGCAATAAAGGCTCCAATAAAGTCCTGCTCTCCTATATTTGCTTGAGCTTGTAAGGAACTCAGTATCTCATTGCTCCTAATCTTTTGTCTGATTTTATCTAAATTGACTAATCATTTCAAGCGTAACTAGGACACTAACACAGATACACATGCAGTGCTCACAACACAACATCATTTCCTGAGAAACCAGGCTAAAAAGTAGACCAGTCCCCATGATCCACTCAGTCCTTGATTTTTTTTATATCACTGCTCAAGCATGGTGCCAATTTCTGACAACTGTAGTGATATAAGAGTGTTTGTTCATTAGGAATTGAACCAAAACCCCATCAGGATTATTTCATATGGATCTTGCCATCTGCTGGCCTTTCTGTGTTCCAAATACAAACCAGTTACCTAGAATGGAAAGACATGATTTCCCATTATCAGTCTCTTCATACATTCATTTCCCCATCACTGAATGTTTTGACTGGCCTGATTTTTCTTTGTTACAAGGTGCTGCTAGAGTTTGTACCTAGATGTGTTTAACCTAGTTCAGCATCCTGCATTATATCTCCCTTCCATGAGAAAAGCTAATCATACTATCCAACTTTAAGCTCAGCATGGAAAAATCAGAAATTCACTATCCTGCTAGTAAGGACAGTCAAAATATTCAGCTCTGCTTCTGCAGGGACAGAGCACATTATCACTGAATATTAGAGAAGCTAAGCAACCCGGGCTGGCATCAGATCAGAGATCCATGCAACAGAGGAATCTCAGATGGCACTGACTTACATCAAAAATATCCAGTGATGCCAACTGATGTTCATATATTTGGTCTATGCTTGATGGAATTTTTAGTTTTCCCCTTCACTTGGCAGGTTCAAATCATGTGAAAACTTATATTTGCTGTTTATGTAAAAGCAGTTGAACTCACATTACCTGGAATGCCATCTTTGGGCTTCCACCACTGTTTATGTGGAGGCCTCTTTCTGTTTTTTCTCAGATGTAATTTACCTTCTGACTTCATATCTGTCCATTCCCCAGTCTACCTATCCTATGAGCCTTTTAATTACTGGCTTTCTTCCCATATATATTTCCATATACATAAGGGAATATATATGTATATTCCCATATACGTCACCTGTTTGGTGAGGGTAGGATTGTATCTTTTCCCTATCATCTTATTTCTCACTATCCATGTTAAGGAACCACCCCCTTCTAAATTCACCTAATGTACTCTTATTCCCTTTAGCACTTCACTGTCTCTTTACAAATCCTCTGCAATTTTCCATTGAGAAAGTGACACAAAAATAACACTGATTTCATTGTGCAAGGAAAGCATTCAGCAGGTAAGGATTCCATTTGCACTATGGAAATTTCAGTCTGCCCAGTCTCTCCATACCATTTGTGTAACAGTAAATGAAATAGGCTTTTGCTGGGTCACTGATTCCACAACAGGGTCTTTGGAAACACAAAATCCTCACGCATCACCTCTATTTTTCTCCATCTGTGAACTTGCAAGGGCTTCTGCAGTTCCTCTTCCAAAATTTTGCACCGAGTCTGTTCCCTTAACAGTTCCTTCTGCATGTGATTAAACTCCCGTCTGAAGACCAGCATAAAATAAAAAGAAAAAACACACCAAAAATACTTCAATGTGATCAAGACACTAATGTGGACGTTAACAAATCAGTCTCCCATGCACTATGGTGCACAGGAAGAACTACATGGAAAGCACAGAGTCCCTTTGCCACTATAGCAATACTGTGGTGGCAAAACCTATCAACATGGATACCACTAAACAGGTGGAAACATAAAATAACACACTTGGACCTCTTTATTTGCTTCATTAAAAATGGCTCAGAACAAGAGGCTCCCAGGGAATCTACTCCACACACTACTGGATCTCGCTCTTCACATCTTCCCATGTACATTAAGGCCAGAAGGACAGTTAGTTCAACCTACAAATCAGTTATGGGTCATATCCAGTTACCCCTGTGTTGAATCTAACAGCTTGTGTTTGAAAGGTTTTAAATCTACATGGCTCACACAATCCATTAAATAAAGCACACTCTGGCACCTAAGTATGATGGACACCATTCCTAAAAGAACTGAACTTTGATTTCTTTTATTACATCTCCTCGAGGAATTTCAGAGGTGACTTGTTGCTGAATTTAAAATTAATTGAGCACTACCAAGATTCTTTGACAACTAGGCTTTTATGGTGGGGATAAGGGGCTGAAGGGCAGGGAAAAAGGCACATTTTGTCATGATCTGACCCTTGTCACTCTAGTTACAGGATCCTCTAAATTCTCCAAGGTCAAAAGGGGGTGGAAGACTGTGATGTGTCTCTTCCACCACTGAATCTTTTCCTACTAAGCTCAGAATTGCATTTAGCTCACTAGAGAGAAAAAGGCCTTTTTTTAAACTGTGAGATTGGACAAGGTTATGGAAGAGGAAAAAAACCTCAAATTTCAATTGGCAAATCAGGAAAGCTAATTAGCAGCACAAGTGATAAATGGAGTCTTTTCGACAGGCAGTTTTCACGATGGTTTTGGACTTCATTAAAGTATGAGATTGCTGCTGCAGTTAGCAAGAATTGATCCACCCATCATGGCATGCAGCAAACTACACTTCAATACCATCACTGAGTTTCAATACAGTAACAGACTTTCAGCTGAATACATTTGGGCAGCAAGTTCAAATCTCATTCCTATCTGCAGTCAGTCGATGAAAACTGCAATTGCTAATGTTGTGTGCCCAGTTCTCCTTTCTGTTTCACCAAATCAAACTGGCATAATTCCACTGGAGTCAATGGGACTGACCATGGACTGAAGTTAATTTGATCTGCTGAAAGCCACAGAATTGTACTGATAAACTAAAGATCTCACCCAAAACTGGTAGCTACACCAAACTGGTACAACAGTTATCTGCTAAAAACCTAAGTGCCTCTCTTTACAAATCAAGACTGATTCTTAGAAAATGAACACAGTTTCCCATCAGGAAAGAATACACCTCGAATACAGGAGAGGTAAACAAGAAAGGAAGCATTAAGCTGGAGAAGGAGGATATAAATCTAGGTTTGGGCTATTAAATTGCTGTTCTAAAGAAACAAAACCTTCAATGAAAATTTAACTAAACATTTCTCATAGTATCATAAGATCTGCATATAAATCTGGAAGGACAGAGCTCCGAAAACACGGTTTTGTCATAAATATGTCACCTGTCGCCCAAACTGTGGATTGCTTAACCAAAAGGAGTTCCACTAATCTAGGCCTTGTACCGCTGTCCTACTAAGTAGCTCACTGGACTATGAACACCTTTTCTGCTGCTGTCAGGTTTATTCTGTAGGCAGTAACTCACAGTACAAGGGGTATGGAAACTATTTCAACTTTGGCCAAGATCTCTTCTTTCCTCATTACTATATTTCAATTTTCCTGATTGTTAGTAAGTTGTTCAATGAATTTAATACAGTTTGTGTCTGAGGTCAAACGAAACCCCTTCTCCAAGGTATAATCCTTGTTGATACAAGTCTTTACTATGTATAAACCGTATCTTCTGTCTCAAAATCATGGCTTCAGTCACTATGGAAATGTATTCCACTGAGTTTCCTACCTAAGCTCCTCCACATTAGCCACACTCTTGCCAAGTATTCCCTTCTCACGCCGAAGTTTTTTGATCTCCAGCTTGAGAATGCGCATGTCCTCCATCCTCTGCCGGTACTCGGTCTCGCCCCTGTTCAGGATGGCCTGCTGGATTTTTATCTTCTCATAGAGCAGAGCCACCTCGTCATTGCGATGAATAAGCTGGGTCCCCAGGGCGTGTCTCTCAGACAGCACCTGTGGGCACAGCCAAAGCCAGAAACTCAGTTACACTTGCTTCACACAATCCCAGAGCACTGTAACAAAGGGGTCCCTAATTAATAGGAGGCTGGACAGAGCAGTCGACACCAGCCAATGTGGTTATCATGTAGCTCTCTCCTTTATTGTTCACAGCAGTGACTTTTATACATTCACAACTTAGTTGACATTACAGGTCACACAAAGTATGTAAACAGTCTTGGTCTTAAGGTGGTGAAAGTATCAGAGCCACAATTCTGCATATCACACCTCATTATTGCCCGGAACACCTTAATGTCAGAAGGGAATTTTTACTGTGCCACAACTGGGAATTTTTC
Source organism: Sylvia atricapilla (assembly GCF_009819655.1). Lineage (NCBI taxonomy): Eukaryota > Metazoa > Chordata > Aves > Passeriformes > Sylviidae > Sylvia > Sylvia atricapilla. The sequence goes on from NC_089147.1 coordinate 11,921,059, forward strand.
CTGCGTCATAGAGGCCCACAGGACCTGGGGCTCAGTCTGGAACTGCTCACCCTCCAATAAATCATTTCTTCACTCTTTGCAACACCAGAATATCATGATGATACTTATATCAGTCAACATTGAGAGGTTTCCTTGTCATTAATTAAAGAAATGCAGCAAGAACCTAATAATTTCTCCTACACGGGTGTGATAACCTGAATAGCACAAACCACAGATTTTGTTCACTTCAGTATCTTAACGTTTTGGTTTAAATGGCATTATAAAGCTTTAGTACTCTCACATTCACAGTAGCTAAGAATCTTCATCTTAAAAACACACTGGACAAATGAGGGAACAGAATGCAGGGTATTTGAAAACTCAGATTAGGGATTCCTACCTTGTCAAATTCCTTCTTCTGCCTCAGTCTCTCTGCGTCAGCTTCAGCAATGATTTTTAGGAGGTTTTTCTCTTCTGCCTCCTGATTTGCAATATAGGCTCTGGCTTCCTGAGCCTGTTTTGTCATCTTAAGCAGTTCAGCCTGATGGAGATAAAGAATATAGGTGAACAACTGTTAATTAATAACTTCCCCTTACAGAAACCTACAATTAAGAGTTAGTTAAAAATATTTCATACATTCTTTTTACCTTCCTGAGAGGCACACATTTTGTTAGTTTTTGAGAACTAATCACCAAGATAATCAAGCATGAAGACCCATAAAGAAATACTGTAAATACTATTTTAATATAACTGTCTTAAAGACAATAGAAATTTTAAAGGATTTTTATCTGTAACAATGGTTCAAGTTGTGATTCAGGGATGCCTTATTTAATTTTTTTTAATTATATAGCACATATTTAGAAAGTTTTTCAATGGAGTTGGTATTCACAGTCAGTCTGGGATGTGAGAAAGAACAGATCACCTTGCTGAAAAGGGCAACAATCTCTGTTGTATTATACAAAGAAGCATCAACTCAAGAAAGGCTTCAGGGTGGAATAAAAGAACTGGTGGCAACCAGGAAGGGAACAGCAAGATTTAAGAGCCACAGAACTTTATTTAGTGAATGTCTAAATGAGAAAGACTGTGAAAAGAGGGGCTGTCCCTAAGCAAGGGGGAGCAATGCACTGCTACAGCAACTGTACGGCACCAACACAAACTAATACTGGAATGTGCCCAGACATTCTAACCCATTGTCACAAAGTCTATAATTCAAGGCATTTATGCAGATAAAAACTAATAGAGTCTTCCTGGATTATTAGAAGTTTTTATAACTGCTAAGCTATTAGAGCCAAGGTAAAACTAGCTGACCACAGTTCATTCTCATAGATAGGAAAACTTTCAAGCCTCAACTCAAAGACTTTGCCACAACTCTGACCCTTATAAAGGATGATTTTCAAGCTGCCTTTTGGGAGCAAGCATCATCCAATGCTGAAAGAATGAGGCTGTGGTGAAGGCTGCACCTGCAAAAACATCAATTTAAGACAGAAATAGTTCTATCATCATAATAAAATAGCTTGTTCCATTCTTATTTTCTTTAATAAAATCCTCATTTTCCTATATGTGCAAGACATAGCTCTCTTATTCAGTGTCAGATATTAATCAGAATTCATCAGCTGAATGAAAATGCAAGTCAAGTCACTTCATCTTGAAATGCAATCAACACTGTACAAAAGCTGCCCACAACTGTAAAACTGCTCATGTGTTCAGCATTGCTGGATAATATTTTCTTAATAGATCACAATTCCATGGTCTCCTTATGTCAGAAAAATATGAACTGTAAACAAGAAGTGGCATTATATGTGGTCAGCAAACACTCATATAAACAAATCTCATTGGAACATACTCAGTTAAAATAAATCTAAACTGCCTTGTGTAGTAAGGAACATAAATACTTAAAGGCACACAAGGATTTTCAGTTAGATTAAATATGCTCAGAACCACAGGTACGAAGGTCTGTGTACATCAGGTAATAGAAAAGGAAATGAATAAACACAGTCATTGTGCAAGCAGAAAAATGGTCACGTCTGAAACTGCTGTAAATCAGCACAGCTCAGTTGAAGTTGGTTCAGAGAATTTGTAAGAACTGAGGAACAGTCAGCAAGAAAAAATAACGTATATGGGACCTATACCAATATCTCAAACCAAACTCAAACTAAATTCTTGTTTAGACTCTGAAATATTAGTGCAAGTGATACTTTTATTGGTATACTATAGAGGTGGGAGGAAAACATGAGTTTTACTAAAGTTGTAACTGGACTGAACACAGAATGCTGAAATAACAAGTCAGACTTTATGTTCAGATTTCCAGAAAATGCTAAAAAAATGCATAAATATCTACAAAACTATACAAAGCACTTGACTTGCCAGCAGCTCCAGTCTCAAGGGCCACGGATAGATTTTTTTTTTCAATATTCAGATCCTTTGTTAAATGAATTTAACCTGCAGCCCTGCATGAAGGCCAACTGAAGCCAAAAGATGGCATTGTACTGGCTTTAATAGAGCTTGGATTTACCATGATTAGACATTTTTAAGGCCTTTATGCCATCTGAGGTGAGCATGTTTGTATAACCTCGTTCCTACGAATCCCAGTCCTCCATGATTTAGTTCATTCTTTAAATTTATTTCCCAGGAACAGCGTGCTTACTTCCTTCACATCAGTGCAAACAGGATAAATTGATGCTGACTTGCAACACAAATAATTGGGTTTTCCTGTGCCTGTGACAATCAGCTCCCTCTGAATTCTCTCTGGCTTAGTACTCAGCAGTGACACTCAGATAGAAGACCACAGTGCCCTGAAGCAAGTCAGTAATGTCATGTCACTGTATGGACAAACCTGCTGGTGAATAATTGAGTGGGCAAACCATTCAGCAATCATATGTTTGTCAAATAAATGGCAGCCAGGTCTGAGGGGATGAGACAGAATAGGGGACTAGCTAAGGCAGAAAGCTGCACACAGGGAATGAGATGCTGTTTGACTTCTCCATCACTGATAGAACACCTCTGAGACAGATCAGGTACAAGAATACAAATTCATCACCCTTTTACAAAGCCCTATTGACAGCTTGTCATACCTATAATGTGCTGAGAGAGGCTGAAAATTTAAGGAGTCAGTGCAGCAAAGCAATAAACTGACAAAAGAAAATATTGTGAAAAGTGACAGGGAACTTTTGTTTTTTGGGGGTATTGTTTGCACTTTTTCCTGGTATTTTTTTCATAGTGCTTAGTGAAGATTAAAAATAAACTCCTGTGGACACAACTCCATAAATCTTTTCAGAGTACAGCAAATTGGGTTGAGATACCACCACAAATCTAATAGCTTATCTAAGGATGGGCTGCAGCCAACACTGAGAAAAAGAACCTGAGCTTCAAGCTCAGATTTCCTTTGATTTACAACAGATTCTTGCTGCTTTATACCACAATATTAAAATAACTTCCTGTGCAGAGGGATCTACTAGAAGGCATTGCCTAACTCCCAAAAGACTAATGCTTGCTAGTTACATAGAAATGCAACATTGTGCAATATAATGGGGTTTGCACTTAAAAACAATGGAAGGAAAAATGGTCTTAAAAAGAAAAAGGTTGAGTTATAAGGGTCTACATTAAAATATTCGCTAGAATCAGTTTATCCACAAAAACAACATTTCTGCAAGCAAAATGGAACTTTTTAGTAATAAATGTTCAGTCACCAACAAATTTAAAGCTTCCAACAGACAATTCAGGAATCTTATTATAATTATAGGCAGAGATTAAATTTGTAAGATACACGGATTTCTGCAACTAGTATCTCTAAGGGGTACTGAGATCTTGTGCTTCACTTACAGAATAGTTTCTTAAAATACAGCAAAACAACTACCACAGGTCAGAACACAATGCAGCCTGTGAAATCATGGAATCCACCCTTCGAATGAAAGTATCTGTGTCAAGGCTCTTACTTTCAAAGACTCTTTCTCATCCTCTGACTGCTGGAATTCCACGTGTGCTTTCTCAAGGGCTATATCCTTTTCTTTGAGCTCCTCTTTCAGATGATCCAGCTGACGTGTGGCAGTTTTCAGTTTCATCTTCATTTCTGCTATCTCATCCTAATAAAATACAAACCCAGAGAGGGTTAAAGCAGAGATTGTTTGTGATATGGAGTTCAGGCTATTTAGATACTGGAAAATGTAGCCATGGTGCATGAAAGTAAATCGGTTGTACCTACTATAAGACACCACTTTTTAATCCAACAGCACAAAACAGTTTCATTAAACAACAATTTTTAGCTTATACCAGCGTAACATTGCAATAAAAACCTTTAAAAGATACACTGACAAAAATAATTACCATCAATCATCAGTTTAATAAGACATTTAAAAGTGCTAGACACACTATAAGAACTAGCAGTCAATCCAAATCAGAAGACTCTGATCATGTCCATCTGTTTTCATGCATCTAATAACATGCTTTTCCAATAAGGTCGTACATAGTTTGGCACAAATTTTTGGAGAGAAGCTTGTTTTGTGCAAGCAAACATAGCCCTCAGTAAGATTCCAATATATATGCTAGCTTGCACAAAGGTGCAAAGTGCAAAAGCCAGCTCAGTGTTTGAGAAGGCTTTGTGAAAATATTTAGCATATGCTTTAAGCTCAAACACAGAGTAAAAAGGCTGGTAGCACTGAAGAGAGATCAGGTCTGTAGGAATACTTCTACTCACAGCACAAAGGTGCCTGCCTGCACAAAATTAGCATTTCAGCCCAGCACAGCGACAGCACATGTTATGCTATGAAATGGAAGCTAACAGAGTCAATGCTTAGACAGACAGGTTCTTCTGGATGTAATGAAAGCAGCTTTAGAGGCTATTACTTCTCTGCTAGAATCTACCACCCCACAGAGAAGACATCATAATCTCTCATGTGAATACATCCTCTTCCAGTACCAAGCCAGGGTAGCTTAAAGTTCCTTCAGCACTATCCACCAAAGGTGTGGATTGACTCGACAAATGAGGGATGTTTTCTTGCATGAAGTGCTTAACGTAGCTAAGCAAGATCTTCAGTAATCTTCACCCAAATAGCACAGAGAAAGTACTGATTAGTGGTAATATGTCACTAGGCCCAGCTCTTTGCACGTTCAGCCACTTTTGTGAAAGCAAAAGTTATTATAAGTTGTCTTTGTTACACAGCCTATAAATCTCTTTAGGGTTGTAAAAGATGACAGAGATTTTAGCATATAGAGCCCAGACACACCCAAATACATTCTTAATTCTTAACTTAATGCAGAACAGTAAGAACACACAACTTTGTAAACTGGTCTCCTAATCAACTTGCTTAAATAAATGAACTCCTAACAGCAAAAGAAACCCCCAGGATGAAAGCATCAGGTACTCATATTAACAGGCTGCCCATATGCCTTTTCCATTTTAATGACTTGAATATTATGGTACTCTGGAGACCACTGGCAAGGTGGGCATGAGATCATTTCACATTAAGTAATCTGAAAATATGTGCATCCAGCTTTATATGAATTAGCTTGTACAAATTTTGCTTCCCCAAATGAGAAAGAATTTGCCATAATGTGTAAAACAACCCTCTTTTATTTTTTTCTCTTTGATGACTGGCTGACCTGTTACTGAACATTGAATAGCTATTTTTTTCATTGCTAAGCATAACACTTCCTTGGCCAAAAGATCTTTTGGGGTCAGCTACTTTCTCACACAGGACTTGCTAAAAGAGTTTCATAGTATGACAAGTAAGCCATTAAAGTCTAAATATTGGCCTCTAACAACTGGAACTGTGAACTGCATAGTGTTACCACCGTGTAACATCCAAAACCCAAAGACCAAAAGGCTGCTCCATTTTCAAACTCAGCACATAGATGCCCATTCTTTATAAATAACCAAATTTATTTTCTTTTAAAATAAAAATAGCCAGGAAAAAAATCATCATTGTGATTTTTCAACCTTATTTCTCCTGAGAAATTGTTTGGGAGCAAGCAAGAATCCCAACACTGCATCCACTGATGAGAGGCTAAGGTCAAGTAAAGTATCCCACATAAATGGCAAAATGGTACTTTCCTCATAAAATTCAGCACACAGCTGGTTAGGAACCTTGAGAGTTCATTCCCACATGCTTCTCAAACAAAACACCTACCGATTCAAACCTAAGTAAAAATTTGTAATTTACTGTATATGTTTATGTCATAAATACTTATTCAGAAATAAATCGATTTTTTAAAATTACAGCTATCCAGGGTCCCAGTGTCTGCCAATTACAATAGGATTTGTGTAGTATTTTAGATCTTCACATCAGAATAACAGAATATATTCTTAAGTGGTCTCTTCTCTTCTTCTGGTATTGTTAGTGAGATCTCCAAGGAGAAGATATGAATGGAAAGAAACATCTCCTGAGGAAAATTACACTCTTTAAAAGAAACAAGCAAGGTGGAAGCGTTTGCTTCTTGTCAGAAAATTCCACTTCAGCTGGGAAAGTGTTCCCTCTGCTTCCTAAATCATTATTTACAGTAATGTGCACACTCATTCAGGGCTAAGGAGGCAATCTTATTCCCCTTATACCCTATTTCACATACATGGATACAACTCCTAAAGGGATAAAACACACTGGAGGCAGGATGGCTTTCTGATTCTGTGGCTCCAGCGTACCATGATTTTACACATGGTTTGAAACAGGATGACTGTGGACACCTATTTCCAGTCCAAATACAAATGGTGTAGATAAAACTGCAGGGACCTAAAACATTCATTTCCAAAAAACTCACAGGAATGAAGAAACCACTTCTGCCACTGATCCACTCAGCTTCCCGTTAACAAGTTAAAATTAAATAAGGAAAAAACATGAACAGAGAGAGAAACACAAGGAAAAATGTATCCTTTCACCTTAGCTTCAATCAGATTTTTACTGTACAGGGTCCTCTCTGCTCTCAGAGTTTCACAAAGGTTTTGTTGCTGTTTTAATTTAATCATTTGCACTTGTACTTCCTTCTCATAGTCACAGATCTGTATTTGATGTATTTCAAGATCTTTCATGTTATGGAGGACCTGGGGCAAAAGGAAATGAAAGAAATGAACATGATTAAACCATCATCACAAGATTAGAAGGATGGGACAAAGTTTGTGATTTTCTTCTAAAATGACAAGTTTAAATCCCTGTGATAAGCAATTTTAACTACGGCTGAAAACTGCTCCAGTACAAACACAAGTTTAACCTTTCTGACTTGCTTATGTGGGACAAATTGTATTTTAATCTGATACCTAGATTTTACTCAAGACTAAAACTTATAGAGGTGCACATATTTAATTTAACAACAAGGTATTGAAAGAAAATATTGCCTCAGAGTGGGTGCAATAAAATCAACATAAACAGTTTTCTTCAAGAATAGACTTAGTTTATTTATTAAGCAAACCTAGATTTTGGATGTCAGCTGTATGATAAGATGAATTAACACACATGTTTCTCCAAGAAGCCCTTACATTCTAACAACTCATTTCAATTTTTTTCTAATGACCAAGTGACCACAAACAGCTGCTGATCACAAACTGTTTGTATATAATTACTATAATAAGAAAGTTAATTAAATTTACTTACACTTGGTCTAAATAATTAGGTAATCCCCATTCGTTGCTTCTATGAAAGACTAGAAATAATTATGTGAAGATTACTTAAGGAGAATGGAGTATTGTAGACTATAGAAAGAAGATGATCATTTGCAGTATGATAAAACAAAAATGTAAAATTTTATAGACACCTTTATTAAGCATTTACTGCCATAACAATACATAGAAATTGCTATGTAAGAGGGACAAAAATACAAATAGGTGCTAATCATTATGATGAGATTCTAAATTATTTTTAAAACCACAAGAACCTTTGTCTTGCTATAAAAAGCTGAAAACTGAGGAGCTAGAGGAAGCAGCACTTATAGAGCATTCAGCATTACAAAAAAAAAAAAAAAAAAAAACAAAAAAAAAACCCTAACAAAAAAAAACTAAGGAGCACACACATCAAAAATACAGTTTACCATGTTCACTACCCAGAAGGAGAAAGCAATGTCATCCTTAAAGCTAAGAAAAAAAATTAGGCATTTAAAAAAAGCTGAGGAATCATACAGACAAAATCCAGGGTAGAAGTCCATTTCCATATGCAGTTCATATCCCTTTCTCCACTTTTGAAAGTAGAGGTTTGGGTTAAAATTCATGCTTGTATGTCAAAACAGAAGAAGAAAACAAATGCTTACATCAAATAGTCAGTAACTGCAAAGTTTGCAGTTTACAGTGTTGTCCCTTCCTCAGCAGTAAAGCCTTAGGGAGGCCTGACTATGGGGCAGGAGCTCAAATAATTAAATATTCTACCAGGTACCTCCAACCAACTTTGAAGATAGGAGAGAGCTAAATATCAAAAATTTTATTACATAAGCAGGAATACAATTCCAGCACCTTGTAGCTGACTTCAGGTGATCCCAGGAACTGCTTACAGGGCAATACAAAAACTAAGTCCCAGTTTATAACCTACTCCTGCCTTTTCCTTTGCTGTTTAAACAATCTGCCAATAGTAATAGCACAGAGAAGAAATCAATAAGGCATGTTTTCTATCTGCACTATGGTGATCATAGGCTGGAGCAAGATTTGAAAGTAGGTCACTGTATTTGTAAGTGTTTTACTTGGTTCTGATAAAATATAAATGCAGTAAGACTGTGGACAAAGTTTTCAGAGTTGCACTCACAGGCTAGATGCTGACTTTGCTTTTTCAGGAATGATTAAACACAAATAATTCTGTCTTATAAATACAGAAGAGATACATGCAGTGTTTCACAACACAGCCCCATGGAAGGCTGAGCATCCTCAATTCCTATTTAGTCAGTAGGCACACTACAACTCTCAGACTTGGCAATAAGAGCCCAAAGCTAAGTATAAAGGATTTACTATTCATAGTTTTTCCTGTATCCTCATGACTTTTTTATCTGTACGATTCACAATCATCTACTACTGGTTACCTCTTTAGTTCTATGAACCTACTTAACATGTCAGTAATGCTGCTGCCCTTATTTGTTTATACATTTTTAACCATTCTAGGAAGTGCTGCCATTGCCTCAATTATATGCCTATGAACATCAGGTTTTTCAAAAGATTACAAAAATTTTAAAAAGGAAATGTACGTTGTTAACTGTAAACTTAACATTTTAAAAGGCTTTATTTGAAAAAAGCCAACATATTAAAGACTGGTTTTGTGACCCCTCAGAAAAAACAGTCAGGGAACAATTCAGATGGGACTGAAAGGTATACTTCACTGCCTCCTTCTCAGCAGCCTAAACCTTACATAGAGAAACCACCATTTCATAATTTAAGGATTTCAATTCAAAAAGGAAAGAGTCTGCTAAAAGTTGTACTCAGTAATACAGGCTACATAACAAAGAACAACAGATGGTTTTTTCTCACTTGTGCTGGCTCATCTAGAAGTAAGGCTTTCAACAAGTGGCACTGACTTGAAAATAAGCAGTCAGCCAAGGCAATAGTTAGAAGAGGAAGTCATGCATGAATTCTCACCCCAAAATATATTTTACTGTTGTGTATATAACTTTGCTGACTCTGTTTATCAGTTAATAGTAAATGATGATTTTGAAAGATGAATTCTGCAGCTCTGTAGAGGATGTGCTGCTATAAATAGCCAGATAGCTTTCAGAGCCAGTATGGCTACATCTCTGAGCTTAGATGGCTTTGGCTCTTTTCCAGGTCTTATACAATTCCAAAGGTCGCGTGCAACCTCCTGCAAAACCAGGATGGTGGCAAAAGGTGATGGAAGAGCACTGACTGGCCACAGCCTTACTGCCATCAGTAGCTCATTCCCCTCCAGCTGTGAAATGACTCCTGTAGTTTTGACACAGCTTCTCAAGTCTGAGTAGGTCAAACAGTGAATCGAAATATCACCTACTTACATAAGAATCCTGATCCTATGTCCTCCTACCCTGCATTTGGACTTGACAGACAAGACTGCTGTCTCACATACTCCCATGCTCAAAACTGTTCTTGCTGCTCTTCACCTGTAAGCAGAGTCAGGAACTGCTCCTTTGGGGAGCCAAGGAAACCTGCCAGTCCTCTGGAAACTTGCAGTCACAATGCAGGCATGATTATACAAACAGCCCAAGTGTCATAAGCCATTTACTGAACCTCTGCCTTATAAGAAGTGATAGAAAATTTACACCCCAAGTGGCAGGGGAAAAAAAAGAAAAAGCAAGCACGCAAATATTTGTCATTCTTACCCTCAAAATATTATGGGCAACCCTAAATAGAATTAAAAGAAAGAGCCTTGTAGTTCTGAGTGTTATGAATTACTCTCTGGCCCTAGTTTACAATGTTCTTAACTCATATCTACACTGTTAGAAATGCACTATCAGGGAAAGAAGCAAAATATGACTTTGCAACAAAGACAAATCTCACTTTTGTGGAATATTATTTACAAGGAAATGACAAGAGGTATTCTAGGCAATGGTGCATATACCATTCCAAAATGATTTAAAAGCCCCTGGTAACATGAAGTTGGAAGGATAATTTTACTGTGAAAAGATAGTGAATAACTTCTGAGTTGAAACTGCTTGAAAGCTAATCCCAGTAAAACAATGAGCTCCTTGGAGGGCTCTCCAATGTGATACTCAGAAATTAACAGAACATGTTAAGAACATGTTCCTGATTTTACTCCATCAGGAATGAAGTTAAACATAACAATGGGCAGCAGCAACACAAATTTTATGCAGTATTTCTCTGCAGCTGCTCCTGGAAAACTTGTTTTGCAGTCTATCTTGAACATGCTGAGATGTCTACACACACTGGAGTAAGCCTGCAAAATGTTAAGTACCTTAGAAAGATGCTGAGCACTGTTAGCTCTCACTGGCCTCGATTTTAGGACAGTGGTCATATGCAAGATAAGGTCCTTTGCAGATAAGACAGGATAATCAAAGTATAACTTCCAACTGCATATGTGAGTTTCAAATGTGGGCTCATGTAAGACGTCAAGGGCCTTGGTTTGAACTCCAGCCCTTGCTTCATTTCCCAAATGATTGCTGAATAAGAGCAATACATGGCTGGACTCCAAGTTTCTCACAGAATTAATAAGTCTCTCTCCCATTGATAAGGTTTCCCTAGAGAGAGCTGAAGCAGTAGCAGGCAACGTGCATTGACAAGAAATATTTGTACACTGTATGAAGACCACAAATCCAAGCTTTGTCCCAGAAGCATGTTGGAAAATAACTGTATCATCTCCACAGTTCTGAGAGTAAGACAGGACAGAACCCCTTGCACAAAGAGCTGTTCCTACCTTCTCTTTGAGCTCACTCGTTTCCTTGATGAAACTCTCTCTCTCTTTCTCCAATTGATAAATAATCTTCCTTTGTTTCTGAGCTTCTATCTTATAATTTTGGATTTCTGATTCCAAATTCTGTTTTGACTGTTCATGGAGCTTCACCAAATCTATCTGCTTCTGAGTAGCATTTGTAGCCTTGATCAAGTTCTATAGGGAACAAAAAATAATGAGTCTTGAGCTGAAAACGCAACACTGTCACCACTATGACAAATGCATGCCATTGTCAAAGTGGATTATGGACTTTTCAATGTCATTTTTCCTTATCTAATTTGTGCACTTGAAATACTTGAACCTCATATCTGATTTAAAAAACCAAAATCTCTAGCACAGCTGCTAAAAAGAGCTTTTTCTGATTTGAAGCTAAAACACAAGTGTCTACATTACAAAACAAAATTGACAGGATTGTTTACAAGTGGATTTAACTAATGACTGGAAAATCCTTACCAGGATTTTGATTGTAAGGCATTTTGATTGTAAAGCATGCCAGTAGCCAGTAATATCAACAATAAAGCCAAATACACTTCTTCCTCATGTCTTAAATAGAAAGTTCAAACTTGAAATTAACCAAGCTTACTTTAAAATTTTGCATAAAGATTAAACAGAAAACATCAACATAACATCTTTATAAAATCAGCTTCCTGGTCCCACTTCAAAATTTCTTTCCCTATACAAAACAAATATTTGTTACCTGTCAAATCAGAGCATCTGCTAGATTCAAGACACAGGACAGTGAATCTACACCAAATAAAGCATGTCAGAAATCATCTCTTAGCATTGAATTTAGTAGATAACACTTGAGGACTGCCCATAAACATGAGATGCTATACTGCAGTACAAGAATCTTGGGATGATGGGAAACAATCAGTATGAGAAATAGATTAAAAGCAAGGATTACCACTCAAACAGCCTGCCAAGCTGCAATACAGTCTATCAACACTCTGACTGTTCTTTTATTAGCAAGCACTTAGTTTGCCTTGATTAATATTAAACTTCATGAGATACAAAGTGTAAAAGCAGAGATGTAACAAACTCTTTGTATATCAAATACTGGGTTTGCAGTTCGAAATCCTTGATGGTTTATATGTTAAAATTTGGAAATCTTCTGTGTGTTTATGGATACTAACAATATTATACTGCACAGAAAAGAAGTAGTTTGTACATGTCCTTAAGGATGTCTGAAGGCTTTAATGTTATGTATTCTACATTTCTGTGTTGCTGGGAATGTTTAAGCTACAAGCATTTCATTGTCAAGCTGTGAGGCTTATCAATATGACCAATGCAAACTCACCTGGTTTAGCATATCCCTTTCCCTCACAAGCCCATCTATGGTTCTCTTGTCAGTCTCTGCCTGCTTTTTGGCTGTCTCTAACTCTAGAGAAAAAGGGAAAGAAAATGCATTCAGGGTTCAAACTGTGCAGCTGTTAAAAATGCAGAAACAATTTAGGGACTTTTTTTAAAGCCTTGACATTACATGATCAGTTCAAGTAGCTGTGAACAGGTTTTACAACCCTACATATTGGCTGTTGTTAATGCTCAGAAAACAGATCCACCTCTCTCTTAGGCACCTACCTTTCTCCAGTCTGATTATTTGATTTTTTAGCATGCTTTTTTCGTGTTCTGCATCAACCTTCTGTTCCTCTGCAGTACGCAGCTTATTCTGGAGAACATCTCTTACTTTGCTCAGCTTTGAAATTTCAAGGCGCATCTGAGCTGCTTCATCCTCTATCTTCTACAGAAGAGCAACAAGGAAAGGGGAGAGAAAGTACCCACAGAAAGAAAGAAGAAAATGATTTTTTGTTTGGTGTACACTTACTCCATGAAACTCGGGAAGAAAACATATAAGCGCTGTGGGTCAGCTGCAGAAAAATAATTAGCCAATAGAACAATATTTAAAATAATTTAAACAAAGCCAGCTTGGAAAAGGAAAATGATAATCAAATCTTATGCTTAAATGTGAAAGATGATCAGTAAAGAACCTCCAGATGCCAATCTCACACAGCACTACCCAATTAGTCCAGCAGACTGAAAACAGGCAGTTCTATTTTCATTTGAAGCACTAGGTAATGACTGTGATGAGAAAGATAGCTATAATGTGGTCTGATTGCATGTCCGTAAATAGAAGGTATGTATTATCCCCACCTCTTTTACAACCTAGGGCTTTAAAGAAAAAGCAAAATCTGGAGTCTGTCTCATTTGCTATAGAATAGAGGGAAAAATAATCACTCAAAGTACTTTATAACTGGTTACAGGAAAACAATCAATAATCACAACAGTCTTTTTCCTTTTAAGAAATAAGTGTAACTTTGTATAAGTCAGTGCCACTGCTAGGTTTTTCAGCCATCACAGACTACAGTGTTCTACTTACAGCCTCAGATACTTACTGTGAGATGGGGAATCCTGCTATGAAGCATCCTCTGGGAGAATGGGAATCTCCTCAGTTCTTACTGACAATAACCTTCAAGAGGTTTAAGAGTACTTTGACAATTCACATTGCCTAGCACTCAGTACACTGCAGGATGGTATTACTGGCACAATCCTTACAATAACTGCACCCCAGATCATGACAAGGGCTCTTAAGCTTTAACAGCTGGTTTAACTACTAACTGGGCAGTATCTTGTATTTTTTTTTTCCCAGAAGTCCATGTGCATGACTCTAAAAGTTCCATCAACTTTTCCTGAAATCAGGATAAGATCATAGAATCAAAATCCTCTGACATTCTAAAGTCCCAGATGTAAGTCATATTTGTAAAGTTTTAAACAATCATGGTATTGGTAATGATAAAACTGGATAATCTGGAAAAGACAGTAATTTGTGTTTAAAACAGGTAAGATAAACAACCTTCAGTTTGCCTAATAAAATACAACAGAAATACAAAAAAAGCTCCTACCTTCCTCCATTAAGGATTGAAATCAGAATCATCTCTGTTGTATTAATTGTAAACTGACCTTTTAATCTGTCAGGGGTTGGTTTCTATCGGACTAACAGTCTCTATTGGCAAACAAGCTTTTTATTTAGATGTATTAGTTATACTCAATAAAACTCAAGAAGATAATTTTTTTCTACCAGAATTTTCTAATGTTTAGTGTTTTAACCCCAATGGTGACACAAAATGCAAGATACAGTAAATAGAATAATAGCATCCAACATCTATACATTATCCTTTCCCAAGTGCTCTCAAAGTACCCTAAAAAGAATATGCAGGAATCCTTTGATTCTTCCTCAACCAAAACTCATCTGCTTCTAAGTTGTACAAAATGACTGTGTAAGTAATGTGAAGTTAGGCAAGAAAACCATTTAGATCTGAAAGTAAACACCATCTTCGTTACTTACATTTAACTGTCTCAACCAATACTGAGGGAGAAGAAATTTTAGTGTTGAACGCAATTCACTTCAGTGGAAACTATCCAGCACACATTGTTATAATTTATTAACATTTTTAATGGATTTTGGCAAAATTCAGATTATGTTAATCATTATATGAAAGTCATGGCTCTTATTTGAAGATCTCAGGATTGAAAAGAGACCCCATGTTTGTGACTACCTATCCTTTATGAACAGAGTGTGCTGAGCATTTTGGTTCATGTGTTTTATGAAACAACTCCTCCAGGAGAGCAGGTGCTGCATTGTCAGATGACAGGGTTGGAGACTACCATGGCCAGGGTATTGCCACAGAAAGAATTGCATCCAGCATCAGCCCGATCTATTCCTAAAAACCACTCATGTTTACTCCAAAACTGCCCATGGGGAACTATCAGAACAAGAACTGAAGTCATCCCTGTCCTAAGTGGTAAGTTGTCATTGGAGTAATACAGCTGGTAGGATGCACCTTCTGGAACTTACTTTCAGTTGTGCTGTCTTCTGACCGATGTCCTTCATCACATCATCAATCATTGCACTCTGCTGCTCACTCTCTTCTGTGAGCTTTTGATATTTCATCTTCAATTGCTCAAGTTCCTTACCAGCTTTTTCATTCAAGATCTGTTAGATTAAAGAACAATCCTATTAATTCATCTAAGTCCCATTACAATATCTACATACACCTGAACACAAAACCATGCTGCTACCCAGGAGATAAAAGCTGCTGCAGATTGTTGTCTGCTTAAAAGCCAGTCCTCACTATTGACAAAATTACTAATACCACTAAATATGATACATGGTCATAATGACATGGAGAAATCATGATTTTAAATGAACAACACATCCAGCTTTTTTTCTAGAGGCTTAGCAGGTCTTTATTGCAGGTGGTAGATGGATAATTTACTTCTTGTTAGGCATTTGGCAACCATCATATAATACAGCTTGCTACATACAGTTACTGAAAGTGAGTATGAGATTCAAATCACTTCAATCAGCAAGAGGGCAGGTGAGCTCTGCTTTACGAGCAAGCATCCTACATTAATGTGCTGATAACATTTCTCTGGGTACATGGTTTGCTGAGACCAGGACAAAGCAGACTATCCTCAGCCTTCTCTATCTCTAGCTGCTCTACACATTTCAAGAAAGCCATGCATTTTGCCCTTTAATTTGTCTTCAGTTAGACATCTGGAATAGTGGTTCTCTGGGTTTTATACAGAACATATATTTCAATACTTCCATCTTCTGCTTGATGGAAATTTCCTTGCAGGTATCAGAGATATAAATGAGAAAAAAAAAAACAACCATCATATTTTTCACTCCTGATGAAGTCAATATATACTGTGCCATTAAAAAACATTAAAGGAAGAGAAGTAGAATCTAGTGTAAAAACAAGAAATATTCTTTTTCATATTGCAAATGTCAGGATAACATGGTTTCAGGCAATCCTTTATTGTGTCTTAGACAGGGGTGGGATAAAGCTTATAGCAGCTGTATCAAACCATTTTCAATGTCATACAAGAAAAGGTATTTCATTAGAAATTTCTAATAAAATAAGAATCAGAATAAGAATAAAAGAATAACAGGCATCACAAGCAGCTACAATTCAACTGAGACAATACCCTGATGAGATTTCAATAGCTGTGTCACTTTCTTTTGAAGATCTCTACCCTGACCCTTGCAGAGTTGAACTGCCTATGTTTTGGACAGACTTCTAGCAAAAGTCCATTCAGGGCCTTCACAGACACCTTCAAGCCAGAACAGGCAAGGAACACAATGCAGAAGCCTGGTTAATTAGCCCACACACAGTACTTTATGTGAACTCTTAGTTTCCAGGACAGTTTGGATAATTGAATGTCCCTAAAATCTACACTTTGAAAGGTTGAAAGAGACTATAAAAAGGAGGAATAATGGAACAGAACCAGGAATTGTATATACAACGTGATTGCCATGGCATATGATGGAACTGCCCTCAAAAGCTGCATTAATCAGTGATATTCAGAGAAATAATCAAGTCTTCTCTCTATCTCCTTATGTTGAGTATTTTATTAAGACTTTGTGCTGACTAGAAATTGGTGCAGACCTCTGCCTTCTCAAATCAGGGACCAGAAGGGAAGAAAAAGCCATAAAAGTAATAAATTTACAAGATATACACAACTCACAAGGAAGTTTCCCTTGAGGTAGGACTGGTTTACAGTGATGAGATCTCCCCTGCCATTTACTGAAATTGCTTCTCTGAGAGTGTCTCAAAGTCAGGGGAAATGGACTGAAAACGTGAAAATTCACACACTTGCAGAACACTATGTTAGGACATGTACAGATAAAGTTTTTAGAAACAGAATGAAGAAAATCAATCAAAAAGGTTTATGAAGACAGCTCCATGCCCTTTCACAGGCTCGAGAGGCAGATAAAAATCATGGTGAAAAAGAAGAAAGAAAGGGATGCAGGTAAAATTATTTTACCAATGCCACTAGACACAATCAATAGCAAAACTGGCAATATAGTCAGAAGTCCAACCTGGCAGTCTCCTGCTCCTATAGATCATCCATGCTCTTCAGAGACTGTATCTCATTTGCTGTGATTTTTTAAGATGAACAATATCATTGCAATCCACCACCAATTTCTGTGAGAAATTGATCTGAAATCTGTCAGCAAGCTTTACATACTTATTAGTAAATTAATATTTATCTAAAATAATTGTATATTAAAATTTAATAACTTAAAATAATCTCCCTCCCTCTCCTTTCAGAAAAATCCATTTTCTTCTTAATTACACATTTTACTCTAATCTTAGACCTGATGAATATAGTGTGCTATGCACCCTTACCTTCTGCTCTTTAAGGTTATTTTCAATATTCAGTTGTTCCTCTTTGTCTTTCTCTATTTGTTGCTGTAACTTCTGGACCTCAGCCTGCTTGTTATCCATTTCAGCTAGAAGATTTTTCAGCTCAGTCTCCATTTTTTCCTTCTTTCGTGTCTCTCGTAATTCCTCGCTTTGACGCAGCTGGATTTCTTGCTGAAGCTATAATAATAGAGAAGAAAGCAATTTTAAATTCTGCTGCCTTTTACTCAGAGTCCTCTCACCTCTCTGATATGCTTGATTTTAAAAACAAGAGCTCCTACATTACTGCAACCACCACTATATGCCAAATCTTCTCAAAAGTAATAACATTTTCTAATGGTTGAATAAAAATTCTGCATGAAGACCCTATTTATTGATTACACAAATTTGTTAAACACCAGTCAGCTCACCCAGACAAAATTTAAAAAAATTCACAGTTCAAACATAAAAGTGTTCTTCTGGAGATGCAGTGGCACAAATGTCTTTACTGTTGTAAGTTACTTGCAAAGTGCTACTTTTTGAATGAAGTATTAGAATTAATTGGGGCTTGATGTTGCACTGCAGGGATTTTTCTTTTTACCATTCTCTCTGACCAGCAGAAACATTTATTACACTGATATTAAAGGAAAGAAAGAGATGTCAGACCAGTGTTCATTTTCACAACTGGTCTCAATCCTTCTACTCTTGAAATTCTTATGCAGGAACTCTTAAAGAGGAAACTTTTCTCATATTTAATAGACTGTCTTGTGACTCCTGCTCTCTCCCTCCACAAAAATTTGATGGAACAGAATCAGCAGAGAGGAGACACAGGGGGCTGATCCATATGGAAATCTTCGGTTCAGCCAGGGACCAGCAATTGAAAGATGTTCTTTGCTTAAGGATTCCTCCCCCTCTGAGCCCACAGATGAAAAGTTGCCAGAACTGACACGGTCTTCAACAGGATCTTCAAAGAGACATTGTCATTTGAGCAGTCTGAAGTGGAGAATAATTTCATACTGGGAGAATGGGAGGTGATTACAAATGCTGTAACAATTCTGTAAATTTAAGGGTTGATGAAGTAAGTATCAGAAGATTAAGGCAGCCAAGATTCAACAAGTTTTGACTCTTATCTCTCATGCACACAATGCTGTCAGAAAAACAAAGATTTTATATTCTCTTCTAGTACATTTCCAGTCATCTGCTTCAGAAACAGAAACAATTTCTGAATTTCTGGCATGAAATCCAGACTGATCATTACTTTCCTATTTGTGATTTATAAAAACTTAAAGCAAAATACTCCTTCTACCTTTACTCTGTTCTTTGTTTAAGTGTGATTTTCTACTCTTCCTTTCTCCTGGTGTCTTGCTCCAGCCCCTATTTATATTCTGCTTTAATTCTTTCATTTCTCATTATTACACTTAATATATTTGATATATCAGAGTTCTATATCCCATCTTCCATCTTTTTCTACTCTCCATTCAGTGCCTATTCCACTGATCCTCAACCTTCTTTATCTCTAGCTGCTCTATACATTTCAAGAAAGCCATACATATTGATCACAAAGAACAACTGTCTAATCAGATGGTCAGAAAAACAGAAAGCTAACTTAATGTAAAGCTGAGATGGAGTATGACTGCTCTACAGACAATTGTGTAGTGAAAAATTTAAGCTGAAAAACAGTAATTCAGAATCAGTGTAAAGAAGAAATTAGGAGGCCCCTAACCATGAAAAAAGTATGGATCTGGAAAAGCTCCTTATAAAGAAGAGGAGAGAAAACAACTTCATTATTTTTAAAGTCAGACTTTGATACATTTTTAAAAATGATGGTATCTGATAAGACGGCAACCACTGCCAACAGCAAAGGACCAAGAATCTCCATTTCAGGTGTATGTTCTAAGTGTCTCTTTCAAGGCATAAGGATTTGCAATACAGAAAACATCCCATTTCTTCATCATTAAAGATGATTACAATTCACAAAAAGCAATCTTGGCCTCATTGGGGTATTGGGAAGCCATGGAAGCAGTTGATACATGACAATACACTTAGCAAAGTACATAGCCTAGAACTACAGAAAAATATAAAACTCATTCACAACAGAGTCCATTCAGAGGGCTCCTGAAAATATTAAAGATGCAAAATGACAGTCAGCAGTGTACTAGTCAGTGGAGACCAATTGCAAGTGTGGAGAAAGGCCCAGGACAAAGCCTAAAATCACAATCTGATGACCAGTACAGACCTGCAAAACGGCTTGCTCTGCCTCATTTTTTGCCTTTTCTGTTTCCTGCTGCTGCTCTGTGATTTCAGTGAGACTTTGACGTAACTGCACAACTTCTGACAGCAGTTGGTCTCGCTCCTCTGTTACCTCTTCTTGAAATCTTAGCAAATCCTCAACACTGGAAGCAAGGAAATAATAGTCAAGCAGTGTCACAGGCCATTTCTGTTCTTCCTCTTATGCCAGAAAAGGACTTGTGAGAAAGGAGTTTAATTTTTTCTTTTTTTTTTTCATTTCAAACTCCTCTGTATTAAGACTGATGGTCAACAGAATTATATGCTTTATCTACTGTGATCCCAATCAACCAAGTCACAACTCTTTCTTGTTGTATCACATCCTCATTGGTCTGAATAAACCTTCCATTCCCAGAAAGGTAACAGGAAAAAAATTCCCTCTTCTATGGAGGTAATTCCCACCGCAGAATTAGTCAGGGACCAAAAATGTTACACTGTTGTAACCAGTCTCTCTGCACCTTACCTGACTGGACACCAAACTGATTTATGTGTTACAGTCACATAATGTAAAAATAAAAACTGACTCTCTGTTTTGACAGATTTACGATATGACAGGAAGTCCATGCTGTGGGTTCAAGCACAGTCTTAAAAAGCAGTCTAATTGATCTAAAAGATTATAGGGTTTTCAAGGATGAAATCTACAAAGGAGTTTATTCTCCTGGCCTTGTCACTGGACAGGGTATTTAAGCACAGAACTGGAGGGCAATGCAGAGGGAACTTCAAGAAGAAATTGTAAGCTGGGAAGTCTCAGCAGAGACTCTGGGAGAGTGAGGAAACAAGAGTGAGGTGTTGGCAAAGTAACAGCTCCTGGTTCTTGCAGGGAAATGCAAAAAAGCGTCCAGAAAAAGACTTTATGGAGAGTTATACTAGGGGGAAGTTGAATGACCAAGCTTTTAGATCCAAGGCAAGCTGTGAAACAGGTCCAGAACATTTCAGGGACAAAAGGTGAAGGAGTGGATTTCTCATGGACCCAGGTGGTTTATGTGCTGGCACATTCCTTGGAGGGGAAAGTGTCTGAGCACACTGAAGGCCTCCTGTTTTTGCAGCCTGGATACACAGAGAGTGCAGAGACAAGCATGTCCCATACATATCCTGCATGCCATTCTAAATAAATACCTTAAACAGTGCGAAAATTTGAAGCCATAATCAGAAGGGCAAATCACCAGCAATTTCAGCAGAAAGTGGACAGGCCATATGGTCAATACACCTAACCTTATCTTTGAGTTCAACTTAATATTACAGCATAAGCAGTCTCTGAGGACCTGATAGTACAAACACTGGATTCTGAAGAGCTTCTGAGCAGCTCCAGAGGATGCTTATTACATGCACAATGTGGTGGCTTAGAAGTTCCATCTCAGACTAGGTCCCTCTATGTGTGTTTGGCTAAAAAAAACAAAACATAATCTTGAAAGTCTATAAATATAAAATACAAACGAGAACACAGACAGTGTTAAAGCCTTATAACAAAGCTAGGAACAGAAGAGAAATCAAGTGTCCTGCCTTCTTGATTTATCTACTTGACCTTGCTGCTGTGAAATGTAAAAATGTTGACAGGATGCTATTCTCAAAGTACACTGAAGAGTTTGTCAGATAAAACAATATGACACATACTGAGAAAGTGCATAGTATTCATTTTATTTGATCTCTCAGCTTAATCCAGCACTGAATGAACTCAGCCAGAGCCTGATTCTCTACTTGCTCAGCGCATAAACACACAGACAAATAACTGTGTATTCATGAGAAGAGTAAAAGGCAGAAAAGATCTCTGTTTTCTGCTGTGTCTACATGGCTAAACAAGGTATAAAGTAATAGAAAATCAGATCAGGCTTTCCCTCTCTCTGAGGAAAACTTACTTGTACTCCTGTCCAGCCTTTTCCTTCATTAAATCATTTAGGCGTGAAATTTCCTTTTTCAGTGAACTAATGGTTTCCTTGGTTTTCTGTTCCCGTTCATAGACTTTATCCACCATTTTCCAGGCCTTTTCAAGCTCCTAGGAATGAAATGGAAAATAATTACATAAATTAAATTGTGTTTAAAAATAACCACAAGTTATAAATTAATTGCCTTGAATTTTGTTTAGTTGAGAAAATAGATTTTTGTGCCTTTTCATTATTAGGTTCACTTCACTTGGTATCTTTTGTTTTGGATGAGAGCATAGCAAACATTTTGAACCCTTCAGGCTAGGCCAGTTTACACCAGAAAAGCTCTAATACATTTTCTTTAACACAGAGATCTTAATATTACCAAATCACACTCTGTGAGGCTTTGACAACATGAGTACAACCAATATCAGTAAAAATTTACTGACAATTCAGTGCTCACAAAGGTATCACCTACTTAAATATCTCATGTCTGTAAAATTCCTATTAGCTGTTAGGACAATGAGCATCCAATTTGATTTGGATGAGAAAAAGATGTTACTCAATTTTTCTGCCTCTTTGCTCATTTTCATCTGTGGGGACTTAGTGTAATTTGATTTTAACTACTTATTTAGACAAGGCACAATTCTTACACCAAATTTTAGCACATGGAATTACTTAAATGACAGATTTAAGTAATTTAAGATTTGTGTGCCTCTCAGAAGCCTAGGGTTTGATACCCACTAACAGGATAGGGGAGGAGGAGTCACTTCATTTTTTAACTTTCTCTGCATCTCTCCTCCTTGAATCAGATCCCTATGAATAAAAAAAAAAAAAAGGCTTATTCCTTGCCAGGTTCATATGAAGCTCCTACCATTTCTGGACTCCTGTGCTAAAAAAATGCATACATTCAGCAAGTGACTGGACTAGAAGGAAAGTTCCTGAAGTCCCAGTAAATAATGAAGATACTACTTTTACTCTAGAAGTCTCCGAGCTTCAAATCACAGCATGATGCTCTTTTCTCAGCTGGCTCCTAGAAGAGTTCTGGACTTCATGGACTTGTACAGCCCAAGTGTGGCTGTGCAGTTCTGCATTAGCTCTAGGGTCTCTCCAAGGAAAGCCAAATAGAAGCATGGTTATATCAGGCCATAATTCCCCTTTCAACCTTGCATCATATGAAATTGGGGCAAAAAAAAAAAAAAAAAAAAAAAAAAAAAAAAAAACTTTAGAAACCACCTCCACAATGAAGAAAATAAAATAATTTATATCAAATTGTTTACAGAAATTCTTTATTGTAATTGACATCTCTGTTTCTGAAAAAAAACCCCAACCCTACTTAACATTAAACTCTAAGTTATGACACCCATGTTATGGTATATTGTTAATATACTTATGGAATCCTTAAAAATCAAATATGTGTCATATTTAGATGTTTACTGCCCAAATTAAAAATTCAAACTATGGAACTAGCTGAAGTAACAGGCTACCAGATTTTGCTGAAAGATAACACAAAGTAGAACATCTGTAGCCTCTTCAAACTGCAGAGTGAATACATTTCCATTTTATTTATTCAGCTAGCTCAGCATATCCAAATTTAAGAAACCATCTGGAACAGGAATTTTTGCTCTTTCTTCCACACATACTAATAAAGGGTTAAACAATGGGCTTTCCTTGATCAGAAATTCTGAAAAATACAATCAGTTAAACTTACTACCTAAAACCAGTATTTTCACTACTTAATAAATTACTTTGTTCAAAATTTAGCTTGAAAAATGTGCTTTTTCACTTCTGTATCAGGCATTTTTAAACAATTTTATATATAAAATCAATTTTTCTGCTATACATTTTGAGTTTTAATTTCCCTTCAATGCAGTAATGATCACACATAAAGCATTATGTATTATCTAGTAAATTGTAAGGTTTTTATTCATTAATATCTTACACAAAAATGCTCAATCCTGAAATTTAAACAAATGCATGTTGGGCTGAAATAATGGCACAAAAATATGGTGACATCATGCTGACTGGCAGAAAAGCATAAAATATAACTGTAAATAAACATCTTTCAGATCTGTCAACTAGTAAGACGCAACCACTCCTTCTCTAGAAAAATGCAAATTAAAAGTAAGATTAAACCTGATTACTTAAATCAGAGCTTCCTGCTGGCTGATTAGACTGTGATTAAAATTGGTGAATTAAATCATTGCAATCTGAGTTTGGGGAATAGAACTGGGGAATAAAATCAATACAGCCTCTGAAAGGTTTTAGTGGCTCCAGAGAGTATTTTTTCTGATGAGTATTTGCAAAAGGGATCTCTTTAAGTCAATGAGGCCATTCAGATAAGCACTGATTTTACGTCACCCTAAGCTGTGCTTTTTGAACTTTATCTTTGGTGTGTAAAAACTATTTGTATTGAATTTGTATTGATAATACCAATTTTTATCAATAAAGTAAGAAGACATGGGTGATGGCCACACTAATGAGCAAAACCTAAATAAGAATTTTTCTACAGATTTCACCATCAGCAAATCTGAGCTTCATTGTGGTTTCTTCTTGGTTGTGTCTTCCACTGTAAGAGCAGATCTGTTATTTCAGAAGTGAAACGGAGCAAAATTTTAACGATGGAAGCCTTCACAGAAGAAATATACACATTGTTATTCAGTGTGAAAGATTGCAGTGTGTCAGCAACACAGGGTAATTACTGTACAAGATAGGTAGCATGCAGTCTGTTGCATAATTAAAGGAAATACACTGAATGTTTGCTGTTAGAAGCATTCAAAAATCTTTGGAGAAGTACTGAACTCTGGAACTTGTGAAGCAGAACTTATGAAGTGTGACTGCTTTACTTTACTTTCATTAAATGCCCCAAAAGATGGCATCAGTTTCATTGCTCAGAAACTGAGAATTAATGAAATGCTTTCTTATTATATTGATACGCCTGGAAATTGAAAATTTGGTCATTTCAAGCAGGGCAGTATGAGCTCCTATAAATTCCTCTTCTAGCACTCTTCCAGAGCACACTCGTGGATCAGTGTCCCCAGCCATGAAAAATAGAATTGTATTCCCTTCATGATTAGCTTGGCCCTTTGCTCCTTTGATATGACGGTAAACAGCAGATTGTTGTGTCCAGTTTATTAAAACTACAAAACAGATCCTTTAACTGCCATCTGACAGTTAACAGCTATTGATTTTCACTGACCTGAGTCCTACCAGCCACTGATCTGTGCTTAACCCCTGCCCCAAACAAACCCTACTGATTAAAAACAGGCTTCACATGGAGAAAATTTTTTTCTTCTGCAACTCTTATTTCTTACCCTAATGACCCATCAAGTCACCAAGATTTAGGACCTTAATTTGGAGCAACTATAACATTTTTACAGGAATATCCCCATTAGGATTCTTTTATGGTTTATAAATAAATAAACTGTGGGACAGATTGTTTGTTTAATTTAGCACTGAAGAGTATCATCTTGGCTACTATAGCACTTGAACTTCCTTCAACACTTAGCCTGGATACATGGGAAACACATTTTTTGAATGTTAACAAAATTGTAGTGAGATACTACAGCTCTAATAGAACTTTCCTTCAGAAAGAAGAATAATATGGCATATAAAGGGTTTACCAAGCAAACAAGACATGAACATTTTAAACAATATCCAAATAATTCCTGAATCTTTAAGAGAAGGACTAATTCTAACAACCAAACTGAAAAAATATCAGCTGTGTACTTGGCTCACAGCACACCACTAGAAATGAAATGTCCCATGATGTGCATTGCACATAATTTCTAGCAGGATCACACTGTCAATCAGCTTTTTCACTAGAAAATCACTTCATGGGTTCAATAGTAGGCAGTATGGTGCAGTCACACCCTGCTTGAGTTTCAAATTAGCTGCTGAAATTAGAAAGGCTCTAATTTTCCCAACATTTCCACTCCTCAGTTTAATGATGTTACCAAGACAGTGTCTCCTCAGTTTGGGAACATGTTGAAGCATCACCTCTCCTACTACTCTGTCCACACACCGAGTATTGCCACGTAATAGCAAAGAGGAAATTATAAGGATCATTGTGGGTCCTGAGGCTCATCTACCATGTTTTGATTAGCAGCAGTGAAAATTAACAAGATTTTCCACGCTTTTCCGTCTCCTTGAAGAGGCTATGGGCAGTATACCAGGGGTTTGCAAGCTGCAGCCATAGGATGATAATGCTGCTATTTATATTTACTCTCAATGTATTTTCTTCATAATTCTAAGGATAAGAAACTTCACTTCAAAGGACTTCTATTTCTGTAATGCTCAAAATTCACTCTGGATTGCTACATGGACTTTTATTTTACTGGAACAAAACACTTTATTGTAAGGCATGGAGGTTTCCCAACTAAGTGCTAAATTAAAGCCTACCTAGGTATCACAAAGCTATGTTTTTTAACCATCAGAATGAAGAAGTTCCACATACAGTCTTATGATCACTTGGCAGCTTTAAGTCTCTGACAGTCAAAATTCACTGCAAGCTTAAAAACATCAACTGATTTTAGTGAGCCAAGCACTTTGATTTGAAAGAGTTTAAATCAACAATAATAAACCACACATCAGAGTAAATTGGTGAAATCACACTGAAATGCTATATAGGATTTCTTTTCAAAAGCACTGTGAAACATTTATTTATATAAAGCTGTCGCTTCCCTGGCCTAAAATCCATACTTCAACAAAAAGTAGATTTTTTTTTAATGTTCTGGCAATAGTTAACATCCAAGCAGCCCTTCAAAAGTATTAATGAATCCAAAACTGTACATTAAATTGAAAATGTGCCATTTTACAGAGGCAAAGCTTAAACAAAAACTATTAGTGAGTACTTGAACTATTAGTGAGAACTTGACGGAGTTGATTTAGTGCAAATAAACACAGAATTTGACTGAAGCCTGTAAATATACCAGGCTGAGCAAACCCAAACAAACCACAGGTTAAACAACTGGAGATGCAGCTCTGTGCTTAGCCCCACAGCTAGTTCTCTACATAAAATCAATTGTTCTCGCAAGTGCTTGTCTTATTACCATGATTTTCATTAACAATTTCAGATCATACTTCATTCTATTCAAAACTTTACCGACTTCAATGACGATATAGTTTCCCCATCATCATGAGTAAGTTTGGTCAGCACAGCTACTTTAGATGACTTCTCTGCAAGCTCAGCACTCAGCTTCCTGCATTTCCCCATGAGATGCTTTTCATTTTCACGAGACTTCTTCATAATAGCAAGGAGCTTCTCATACTCAACACGGAATTTTTCCAGAGCTTCATCTCTGCTCAGTATACTGATGAATTCTTGGGAGTCTTTTTCCAGTGCTTCAAAGGCACTTTCTTCTAGATATGGTTTGTCAGGCGTTTCCTGAGTAAGATAATCAACAAACAGGAAGAATTCAACATGTCAATTAAGACCCCAGAATACAAAAAAATAATATACCAAGTGTATAACCAAGAAATCATGACGAAATTTTCAGTAATAACAGTTCTTTTGCTAGCATGTAATATGCATGTTGTAGGCTATTTTTCAAACACATTTTACTGAAATAACTTGTACTTTACCAGCCAGAGTTCTTGTAATTGAGTCCCACAACTGCTTTAAAGATAAATCTATAAAATACCATCATTGTGATAGCATTAGAATAATGCATCGACTACTGAGGAAACTCAGTATTTTAGCTCTAATTCTTCCCAGTTCTCTACCCTCTAAAGTCTGATTAGTTTATAATTTCTATCCAGATAGTGCCAGAGACTTGCAGACAAGCACGTCTCAAAGCTCCAGTAATACCAGCACAACTCAGTCCTTCCTCTGTGGGAAATGGTACTGTTAAACCCTACACTGAAGACATTTTTCATCTAGCTCTGTTCTGATGCCAAATCCTTACAAATGCACCTCTGAGGTGGTCTCACTAGGATAGGGAAGCAGCTCTCCTGTCAGCAGGAAAACCTCAAGGGCAATTTTAACCCGCATCCCACGCTCTGGCCAGCATCAGAGAACAATTCAAGCTGTGAGCTGAATCTTAGTGCGTCCTTCCTTCACACCTGCTCTGGGACTCATGGCTTTCTTCTTTCATCCTCCTGTCCAAACCACAGAATCACAAAATGGCTTGGGTTGGAAGGTACCTTAAAGATCATTTCATTCCAAACCCCTGAAATGGACCTTCCACTGGACCATGTTGCTCAGAGCCCCATCCAACCTGGCCTTGAACATTTCCAGGAATGGGATATCTGCAACTTCTCTGGGCAACCTGTGCCAATTCCTCACCACCCTCACAGTAAAGAATTTTCTCCAAATGTCTAATCTAAACCTGCTCTCAGTTTGAATCTGCTCCCCTCTATCCTGTTCTGTCCCCACTACATGCTCTTGTGAAAAGTCCCTCTGCAGCGCTCTTGTAGGCTCCCTTCAGGTACTCCAGTCTTGATTGTGTTTGTAATCGTAAAGAGAGTTAAAAGACAAGCAGTAATGAGGGCGGAGGCAGGGCAGGAATCACACCCATGATCTTACACCTAGCAGCTGCTCCTAAATTTTAAGAGTTACTACCCTGGGCACAAGTAGCCTGCTTGGTCCTACTTTCAACAGAGGACATAACTGAGCTCTGCTCATACAGATGACACAGAAACACGGTATATGGCTACAGATGATACACAGGTGATGTTGTTGCGCTTGAGGTGCGGCCTTCGTCCTGTCCAGGAGACAGAAAGGGAAAGGATGGGCAGGTCACAGGTTACCTCAGCCATGCTGCCGTCGGGTGGAGGTGGCGGGCTCGGTGCAGAGGGTCGGTGTCAGTGCCGGTGCCGGGGGCAGGGGCGGTGGCGGTCCCAGGGCTGTGGCGGTGGCGGTCCCAGGGCGGTGACGGTCCCAGGGCGGTGGCCGTGGCGGTCCCAGGGCGGTGGCGGTGGCGGTCCCAGGGCGGTGGCCGTGGCGGTCCCAGGGCGGTGGCGGTGGCGGTCCCAAGGCTGTGGCGGTGGCGGTCCCAGGGCTGTGGCGGTGGCGGTGGCGGTGGCGGTGGCGGTGGCGGTGGCGGTGGCGGTGGCGGCCCGGGCCCGCCCGCTGCCGAGGCCGCAGCTCGCAGCCAACGCCGCTGCGGTATCGTAGCAACGGCGGCTGCGGGCGGGCCGCGGCCCGGCGGCCGCCTGTGCATTGCTGGCCCCGGGCACCGCGCTGCCGAGGGTGACTTGTCCTCCAAGTCCATCTTGCTGCTGAAGTTCGGCCGTCGGGGATTTTAACCAAGGTCACCGAGGAATGTTTCCCCTCTGGCCCAAAAGGCTCCCTGAGCAGAGCAGCTCAGCGCGGCCGGCGGGGCGGGCCAGCTCCGTGACAGAATTGCTGTGGTAGGACGGATCTCTGGTCATCATCCAGTTCAACCCCCTGCCGAGGCACGGCCACCTGCATCAGGTGACACGGGAATGTCTCCAGGTGGGCTGTGAATGTTCACACTGAGGGAGACCTCAGGAGCACCCTGGGCAGCCTGTTCAGGGCTTTGCCGCCCTCTGTGGAAAGAATTTCTTCCTCATGTTGAGGTGGAACTCATTGTGGTTTAGTTTATGGCCATTGCTCCTCATCCTGTCATTGGGCACCACTGAAAAGAGCTTGGCACCTGCCTTTGAGACATATATCTGCATTCATGAGATGGCCTCTCAGTCTTCTCTGTTCTCTCAGACTGAACAGGCCAAGCTCCTGCAGCCCCTCATCATACAAGAGATGCTCCAGACCCATCAACATCTTCATGGCCTCCACTGGACCTTTCCAGTTGTTCCTTTTCTTTCTTGTATTAGTCAGTTCAAGGCCTGTGGAAGGCACTAAACAGGGATTTGTGCAGTTTGGGGGTTCAAATTATAGAACCAGAGAATACATTGGGTAGAAAGGAACCTTAAAGATCACCTCATTTCAACCCCAGGGACACCTTCCACAATCCCAGTTTGCTCCATCCAGCCTGGGCTGGAACACTTCCAGGGATGAGGCATCCACAACTCTGGGCAACCTGTGCCAGTGCCTCATCACCCTCACAATAAAGAACTTCTTCCCGACATCTGATCTAAACCTACCCTCCTTCAGCATAAGGCCATTTCCCCTTGTCCTGTCACTACATGCCAAGTGGCATTTGGAGCTTGACTTCTGCCATATTATCATACCCAGCTACTCACAGTGGCCTGTCTGTGCATGTGGATGGGTTGGCACAATCCGTGGTGCAGGAAAAGGGGAGGCAGGACATCAGCTCCACTTCAGAGCTGTGCTCAAGGATCAGCCACTGCTGTTCTCTCCACTCCAGCTTACCCCCTGAAATGGTGGGGTTTATCTCTCTGAGCGCGCAAATTGTTCCATCTGATAGCTTTTTAGGGCAGAGAATATACTGTACGATGTATACACTTCCTAGTAGCATGGATGTTGGTTAAGACCTTAAAGTACCACTTGAAACAAATAATGATGATGGAAAACTTTTTCTCTTGCTGGTTTAATGAACCCTGAATTGTAGCACTTCATTTTACTGATTACGTGGCAAAATAGGCAGTTTCAAATGGATGCTTTCAAATGGTCTGATTTTACCATCAGAACTGGAGAATAATACATATTTTATAATGTATTCTTTTTATGTGTGGCAATTTACAAAATGTCCTATACACTGAAACATTCAATCATTTCAATGCACACTTCTAATAAAAAAATCAGTAAAGTTCCTTTTCTAAGTTTTGTACTCCCCTTTTTCCTAATTTTCTTTTGTACTGATGTTTCTTACATAATAAAATTATGAGGAAGATGATTATGATAAATTCCTTGATTTCAGTTCTCAAGAGGACCAAACTTCTAGACCTTTAACTCAAACAACTGCACATGTAATGAAATATCAAATGGTATGCTTTACATTTATGAGCAAAATACTGCTGGAGGAAGGGCACATGCTCAGAATTTTAAAAAATAATATTATATAATGAGCAAAAAACAAGCCCTCCAATTTACATCTCAAATAGATAACCTTGATATTTTTTAATACTATTTCTTATGTCTTTAAAAACAAAACAGGAGTAGAAGGGAGATAGTCACCTTTGGGCTTCAGGTTCATGTTTGTGCTTGAAGGTAACAGCATAAATGTGTCTAAAAATTATACACATTTATTAAGACATTCCCATAAGCTTCCTGGTCTGGTTGAAAATGTCCCTGTTCAGTGCATGGAGTTGGACTAGAAGACCTTAAAGGCCCCTCCCAACCCAAACTATTCTATGAATGTGCTCTTATGTTTTTCAAACCCCTCGCGATCTGTGTCCTCTGAGACTGTATGTGACAGTATAGACTGATCTTCATGAAAACTTCCATTTGAGCTAAATTCATCCAAATTCTGCAAGTTCACCCTTGTGATAGCTACATCTCTAATTGCAGTGCAGACGTTGTGGGGTGAGTGTTAGTTGTCCATGATAACTCATGCAAAAGCATTTTTTTAAAGCCTTATAACATCACAACTTAGAGTACATAAGTGTAACCAGGACACAAATCTGTGTGACTGTGAAGATTCAAATATTCACATTGAATTAATTCTGCAACAAATTATATTAACAACAAGAGAATGCCTCAACAGCTTCATAAATAAGGAGCTGTGCTGACACTCAAGAGGACACCTGAATTTATGACCTTAGCAAAAATTTAGTTTAGCTCACGACCAGCCACTTAAAATTCCCTGTGCTTGAGATTCATCAGTGAAATGTAAATAAACACATCTGCACTCCTGCAATTGTGCTGTGGCTGTCATGGCTATAAAGGATGCATTCATGTCACAAGAAAACCTCTGGACAAGGTGGAGCTCTTCAAGTGGGATCATTTTTTAACTCTCCCTTTTAAAATGAGCATATGTCCCCAGCTATGCAAAAACTTTTCTGCAAATAAAAGCAAAAAACTCCAATGGGCCACAGAAGAAAAAAAAATACCTTAAATACAAACAGATAAATCTCCTTTAATGGCAAGGACAAGCCAGACCTAGAAAGTTCCAGTTCATTGAAAAAATTGTTATTTATTTCCCTGAATGTCTTTGTTCAAGAGACACACGGGCTTTATGGTAAATAAGCACAATCACCTGTCTCACCAGCTGTATAAAAGAGAGTTTTGCATCAGCGGGGTGTGTTGTTGTGCAGGCAGAAAGGCTTACTAGAGAAGAAATGTTTGCTCACTGATTTATTTGAGGTCACAACCCTTGTGCAGTTAATTTAAGGCACATTTTAAACTGTAGTGGCATGAAAATGATAAGCTGTTACTTCCTGAATGTAACGATTTATGGGCTGCCGCAGAGATATAAATAATAAAGTAAAATCTCATCATAAGATGACCCAGGAGTATGTAAGCCATTTGGGGCAGGGACCATGCCAGTGCATGTCTTCTGGAGAGTGAAAAAGGAACCCTGGGGCCCCTGGCCCAGAGAAGAGAAATCAGAGAAGAGAAATCAGAGAAGAGAACTGTGACTTCTGGTAGAGAAATCACAGATATTTAAGATGTTTATACGGTCAGGTGTAGAGGGTAGAGGAGGACACCCTATGGTGAGCTGTGAGGTGATCCCCTCTCCTTGCACATGTTGCACGATAAGGTAAGGCCGGATGAGCTGATGAAGGGAAGCGCGGGGGCTGAAGCGTTTCCTCGCGGTGCCGCGGTTTCAGGAGGCGTCGGGAGGCGGCAGCACCGCACCACGGCCGTGCCCGCCGAAGTGACCCGCACCGCGCTCCGAGCCCGGCACAGGGCACCGGGACACACGGCCCCGGGACACACGGCCCCGGGACACACGGCCCCGGGACACACGGCCCCGGGACACACAGCCCCTGAGCCCCGGGCTGTGCCACGGTGCGGCCAACGCGTCCTCCTGCATGAGCTCTGCATTTCTGCTCCCTTTACTCGCACAGCATCATCAATGGAAAATTACCGCGAAGGAAAGCAAAATTTATCTACCGATTTGCTAATATTATTGTTTGGCGTACACACATTGTTACATAAATGTTACTTAAGCTAACTATAAGTCTTGTAATTTCCCCAGCAGTAGGGAAATCCAGCAGAGCCTCATGGCCCCAAAGAGCCGAGATGCTGCAGGCACTGTCAGCGGGCTGACATCCTGGGACATACCCTGCAAACCAGAGTTACATCAGTCTTGCAGTATTAAAAGGAACAAGAGCTTACTGAAAATGCTCTTTTTTTTTCCCAGTGACAAGGTAATGCTATATGGTTCTCAATTACTTAGTTATCTAACTGATATTTTTACTATATTCTTTTTTTATGTCCTCTCCACCTGTTATTTTCAAACTTAATGATAGTTTTATAACAAGAACGGTTGTTCACTTTAAACTGGATTGAGACTTTCTACTTTGTTCATAAAGATGATGCAACAGATCTCAAATAACAGTAACCTTTGATCATGTTTGGCACTAGAGTTGAGCTAATGATCTCAAGAGAGGAAATATTACCATTTTCATAAGTAGTTAAATCATAGCAATGTTTCAATTAATACAAACACCCAAATAAAGACCTTGGTTAGTTCTGAGAAGCTAAAGCTGACAAGTGGTCTGTGTATAATGTACAATTACATGCTCCACATTAAAAAAAAAAAAAAATATGGAAAGTAACTGAAACTAAGTTGAACTTGCTATTACCCAGTATGGTTTGAAACTGCAGGACAGCTTTTCATCCCAGTTTTTTCTTCCAGTTCTGCAACTGGTATTACTGTGGCATGCCATGCTTGTTAAAAATTCCTCTTTTCTACTGTCCTCAAAGCTAAACCAAACAATTCTCCAAGACTGCTGGATGAAAGCAATGCTCTGAGATGGGGGCCTTTTCTTCCAATATATGTGAAGGAATGGTCTGATAGAAGTAACCCCTTCCATCCTGGTTGCCCAGCATCATTAATCACTGGAGAGGCTCTAAAGGAACGCCTACAAGCTAACATAAATACACTTGGCCCTGCAGAGCTCTTAGGTTTCTTCAATCAATGATTTCCATTACCTGCTTACCAGTTTTGACCCATGGCTATAT
The DNA here is from genome assembly GCF_009819655.1 of Sylvia atricapilla. Taxonomy (NCBI): domain Eukaryota; kingdom Metazoa; phylum Chordata; class Aves; order Passeriformes; family Sylviidae; genus Sylvia; species Sylvia atricapilla. Next base: position 11,954,711 of record NC_089147.1, read on the forward strand.
TTCCAATAAGGAACATTTGGGTCTATTTAAAAATGAGTTTCAAATATGTATAGAGTCATTGTGTGCTCATTAGCTTTCCAACAGCTTTTTGGTTCCAGCAGCAGAATCCAGGCCCTAATATAATATTCCTGTTCTACTCACATTTTATTCTTCACTCTTTTAATTCTCAGCCACCAAGTCTTTCCCTAGATGAAAAATTTGTCAAGCAACTTTCACTACTTGACAGTCCAGAAGGAAGAAAAAAATCTTAATTAGATTAGAATTTGAAAAACATCTTAATACCCAGAGAAGGGTAGATAAATCACAAATATTTAAGATGTTTATAAGGTCAGGTGTAGGGAGTAGAGGAGGACACCGTATGGTGAGCTGTGAGGAGGTGACCCCATCTCTCTGCAAATGTCCTTGCATGATATCCAGGAGGTGGAAAATGTCCATGGGTGAGATCTCCCATTCCTTTCTCCCCTTGATCTGCTCCTGCTATGCCTACTAAAGCACTGTCCTGCTGCAGTCTCCTTCAGGTTTACACAGGGGTGGGCCCCAGCAAGGCCTGACAAATGCAAGATTATCACTCCTGCTTTCTCTCTGTGAAGTGTTAATGTAATCCCTTTGTGTAATCTGGGCTGTCTTTGTGTAATCTGTAAATTGTCTCCAGTATTCTTTGATTTTTATTTACCGTTTCTAATTGCTTAAGGAACTATTGATGATTTTGTAATGAATTAGAAATAATAGTGGAAAGAATATGTTCTCAATCATCCAACATACCTGAACGCAGCTGAGGAAGGTACCAAAAATTTGACTCTCAGCCCAAATTCTGCTCATCCTGCGCCTGCTGATGGAATCCTAGAGTCCACTTTAGAAATATTATTATATCTATTTTCTGCTGCAGTAGTAGCCATGTCACAGAGCCACAGTTTAAGTCCCAGAACTATGTTCCTGTTACTCCACTGCTTGCAGCTTCAGATCCTGCCCAGCATGTGAGTAAGGTTAGCGGAGCTTGGCTCATTATCAAATAAATTACTACCTTGAGCAAGATAATGATCTCAAGCCTTCTGCAGTGCAGCAATACTCAAACAATGAATCATGTCTTAGAGTTGTCAGTTGCTTCTAGCTTTCCCTCTTTCAGACTGCTGAACTGCATCAAAAGCCCCCCAACACAAATCAAATGAATGTGCCTTGGTTTGAGTTTTCCATTTATGTGTATTGTATCATTATAATTTTATACCATCTTAGGTGGCACAGAAAGCAGGTCCTGAATCTAGGATGGTGGATATGTAATATAATTTGTTGAGATGTGAGCCTTCCTGTGAAAAATGTTCAGGTCTTTTCCCTGTATCCCAGAGAAATTTTGCAGATACATATAAATTATGACCACTGTAACCTATAGTCATTTGTACTGTCCAATGTGTATATCCATACAGATACACATTCAGAATCAGTAATTACCACCTTACTGGGCTTTATGTAGGTTTTCCTCTGGCTTAGGTGATGAATAGCTCTGATCCAGGCAAAGGAGCTGCTTTTTCTCCTGCTTCTGTGAAGTTCCCAGGGGAAATAAACAATGCACCAGACAGGCTGGGTCCTGCAGCAGAGCAGGGAGATTCCAGTACTGCTCTTGCTAGAGATATTTCCATAGATTAGGGCATATGAGGAAGGAATGTAATAATACACAGGTTGCTAATAAAACTGAATAAACTTGATTTGGACACTGAGGAAATAATGCCTGTATACACAATTACAAACACAAACCCTTGGAACAACACTAAAACTGTTACTTAATTCGATAAGCACTTCAGGAAATTCACTTCAAAGAACAGGATGACTTAACAGTCCCAGTTATCACTCATGAGCTAGCCAGCTTCAGAAAAAATCTGTGCCACCACATTTGCCTGGTGATAGTTCAGTGTCTTAGTGCAACATAAAACACAGACTGTCACCCACTGCCACAGATGTCCACCATCTGAGCTTAAAAAAAAAAATCAAAGTAGTGGTGGTGGAGAACATGCAACGTGCCAGAGCAGTAGTGATATAAACCAGTTGCTGGAATGCTGTGGAAAAAGTAGGGTACAATATAGTTCCCCTAAATCACGTAGATGTTACTGTGCTTATGCCCTTAAGATTCTTCTAAAACTGATAGTTGTTGAGAAAACTTATTTTTTGTGAGAAGTACAAGAAGATTCTTTAACTGTAGAATGAAGGTAGTGCTTGAAAACATTTTCAAAAATCCTTTACTGTGGCCTTGATCCTTAGCTAACACTTGCTGTGCCTCAGTTCCCTCGTCCCTACTAGAACCAAGCTTGTCAGAATTCAAAACGTGTTTGGACAAACTCAGGCACATGGTGGGGTTGTCCTGTGCAGGGCCAGGAGCTGACCCTGTTGACCTTCCAGCTCAGGATACACGACGATTCTAGAGAAACTTAATACCACTTCTGGGCCACATCTGGGGAAGGATGTTAGCAGCTCCACACCTTTTTACTTGTGCCAGCTTGGAGCACGAAAATGGGTCAGCACTTCTGAAATCTACTCCTTTGCTTTGATAAGAACAGTACACGAGGTTCCGTGTTTCAGCTGCTTTTCCTGACTTTCAGGCACGACCACCAGGAGGTCAGAATACATCCGAGAAGCAAGATGAGCGCATTTCCTCTCTGTCCGCCGTGCCCTCGGTCCAGCACCATCTGGGAGGCTAATGGGGGAACGGAACGCGACATCAGACGGCTCGCTGCCGCCCGCCGGGGCACGGCTGGGCTCCTAGCGCTGGCGGGAGTGGTTTGAAGGAGGAGAGAAGCGGCAAACCAAAGAGCAGCGGCAGCCCGGGCGGGGCGGGCTCCTGTCCCCGGCCCCGCGGAGCCGCGGGTGTGCGCGGAGCGCCCGGGAGCGGGGCCGCCCAGCCCGGCCCGGCCCGGCCCGGTGAGTGTGTCCGGGGCTTGGGGAGCCGGGGCGCGCCCGGGGATGCTGTCGGGACGGCGCTGCGGGGCGGGCTGCCCGCCGTGGGTCGCGTTGTTGTGGCTGTCCCCGGGTTCTCCTTACGGCGTAACTTTTGTGTTGTGCGCGTTCTCCGTCTCGGTGGGTACCTGGGCACAGGCAGGGTCGGGGCCCTGGGACGGGGTACTGAGCCCACCAAAGTTCCTGCAGAGCTTTGGGCATCCCTGTCCCTGCAGCCCGGGCGGGAATGCGGCGGGAGAGCGGCCGCAGCCCCTCGGGGACTCGGCGGGACCGAGCCCAGTGAACAGAGACCTCTCGGCCATCGCCCTTTGGGAACAGCCCCTGGTGTCCTGGGGCCGCTTGCCTCGCACATGTACAGTCCGTGCAAAACGCATCACCGAGTGAGCCTCGCTGCGTGCTCAGTGTTACGCGGCATGGGTTTAAAACTTCTTTCGTCTGAGTGAAGCTTTCAGTAGAGCTGGAGGGATACTTTCAGTACAGCGGCTGTTACTGAAGGTGGCCAGCAGGTATTGGTAACTCAAATCAGAACGAGCCAGGACTGTGGTACTGGAAGTCAATGGGCTGTAAAACTGATGTGCAGAACACAAGCCTTAATGGCCTTTGCATCTTGAGCTTGGCAGCTTGCAACTGAAACAGTTCTCTTGGGAACTGCCGTGCTGAAATCCTTCAGGAAAATAGGACATGTTGCTATTGGCATCTCTTACGTGGTCAGGCAAGATGAGCAGTGTCTCTAAGCAAATATTACTATTAATATGTTTTTAATGAGTGCCGCAGGCCTCGCCCATACCCAGTGTGTCTCCTTCAGGTGCAAGCGTTTGCCACGGGCTGCCATGAAAGCAGCACTTGGACGGGAGAGCCGCTGTAGTGCAGCACATTGTGTTGAGTGAGGTTTATTGGTTTGGTTTGGTGATGATGGTAATGCTCTTCTGCAGCTCTGACTAAAGTGATTCTGGCTACCTTCATAGGCATCTGCTTATATAATCAGATTTTCTTTAGTATAAGTGAAAAGGGTTCTCTCAGGCCTCAAACAAAAGTAGAGCATAGAAATTAGGAATAAAAACTTCAAGCCTTCTCTTCAACTTTGTTTTCAGCACAATAGATGCTTTGTCTGCTCTCACATGGGAAATGCACATATTAAGTGTGATTGTCACAGATGTGGAGAGAGGTGAATTGATTTCCCAAATTCAGAGAACCAGTGTAAGTACTGGGACCAGCCCTGAGGGTTTCTTGGCTCCCAGCTGTAGACGCTATTTTTGCTTGCATGTCTTGTGTGTACAGGACTCAGTGATCTGCGTTCACACCAGTGGCATCTGCAAGGAAGAAGTGACCTGTGCACATCAAAGGCACTGAATTTGTTTATCAAGAGCTCAGGTGGTGGCCCTTCACCTGTATTCCTCTTTTTGTCTTTTTGTTGCTTGGAGCATTTCTAAATACTAAGAACACCTTTTCCTTTTTTTTTTTTTTTTTTTTCTTTTTTTTTTTTCAAACTGCTTTCCTCTCCTCAAGTCAGACTAAATAGCCCTGGTCAGGAACTGAGGAATTTGGTTTTGCTGAGTAATTGGTTTTGGCCATCTGATGACTACGGCAGCCAAAAGCTGCCTGTCCTGCTCCTCTTTTGTTTTTTTGTTGGTGCTACCCATGGCAATAAGGGCTCTTGTGAGTCTCTGCATGATGTCTCAGAGGGATGCCAGTGCTTGTAATTCTTCTTGCATGGCAGTGACTAACATGGGAAAGGAATCTGATCCACAGAAACCTCACACTGGTGTTTCACAAGATGATCTCACTAATTTCTGAATTTGTTTTTTAAGTAAAACTGTATGGTTTTCCAAAGGATAATTTTACTCTGGATTTTGCAACTGTCTATCTGTAGACTGTGGTTTCAGTATCTTGGGCTTGCCTGAAAATGAATTAACACAGTCTATGAACTTTAAGAAGAGCCTGCATGAGTCTCCTTGCTGTCCTGTGCTGTCCTGTCCTGCTCACTCTGCTCTCCAGAATTGCAATTGCAATCCGTAGCAATGGTGCAATGGAAAAGGAAGCTGAAAAAAGCTTCTGGCTTGTTCCTTTAGATCCCCTTTAAAATGGACTGTTGGGTGGGTCAGCTTTTTCTCTCCCAAGTGTTATTACAATCCATTTATACGAGGGAAAAAGCAGGTTTGCTGCCAGGCAGCATATTTTCCATCGGCATTTTTAATTGTTGGGTGATGAGAGGTAGAGACTCTGGTTTCCAGGTTGGAGGGAGAGAGCGTGGCCAGGGTGTGCACTGGGCAGCACTGTCATGTGCCCAACCATGAATTCCAGGTTTTGCAGGGATGTGGGCTCGGCTGTGTAAGCAAAGCTTCAGCCTGCTCACTCCTTGGAGCAGGCAGAGAGGCAGGTGGCCAACCTTCGAGCAGCTTGAGGGATGGAGAGCTGGCCTGGGGTGTAGCTGCAGCAGGGCTCTTTTTTTAGCTTGTTTATACTTAACACACACACGTGGGCCATGCAAAGTTGGCTGAGCCAAGCTTGACCAGCAGCAAAACAAACAGGTTTTACTGCTGTGACCTGCAGGCCAGATCAGCTGCTGAGCTTCACTGGAGCAGGGACAGCTTTCATTTCTGTCAAGGAGGAGGCTCTCATACAGGGCTGACTTAAAACAAACATTGTGCTGGGTTGCTCAGTCTTCCTTCTAGAAGCAGTGTTAAGAAGGCTTATGCAAGACAAAGAGGTGATTTGAGGTAGCCAGCACGGCTTCACTGAGGGCAAATCGTGCCTGAACATTCTGGTGGCCTTCTGTGATGGAGTGACTGCAATGTTTGGCAGGGGAAGAAAGATTGATGTAATTTACCTAGACTTCTATAAGACCTTTGACATGATTCCATATGATATCTTCATCTCCAAATTGGAGAGAAATGAATTGGAAGGGTTGACTGTTCAGTGGATAAGGATTTGGCTGGATGGACACATCCAGAGTTGTGGTCATTGGCTCTCTGGGTGAGTCAGTGGTGTCCCTCAGGGACTGGTGCTCTTTAATACCTGTGGCACAGTGAGATAAGTACACCCTCAGCAGATGACATGCAGCTGAATGGTGCTGTTGGCACAACAGAGGGAAGGGATGGCATCCATTGAGAGGTGGGCCCAGAAGAATCTCACAAAGTTCAACAAGGCCAAGTGCAAGATGCTGCACCTGGTGTGGGACATTCCCAGCTATGAGGACAGTCTGGGAGAACTCACTGAGAGCAGTCTTGTGGAGATTGTCTTGGGGTCTCTCTGAATGAAAAAGTGGACCAGCACAGCAATGTGTGCCTGTAACCTAGAAAGCCAAACGTGTCCTGGGCTGCATCTAAAACATCATGGCCAGCAGGTCGAGGGAAGGGATTCTGCCCTTCTGCTGCACTCTGCTGACACTCTACCTACAGTACTGCATCCATCGCTGGGGGTCTCAGCACAGGAAAGATGTGGAACTCTTGGAGCAGGTACAAAGGAGGCCACAAAGATATTCAGAGGGCTGCAGCACCTCTCCTATGGAAACAGGCTGAGAGACTTGTTCAGCCTGGAGGTTCTGGAGAGACATCATTGAAGCCTTCCTACCCATAAGGCTCAGTCAAAGTCTCTCCAACATCTGTAAACGCAGTTGAGGGAGACTCTAACTTAAACCTTCTCTTTTGAGATTTAGAAATTTCCTTGACAAGTAAATTGTATGTCCCACAGCAGCAGTTCCTGCCCAGCATTTAATAGCTCCTTCCCTCCAAGCAGACACACCTGCTTTACCTCACTGGCCTTGAGCCACCATGACACAAGGCATTGCAGGCCCTGAGGACTTACAAATATCCACTGGGATATTACAGTGCAGATCCAGACCTTTGGGGCTTGAGGTGTCTTTCTCCAGTGTTCAGCAGTCTCTGCTCTGCTGCTCTGTTGTGGCACTGGTTTAGCAGAGGCACCAGCAGCCCTGCAACACAGGAGGGCTGGGCAGAACCCATTTGCCCAATTTGGCCTCACAGTGGAAGATGGAAAAGAGAAGTGAAACTGTACACACAGTCTGGTCAAAGCAGATACGTGGGAGGAGGGAGGTGAATTGAAGGAGTTCAAGAGAGCAAGGATGCGTCAACGTAATGCTGAGCCCTTAAAATGGGCTTAAAGCTCAGCCCACACTGATCATTTCATTAGGCTTTGGATGAAGACAGTGGGAAAGTTTGAAGTGGTGGTAGCTGGAAATGAGGGTGGTACATTCCTCCTCCCCAGCCCATTTGTGTGCAGCTGGGGAGGAGGAATGTCCCTGTTGTCTGCCTGCAACCAGCTTGTTGGGTCTTCTCCGTCTGGTTGGGGGCCTTGGTTTCCTGTTGCATGTAAAATTTCTTCACTTCTCTATCCTAAAATATTGTAGTTTATCTTCTGCGGTTCTATGTTTCACATCTTCCTGTGCTCTTTCACTTGCTTCCTGCCTCTTCTGTTTTCTGCTTCTCCCATTAGCTCAGTAAACCCAGCTCCCCGAGCCAGTATTTCTACCTTACAAGCTGCTTACAGCAGCTAGATGCCTTTTCTAGACAAACCAATCCCAGACAAAACTGTCCCAGCCCTTGCACTTATGCAGCTGCTCATTTGACCCTAATCCATTTTAAAAGGAGAGTGCTGGTGGGTGAGGATGGAGTCAGAGGAGGGAGGTCCTTGCTTGCCGACACGTCTGCAAGGCTGAGAGACCCACGTGTGATCTACACACTTTCCCATGGGAGAAGCAGCATTTTAACTCTTCCCTGATCACTTCAAACTGATTATTTCTGGTCTCTGGAGCTTTAATGATCATTTTATTAGATGAGAGGGTGAGTTAATCTCTCTTTTAATCAATCTGTGATTTAGATAACTGCATCATGTACCCGTCTTCTGCCTGCACTTCCTCATTCATTCTCTTTGTGTTTTGCAGACATCCTGGTTGTGCTTCAGTGGCGGGTGACTGAATTTACTCTTCTCTGCATCACAGTGATAGTAGTAATGTGAAGTTTAATGAGCACCTGCAAAGCTGTGTAGCAGGTAAGTGCTCCAGGGGTCATTCTTCCTTCCAGATTCGATGTGATTTTAAAAAGCTTCTTGATGGGCTCTCACTAGGAGATCTTGAGCCTTGCAGCAGAAATGCTGAGAGGAAATTGGTGTGGCTCATATTTTAGAAATGTTCCCAGCAGTGAGGTTCAGACAGCTTCTTGCAAAGCAAAAGCAGCAATGTTGTGAAGGTTTAATTTGGAAATGGCTTCAGTGTGGAAGATCAGTGTTAGAAGCCTTTCTTTTGGACTTTCAGTATAAAATTATTCTTTTCTCTTGGTACAGTTGGGATCTAGTCAGAGAGGGATGGCAGAAGGGAACCAAAGGGTCTAGAGCTTTACTGGCATCAGCTTCTGATGCATTTTCTGCTGTGGAGGAGAACTTGCCAGAAGTACTTTATCCAGACTGGCAAAGTACTGGAATTCCCCTCTTCTAAGTGTTAGAGGGAGAGCAGATGCCTGGAAGTGGCTGGACAACTTCTAGATGATCAAGAGTGACAGCAGAGGCAGATGAAGGGAAATAGTGCTTTCACAAGCCAGCGATGTGGAGAGTTTTCATGTTTGTATGAAAACCCCTAAAAACACAGTGAAAGGAGAACTGGGTGAAACCAAGATGTCTGGCAGTGCTGCTCTGCGAGTGTGTGACAGGAGGCTCTATGGCTAGTAGTGGTGGGAGGGCAAGAACTGAAGCTGATGACAGAGGGAGCTGCCAGAGCAGCAGTCCTGGCTGCCACAATGTTCTGCTACAGCTCTGAGTACCTGTTAGTTCATGCACTCCACGTGATTTTTTCTTATTTATTCTGGATCTGTGTTGGGTGGTGTCTGTCCTCTTTTTCCCATCACAGAGTTCAAACAGCTGCTCTGCTCTAGCAAAGCTCAGCTCAGAGAGTTCCCTGGCATGCTCCTCCAGCCAGCCCCGATCAAAGCTGTGAGAGCTGGCCCACTGCCATTCTGCTTTGTGTAAATGAAGCTCTTTCTCTTTTTCCTTTCCATTCACCATCTTTCATTATTGTCCCTCCTCCAGAGGCAGGTTTTTCTGGCTGATCTGGCACACTATTTATATCAGCAGTATTTGCCTCAAGGCAGAGATGCTTTTTCAGCAGTTATACGGAAAACATCTGATGCATCCCACTGCCATGTACATGGCTCAGAAAAACCAAGCATGGTGTTGGCAAGGATGAGGATCATTGCAGCCAGCTGTTCCAGAATTTAAGCCCTGTTAGGCACAGTCTCCAACTTAAAGGCTTATTCTGGTTGCCTGGCAAAGGAAAACTGTTACTGTTCCTTCACTTGCACTTAGAGAAGGTTCTTGTGGCTGAGCGGGAAAAGGAACATGAGTTATAAGGTGTCAGCTGAGCCACCTCTGTAACCAACTCATCTTTCCCTGGGTTGCCTGTGGGGATGGTGGGTGCCTTCAGTGGAAAAGGTAGAGTTTGTGGTAAAACCCAGAAAAACCAGTGTAAATTGGCTTGAGAATGCCTTGTTTTCAGCTCTATCAAATTGCAGAGGGTTTGGTGATGAGTAGTGAGCACCTGATGAGGAGAGGGAGCAAATGGTTCCCACGCTGTCTGCAAGGAGGTAAAGAAGCTCCCTAAGACAAGAAACCACCTGCCTGTGCCAGGATCCCAGTAGGGATCCAAACAGCTTATTTTGGAGAAAGCACTAGCAGTGATAAGGAGACTTCATTGCAGGTAGGGGCAGCTAGGCAGTAGTCTGGACTGCCTTGGGAGGCAAAGGTTTGCTGGAAGCTTTTCAGAACAAAGTAAACAGAGACTTGCCAGAAGTCATCCAGGCATGGTGTAAGCCATGTGTGTAGGCAGAGGGAAGAAACTCTATTGCTTTTTCAGACCTCTTTTTCTGCCTATTTTTTAAGTTCTTGTAGAGTGTTAACACATACCTGAGGCAGAGCTAAGGAGGTGTTCTCAAGCTTAAAATGATGATAGTGTATCATAAATTATATATGATGATATAGTATGATATTCATACTATAACGCTTCTCAGAGGTGCTTGGTCTTCTGTATCTGCACCCAGAATGCTTCGATCCTAATCTGTTTCCTCCTGGATGTTCAGGAGGAACACTGCCTCTGGTTTCAGAGGAGAATTTGATTTCTAAAGGCCTCGGGGGATTGAGCAACCAAATACCTTGGGACTATTGGAAATGTGAGGGAAAATACTTGAAGTTTCAGCAGCACAGATACCTCTGTACTGCAGATTGCAACTCATTCACAGTAATTAAAAATTAGCCTTACCTTCCAGTCTTGTAGGGGCAAGAATGGAAGTGATGTCTTTATTTTGGGTAGCTGGAATCTACCAGTTGACCCTGCCCTCCTGTAACACACAATGACACAAGTTATCTGGCACAGTAGGTGACCTAAGGACAGAGATCTAGTGTGGTCCAGCCTAGGGAGCTGGCTATGCTCAGTGTAAGAATCATGGTCATGCTCTTCTGTGGCCAAAGTCAAAAGATGGTCTGAAGGTGCTTGGATGATATTTATCCCACCTTCCTGTTGACTCATGGCTGCATCGTGCTCTTGGAATAGGTGCAGGGTTATGATCTCACACTCTGTCAGAGTTACAGGAAGAAATGTCGACTGAAAGGGAGGCATTTGTGTGCTAAGTCATCCACAACACGTGCTCTCAGCTCAGCCTTGCATTTGCTGCTAGTCCTGGATGTTTTGGGTCTCCCATGTGGAGCTGGAGGCTTTGCTCCTTGCTGAGCTCCTTGCCAGCTGCAGCAGAGGGGGTTTTGTGCCTGTGAGCAGGGGCCCCACAGCTATGACTCACAGTTCCCATTACGTTGTAAGTTAGCCTTTAAGTGAGCCGAGAGGCTGTCCCTTGGCTTTCAAACAAAGCCTTCCTTTGTTGTGCTTATGGTATAAAGAAAGCAACCGTATGTGCTCACCCCATACATCCCAAATGAAAACCACGTGGCTTCACGACCTTAATATGTGTGTGTTTGATAGTTCTGCTGCAGCACTGCAAGCTACATTGCTCTTTTCCCCTTGAGCATTTTTAGAGTTTTTCTTCCCAGCATTCAGTTTACAAATTCTTCAGCAAAACAAAGAGCTTAGAGATGTTTCCTTTTCTTGGTAAGAAGAGAGGACTGGGCAGAGAGCACATGAAAATTATTAAATATGGGTGCATGTGGCAATAGGCTGTCTCTGAGTCATTCCTTTGGGTGAAAATGGCTCTGTATTGGTGACCATGGGTGCTGAAAGGATGAGAAATATTGTATGGAAGTGGGGCAGTTTGTTTTCTTGTACGACTTTGCTTTCTTCTGCTGCTTTTTATTTATTCCAACTCATTTTGAAGACAGGATTAGCCAGAAGTATTCTGCAGCCAACATATTTGTGTGCATGCGTCTGCCTTGGCAGTTGCTAGGTTTATGGCAAATGAGCCAAGACTGGGATTTCTGCTTCCCAAAGCATTTGTCTTGTTTCTCCTGATCTTTTCTAGAGTCATTAGGTAATGAAGTTAAGAGGGTTTGATGCTTCCTCAGAGGCTATGTGCAATGCACAGTGTCTCTGCTTAGATCAGGGAGTCATCCTGGTGAGGGGCAAGGAAATGGGGCAATGCAGTAAAAGTGCTCTTGTTCTCTCTTCCTTCCACACCCTCTACCCATCCCTGCAGGGGATTTCACAGTCGGTTGGGTTGTGTTTTGTTTTCTACTTTATTTAAAGAACTATGTTGTTTAAAAAAAAAAAAAAAAAAGCTGGGATTTCAGGCAGTGGGATAAAAGCATTGCTTTTGATTTCTGTGGTGACATTTTGGCAACAATAGCCAGCTTTTAAATACAGTTCTTTCCCTATTGTTTGAATACAAACAGCAGTGACTAGTTAGCAAAACAATGGTCCAATATCACACAAACCTTCCATCCCATCCAGTGGTTTTGGGTCCTGTTTAAGCAGATAGTTGGGCCTGCAGGTTTCCTGACCTATGAGTGTGGCTTTGTCACTGAGTCAAGACTGTGATGGAGCAGAAGACCTCAGATCAGCCAAATTCCCAACCCACAACGATCATTTCTTTTTGCTGTGTTTTTGTTCAGTGTCTCAGGGTGGAAATATCTGGCAACTACTGTGCTTTCTACTGTCTGTAATATGTATTTGTTCATGTTCATGACTGAAATGGGACTTCATAGTTTCACATGTAAAACGTAATCATTCTGCGAGTCATGTCTGAGCCCTGCCAATATCTACATGTGCTCTTCTTAGATGTGCTGGAGTGCTGTATCCCTGCTGGGAAATCATTTTTCTAATAATGTTTGCACCAATTATTTGAATACCAAAGCATTTGTTCCAATGGATGTATGATTAAGTTGAATGTGCAAGGATGCATATGCTTACCTCAGGATGAGGAGAGCCAGAGTTAACAATACTGCCTGATTTAACAACACTGGTATGGGGTTTTTCCACCTTGCTGAGAATTAAGTGGGGAAAAGGAGGGCAGATTTAAACAAACATCTTGGCAATTGCTCTCTTTCTGTACTCACCACCTCTCCCTGAGGTGACTGCCAGGCCAGATCCATGAGCCATGGCTCCTCACATGTAAGGAGCTGTTGTGGCTGAGGGGATGACAGCCAGAGCAGGACACAGCATGAGCACCAGGTGGGGGCCAGAGAGGATCTGTGCCGTGACAGTGCTCCATCCATTGTGGTTGACACTATCAGGCTTTTGGTGGAGCAGCAGGGATGTTTGTCAGTCTGTGCTGATGAAAGATTGTGCAAGGGTATGATCAACTATTGCCCAGGCTCCCATCATGTTGGATTGGAGGAGGAGGGTGCTGGTAAGGGTGGTAAGCTAAGGGTTTTTATTTTCCTCTGCGTGTGTCTTTTCTTCTCTTAAGAAAAAAAAAAAAAAAAACAAAAAAAAAACCAACACCCACACCCCCCAAAAACCCCATACCACAAAAGTTTGGTCTACTCCAGTTGTTTTCCTCACTATTAACAGACAAAACCAAACAAAATGTATTTGGCTTGAAAAGGCAAGCTGTCCCTGGCTGTGGTCCTACTACAACAGCTCAATACGTGGGTGGGAGTCACATACACACTTCCTACCTTTGCTGTCCTGCCTCTCCTGCAGCCAACCCTATGTCCCAATTTGTAAAACTTCTTGGCCATAGCAGAGGGAACACAAAGCTGTACAGACTGCCTATGTCCTGCTTGCTGACAAGGGCTGAGCTGGCTTTGCATAGTCAAAAAGCAATAAAAACACATTTGGGCAATGAGCAGGATGCTGAGTATCACACTCCTCACGGTGTTGGCTGTCTCCTTGTCTCCATGGGCACCGTCTCTTGGGTCCAGCCTTGCATGGAGTAAACAGTGACTGCTTTGGGGACATGACGTGTCTCTCTGTTACTCATTAGTTGTTAAAGCTGCCTTTAGTGGTGGCTGCTGGCTTCTGGGGCAGGAAGAGGATCATGTTTTGATTAGTGTTTTGATTAGTAGCATGTTTTGGTTAGTGGTATGATACCTGTGTATGTACTGAGAAACAATGACTCAGAAATGGGCCCAATAAATCCCCACTTGCTGATAAAACTGAAAATCAAACATGTGCCACATGTCTTTGGGCTTTGGAAAAGAGCCCTGGAAGGCAGATAGCTCCCTTTGAACCAGAAAGAATACTTTGTACAGTTTAGGCTTTGGGGTAAGGGGGACAGTGGGGTTTTATGGCAACAGCTTGTAAATGCATCTGTGTACAGTGAAAGCTGAGGCGGGACAGGAGTACCTCTGAACATTCTGAGTACGTCGGAACTACTGCAAGAACAAAACAAAAAACTGTCCCACTTGTACTCCCAGTGGGCACTGAAATGGTAAGGGGTTCAAACTGAAGCAAGGGAGAGTTAACAAGGCCTGAGAAAAAGCTTCTGATGGCAAAGGCAGTATGACTGGCAGACAGGAGAAAGGCTGCCTTTTTTTCCTAGGGCCAGTCAAACACTCCTCTGCTTTGAGAGAAGCTGAAAAAATCCCTTGTTTGGACCTGGGTCTGCACAGCAGTATCTGTTTCCAGAGCACTGTCAGTGCCCTTCACGTGCTGATCCCCCCCGAATCCACCAGCCCATGGGAAGGGAGGGCTATCTAGTCCTGTACACAGGATGAGCATCAGCATTTCCTTGGAAATAGCTGATCTGGTGACCCCCAGGAGGAAAATATTGTTTCCGAGAGCCCGCAGCAGAGCTGTTGGGCAGGATGTCCGACTGGGGCTGCGCGAGTGACCCCGTTGGCACCGCGGCAGCCCCGGGACAGGACGTCCACGGATGTTACGAAAGGCCAACGTTCTCAATCAAACAGCAGAACAATAGCTAGCAGGCAAGTGGCCTTGTCCAGCTGCTGTGCTGTGGCCAAGCAGCTAATCTGGGGTGTGGCTTCCAGGCATAGTTTGGAAGGCAGTTGTTCTGCATACCTGACTGCCATAGTCCTGGGCGGACAAATTGGCTTGTTCTGGTTTTAAACGTGGTTTTGTTACCAGTCTCAACATCCAGACCCCTGCACCTCATGTAGTGGTGTATTTGGTCCTTCCCCACTTGAGGCTTTGGTAGAGACCCAAAGACAGAGCCCAATCCTGCCTGTCTGTGCTGAACCAGCTGTGATTGTTCTGGCAACTGGAATTCAGTACTTTGTCTGTAGCACTAATTTAATACTGAAAAACAAGTCAGAACATGAGTTAGAGATACTGTGGCTGGCATTGTTCTGTCCCAGTAGACATCTCATCCCACTGATGTCCTGCACACAGCTTAATTCATAGGGGCTGAAAGAACAGCACAGGTTGGTGCTGCTCAGGCTCTGTACTGGATTTTTATCCCCTAATTTTCCTGTCTGAGCTGTGTGTGCTGCAGCTGACTGTATGCTCAGGAGAGGGGAGACCAAGAGCCTGTCCTGGGTGCCCTGTGCTCTGTGGGTGTGGGGTTGTCTAAGAAAAACTTTTGGCAGTAACAATAATACTGACATGCATCTCTGTAATTCCCATTTCTCTGTCATCGTGCAAGTGTCTTACAAATCAAAGCTTGTAGTCCCCACTAAGAGAAATGATGATTTCTTTCAGTGGCAGCTGGATCATATCTGTGAATACCTGCAGAGGTGGCAGTGATACTTGCAAATTGGAGAAGGGTATGGTGCATTACCAAGGGCTTTCAGCAAACTTTTATTCTTTACTAGATCTGCATAAATGATGCAGAAGCCTTTTTCAGACTAAACACTTAAAGGCCAAAAGGTAATTTGTTTGCTGTTGTACAGCAAGAGAAGGAATCACAGAGCTCCCAGAAGCTCAGCCATGAGGAAATATGGCTGGGCTGGGCCTGAAACCCCTCAGACTGAGGTTCACATCTTCCCAGTAAGAAAGTCCCGGTTGCAGGTTAGTGCCTGGTTTGACCTGTTAATCTCTGCAGTCAAAACAAGTAGCAGAGTCCTTTCCAAACCTCAAGAAAACCCTCCCAATAAGAGAGTCAGAAATCATATTTGTTCCCATGAAAGTTCTGGTTTAAAAAATTTGGCAGCTTTCAATGAAAAAAGCCTCCCAGCCAGCTGTATTTTCTATCGTCTACTTGAAATGCCTCTTTTCTTGCAGCCTACCAAAGCAAAACACAATGTAACAGCCACCTATTCATTGCCTTTTGTGTCAGCCAGATTGCAGGAAGCAATCGAGAGCATTGTAAGTGATGTCTTGGCGTGTTCCAGTGTGATACTGAACTGCAATCAGTGGCTTGATTTGGGTTTTTCCAATTTCAGAATCAAAGCTTCAGCTCACTCCTGCCTGGTTTATTGCTGAACACCAGCCAGGGCATGTTTTTCTTACCATGATTCAAAATTTAGAGGAATAAAATGGCTGAACAAAAAAGCTGCATGAGGAACTCCTGAGTAAAGAAAGGCACTGTTAATGAAAGGGAAATACTTTCCCTTCTTTTCAGAGAAAGTGGAGGGTTCTCTGGGCTCAGAGCACATGAGCAGCCTGCAGAGGCAAGCTGCAAGCTGCCATCTCTTTCTTTCCCTTGCCAGGCTGAGCAGGAGGCAAAAGGTTCTGAAGCTGCTATGGAAAAGGGTGTGAGGAAGGCGTAGGGACATCAGAAATTAAGCACAGTTAGCTGGAAGGGACAGGACATTGTTATGGCTTTGAGCATCATCATCTCCATGAAGGACTTTGCTGCCCCTCAGGGAAATCCCCTGTGACAGGGTGGCTTGGGAAGGGGAGAGCACTCATTGTCACAGGGCAGCAGCCCACAGGACCAGCCCACACAAACCTTGTATGAGCTCTGATGGTCCCAGGTGAAGAGAAGAAGCTAAAGGTGGAGCTGCTGCTGCTGCTGCCTGGCCCTGAAGCTGTGCTGCTTTCCTTTCCTTATGCTGTCCTACCTGGAACTGTGCTCCAGGCAAGCCAAACATTAGTAAATTGTGCAGCAAAGGCCTTTCAGATCAGCTAGGGCAAGAGCTGGCCACCTTCTGCTTGTGGCTTCATGGCACCAACCTGAACTACATGACAGCAGCATTATCTTTCCCCTTCCTCTCTTGGGGCTTCCTGCATCATCCAGGACCTGCTCTGGAGCTGGTCAGGATCCTCCAGCTGGGGAGGCATCTTCAGGTTTGAAAGGATAAGGCCTGACCTGCTTGGGAGCTGTGGGTGGAGGGATGCAGGTGCTCTTAGTGGACCCTTTGAACGTACCAAGTGCTGCAGGATGCAGCTGGTTGTTTGTAATCAGGCAACAGAGTGATCAGCTGTTTTTATCTCTCTGAGCCCTCACTCCCAGGGTTGTGCAGAATGGTCATTAACCTTAAACTCAGCAAAGCCCCTAGTCACTACAGCAGTGAGTGCCACAGAAAAGCCCAGAAGGAAACTAATTCTAGTGCCAGAGGCAGGTTTGAACAAGTAGCATCACATGCTGGGCAGTGAGCAGAGACAGCTTCGCATCAAGACAGTGAGGTTTCACGTACCCTGGCCCTTCCTCATTTCCCAAGCAATTTTCTGTGGTCTTCCTTCACCTTTCTCTGCTTTGTGCCCATGGGAGAAAAGAGGGGTCTCTACATTTTCACAAGGCCCAAGGAGTAGAGCAGGGGCTGCTTTTGCTGCTGGCAGGAGTGGCCTGCCTGTGACCACGGCACCCTCTGGGAGGGTCTTTGGAGCCCCAGGACTGCTACAGGAGGATCTGCAGAAGGTAGGTAGGATGTAAGCCTCTTACTGAGTCCAGATGTTATTTATACTTTAAATGGGAAAAAAAACTGTCAGGGTGAGAAATTCAGAAAAGGTTGCAGATTGCTTTGAGAACTTGCTATTTAAAAACTTATGAATACCTTTTATTTTTTTCCCCATCCCGTATTTGAAATGTTGCTAAATTTGATGCGTAAATTGAAAAATTGCCATTTCTCTTTCTTAGTGTCAAGCTTGGAAAGGTTTGGCCTCTCTCCCTTTTCCCCACACAAAAGCTGTCTCAGCCTGAGCAGATATAAATATTTTTATCAGGCTTAAATAGCTTGGGCTGAAGTTAAAAGCAAGGGAAAAGAGCAGCCTTTCTTATGGGGAATGCTGGAGCGCCGTAGCAGGCAGTGCTACTGGTTTCACCTGTATTGTTGAGTCTTTCATATTAACCAGGAAAGCTGTGTCTGAGACATGTGGGAATGCTCTACCTGTACCACCCTTGCTGCAGCCAAGGGCAGGCTCCACTGACTTTGGTCACTGAATAGCATTAACCTTAAGCTTTAATTGAGGTTAATGTTTGGCTTTATTTTGTGGAGTGAGTAGCTGCAGTAGCAAAAGGGCAGTTTTGACCAGCAGAACTTGCTGTGGGCTGAAAACAAGACATCCCTCTTGTAAATCAATGTGATCTGAAGATCTTGTCACTTCCAGTTTTCAGAGGTTGATGCCTGTAGCACTTGCTGAGGGAAGAGGTTGCAGCAGAATGAGCTGGGGTATCCTGGAATGTCAGTGTGGCCTGGAGTGAATGCAGCTGAGCCAGCCAGTGAGGGACTTGGGGATGTCTGGCCTAACCCCTGCTGCTAGCAAAGCTTTGGGACAGGTAACCTGTGGCAAGCAGTGTGCCCATGGGCAGCTGGGCATGAGAAAGAAGATCCTAAGGAAGCTGACTTCTTTCAGCCTTACCTTAGAAGTAATGTGGTTACAGTAAAACATTTCATCTGCAGGGACAGTGGTCGAGCAGAGCAGAGCAGTGATGTCATCCTGGTCAAGACTGCAAGGAGGAGGCACCTGGACCTTGGCCATGTTATTTTTAAGCTTGGAAGGCACACGTGGTCTGCAAGAGCATAGTACTAAGGAATGGAACTCGCCAGCACTTCCTGCCCTGCCCCAGCAAACTGATAAAGCCCTTTGCAATGCAGGGCGACCCAAATTTCTTTTTAAAATGTGCCCAGGCGCAGAGCTCATAGAATAACTGGAACACCCAGATTTAGGCATTAATTCAGATTTAATTCATTGCCTGATGAATTAAAGAGTTAATGTAAATGTAAAAAAGGACAAGATAGGGCCACAAACTGTTTCCAGAGCAATGTCTGCATAAGAACATTCTATGCATGTGCATGGGATCTAAAAAAAGGGTAGTTGGTAAATGTTACACAGGGAGGGGCATGGAGCATTATCCTGAGCACCGTGTGAATTTTCTTGCGGCTTGGACAATGCATCTCAATCCTGTTCCCTTCCCTTGTTATTCCAGTCCCAGCCCTCTCATAAGGGAAGATAATTGTGTGCTGAAGGATACAGTTCCCATGTACAGTAAATGCTCACATTGAGGAAATCCAGGTTCCTGCAATCAAAACCAGCAGTTTGTTGTGCAGTTACGATAACAAGCTCCACTGGGGTGGATCTGTCTTTATTGTGTGCCCTGTGGAGGCATAAAAGAGATTGCCAGAGATATTTTCCTTCTTGCCCAGATGCTGGGACAGCAGGATTGTTGTGGCACCAAAACATGCTGGGTTCAGGCCAGGAAGGAGCTATTCCAGGGGGCTAGAATTACAGCCCTGAGCCCCTGGAGCACACAGAGTGTCTCACCATCTCTTGGCTCTCTGTGAAACAGCTTCATTCCCCCCACAGAATTATGTAGGAATGAGATTGCTATTTCTGGTCTGATTGATGAAGTATGTTATTGATAGGCTTTATTTCTGTAACAGAAAACCTTCTCTCTCAAGCACTTTTGAGGCATTAAAGCAGCTCTGCTAAAATTTCCCTGCTGGAAGAAGAAATATGCCTGTTTGTCCATCTTGTCCTTCTGATCTCCCTGTGCTAGGACTGAGAGGTGATTTCACTAGAAAGAGGGACTGGTGAGCTTCCAGTGTTACAGCAATGGGCGACAACTGCAGCTTGTACTGCCCTGAGCAGGGATGCCAGCCCTCCAGAAACAGAAATGCCAGCTGGGAAGAAACAGTCCAGGCTTTAGCCAGAGCACTGTCTGGTCCAGCCCTCTGAGGACCACCAGGCAGAGACCCCAGCAACGGGACCATGTCTCAGAAAGTTGGGAATTAAATCCTTTCATTGTGACCCCCATGGCACGGAAAGCAGAGCCAGTAACCACACAAAGCCACTCCAAAACACCATAGTGGTCTCAGTCATGCCAAGGCCTGTGCAAGGGGTGACACATGGGACTGTTGCTGGCATGTGGCTAGGATGTGGCTCACAGCCTTGTTGAGGGCACTGCAAAGGAGTGAGCTGCTGCAAGCACAGCTGTTCAGGGGGTGCTTGGGGGAGATGGCTTAGATCAAAGCCATGGTGTTTACTAATGTCCTCCACAGATCAGTAGTGTAGTAAGCACCAAAAATAAGCAGCCTGATGCTTTGACAGCCACTGGGCTAAAGGAAACCCTTTCCATTTTAGCAGAGCCTTTGTTTCTGCCCTTTTCCTGGGAATGGCAATCATGAGGCATCCTAGGGGCCAGGAGGGTTTGCCACAGCCTGATCCTGATGGTGCTGAAAGGCAGGAAGAGCTTTGCCTGTAATGCCTGCTTTAGAAGCACAAAACTGTGCAGGCTTGTTCCCACCCAGGTGCACCTCACCAGCAGGGCACCGAAGGTTTCCCTGATCCAGGCAGGCTGTTTGGGTTCCCAGACATGCTTAACATGGAAGGTAACCAGGACAGACAGGAAGGTAACCTGCCTTATGCCACTGCCACATCTGAAATACTAGCTTTATGTTGAAGAAAAGCAGTGTTCATCTCCAGTCCTGCACCCACCTGGGGAGGTTCTGCCTGCTTCTTTTTTTCCTTTTCTGTCCATGGAATTTTGAAGGAGAGGCAAAGGAAGGACCTGCCCTCCCACACTGCCCAACAGCATGGCAGTGGGTTGACAGCCAGAAGTGCCTGCAGAGTTCTATTTTTTGAGGTTCATTTGATAAGAGCACTTTTATCCTCACCATCAGCTGATAAAGCCTCTTTGGGAAGTTGGTTGATAACTTGCAGAAATGGGTGTGCTCTTAGAGGTTTCTCAATTCAAGCATTTTTTCCAGGGCTGGAAAGGATGTCAAAGGTCTTATTGCAGTGAGGAGTTTCTTTCATATTTGCCCTTGAGGGAATATATTCCAAATCATGGGTCATTTCACCTTTCTTTCTCTTCCAGGGAAGAAACTGCCATGCCTGTGGGACTCTTCCGGGTGTGCCTACTGGTGATTACAGCTATTGTCAACCACCCGCTCTTCTTCCCTAAGGAGAATGGCACTGTCCCCGAGAACACAGAGGAAATCATCCAGAAGATGAAGGAGCGGGAGGAGAGCCTGCGCCTGGAGCAGTTGCGCCTGGAGAAGGAAATCGCAGACCAGGAAGCCGCACAGAAGGCTCTGGAAAAGGCTGCAGTGGTAGTGGAGGAAAGCAAAGAGGAAAAGGTCCGATGGGATATGTGGACTGCCCTCTCCATGGTCATCTTCCTGCTGATCGAGCTCTGGAGGCAGGATTTCCAGGAAGGGAACTGGCAGGACACAGGAGGAGAAGAGGATGACATGGCAGTCCTGGGGAAGGCATTTAAAGGAGTGGCCTTCCCCAGCAAGGCTGTCCTGGCCAGCTTCTATGAGAAGCGAATCCTGGGTACCACCACAGACATGGCCAGGATGCGGGAGATGGTGGAAGGCTTTGCAGACGACCTGCTGGAGGCCTTGAGGAGCGTCTGTAACCGGGATGCTGACATGGAAGTGGAAGATTGTATGGGTGTGGGGAGCATGTATGAGAATTGGAGAGTGCGTAAACCCTTTGTCTGTGATCTGATAGTGCCTTTTGCCCCTCCAGAGCCTTATTGCTTTTGCTGCCAGACCTGGTGCTCTGGTGACTCTTTTCCTCCAGATGAACAAGGTTATGGCACTATCAAAGTGTGCAGAGCAGATGAGGATGCCACGGGTTGCATCTGTGACAAGACTAAACTAGGGGAAGATATGCTGTGCCTCCTCCATAGCCAGGTCAGTAGTAGCAGGCCCAGCAGTGAGATGGAAGACCTCCTGTGCTTCAAAAATACTCAATATCTGGATGCCAACCAAGTCATGAAGTGGTTCCAGATTGCTGTCACCAAGGCCTGGAACAGAATCTCTCACAAATATGAATTTGACCTTTCCTTCAGCCTCCTGGACTCGCCAGGAGCCCTGAAGATAAAATTTAAATCGGGGAAATCGATTGCCTTCAACCTCACCCCTGTGGTGCAGTATGAGAACTCTGACGTTTACTTCATCTCCCACTTCCCTCGGAGCAGCCTGGCAGCAGACATCCCCTCCAGCACCCACTGGTTTCTCACCTTTGCAGTGTATGAGAGGAGGTTCATCCAGCTCGTCTCCAAAACACTGCCTGCCAATGCCTGCCACGTCAGCTGCCTTCAGATCCTCTCCTTCCTCCATGGGAAGCAATGCAGCCTCACAGGTCCCAGTGGGCTCACCAACTACCACCTGAAGACAGTGCTGCTGCATCTCCTGCAGGCACGTCCCAGTCAGGACTGGGCCCCAGAAAACCTGGAGGCCCGCCTACAGGACATGCTGAAATTCCTAGAGAAATGTTTGCATGAAAAGAAGCTTTATCACTTCTTTATTGGCAATGGGAAGGTACCAGCAGAGCTGGGTTTCCCCATCATATTTCAGAGGGCTGAGCCTCTCAACCTTTTCCGTCCCTTTGTGCTGCGCAGGGACATTTACAGGAAGATGGTGGACACATTCCACGAGATGCTCAGGAACATGTCTGCACTGATAAATGAGTACACAGTGCACATTCCCCTTGCACATACCAACGGGATCCGTAAGGAACCCCTTTAACCAAAGCCAAACTCTAAGCACAAGTCCAGAGGGCAACTTTCTGAAGCCTCCTGGACACAACTGACTTTGCCAATAGAGCTTCTTGTCTGGAGCTGGACCACTCCTGGGCCATGGTTCCTGCTGAAAGGAGGAGGCTGTGGGGGGAGAATAGGGAGAAACTGGAAGATGTGGTGTTGAAGTAGGTTTCTGTTCCACTGTCGTGTTTGGTTTTATGCAACTAAGAATATATTTTTTCTATTGTGCCTCAGTCATGCTAGAGCAACAAATATAAGTAATTTATTCAGATGCCTGCAATGCAAATGGGGATGGGGGTGTGATGGTGGCCAAATACTTCATTTCCTTCAGAAGGGGGAGATAAGAACAGTGTGGGGGAATCAGAGACAGGATCTTGGGATCAAAGGAGCCTGTCTGCTTGCAGACAGCAGGAGCTCTTTCACCAGTGGGAAGTGCAATGTAAGTGTACATGCTGGTGTGGAGAGGAGGAGGGTCATGCACAAGATCTGGACTGGATGGAGATGCTTAAAGTACAGCTTCAAAAGGGAACTGTAGTTAAAAAAAAAAAAAAAGTAGAAGAAAAAGCCTTCTTGTAGCAGTAACTTAAATGGCTTGTCCTGTCCTTCCAAAACACCCCTGCACATTTTTTTCTCCTATGGGAGAATGTAGCAGAGCAGGGTCTGTGTCTTCAGACCATTTCATTCAAGTCTTCCATGGTGACTTGGCTAGTGGCTTATTTTCCTGTCCATTTTGTATGGATCAATGAACAGGAACTCTTTTTACCTTAGATAAAAGAAACGCCACTATTGGGTTCTGACATTCTGGGTTGTTTGTTTTCCTTACCTTGGGGCACTAAGGTGTGAGAACAGCCTAGAGAGAAAGGAAAAGCCGGGCTTCAACTATATGATCTTTGGAGGTCCCTTCCAGCCCAAACTATTCTGATTCTATGACTGCTCTAAGTTTTGCTTTCATAAAAGAAGCAGTTCTCCAAAATTATCCTGTAATGAAGTCAATCTCAGAAGTCTGGTAGCAAGAGTGAACAATCAGCCTCCAAATGAGAATGTGACTCTCTGCACATGGTTTTAATTAGGCCTAAGCCAGCAGGGAGGAGAAGGAAGGAATGAAAAAGATACACATGTAGTGTAGACCTGGGCAGTGCTGTTGCAGTTGCCTTATGATTCATGTCCCTTCTGCTCCACATATGCAGGCAAAAGCTACTTTATACATTCTCCTCAATCTTTTTAAAGATTGCTGCTCTGAGGAGCTGCACTGATAGACTGTAATTTGCTGAGCTGGGAATGCAAAGGAGGAGAGCTGCTGCAGGCTTTCAGGCCAGGTTAGAATCTTGAGGCATGTACTAAAAAAATCCCAACAAAACATTGCAGAAATGGAAATTTCTGAAATCCCACAGGAAGCATGTTAGCGGTTTGCTGAAGGAGAGGACTCAGGAGATCCTCACCCTCCTGAGTGTGGGGTCCAAACCAGGGCCCCGGTGCATCATTGCTTTATGCTGGTCCCAGGAGCCTGGCCTCCAGTGCTAAGGGGCCTTTCCTACCATTTTCTCACACTAGGATTTCCTGCAAAGTTTTACACTAGGGCTTCTCATAATCCTGTTTACAAGAGTGTGGTTCTGTGAGGTAAGACCCATCAGGGATGGTTCTACCATCACGCCACAGATCCCTTTTTATCAATCCTCTCTGTCACATCAGAGAGAAGATTCAATCCTGAACCACTGCTGAGGACAGCGTACAACATGAAGCTGGTTATCCAGCCTTATCCAGTTGACAAGCAAAGTCTCTGTAGACATGTCCTCTCTTCCCTTTTCCTGGTAAAAACTGTTTCACCACCTCACTGCTGTCTGCTACTTCTGTGTCCTGCCACCAGTGAGGGCCACCACACACAAAGGCAGAGAAAGCTGTAACTCCTGTCCCACACCTGGTTTACAAGAAAGCATGGATGGTGACAGAGCTATGCTCAAAGAGCTGCCTCCCTTGGCTTTTATTACCACAGGTAGTGAAGTAGGATCTCTGAACAGAAAGTAAGAGGTAGGTAGGAATGGGGGAGAAGAGGCTGGTGAGTAATGCCAGTAGGAAAAAGTCTTGGATCATCAGTGCTTGCTTCAGCATCCTTGGTGATCAGTGCGTGGGAGACTGCCAGGAGAGCAACAGGGCAGGACTAATTGCTGACGCTAACGAGTGCTGTAAATCCCTGGCTTTCCTTAGTACAGCCAAGAAGGCTTTCTTCAGTAGGAAAGAGAGCAGGAGCAATCTCAGGGGCCATGGCAAGCAGGTAGTGACAAGCAGAGGTACAGGGAGGGCGGGTCAGTACTGGAGCCTAGAGGCTACATCAGAAGCTGTGTAAACCCAGGATATTTGCCATTTTTACCTGCCCAGGTTTACTACAAAGTGCCTGTAGCAAATCCAGCTTTACACAGACTGCCGGCAGGCAGGTCATACTGGAGCAGTTGTGGTTGAAGTTGCTTCTAAATGTGCTCCCAGCCCAGCCAGAGAGAAATTAGAATTTCTCTGCCATTTCCTGTCAGGAATCTAAATTTAGACTGTCCAAAGAACAGAAACAAATTTGTGACCAAGGTCTCTCAGGAAATGACATCCAGAGTTGAAAAATAACTTTTATATAAGGTTGAGCATGAGAAGAAAAGGCTGTTGAACAGAATAAGGTAACTCCCCTATTAAAATGTCAGGGCAAAGCTTTGCAACATCAGTTGAAACGGGCTTGTAAACGTGCCCAAACTCGTCTTTACACAGCCCCAAGCACCACTGCTCAGACTCAAAGGGAACCTGGACTGATAAGTGTATTGAATCTTTTGTTCTTTGTTTTCTGTACTTGAATGCCTGTTCTCTCTTACGCCCAAACTGACCCTGCAGTATTCCCATGGGGTTTAGTTGAACAGAAGCTGGAGCTGAATCAAGTAATTTGTGGATCTGATTCCACTGAAAGCAAATTGCTTGGCTTAGTTTTCCTACCTGCAATATGCCCATTTTGCCCTGAGCACCTTTAGAGTGATCTGATCTGTGCATTTAGGCTGTGAGGGAGCCCACTCATACCTGTTGGGAGAAATGTGATTATATGATGTGCTCAGAGTGGAGAGATGAGATTATAAGCCTCAGAGTGGAGATCTTCCTTGCAAACCAAAGGTACAGACATGTCCCATCAGAGGAGAGGCTGGTACACAGTGCTTCTTTGGACCACACCTCTGCCACGGTACAAGGAGGCTGTGATGTGAAGCACATGATTTCTTGGATTTCTTGTCTCTCCTGGATCAAATCTTTACCTGCCAAATACTAGCCTAAGCCCATGCTCATATTTCACAAAATAAAGATTATAAGACAATTCAGTTCCATCAGCTGCCAGCCAGTAAAAATGTCCTAAGACATTTTAGTGTTGCCCATGGGCAGTTCTGCCTTGATTGAAATCTGGGTGGGTAATCATAGGAAGCAGCTTTAAAGGATGGGAGTAGAAGTGAGGTTTTGTGGTTTAAAGTGAAAAACATTCTTTTAAAACCAAACTGCATGTGGCAGCTCAGTAACAAACATCTCTTTGGCAATGCCTGTATCTCTGTGAGACATCCTAAGGAAAGGTAAACAGCCTGTCCTGGACCCTCAACACTGTTCTTGCCATTTGCTAACCAGGTGAATTCAACAGATGAACTCTGAGTGCCTTCCACTGGTTTCCAACCACTCCCTGTGCCCTCAGCTTGTGGTTTTAATATTTCATTACAGGCTCTGTCAAAGCAGTGGAATTAGTGGTGAGTTGATAGCAACCACTGATCTGCAGCATAGCCTCAGGAGCCATTTGCCTTTAGAAAATGTCTTGGTCTAAGGTTATTATTGCTGTACAGGAGCTGAGTGCTGGGTGTTCACTGGTAAGCAGCCACAGAAGAAAGTTTCTCCAAGTTGCTCTGTATACAGGTATATACAGGGATACAAAGATGTAGTTTAGCAAAATGATCCAAAAAATTATCCAGTATTCAAGCAGCAGGATTTGGTGTTTGCTTGCCAGCCATTTTTAAGGCAGTCTTTGCAGTGTTTTCTCTGTGGTGAAGAAATGAGACTTTAGGCACCTGTAACAGCTTTGCTGCTGCTCAGTGAGGGGTTGGCTCTCACAGGACCCTACCTGGTAAACAGCTTTATTTATTACTTGTGTTTTCTTAGAAGTGGGGGGTGGGGGGGGTCTGTGTGCAACATGTTAGCTCAGAAGCAAAACTGTAGTACAGAGATGAATCTTGGCAAGGCAGCCAAGATAGGCAATAGCACCATAACTCTCCAGACTAAGGTCTTCCTTGATTGACAATGCTGTACTTAAACCGCTGCTTCTATAGCAGGACACTGTTGAATTTGTATAGATCTTCTCATGCAGCTTTATTTATAATAAAGGAAGTCTTATATAAAATCTAAATGAGCATGAAGTCTCTTTTGTTTTTAGTTCCCTGCAAAATGTTTCTAAGAGAGCAGAAGGAAGGACTGGGGATGTTTCCAGTGTGATCCCAGCACAGTGAACTCAGCAGCAAGAATCCCTGGGATTCCTGTAGAAGTGATTCCAGAAGAGCAACATGAACATGAAGTGGGATAGCTATTCCAGAATAATGCCAGGGCTGTCATTCTTCTTGAGAATACAAATCCACAGGAAATCAAAGTAATTATTATGAATAGGTCTGCTCAAAAATACCCTGTTGTGGCAAGCCCTAAATAATGCTGATAGATTTTGCCCTTACAGGCTGAACAAGAGATGTCCTGAATTTCCATTTCAGCCAGAGGAATCCTCTTTACCTGCTTATTTTATGAGTATCCACAGCCAAGTTCAGCAACCACCCACCACCCCCCAGCACCCTGCTTAACTTCTTTGCCTGGTTTAAGAGAATGGCACCTCCTTGTTAATATTCTAATATGCTCTGGCAGCACACACAGAGCTCGTTATTGATTCACATAATAAAAGCACCACTGTTTCCTTGGCAAAGTGTCTTCCAGCCCCACAGAATGCCCTGCACACCTTTAATAACTCTGCCTTCCAGTGCTCACTGGGGCTGAATCAGCACTGTGCAGGTCTGAGAAGCAGCTGGCTTAAAAGCTGCAGTTCAAATCTACCTAGGCAGAGGTTAAAACTTCCCAGGGTCGACCACACACTGCTGGAAAGGGAATTCTGTAGCCCAGGATCATCAGCAGTCCTGGTTTGGTGCAACTTTGTTATAACAAAAAAACCCCAAACCAAACAAAAATAAACCCATCCTGTTTCAAAGCTATCTGACAAACTCGGCAACATTTTCTCCATTGAGCTCTTGATTTTCTAGAACACATTTTTCCTTTACCTCAATCTACTGCTTCAGTGTTGCTTTGGAACAGAAAGGGTAAGCGTAGAAAGAGAAAGCCACCCACTAGAGACTGGTGTTTAGCTTAAAAATTTAACTAATGACATTTTACCACTCATGGGGTAGCTGTAAGCAAAGACACCATCTCCTTTATTTCAAGTAGGCAGAGATACTTGTGCTATTAAAAAAAAAAAATCAAAAGCAACCTCAGAGGATATGGTGACTCAGAAGCATGCTAACATGAATTCAGTAAGGTACCAGTAAGGATCAAACTGGTAACACTGGTCTCAGAATGGGATCCTGCTCAGGATTTGCCCACATATTGAACATGTTCCATCCACTCTGCTCAACTCTGCTTTATGTTTTGTTGCTTGCAGGACTAAAATTTAACACAGGTCTGTCCCCAAATGCCACTGGCAAAGGATCAGATTTTAACTTGTATTCAACTGGATTCTATTTGTTTGGGAAAAGGATGTCTCAAGGTGTTGGGTAGCTTCTGAATCCATCAAACAACTTTCACTCAATTTGATGGAGCTCAGAAATACCTCTGATAATCTTTAAGCAAGCAGGCAAATGGATATGAGACAGAGACTCTCATAATGCTTCAAAAGCACAAGAGGTATTATAAATGTTTCCAGTGCAGTAAAAGGTAGTAAGCACTCATGTCTTCTTTGACCTGAAGAAATAAGTTGTGAGAAAATGCAGAGTTGTGTTACTGCTTCTGCTACTCTCAGAATGATCCACCCAACTTTGCAGCAGAGCCTTAAGGGAAGATGGATGCAAACAGTTATTGCCATCATATCTATTCAACTAGTCTGGTCTCAAAAGGGAAATCTGAGCAAGTCCCTGCAATGGATCAATTATTGTTACAGTGTTTTTCAAAAGAAACTTCATTTTCCATTTATGCTACATTTAAGAGTGTCATCTGAGACTCCTCAACTGCTGGAAGTAAAATTTCTGGCTTCAGAGGCAGAGAACAAAGCTTCTCAGTCATTATTCAAAGACAGCAGCTCTGCAAATAAAGACTCTGAGTTTTAAGTAATTATAAATCTGCCTAGCTAAAACCAGAGCTCATCCAGAATGTTAGAGGCAGGAGGAAAAAAAAAATATTAGCTTTATTGATCTGCTCTGAGGGGGGAGCACAGAAAGTGCTGAGGTGAAACATTTAAATACAGCCTGTTTAGATATTTGAGGGCCTGTAAAATGTCTGACTGTGGCACTGTGTTAAAAATCGTGCTAAAAATAAAAATAAAACCAATTAAGTTCTTAAAGATGTCTTAGGCACTCAGTAGGTAAAGGAGTCTATTTTAGATGTGAAACTATCTTCAAATCTACTGGTGTGCCCACAGCCATTAACAGTCTCAACTCAAAGATTTAACCATGTAAGGAGACAAGATTAAGTTTCTGTCTGTATTGTCCTACTTTGCAGAAGAACCATGACACTTATAATGCAATTGGAAGTCGAAATGGGCACCTTTCTGCAGACAATCTACCATTCAGGATCCAACACTGTGCAGTACAGGCCCAGGAGACAGAGTTAGGCAACTCTGGGATCAGTAACCACAGCAAACAACCTGTCCTTTCAGCTCCCCAGCTGCATCAAGAAATCCATCCCCTGGCTCCCACCTTCAGTCTTGCTCTTTAGCCCTCTGCGGGGAATCAGACAGCACAGGAAGATTTCCCAAATCCTCAGGGAGATGGTATTTAGCTTGTGAACATGTTGCAGATCTTATCCCTGCCTGCTCACTCTGGGCAGGGCAGGGCAGCCCTGGATGCTTCCTGTGCCTGTAAGCACAGGATGATCCAGAGCAGCCCTTCCTGGCCTCCATCACACAGGCGTTCCCACAGAAGTGTTCTGCACTCTCAGCAGGATATTCCTGCCAGTTCAGTTCACCTTCAGGGCTATCACACCATGTCAGTATTACACACCTCCTGTAGCAAAACTAGAGAAAAGCAAGGCTTGTCCACGTGCAGCTGTCTACCGTCGCCCCACACTGACTCCTCTGCCAGAGCCACACCTGGCAAAGCTTTGGAAGTGAAAGGTTTGATTCAGAGCAGAGACAGACCAGCACAGAACAGTCAACACACATAAAGCATATGGAGAGGAACTGAGGCACTAATCTGTGGGCTTGAATACACAGGTTTTATCAGAGCTGTCTTCCCACAAACAGCTGATTAATCACCATGCCTTAATTACTACACGAAAGAGGAGACAAAGTCTGCTTCCAAGCTTGAACAGGCACAGAAAAGAGCTCTGTGATGAATGAATAGGGGAAGAAAACATTCACACTTCAACCTGTGGATCGGCCCAAAGCAATTTCTTGTTGAGAGCTCTCTTCTGAGGATGGTTTGAGTGACAGAAGGAAAGGCACAAAAGGATCCTTTGGGCTAGCAGGAACGATGCAGAGAGCTGCAGGAAGGACAGTATCAGTTCATAATGTCTCCACTGGTCCTCACTGATTCTTCAGGCAGTCTGAAACTGACAGCTTTTTTCCTGCTTTTTTCTTAGCCCTCCTATGCTTTTGCTGTGCAGTCCCATGGGTGACTCATGCAAATGGTTTGCAGCTTACAGGAAACACTGTCTGTTCCCTACACAGGAACAGTTGTGGGGAGTTCAGTGCCCCTATTTCTGGCTCCCTTTCCCCTGGAGAGGTGGCTTTTTCCATCACCTTTGCCAAGGGTGGTGGTTCTAAGACACAGACCTGCAGCACGTGCTGCAGTTCTCACAAGCTGCTTCCTGCTCACCAGAAGATGCTGTGAGAGGCACAGTGCAGGCTCCATCCATCAGCCCCTTCGTACCAGCTGCATTCTCACTCCCTCCTGGACTCAGATACAGTGTTATTGCAGACTGCTAAACAGCTGCCACACTCTACCCCAAGCACAGTTGCATCTCACTGACAAGTTTTGAAACTCCTGTTTTAGTAAATCAAAATGTTGTACAAGGGGAAAAATACTAATGACATCATGTGGCATCATTACTCAGATAAATCAGCAACTGCCATCCCTGTTAGCTTTGGACTAGCAGCAGAAAAGACTGATTCCATCTTACAGAAAATGGGAGTGATTTAGTAAAATTGCACCTGACCTCATGACTTTAGAGACTGCATTTTCATGAGCCATTCCCAAGTGAAATCCATGTCCGAGGAATGGTGGTGAAATAATCAGGCTACTAGTAAAGACAGGAGAGAGGATAAGAAACAGCCAGTTCTCAAACCCTGCTAACGCAGGGGAACATCACAGACGCCAGGACAGTGGAAACTGTGGAGAGCAGTCCCAGGATATGTAACACTGTGCTAACACCACGCCCAACACACTTACCCACAGCTAGGCCTGCCTGGTGAGCAGGGCAGACAGCTGCTAAATGCAGCATGGCAAGGGTCTGAGATTAAGTGAAACATGTCAAAAAGCTGAGATTTCCCTTTCTCTTCCTTTGTGATTGATCAGAAAAGCAACAAATCCACAGGCATCTGTATGGAGTTGACACAAGTGTTCCAGGTGCCTGTGGTATATTATTTTTCAAACTTTTCAAACCCGTATCTCCAGTTATGACCACTTTCAGTGCAAGAACCACTGGCCCTTTTAACACTTCCCTACACACAAACCTCTCAACAATTCCCCCAAGCAAGGGCCTTCGGTTATAGCTGCAATCCCATTCACCCAGGTTCCCGCTCAACTTACCCAAAACTCAGCAAAACTTTTCAGATCTGAGAACCTGAGATCCCCATTCCTTCCTCCTGTCTTGGCTCCCTTCTGCCTTTCTCTTAGCTACAATACAAGGGATCTTAAAATTATTATGAACAAGCACTGGACCACACCTTGTATGAGGGTACCAAACATCTCAAGGATGTCAGTAAAGATATTGGGACATGCTACAAATGCAGGACAGAACAAGGCCCAGAGCCTTGCTTACCTGAAGTATCTATTTTCCATCATGCTACTAAACTCACTGATTTTGTAAGACAGACTCTGTCTCTGTTTGCTTGACACTGAATTGATCTTTTTTAACCTGTGCTAGTAGCAGTTACATTTGGGGGCACAATAACAGAAGACAAATAAAAAAAGCACCCTTCTTTTTTGAAAGCAAAAGCATTAACAATTTTCAAGGGCAAAGCATGGAGCAGAAGGTGAGTAAAAAATATACTTACTGTACTATCTGATCCACAGAAGGTTTTAAGAACTCTGACCAAAAACGAGAGCTGTTCATCTGCTTGATCCTTTCCTTACTGACTTCCATCTTTCTCTTCTGTTGACCAAAACCGAAAATGCAAATGTCTCCTTTACACCCACCCACCCTGAAAGAGAGAGCCAGTCCATTCCACATTACTTGTCTTTTCTTTCAAGACTGGGCCAGTATTGCACATTCATTACCACATTAAAAACACTTTGCCTGAGGCTTGCATTTCTTGCTGGGGTATAACGAGTTCAAGACCCCAGCTGTCAGCTTGCGAGTTTAGAACACAGATATTTAATAGTAAATTATAAGGTAGAATATTTCATTTTACTTTTTTTTGCTGAAGTAGCATATTTATAATGGTACACTGCAGCCACTAAATAAAGATGTGGAGAGCAATTCTTTCTGCTCATATTATACAATCTCTGGGTTACCGTGGTCTGACTGGAGCCAGTTCAGTTTTTGGATGCTGATCTCTGCTCTTAACCTGTTACTGGATCTCCCTAATGTCTCCCTAATGTCCCTAATGCAACCACTACAGTCAAATAACACACTGGAGCAAACTGTAACATATTTCTAGCACTATCCTAACAGCTTTTAGCAAGCCCTACACAAAGCAGAGCTGCTAATAAATCCAAAATGCTCTGCACTTAATTTTTGGAAGTTTGCCACTGAGATCCCACCAACACTGCTTCAGAGACATTGGCTTTATAAAGCTCAAACCCTGCTTTCATCTAATGAAAGGGCCTAGATCCACATCCTGACAACACTTCACAGCTCTCAGCTTCCTCTGGGTCCTTTGACAATCTATGAAACATGTGTAGCATCACATCCCAACTGGAAACTTTTTAAGAAATTACAATATTCTGGAAGGAAGAGCAACATAATTATTATTTCTCTAAGTAGTGCCAGATGTGTTTAAAAGCCATGAAGCCAGACAGCAGAGGAAAAGTTGCATAGTTTGAATTGAAGCTAGTAAGAGCATAAACAAGTCCCTCCACTAGCCACAGGCTGACAGACCAAGTTCCTGCTTATTCTTTTTTCCTCATCAAATTTCTTTCCTACATGAAGTTACACAAGCATGCACCATCTGAGTCACCATGCCAGGGCAGAATATGTTACAGGAAAAACATCAGTCTGCTTTTCCTCCAGAAAAGCTTCAAGGCTCCCAGTGTCTCAACTACCATGAAACCCACGAACCACCACATTCTGCTATGCTACCTCACCTCACTGCAATGGGAGGCAGAGAGCAACAGTCTTGGATCTCTCGTGGCAACCATCTCAGCCCCACAGGAACCACAGCCCTGCCCTTGGACATGCTGCTTTGCCTCATTTGTTCACGTGTGCTTATTCCCTGGATTTATGGCTCGTTTGGGCTGTTAGTGGTCTGACTGACATACAGAACCCAGCAACATCAGAATGAGTCATAGATGTGGACAGGAAAAAAGGAAAAAAAAAAGGAGAGGAAGTTTTTCCTGTGACTGCTTGTGACTCAAATAATCTTGTCCCCACACTGCTATATTAACATACAGGATAGCTTCAAAGATATTCAACTAAAAAGCTCTTATTCTGCCACCTACCTGATGAAACAGAACATACTCTTTCCTTCATCAGCAGAAAGACATCACTAGCATAATGTTCTGACTAAACTCCTCTTACTTCTGTTCTCCAATTTTACCTTCAACTTGACAAACACAGCAATGCTTTAAATCCTGAGAACAGAAAATAAATGTCCTTCTGCTCAGGATATTGTTTCTGTTGGCTTTACTCCTTACTCCAGCCTTGAAGTTAGAACCTAGAATAAACACACCAGTACTTCAGAAGGTCAGAGAAGATTATAGCCATACACTCTCCCCTAGCATATCTAACCAAAACTGGAGGCCCTTACTAGATGGTTCCTGCAAAGATGATTTCAGCAGAGGTATGTGGGCAGGGCTGCAAAGTGTTTTAGCAGTAGAGCTGTCCAAAGAGACAACCGGTCTGCACTAGGAATCATAACTTCACAAGCCACACTATCTGTTTTAGCCTTTACAGCACACTGCTCCTCTCTGTATAACCAGACCAGTGACTAATAGCTGCCCAGAAACAGGAAAGAAAAACTGTTTGAAGACAACATTACTTGCTTTTTATTCATTTTCAAGACACCAGTATTACAATTGTTAAATCAGGTGACAGCATCAGTCAGCATTGCCCACTGCAATGCCTCCAAGGAGGCCAGAGGTTACAGACCATCACCTCTTGAGTAGAGACATGTTCCTTTATGCAATATTCATAGCAAACCATGACTTTCCATCTCCTGCTTAAAGCCAGCACATTCTTTCCCCAGCACATCCTTCAGGAAGGACTGAAGTTCACACAGTTTCCCAACCTTTTCAGCACAGATTTATTCCCCACTATGAAATGCAACCACAGAAGAGCCTCCACCAAATCACAGACTTCCCACACTGAAAAAAAAAGCATTAATACTTCAGCCAGAATGTTCCTACTGGCACCTCAGAGCCCATAATCACATGCCTCAGGGCTGTTCTTCAGGTACAGCTGGAGGTAGTTTTTGAATGTCTCTGGGTCAGTTATTATAGCCTTGATAGCAGGGTCCTCCTTCATGGCCTCCACCCAGCGCTGGAGCTTTGGGGTGTGATTCAAAGCGCTACAGGAAAAAGGAAGAGACTGAGTAAAGCAAATGGAAAATTTAGATGGCATCGAGGAAACAAAACAGCTTCAACAGTTTCACTTTACTACTTTCTCTGTCCCAGTACAATGTCCAGTTTAGAGCAGGATGCTTCCCCCAAACTGCAATACAATACTAGCTTTCTTCAGCAGCCCCCAAGAGTGTCCCATCGCTGCAGTGCACACCAGGAATATTGATGTTGAGGCACTTCAGAACACACCAGAAGCCAGGCAAAGTACTCACTCTTTCAGCTGGAATGGTTCCAGACGCTCAAACCACGGCCAGATCATGTAGTCAACCATTGAGATTGAGTCCCCACCATAAAACAACGTGTTGCGTTTGGCCAGAACCTGTGAAGGGTGAGAGATGTCAGCTGCCCCTAAGGAAAAGTGAAGCACAACACTACACAAAAACCCCACTGCACAGTGGAAGGCAGGCACACTACAGGGTCAGTGAGCAAAGAAAGGAAGGAGAAACAGTGCATTTCTCCTGTGCACACAGTATTAGCATAGTCAGAACTAGTCAGTATAGTTAAGCTTAATACTACAGCTGCTATTTCATAAACTCAGCCCAGCTCTTCTCCAGAGGTTCAAAACCTATCACAAAATATGAATCACTAGCAAGCTGCAGCATGTGCACAAACAAAGAGGAGTTTAGCTCAGAATACTTGTGATTTCTTGCTTGCCATAAAGCATAAATGGCACAGACTAATTGAACACAGCAACACACGTGCATTTCTTGAGCAACACATCCAGCTGAATTTATCACCCTGCTAGATTAGAGCAGCATTTTAGCAGGAACTTTTTTCCCATGGCACTTGAGGCCAAGTGGTGTCAGGGAAGCATTTCTAACATTACATCTCACACTGCATTTGATTCCAGATGCAAAGGCAACAGGAAGCAAGTGTAACTTACACCAGAAAGAGATCCTCCTCACAGCTCAGCACAGAAAGCAGGGCCATAAAGCATGCAACAAGTTCTCCTGTTACATTTATGACTCTGATGCATTTTCAAGTGTCATGGTCATCCAATTTTAATATGCTTTAAAGACCCTCCAAGGGCTTGTTCTCTTCTTTCATTAGTTTAGTGGCTCTAGATTCATTAGTGGCTCTGTTTCAGGCACCTTATAAATCTTGGTCCTTTTTTTTGGACACACATCACCCTATACACTCATACGGCATTTATTCCCTGTCCACAACCCCCATGATCTAGTAGAAATCTTAAAGCAGCCCTTCAGGAAGCACGGAGCTGTTTGAGCTCCCAAGTGTCTGGGAGAACAACCAGTAGCTGCACAGGGGCAGAGATGGGAACACAGCCCCCTCTGTTGGGCAGCAGAAATCAAAATACAGGAGTGTTCCAAAGTATTTCCCCTCTGGAATATCTCTTGCAATACGCTGTTCTGGCCTCCCATTCACAGCTGACCATCAGCTGCTGCTGCAAAATCATTCAGGGTATAGAAAAATAGAGACACTGAAGAAACAGCAAGTTATTTCACAGTATTAACCAAGCAGGAAGAAGCTTAATCCTTTCTTAATGTTTAACACATCTGTATTTCAGGGAAGTGAAACACACAACTTCCTCTAGGAACTCGTCATCTGCATTATTGCAGCCTCAGTCTAATCAGATGGACAAGATGACTCTGGAAACAATTGTGTTGTTGGCAGCCCAAGGGGATGGGAAAGCAGAATGCACTGGACTGTCAGGAGAACTAGGAAAGTACTAAAATGTTATTGGCAGCTTTGCACCAGAACAGAAATACTCTGACACTTCCTGGAGCTCCACTGAAGTTGCATTACACCACCAGTAAGAGAAACATGGTCCAGGGTTGGATTTCTACAAGGCACACATTACATTCTGCTTCCACCCACCCTCAAAGATAAGCTCCAGAATGAAAAAGATTTCATGTCAACACCAAGGTATCTGCACTACTTTAAGCACAGATGCTCTTCAGCCCTTGCTCTTAGTACATGCAAGGTCTCCTTCACTTAAAGCAGAACAAAGATAGCCAAGACAAGAGCAGTCTGCTAGAATTCAAAAATCTCCACAAGTCTACATAGTCTTTATCATTAGATAAAGTTTAGTTTAGCTAGTTAAAGTTCAGTTTTGCTAGTTGAAATTTATTCTAACGGTGCCCTTGTGCATCCTGGGCTGAGGGTAATAAATTGATTGTTTCTTGTTTTAACTGCTAAGCAAATGAGAGATCTACCTCCAAAGGCCACAGCATGAAAGGAAAAGAAAGAACATATAAAGGCTGGCAATCTGCTCGTTATTATGAAATACTCTCACCTCTTCAAGTTTGCCAAACTTTTCAGCAATCTCTGCTTTCAGTGCAGTGGTGTCCTGTCCATCTTTGACTGCCAAAACATGCTTGAAAAGCAAGGATGTTATCTATACAAAAGAAAGTATGAAATTTTTAATGCACTTATTACAAGAATACAAGTTAGTCACTCAACTGCTAAGTTAACATTTTAAGATACTAAATGCAAGTTAAATCTTAAGAGATTTGATGTTGAAGAATTACATAAAGTCCATTGATAAAAATCTTTTATACTTCAGAAAAGGCAAGCAAAAGCCTAGAGGAAGAATGAATACAAACAGCAATGAATTTTAGTCCTGTAATAAGAAGAGAATAGCGAAGAGTGTTTCCTATCTGTGCATTTTCTTTCCTGCAACACACTTCCCTCTTTCCATTAAGTCTATTTACAAAGGCCTGTTGCAAATACATTCTCCCTTTTATTCCCCCTTTTTGTCTATGTTCCTTTGCATCTTCTGTTTCTTTCTCTCCTGTCTCATATCCAAGTGACTTCTTTCACTTCCTAGAGTCCTCAAATCACATCCTAGTACAGAGAGGTTAATTCCTGTCAACCAGCTCCAGCTCCAAATGAGAGCTAAAACAAGCCTCCCTATACAAGTCCCATGTTTACAGCCACGTGCCATCTCTTGTCCATGGCTTTAGGCTCTCTCAGGCAGGCACTTCCCACATCCTGCATTCACACAGTACTTCCTACAGAAAGGATCAGAATAAAATATAGCAACTGTGACTTCCCAGGTCATATTCAGCTGGTTTGGTCTGCTAACCTTTGGTCTATTGTAGGATGCTCAAAACCCTACCTCAGTCATACAGACTTTCACTTGCTTGGATGCCTTTCAGCATCCATCCTTCCATCCAACACATAATTCTGGGAGCAATTCAGAGACACAGTGGATTACATGTGCTCACAG
The DNA here is from genome assembly GCF_009819655.1 of Sylvia atricapilla. Taxonomy (NCBI): domain Eukaryota; kingdom Metazoa; phylum Chordata; class Aves; order Passeriformes; family Sylviidae; genus Sylvia; species Sylvia atricapilla. The sequence goes on from NC_089147.1 coordinate 11,992,240, forward strand.
CAAAAGGCCCCACATATCCCCTCTGCTTATTTAAATGCTCATCCCTGCATTAAAAAAAAAAACTGCCTTAAAGGATGAAAGCAACATTAGCAAGAGAGCTGCAGTTTTTGGTGCAGTGGCAAAGTCAGAAACACAGTCCCACTTTGATCACACAGTACCTTTGAGAAGTCTTCCAAGAGCATCCTCTGACAGGCTCGCTCATACGGGTCTGCAGGCATCAGCTTCTTCCCTGGAAATGCTTCATCCAAGTACTCACAGGTGATTGGAGACTCCCAGATCAACTGGCCCTTGCTGGTCTCCAGAACAGGAACCAGCCCAGAGGGATGCTTCTCAAAGTACCAGTCAGGTTTGTTCTTCAGATTGATGTTGACTACTTCATGGCTAAAAGAACAAAAGAAACAAGACCCAGACAAGGCTCAGTTCTGTTCCAGTCCACCCCACACCACGGTGAAATGCAGTCTCCTCAACAGTTCAGTTCTTGAGAGGGCCAGCCCTCAAGATCCTGTATTCCCTTGCTTTCTTTGAAGTTATTTGCAGGACTAATCCTTTGACACAGAAATAATACTGTCTCCTTTGCAGGAGAAAGTAGGCACTGACTTGCAATTAGTTGTTTGCAGACTGTGTGTCTCCTATTAGTTTAACAAGCACCCAGCTACCAGGCTGAAAACACAAGGTAGAACTCAGCACACTTACCACATTTGAGTTCAAGGACAGGCTAAGGAAGAAACAGTTGATTGCAAATGAGCTACACCCCAATTAAGAAATACACCTGAACCTTAACCTGCCTTACACCAAAGAGCAAATCAGGAGGGCATCATTCCTCCTTATCTTCCCAACCTATGGTCTCATACAGAATAAGTGTTTAGAGTAAAGGCAAATAGATATTGATGAAAAAATGCATGGGAAATATGCCTGTATTAAAAAACAAGTAGTTATATAGTGAATTATATGTGTGACCCCAGAAAATTCCTAGTAAGCCCAAAGATCTGCTAAACACAGCTGAACCTTCAAAATAACTGAGAAGTTACCAGAAGGCAACTGTCACATCTAGGTAGCCATAAAACCCCTCCAAAATCATCATGCTACAACAAACCTCTCAGCTCCAAAATCGGTCCAAAGACACTAAATAAAAACATACTTAAAATGACCCAGAAGTTTTATTGCATTTTTTTATCTACTCTTCCAAAAAACCCCAAAAGACCCATGTGAAAAACAAATCTAACTTGACTCTCATCTTACTATCAAGAGACCTGTTAGCATTCCCTATTCCAACAGGAACTCCCAGCCCTGTGTTGGGTAACAAACTGCTGGCAGGCCTTGGGCTTGGTAGTACCAGAAAATAATGGAAAAAACAGTTAATTTTAATTTGTACCCGAGGGAGATACTAGACTCCATTCAAGAATGCTAAAATTACATGGCAATCTTGAAAAAGTAACAAACACAAGCACTGAATTTCATTAACTTGCTACAGCATGAGAACAAGACAATATTATAGGAACATGGTAGATTTCTTCTTTTAAAAAAAAGATCATTCAGTCACTAGTGTGTTTTGCTGGGCAGTGACACAACAGAAACATTGAACAGTCGTAGCTTCCAGAATGTCCACGGCCACTCACATCAAAAACAAACAGTGCATGTCATGTCTCTGCTTACATTTACTCAGGGCAATTTATCACAGGCAAGGATTATAAAAGAAAATCAGCTTGGGGTTTTTACTTTGGGCCTTTATGCAGCTGACTTCATTCTACTTATTGAAGCTTTAGAGCAAAATCACTCACAGAACGCCTCTTCTCAATCAGTTGTTTCAGGGATGTTGAATTTAGAAAAGAAAGGGAGCTAGGCCCGCCCTTCTGGCCGGCTCGGTGCGGGCTCCGGGAGCAGCTCACCTGATGCCCTTGGCGCGGAGAACCAGGCGCGTCCGCTGCGCGTAGGGGCAGAAGCGCATGCTGTAGAGGCGGATCAGCCCCGCGGGCACGGGGCCCGGCGCCGCGCTACCTGCGGGGACAGGAGAGCACAGGGGCTGTCACCGCGGCCCTCTCCCAGCCGCCGAGCTCCGCCGGCCCCGCGCCGCTTACCCTTGCCCAGGCTGCGGGACTGATCGCCCGACATCGCGCCACGACCCGACGAGCTCCGATGTGTGACTGCCCCGGCCCTGCGACTGCCCCGCCGGCACCGCCCTGCCCCGGGGCCGTGCCCGGCTCCGCCTCGCTCCCTCCCACCTCCCTCTCGCTCCTCCCGACCCGAGAGCCTGCCCGGCGGTCTTTCCCTGAGCTGGCCGCCTGCCCACCCAGCTGGGACAGTGTTCAGCTGCTCTCGATGCTCTCCCTCGCTGCGTTTACAAATAACTGCACAAGCAGCTCCGGCATTCCCGTGGAAACGGGGCGCCCACGGCCGAACTCCACCTCGCGGGCCCGGTGGATTTATAAGCAGTGCCTCCAGCAGCCGCTGAGGTACCAGGTTCCCCTCAGTGCCTCCTCCACCCTCCAAAACCCGATCCAACCCCACCTTGAGGGTAGCAAGAAGGGTTTATCTCTCCAGCAGCTGTTCTGCTTCATGATAAAAACCCCGAGAAGAGACAATAACCCAACAGACAAGAGGGCATAGCAGAAGTTAAATCTAACTTAACTACTACAGTGCAGTTATAGAGGGATTCATGCTTGCTTCTGCAAACAGGATCTTTGTGGGAGCATCAGTGCATGCATTGAGCAAAACAAAGAACCAAAGCACATATGGAAGTTTTGCCTGTCCCTTTGTTCCCTCTTCACTTCAGATTAGGGCACCAGGCCTTTCCTTGTACCAGCTTTCCTTGGAGTATAATAATGGAAATGGAGGTGTTTTCCTTCAATGATTTTCACACATTCACAGTGTCCGAGTTGATCTCTGACCACAGAGGTAAAGTGATTCCCTTCTCCACAACCAATCTTCAGGTTGGCACTGTACATTAATAGGAAACAGCACATTTGTAGGGACCAGTGGGCTGGCACAGCTCTTGCCAAAGGGAGGGAAAATCCGGGCCTTCCTGGCAATGCTCACTCCTCTGTCAAACCCCCAAGGCTAATACAGCGTTCTCCAGTCTGGTCAGTGGATCCATGCTTGCACAGGGAGGCAGTCCTACCTGCTTTGGTTTGATTTTGTCACTGGAGCTGGGCCACAGACACAAAGACCAATATTTTCTGTGGTGATCTCACCTGAAGATAAATACGAAGGTGGTCACTAGTAACTTAACCATGACCTTGACACCATTATCCATTGCAGTGGAGGAACATGATTTTTGTTGAGACACTGCTGCTTGATTATGTATCTATAAGGCAGCTCAGTACAGAAAGGGAGTGGTAATTTGTTGCACAAGTCTGCCATGCCCTAGGCAAACAGAACCTGTACATAAGGTGTTCTTTGCCAACAAAATAATTTTCTCTACCACAAAAAAAAAACCACCCAACTGTGTTAGAAGACATAGTCCTTATTCCTCTAAGTACCTATTCTTAGTAAAGATTCAAAAAAATTTTGGGTGATGAAAATATAGAAAATGATTTCAAAATTTCTCATAGCAATTATGAAACACCCAGGCAGTCTGCTAACTCTCAGCCTGGAGACAGTCATGTAGGAACTCAAACCAGCATCACAAGACCCACATGCTACAATAGGCCCTCAGAAGCACCAAAGAAAATAAGCTCACTTCCTCATTCTCTCCAGTGTTGCCTGGCATGCAGAGTGCCTGTGGAGACAAGAGGCAAGGAATGGGCTTGTCCTGCTGCTGCTGGACAGAAATGCCAGCACTCTCCCTTCATTCCTCTCCAGCACTGTGAGTGCACACCAGAATTGCACAACTGCACACTGCCACTGTAGAGGGATGTAACAGCAAACTAATACAAGCAATACACTATAAATAACAATCCTCTCTTAGGAAAGGAAATCTATTTTTTTAAATACTTGGAAGTTCTTACTGTGTTACCAGGCCAAAAGCTTCAAGTACAGAGGGAAAGGCTGGACTGTGCTTTCTCTTCATCTCCTGGCAAAGACTTATCCTCAGCTCACTCTGAAGCTTCAGGAGCTTTATCATACACAATCCAAGAAGAACTTCTGTACCTTACGGAATTACAGAATCATCAAAGTTGGAAGACACATTCAAGATAATCAAGTTCAACTGTCACCCCTAAACCACATTACCCAGCACTAGATCCAGACCCCTCCTGAGCACCTTTAGGGATGATGACCCCAGAAAGTGACAAGAGGCAATGGGAAAACAGGTACAGCTATCCTGCAAAGAGACGGACAGATGGCACTGGACCAGGTGCAGGGACGCACACCCTCTTGGGTGACCAAGACAGAATGCATAGTCTCTCTCCCAAGGCTGATGCACTCTTACACTTGATTCAGCAACAACGATTGCGCAGGTTTAAAAGCCACAGGTATCAGTGGCTCAAGGGCAGAACTAGCCCATCTTATCAACCGTAAGAGCGCCTACAACGCCAGTCACATTCCCCACAGCTCCAATTACAGGGCGCTCCCCCACAGGGCTGTTAAATACCCGCCGGTACTCATTGATTGGCTGGCGCAGGGGCGCGGGCCAATCAGCTGCATGCTCCGAGCCCGGCCAATGGCGGTCGCCGTTGCTGTTGCCAGGGCGCGGGGCCGCGGCGGCGGCGATGGCGGCGGGGCCGGGCGCGGAGGGAGCCGGCACGGCGGGATCCCGTGTGGGGGGACCCGGCACGGCGGGATCCCGTGTGGGGGGACCCGGCACGGAGGGGCTCGCCCGCGCCGCGGAGGCCGCGCTGGAAGTGAGGTGGGGGCGGCCGGCGCAGCCCCCTCACGCTCCGGAGCCTGGGTGGGGTGTGCGGTGTCCTGCGCTGTGCTCGCCCCGCGGCGGCTCCTGCATAGGGCGGTCAGACGGGGAGAGGAAGGGAGGCTGCGCTGCCGGGGACTGTCGGGGCAGCGCTGGGGACAGGGAAAGAGGCATGGACACACATGACAGGATCAGGGAATAGGGCGGGTTCGAGGGAACACAGTGGGTCATCTGCTCCAACCTCCCCGCTCAGGCAGGGTCATCCCAGAGCATGGTGCATGGGATTGCATCCAGACGGTTCTGGAAGAGCTCCAGTGAGGGAGGCTCCTCAGCCTGTCTGAAAAAAACTGTTCCAGTGCGTGGTCGCTCGCACTGTAAAGAAGTCTGTCTGTCTATCTATCTATCTATCTATCTATCTATCTATCTGTCTGTCTGTCTGTCTGTCTATCTATTATCTCTTTTATGCATAACAGCCTGTACCCTTGTCCCATTAGGCCTTTACTGGATGTGTAAAAATGATAAATTGTACTGTCACCCCTATTAATTTATCCCTGAGTACAAGTTTTCTAGATTCCATTTTGCCTCCACAAACAGAAATTAGAAATGCTTCATTTCCACTGATTCAGACCTAATGTTGAGGAAAAGCACAGAGCCAGTTCTGCAGGCATGTTCAGAGCGGTGTCGTGTGCCATGGCACCCCACACAACCTGTTCCTGAATGAAGGAAGGCCCAGAAAAACATTATCAGCTGAAATGTCTCCTCTGTTGCCGTGGCTTTCAGTTCACCTCCACAAGCACGTTGTCAGTGCTCCCACTCCCCTCTGGCTCCACTTGAGACTCCTATGTAGAAAAAGAAGCCAAGAGCAGAAACTCATCAGAAAAGATAATGGGAAGTTATTGCTGGGCATAAATTTATCTCAGGACCAGTAATTTTAAAACATTCCTAAGTATGAGAGTGCTGAGGCTTTAGTACCATCTTCTCTGAAGGGTACAAAGGATCAGCAACTGAGCTAGTTTTATGACTGACTTATGTTTGTGAAAGGAGTGTAAAAATGCTTCTGGTCATTGCTGAGAACAAAGGTCTCTCCCAGTCAAATTCTCTGATTTGGAAAAAGAGCAGAGATGGGAAGTTTCTGAATGATAATTCAAAGAGAGTATCCTAACAGCAGTGTTGTACAGAGGGTATCTCTTACACTGCTGGAACTTTCCTGCCGTGGTGCCAGCAGGCTAAACTGACATCCTCACTTGGTGGTAAATGCAAATTCCTTTGGTAACATGACCGTGATATTTGTCCCCAACTTTCTGAAAAGTAAAAACATCTGCAAGCAGTAGCAAATTTGTTGACATGTTTTAAGTTCATAAACAGAGTCCTCTTCGGTAATTTATTTCAGTCCTTGTGTAACACATCCTGTTTACATTCCAGAGTTTTACCATGTTAAAGTACTGGAGTGTTTAAAGCAGAACAGTCCTCCTGGTTTGTTTCATAGAAACAGAAGCTGTACCTTTATATTTTTTTTATGTGGTCTCACAATTGGGTCCCAAGTAGAGATCGTACCCATCCAATTCTTTCAGATAAAGTTATGCCCTTTGCTGGGGATTGTGAGTATGAAACCAGAGCTTGTGAACTTGGCTGACTTTATTTTTAGTGAAAACTGAAAGAAATAAAAGCTTCTCTCCATGTTCTTATGCCAGTCCTTTGTGCCCCATCAGGGACCTTATGTTTTTGGAAATGCTGAACTAGTGACTCATAATAGCAGATCTTGGTTGTTGTGGTTTTGCAACACTGGTATGAGAATAACAAGTCCCAGTCATCAGTTCACTGTTGAACATTCCCTTTTGCACAGTATTTTGAGAAATGTGTGTCTGATGAATGTTTTAACTTTCAGTTGCTCTATTTCCAGTTGGGTTCAGGGTTTCTCAAACAAGAACTTGGCCTTTGTTGACAATCAAACTGTCTGCTACCCTTGTGGCAATTACATCCTCTTCCTGGACATCAAAACAAAGAAGACACGAGCAGTGCAGTGTCAGGCTGGCCAGGTGGGAGCCTTTGCAGCAAATGCCAACAGTCAAGTGGTGGCCTTTTCTGACAGGAAGCTGAATCCCCTCATACACATCTACACCTTCCCAGAACTGAGTAAACTGACAGAATTAAAAGGTACTGATGTGGTAACCATCATCATCATCATCATCATAATTTCATTAAAACAATCCTTTCATCATCAGTTCCTGAAGTTGTGGGGCGTTTTTATAAGACTTGAAAAACAGGGACTGTTTGTCCCTGTCACAGGACATGTGACAGGGAACTGTCTCATTAAGAGATTCATGGAAAGCAGTGGAAGGAATTGATTTAGTTTTAAGCTGGGGAGGAATATGACCATACATAATGAAGCTAATTTAAAATGAAAAGGAGTTAAATGGAATAAGTTTTAGGAAAATGTAGTCAGAATAAGCAATAAAATCATACTGCAGTAGACTCCCAAGCAGACTGCTGAAAGCCAGATGAGAAATCCAGGATGTGGGGGATGAAGGTTCTTGCAGTTAAACTTTGGAGTCCAGGACCTAATGTGTGTTTTTGCCTACTTCATGTAATTTCTTTCCTTGGTTTAGTTGCTTACCCTATTCATGTTTCAGTGCCCTTGCCGTTTAAATAAGGATCATGATGCTTGCTTTTTCATGTATATGAATAAAATTATGATGGCAAAGGATTTCATGGGACTTGGGGAAAAATATTTTACAATTTCAAGGTATTACTGGAAAGGAAATTGAAAAAAATCCAAGAAGTGATACATAGGGAACATTTTTATGATCAAATCAAAAGAATAATCTGCAGTGAAGCAAAGAAATCAAAGGCCTGAAGAATATTTAAAGACTTAAAACTGATAGAGAGAAGAGTATCTATGGTACTATAAAATAAAGTCTGGGACAATCAAAGACCATGTTCTTTATTTTTACATTTCAGGTGATGCTCAGCTGGACTATACCTTACTTGCATTTAGTTTTAGAGGCCCATATCTCGCCAGTTACTCTTCAATCCCAGAGTTTGTTCTTTCAGTATGGTAAGAGTAAAAAAAAAAAAAAATCTCTTCCACCATTTGTATTTAATTCATATTTTTGTATGACTACTTTAGCGTAGATTAAGCTAACAAATGTGGAACACATACTGAGTGCCTTAATCTCTTTTTTATTTCTTCTGACTGATCATTGTCTGCAAACTTTCTGCACCAAAATTCATGTTTATTTTCTACTCTTAGTAGACACTAGTCAAAATGGCTGTTAGCTGTAGCCAAGTTATCTTTTACCTTCTTCCAAGTTTTGTGTTTTTGGAGTGCTTCCAGAGCCTCCAGCATCAGTTAATTATCTGTTCACTGTTGGAAGTTGAGCACCATGCTGTTTGAGGAAGAAAGTTGCCTGCTGAAAAGAGGAAAAGGGTTCTAAAGCTGATTTGTACTGGTTTGTCCCCCTGGACTGTTCAGTGGTCCTCTTAATTACTTTTGCTTGATCGTAGTTCTGGCTTATAATTTTGCTCAGTGATTACACTAACTTGGATCACTGGGTTAGATCATAATTTTCTGCTCACTGATGTGAAATATTATATAATGCAGTGCAGATACAGAAAGGTAGAATATTTGATATTTTAATTGTACTGTAAAATATAATCCTGCTCTTGCCCCCATTACCAGCAAGCTCCCATTTACTGTGGAGTCTGAGCACTTCAAAATAAATGGGCAGGATGAAGTAGGAGAAAGGCAAGCAAGGGCATGTAAGGAATAGTTGGTATAGTCTCAGTTTATTGATGAATTTTTTATACAATTTAAAGTAAAGATGCAGAAACTCCTGGAATTTCAGAATTTCAATAATGACAGTAGATACTATTATGGATGCCTGTCCTTTATCCTTCTGAAGAAGAATAGTGTTTGCTGTGAACTCTGATCATGAAGGATGCCTGTGTCCACCACACTGGAAACCAACAAAGGCTCACTGGCCTGACAGCTGCCACACTTGTCACCTACAGCAGAAATAACACACGTGGTCCAATGTGTTCATTGTGTGCTCTTAAACAAAAATGCACCATCATGAAAGAGTCCTCTAGCTTATTCTTAAAACCAGAAATACCTAGAAATGTTTAAAAGCTTTAAAGTAGAAGTAATTTCCAAGTCCAAACAATTTTAACCAGTTTGAATCAGCATATTACAACTATCAGCAAGTAATTGTCATAAAAACCATCCTAAGTCACAAAGAATTTAGTAACTAAATACAATTACATTAGAATATTAAGCTTAGAATGTGTAATAATTTGAACAGAGGTGTGTGAATTTACTGTGAAATTAGGACCTTCATTTTTATGATTGGATTATGTTGTGCATTTATTGAAGATATTTGTGTGTAGAGATGTCAGAAATCACAGTGCTGAGCATTAGATGTCATGACTGTATGACAGTTGCCCAGACCCAGGACTTAAAGCAGGTAGTTTGGAATCAGAGGTATAAGAGAGGTTTGAAAGATGTCAGTCTCAAAATATGAAGAGCTTGTGGATAACTAAAAGCTGCCTTTCATCTGAAATATTATATCCCTAATATTTATTCTTTTCTGTTCAAATGAGAAACTTAATGTCAGATTCCTTTTCAGATATATGTTTCACCACAGTTTCAGATCTTAATAAATTATCTACTGTAAAACCCTGTTGGCATTATCTGGTACATATGAGAAAAGAACATGCTTACACATCTTTAGAAAGGAAGATACATTGATACCTTTAAAAGTCAGTATTACAGTTTTTACCTTCCTGTAATTTTACTAAGGGCTATTGCATATGTGTGAATAATTCCCTTTTTTTTGCATATGCTATAAATGTTAACCATTGTTTGCTTCATGACCGTTTCTGTGAGTGAATTTATTACAGCCAGACTAAAGGATTAAACTGAATTCATTTACAGCAGTGTATGCATTTTAGATTTTCCTCTCAGCAATAATGACAAATGCTAAAGCTATAAATGTTATTTAGATTAACAGTCAGATAGATTGTCCAATAAATTAAGAAACAGTGTTAACCATTTTCTCAAATGATGTTAATCAGTTCTTGAATAGAGCCTAAAAATGCAAATACCATGAAATATTAATCTGGATATTGAAAAATATGCAAATTAGATGAGAACATAAAATAGGTTATACTGGACAAAAGAGAAGTCAGCAGAAAGCAGATTCCCAGGCTTCTGTTAGCTACACATAACAGCCCCACACAAACTCTGCCCTGGTTTGTGCCCAAGGCAGTTAATGCAGCCATAGCCTGTAGGTCTGCACTCACAGCACAATTACTGTATTACCTAGGTAATTAATCCATAGATAATCATAGGCTGAATGTGGTTTGTTTCCTCATTATCACACCTTCCAGCTGCAAGCATTATAGTCATTATGTTACAGATTGGAAAAGGGAGGCTGGGGTGCTGAAGAGTTAATTGTTTGGGCCCATTTTAGTAGTCACTGATGGAGCTAATGAAAAAGAAATCCATTTCTCGTGGCCATTGGTCTTTTCACAAACAGGAGTGCCTGATAATGTTTCTAAAATGTCAGTTATTCAATCATTTTCTAGCAGTAATAATTTTATATGTGGCTAATTTACCAGGTCCTTTTCATTCTCAAGAGGACCTTATTTGTTTGACAGCAGAAATTTTTTGTCAGTGACAAAGTATTTGTTTTCCTAACTGGATCTTGAACATCAGTCCTAATCACATCCAGGCCTATGGCTTCTATGTTTTTTTCCTGTTTAATGGATTTGATTTTCTTTTATTCTCCTTAATGAAGGAACTGGCAAGAAAATATCCTCCTGTGCAGTGAGTCTCAGCCCGGGCTAACGGGAACCTCTCTGAGTTTTAACCCCATGAATTGGCAGCAGCTGTGTTTTGTTGCTGAGAGCTCCGTTACCATCTGGCGCGTTGAAAGCAGCAAGGACGAGCATCACCTTACACGATAGTGAGTGGGACACCCCCCAGGCTAAGAGCAACATCTACAAGTGTATTTTAATAACAAAGACTCACAACACACGTCTATTTGCAAAGGATTTAGTCCCACTTAGTTCACCTAGCAGTTGCAGTCAGTAATTGCTAAATCACAACCACTATAAATCTGTCTAGTCAATCAAGTGAATTTAATTTATGATTTCATTTCTTAGTACTCACATGACCAGGTCATGCACATCATGAAGTTAATACTAATCAGCTGCTTTGGCAGCCTTGATCAAAAGCTGTGTGACTGAATAAAGATAGTGCTTGGACTGCTTTTCTGTAAATGGCTACTTTGAGAATAGCTTTTGTAGCTATGAAAACATCAAATTTGGATCAATTTGTTCCTAATAAGCATAGTTAAACAATATCTTGTTGTAACCACAAATTGTACCAAAAGCAGTATCAGTTTTCAATGTGATTTCCAGCTTCTGTGGCTAATTCACAGGTCCAGAGAGGATGGTTCTGTCAATGCAATTCACTGAGCACAGCAAAACTAGAATTTATTTATGCCAAAGTATTCTTTGTGGTTGGTATAAAAGAAGCATGTATCACTCAGGTTGGAGTTGTTGACATATAAAATGACTTTGTATGTGCTTTGAGGTAGCAGCTACTGTAGCATTCCCAACTGTGTTTAATTTCATTAACTATTAATGTCATCAACATATTCCTACTTACACAGTTACACTAATGAAAGTATAAACAAGGCCTTAATTTGTGTTCTGAAAAAAATACTGAAGGGTTTTGTGCCTTTTGGCATTACGGAACGTCTATATAAATACATAGGCATACTCACTTTTCCTCCATTACTTTTGCAGAAATCCCTTTTTGAAAACAGCTTCTCCATTTTGTATCAGCAGTTACTGTTCATATTTCTTCTCCTCACACTGTGTCTTTTGCCTTTTCACAGCCCTGTGGAACTCCCCGATCATTGCGGGGCTGTGAGTCCTCATGAGGATTTGTTTTTCCCACCTTCTCGTAATGATGATCCATACTATGGCCCTGACCTGCCAGTTTCAGCCATTGCTGGACTGAAAGGAGATGAAGCAGAAACATTTGTGGTAGTTACTGATTTTTTCCTTTTTACTATTCTAAGTCTTTATACTTTCTATACAAAAATGTGTTAATAATTCATCGTTCTAATGCTTATTAAATAGGTACAACCCAGTAAGTGGATCTGTTACCTCAACAATATTTTTGAAATTCATTTTGCCAGGAGACTGAGAAGGCACAGTGCTGCTGCATAGTGCAGTACAGAGTTGAGATGTCTGACACAGGCCCTAGCACAGTCATATATCTGTTCAGTGGAGGTTTGAATCTGTGTCCCAGGAGCAGTATGAAGTTTGTCAGCATTTAACTGTGCCCAAGCTAAAAGGACCTGCTGAAAACTTGAAAAATTATTCCCATGCTAAACTGATAGTAACCCTCACGCATCCTTACTTCCCTTTGGGATTGCTTTCTTTCTGGTGTTGAGAATGACACAAGCTATGGAAACATCGAAGGCTTTTTTCCAGACAGCAACCCTGCTTCTGAAATACATTCTCATACCAGTGTAAGTGTTGGACCTTGCCATTTATCTCAGTCGTATTTGATTATTTACTTTTTATCCTCCCTTGAGATGCCCCTTTCTAGAGGTTTCAAAAGTGTTTTCATTTTGTTTGGAATTGATAATATATGCTCATCTGGGGCCTTGCCATTTTCTTCTGCCTTACTGCCTCTTAGGTTATGTGCAGATGATGAACTCTGCAAAGCCCACTTTGTTCTTTGTTCTGTAAAGTGAATTTCAAGAAGTATTGGGTAAAAACAATGCCTGTGTTAGGTCTTTGAGGCTTAATAGAATTTTTCCTTGAATTGATGCCATTCTGTTCTGCAGTAGTAGGTTCTTATGCTTGAACTTGCAGAACCATGCTATGAACTTTTCCACATGAAAAAGTTTGTGCTTTCAGCCATACTAGATATATGTTCCAGAGATCTCTATGGGGTCTTTGCATTCCCAGCTGCATTGCCTTCAGAAAAACCTAGATTTATTTTTAGCACCTTCTGTGTGATTATGTTCTCCTTATCCACAGAAATATTTCTGGAGTAAAAGTAACCTGTTCTAATAGTCTTCATTGAAGATTTCTTTCAAATTATATGGTAAATATTTTTATAGTTATTTACTGTCCAGTATTCTTAGATGGATGTATTTTGGTTGTCAATATTGGTAGGTAATGAACAACAAGAAATGGTTATTTAGAAATGATTTTTTTTTTCTTTTGCAGAAATACAGGCTCTTGTTCCTTTTGTTGTGGTGGTGGTATGTTGTTTCCTGTGTACTAAACTGTGAGGTTCTACACTCACAGTTTAACATTGGGAGGCAAATGAATCTGTTTCTGGCATGTTTTCACCTTGCTCCAGGATATGGCAGCTGAGTAATTTTTTTTTTAGGACTTGAATTTATTGTGCCTTACAGCACTAATTCTCTCCTTCACGCATGCCTGTGCATATAAACTCCATCTCTAACCGAGCAGAAAAACTGAGCACTCTTGGATCGTCTAAGCCCTGACACTGGAGGGAAATCACATGCTTATGTCCTGTCTTTCTACCACCCCAGCAGTGAAAAGCAAGCCCGTTGCCAGTCTGCTGCTTTGTTTCTTGAGAGAGTTCCATGCTCCAGAACCACATACAGAGGTTGGCTGTGTACCCAAGTGTAACCACAGCGGGGCAGCAGAGGGAAAGAAATTGAAATATCTTACAGCTTCCCATCCTTTTCTTTCTTGCATGAGATTGTTCTAGATCGGAGTTTTCTAAATGTGCTTTACCACGGAATCACAGAGTGTGCTGGGTTGGAAGAGCCCCACAAGGATCATCGAGTCCAGCTCCTGGCCCTGCACAGGACCATCCCCAGGAGTCACACCACGGGTCTGAGAGCATTGTCCAAACACTTCTTGAACTCTCAGGCTGGTGCTGTGCCCACTGCCCTGGGGAGCTGTTCCAGTGCCCAACCAGCCTTTGGTGTAGAATCTTTTCCTAATGTCCAACCTGAACCTCCCCTTCTACAGGCCATTCCCTTGGGTTGTGTCACTGTCACCACAGAGCAGAGATCAGTGTCTGCCCCTCCTCTTCCCCTCACAAGGAAGCTGTAACTGCAGTGAGGTCTCCCCTCAATCTCTGCCCCAGGCTGAAAAGAACAAGTGACTTCAGCTGCTCTTTATACAGCTCACCCTTTACACCCTTAACTATCCTCTTAGCCCTCCTTTGGGTACTCTAATAGTTTATTATCTTTCTTATATTGCAGTGACCAAAACTGCTCATAATATTCAAGGTGAGGCAGCACCAGTGCAGAGTAGGGTGAGATAATCAAGCCCACTTGAACCGATTTCATCTCTAGCACCAATTTTATTCCATTGCCTTTTATAAAACTTTTTTGGCAAGGATCCATCATGGATTTTTTTTTTTCCCTGATAAGGTGCTACTCAAAAGAGAGAAGTTCCTAAAAATACAGCATTATTATTATTATTATTATTATTATTATTATTATTATTATTATTATTATTTCATGCACCACCATACCAATGCACAGTCCATGAAGCAGTCTGTTTTTGGATTTACATAATCTCATTTTAGGATTAGCATATTTTTATGTGTAAAGACAGTCATGGCAGCAGGTACAAAAAAACACTGCAGAAATTGTGTTTACCCAGAAAGCTTCTGTTTTGCAGAAGTTCAGATACAACTTTCTCAAAGATTTGTGATGTTCAAGCCTTATAAAACCAGTGAAAATGCCTATATTAGATGTTCCTCTGGCTGATGTAAAGCCCTATTTGCTGTAAATTTGTTACTGTCAGCCATATTTGATTTATAAAGTAAATATTAATATACTCTATTTCCATAACATTTTTCCCCTGAGAAACTAAAAATGCTTTGTAAGCATAAATAGAATCTAAGTTACTTACTCAGAACCATATAACAAGGGATTGGTATATTTTGCTAATGAAATCTAGGTACTTACAAATCTCTGTGCTATGTTTTCATCACAAGTACATCCATATTTTCTCTTTTTATAGAACCTTTAGTGAGACAGCAAGTGTTTTACAGAATTATAGAACCTTCTTTTATTTTCATCCATCATATTGTCTAGTGATCCTCACCACTTCTGCACACATGCATGGTGCTTTGAATCCTGTCTTTTAAATGTTCTCCCAAGGTTTTCTTGTGTTTTACCCCCTTCTTCCCCTCCCTAAATTCTCTTTAATCTGGTTCTTTCTGTCATGGTGTTTTTATGACCTCTGTTACTGTTGTATCTGAACAGGCCACTCTCTGTCTTTAATAATATTTGCTGGAGAAGTTCTGTTCTTTGTGTTTTATGGAGGACAGATTTATGAGAGTTATTTTAGTGAAATGAAATTCAAGGCACATGGGAAGTCAGGTCAGGGATGTTTCTAGCACTTACTTGCAGATGACACAAAGATTGACAGAGCTGTTTTACAGAACAATTTGGATTGTACAATAAGGTAAGCTATTCAAACAAAATGTGTTTTAGTACTGCCAGGTATGCAAGAACCACATGTTCACCTTTTGGTGGAAGGATATTCTTAAAAAGCATTTTGAAAGGCATTTGTTGTGATGAGGTCATAATAAGTAACCATTTAAATTGGGGCTTCCAGTGCCCTTCTGACATTTCATGAACCCTCTAGGGGCTCAGCGTGTTAAATTTTATCATAATTCTATCATTAAAAGTTTGGGAAATGCCCTTGTTATGGGGTGTCAATATCTTTGTGAGGATAGGGAAGATACTGGAGGGATTTCCAAGTTAAGAGATAAAATTGTAACAGATGCAAGTTGCTGGAGAATAAATCCAGATAAATGCAAATTTAAAAATATATAGTTTTTAATTTAAAATATAATCCATCATTTTAACAAGATTCTAGAGAGAGAAGTGAGTTCTCCACTGCTGTCTTCAGACATACTTTTTTGGAGAATGTTCTTTGTCAAGTTACTGGCTTCAGTGAAGGGATGACTGAATAAAATAATGCTGACGTTAAACATGGTGTCAGACTCTGGGAGGTTAATTTTTTTCCTTATCTTGAAATGTGTGTAACAGCTTGTACAGATATTGGTCAATTGTTCATTGAACTTGTTTATTTTCATGCTGAAGCCTAGAAATTGTATTAAGACTTCAGTACATCCCACTGCCCACTGCTGGACTGCAACCTCAGAAATATACATGGGCTGTAAAGAAGGATATGTTTTGGCAATTGATGCTGAGCAATACAGTGTTTCTGTTCTTCAAGAAAAAGCTCCACCTGGTAAGAAATAGCTGAGAATGTTTCATTCAAGCAGGGAAGAAAGTAAATAGGTGAAAGCTTTTTGTGCATTCTTCTGTCCTTCTATTGGGTACCTTACACAAATTATAAGGCTGTTTCGTAGGACCCTAATTTTTTTTATTAGTAGAGTAAACATATGAGAATGTCTTTTGAGATTCTCTGAGGGTGTTTTTAACACCCAATAACTGACTTTCATTTTTCTTGGTGGAAAAAACCAAACCAAACCAAAACTGTAAATACATCAACATTGTTTAACTGTATTTCCAAGAGTCCAGATCTTATTAACCAACCCTACTAGATTAACATTAAACTATTGATATACCAGCTACTAATAGTAGTATTAATTGCAGTACTTTTTTCCTATTAGTTAAGTACCAATAATTTATTTTATTTTGCATGAAAATGTTGGATAGTCTTCATTTGCTGTGTCAGATAAAGTTAGAAGTGATCTTTGAGGATTATGAGTCTTCAGAAAACAAAACTGAAGCAATGTGGTTTAATAGCATTCCTTAGTGCCAGCTCTTGCATAGACGATTTTATAATTACAACAGGCTGCAAAGACTGCCAGGCTTTACTGCAGAATGTATGAAGCACAGAGAGTGAACAGAAGATATCTTTGCCTTCAAACAAAGAAATCTGGGTTTAATTTATTCTGGAGTGGGAGGACCTCTGATTGCAACTCACCAGTGTGATTTGTGTGCCCTATCTGTATTTCCACCTGTCTTTTTTCATGGGTACCTTTAGCAGGCTATGAATGACTAAAGTTTCATGTCAAGGGCAGTCCATTTCAGACCTTCTGTTTCTGGGAATCCTGAGGTGTCTCCTCTGCTAAATTCCACTACCCTTCTTGTGCCCATTCAGAGGGCTCCTTAATGGAGAATGCTGAGACACAGCCAGCACAAACTGTTGCTTAGGGAATCTGTACCACATCATCCTTTGATGGGATGGAAGGTGTCAAGTCCTGTGGTGCACAAGGAGTTCATACTTTGGTCAGGTGTAGGAGGAGTACTGGAATATACTTCTCCCTAGCATAGAGCTGTTTCCTTAACAAACACTAGAATTAGTGGTAATAGATAATCTCCTGGTAAGCTTATTTTCTTCTGTTTACATATAGTACATGATTTTTAAGAAATTTAGCAAATCAAGGATTGGAAATCATCAAGAATTAAAAACCTGAGGTGTGACCCGAACTGTTTTTGTCAGTTGAGTAGAAGGCAACAAGAATATTGGTCATTTGGCATTTTTCTTGGCCTCTGTGTTTGTCTTTGGGTCCTGTCCTAAAACTGTCTAACAAAATGCTCTGTATTTATACTATACTGAAGCTTCTGCTTAGTTTAAAACAGATTGCAATCTGTATCTATTTAGCAGAATGCTTAAGTGCATGGCCAGCTTTAAGCACATGCTGAATTCCTGATATGGTGTTGCAAACAGAATGATAAGCAGCCGTAACATTTCACTTAGGCATTGTTTTCAGCGTGGCTGTATTTTCATTATAAATGTATCTAAAAAAATATAATCATTGTTACAAATAAGAGTACCAGAACTTGGTAGTAAAAGGAAGATAAATCTGTGTCTGAACCACTCTCCATGCCAAGTCCATGTTATCTCCTTTTTACAGCTGTAAACTGAATAACAGAACTGTGCCTGCTCAGTGGCACAGATGGCAGAAATGGTAGATATTGAGGAAGAATGCAAATTTTTCACTTAGCATACTGAACCTGGCCTTTTGTTCAGTAGATTGGAATACAACTGACTTGTATTGCAGTATTGACCTACAAACAAGATTGACATTATGAATTGTTTTCTTTTGTGCAGAGTTCATGCAGAAAGTAACAGATGTGGTGTCCTATGTTCGTCGAGAAGTGCAGAAAAAGAAAGGTATTTCCATGTTCAAATGAAGTTAATAGATTTTTAGGCAGCACTGCTGATGTCTGGGAGTTATAATATGTGAGTACAGCTGGTACTGGTAAGAAAACCTCATACTGGCCTCTGTAAGACACATTGTTGGCAATCTTATGCGTGTTTACATGACAAAAGATTAATAGGTTTTCTGCTAAGAGACAGCCAAATTAAAAGCCTCAGGAGAAACAGTGGCAGTGGAAAAAACTCTGTTCGTTCTAATTTAAATTGGAATAAGTGGTGGTGCTGGAAGAGGTTCCCTACTGCGTAGTTTTAGCATTTCTTTAGAACTGCAATCACTCATCATTTATCTGAGTTAGGATTTAGGGGTTTGTCTCAAGCACTTTGTTTTGGGCATCACAGTACTAAAAAGACAGAATGGATGAAGTTCAGTACATTTCCACAGAAGTTGTTATAGTCTTAGTACATGACATACAAATTTGGTGTGAGAAAACTCTGTTTGTTCAACCTGGAGAAGAGGAAATGAGGGATTTTACTATTGCTTTAACTATCCAGTGAAAGGTTACAGAGAGGATACAACCAAAGGACACAGTTTGCATCAACAGGAATTCTGGTATATATTAGGAAATAAATACTTTTGCTGTGAAGGTAGTCAGACATTGGACAAGTTGCCCAGAGAAGATACGGAATTTTAATTTTTTGGGTATGTTCAAACCTTAGCTGATATGACTCTGGACAACATGATCCAACTTTGAAGCTAGTTCTGGCTTTGAAGTTGGCTCTATGCTGATCAGGAGGTTGGATTAGAGGACTTCTAGGATCCCTTCTGATCTAAATGACTCTGTCATCCTTTTACTCACAAATAAATAGTAAATTATCCCAGATTTGGAGTTGCAACACAATGTTGAAATAAATTAAATTTGATATTTTATGTTGGTTTTGTGCTTTCAGGTGGCAAACCAAGCGATCTGCAAAACACAGTTTTACTTGCCATGGCCTTTTGTAATGAGGGACTGTATGCAGCCGGACGTGTAAGGCATCCTTTATGCTTTTAATTTACTCTGAGTGTGTGAAAATCTACGTTCAAATGGGGTATATTTGCAGAATTCACTGCAAAGACAGGAGTTAGGAAAAAGTGAGGGGCTGCAGGACAATGCAGGGCCTCTCTGGTGTTGACTATATTGCTTTGTGTAGGCTTGACATAGGGGAGCAGAGTGTGAAAAGATTTCCATTTCTGTACTCGAAGAAGTAATAAAAGGACAATCCTGGTTTTATTTAAGAATATTGAAGAGGAACAGAAAAGAAGTATGGACAAAAAATAGGAAAGGAGAGAAAATGGTTAGTAGAATTGCCAAATTATTTTGTGCAAAATCTAACTCAATATCTAACCCAATCTGACAATGCCATTGTACATTCCTGCTTAACTGGGGGACAAATTCTTACACACTCTCAAAAGCAGCAATATGAAATCTAAAGCATTATCTAATGGGAGAGTCTGTTATCAAACATGGACTGTCACTGAGAATTGTATTAAAGGAACCTTCATGTTCAATAGATTTATTATCTCAGTTTAAAGTCTTTTTGTTTTAAACATGCTAAAGACAAATGACCCCGTTGGTGATGGGATGTAGTTAAATGATGTTGCTCTAGTGATTTTCAGAAGATCTTGCAGTTCAGTTTGCCAGATAGTATAAGTGACATAGACCTCATGTGTATTTGTACTTTTCTGCACAGGAGGGCATTTTAATCTTTTATCACATCAAAGATCTGCAATATGAGATAAAAATCTGTGCTGATATCTCACAGCCCATATCCAGCCTCATATTTTCTCCTGATTACACCAGTCTGCTGCTTGTCACTGACCAGGTACAACATTTGACACAACAGCACTACATGATGGGATATTCCTGGGATTCTATATGAATATGTTGATACTATTAGTACAAAATGTTTAAGGTAATTACACAAGTCAACAAATTATATCAGAGGTGCATATAGTCCATTCTGGGTTTTTACTGAAAATTGGAAAGACTTTTAATGGAGCACAGAACAATTGTCTCCAACAGATGGTGGAACATAAAGTACCTAATGTTGAGGTTTCCCAAAAGAAATCCTGATGTGTACAGTTGAGGACGTGTTCAGGGTCTCTCTTGTGTCCAAGTCATGGGTCTACTGGGCATGAATTCCAGGCTTGATGTGTGGCTGCACAGGGAGAAAAGTGTAGTTTGGGTGTATCAGACCTACTGTGACTCTGCAGTAGAGTTATTCTCTATACAGATATAAAGTTTTGTGTTGCTGTAGAATAATTATTCATTTCTGAAGTAACATGAAATTTGGCACGTTTAAATTATTTTACTAAAGCAAGTTTGAGAAACAAAACTTCTTGAAAATATGGTTAGCTGGAGCGCTCTGAAAGGAACTAACATCATCTTCAGCCAGTGCAAATTCAAATAATCCTCTAAACTCAGATGAATCCTACTGGGCACTTTTTACCTCAGGTTAGAGTCAAATATAAAAGTTCAAAGAGTGAGGCTCAGAAAGATGTGAGGAGGTTAAGTCTTTGAAAGCTTCTAATGAAAAGTTTGATAGTCCAGTGATGGATTATTTCTCTTTCTTTGTCAGGGAGCAGTGTATAGTTACAGACCTGCCCACAGTGGAGAAGCTGTCAAACTCTTGGATACATCCAGCAGTTGTTTTCTGGCAGCTGATTTTCTTACTCCAGGGAACAACTACTGTGTGGTAAGAACTTGTATTATTTCTCATATAGAATAGTGGTTCTTTTCAGGTAACCAATATGCTGCTTAGGCACAAAATGAAAAGCCTTGCAGAAATCAGGATTGATCTGATATTTGTTACAGTTGTGTAACTTCTCATTAAGGAAATAAATGACATTCATTCAGCTGTAGTCTATAAAAGGGTCAGAACTTCCCTTGGAATGCAGGTTGGATAATTTATGTTGGATTGGTTCTGCTGCTGATTTGTGTGACTTAGATTGTTCAGGAAGATAGCTGGGAAAAAGATGGATTCAGTTCAGAGAATTGATGTCGTCCAACAATTGCTACTGGTCTTTTCAGCCTTCTGCACAGATTGGAACATCCTGAGAGATACATCTGTGCTGGGTGCAGGGACAAAGAAGGCCCTACTCATGGGCCTTCCATTCTTAGGAATTCCTTGCTTTTCATTGTTTTTTACTCCTGCAAGACATATATTTTAGCCACCAGTTCATTTACAGGCCATGAATTCTCCAGGTAGCCAGCCTAGAAAACCTGGGGTTGTAGTCTATTAAGTTGTCTGAATCTCTTTGATCACCATTAGCATGGGAATGCTAAATTTTAACTGACTGTATATGAGTAGTGTGAAGGTTGAGTGATCCCTAGCCTTACTTCTTGTAAGCTTTACTTCTTGTAATTGTGTAATTACAAAATTACCTGGATATAGGAAAAACTCAATTATTGTTTTGATCTCCATCATTTTTTCATATGAGAAAACAAGATCTCTCCTCAAGGTCTTTCTTATGCAAATAAAATTATAAGCAGGTTGTTCTATTGCTGGCAGAATGGCAGGAGTGCTAATATTGATCAAGCTAACAAAAATTGCCTAAATTGTCTCATTCTGCTTAAAGCTACAGAAATGCACAAAAATTATTAAAAGTATTCCTTAAGCAGGTGTACCTTGCAGCATCTGGATTTAATGAAAAGCTAAATAATCCCAAGTGAAACTACTAACCCTTAATCTGCTATGCTCAGTGATTATTTGAATCTATATTCTATAGGAGATCACTAATCACTTCCAGACTATTTGGTTATTTCATCCTCTTCTGACTCTGTTTTTCTCTGTTCAACAGTCTGTAACAGTTTCAGGTGAAGTACAAGTTTGGTCCTTGGAAGATGGAACTTTCCTCAGCAAGTTAAACCTTGGTATTGAGGTACATGTAATCAGGAGCTTATATCATGACTGATACTTAAAATTTTCTATATTTTTCAATTGACAGCATAATATTCCACAGATTTGGATCAATCAGTGCTGAGGAACGCTCAGTAGTGTCTTTGAGCAGCCCATGGATGAGATTTAAAGATTATCTTTCAGAATGTTCCCTGGAGCTAATCCTGTCATGTGTTTATCTTGACTACAAAGCAGAGGAAACATTTCAGCCAGATGTCCTCATGATGCATCTTTAAGTATAACTTTGTAAAAAATATTTAAATTTTTATGGTATTCCTTTTTTTTTAATGAGTAACAGAAAAGTTTCAAAAGTATAAAAGCTAAATGCTTTGACTGATAATGAAAAACAGGTTTTAAGAATTGAATTGATAAGTGTTTCAAACTGTTAATGCTTTGTCCTGATTTAAGATGCATTCAAACCCTGAAATCTGGGGGTTTGAATGCATCTTAAAAAACAGTAGAGAAAAAAAATCCCTTGCTATAACAGCTGTACACACCACAATGCACTCACTGTTTTATTTAGGTGAAACTTCTTTCATTTAAAATCTGGAGAGTGGATATAATGGTTGTTTTTTCTCTGAAAAGAACAGAATTAATTTTTGATGTGAAGCTACAAAGCATAGATATGTCTCTAAATATTTACTTGGTTAAAAACATGTTTTTTAAATAAACCACTTGGGGTTTCTTCTTCAAATTTTAGGGATTTTTAAACAGCAAAGGAAATTGCATCCTAACAAGTACCATCATATATAAAAATATGTTGAACTGTTAAGTATCTTCTACTTCTCAACTAGGCAACTTCTATGGCTTGCTGTCCCTCCTCCAACAGTGTTGCTGTAGGGACCCAAGTAGGGCAAATCTGTTTCCTTGATGTTACCAAAGCTGAAGCTCCACGGGTTGTTCACAGAACTTTCCTTTCCAAACTTCCAGTGCTGTCTTTGCAGTAAGTATGTAGTAGGGTAGAGATAGTGTAAATTTATTGCTTGAGTAATGATATTAGTTGAAAAAAAAAATTGACTTTTTTATTCTACAGATAAAAAATTGAACTATTTTAACGGCATTTACATTTTTTCAACATTTTCTGAATTGCTTGCAAAAGGTAGTAGCAGGATTTACATGAGAGAAATGTAAAAAAATCTGTATTTTTAAAAGGTTTAGCTGAACACAGAAGGTGTTGGTGCATAAGATCATTTCTGAAAAATCACCATATACTGTAATTATACACAATTCCATGTATCTGACTTTAGACTTTAAATTAAATATCTGACTTTAAATTTATATTCTCACTGAATATAAATTTAAGGTTTTGTGAAGTTAAGTTTAAGCCTTTTGGTCATCTCTTTCTATATGGTGGATTTTTGTTAGCATTGCTAATTATACATTTACTTAAAGTTCTGGAGAGTAGCAGTCCTCTTGTAATTAGCTCTAGTGATCTAAAAGGCTCTTTTTCTTTGGTTAGGGCTTTTTGTTGGTTGAGTTTCTCCCCCCTCCTAATTATTGAAAAATCTGAGAGTATTTTACTCTATTTTTCATAAGATAGAATATATTTTGAACTGTTAAACTTTAATATAAATATGCCTGCCATTTGAGACTTAGATGTATCCCTTTTCATAGCTCCCTAAAACAGAACTTTAAAAATAGTTATAGAGAGCAACTTATTCAAAATTAAATTAAATGTGTGTTTTCAAAATAATATCAAGATCTGTGTAATAGTTTTATTTCTAAAATAGTGAATGTAAAAGAAATTCTGACTTAACAATACAGACTGCTGTGGAGTATGATCAGCTTTAGATTGACCACCCACTCAGTTAGGAACTGCACTTATAGCACTGGGCTTTATATCTGGCCCTAAACCTGTAAACCCAGATGCTGAAATTTATGTTTATGCACTCAGTGAAGTCAGCAATTTATGGGTCTTTTTGTTGACTGTGTTCAATTGATTTCTACTTGGATTTGCATTTCACCTAGTTATGATCAGAGTGGCCAGTTCCTCATTGCAAGAGCTACAGAAGGACACATCTTTATTCTAGATGCTCGTCCCTCAAAATTATTCCAAGTTCTGGGATATATAGGTAACAAGATGTAACATTTATTACATTTTCTTTTTTCTATTTTCTGCATTATAACTGTATTTGTCAGTCAGGCTAAGCCATTCACCTTCATTCTACTTACTTTCTTGGAGGACTGAACATATTCTTCCCACTTATTTTGTAAGGCCCAGAGTTCCTTTTGGGTTTTGTTTCCCTTTGTAATTTTAGTTAGCAAATGTACCAATATTGTCTTCCTTTCAGAGTATGTATAAATCACAGGGAGAAGAATTGATTAGATGAAAAACTGATTGCAGTTCCAGCACTAAAGTAATAGTTGTCGCAAAGAGCTAAAGAACTTTGTGAGAATTTAGACTAAAAAACTGTAGGTTATAATATTTGTGTGTAATCTCCTGTTTCAAATTTCTACCACAGACATCTTTAGCATGGGAACTGCTGAAATTTTCAGCTTTGCTGGTTGATAGTGAGGAATAAAACATGATGAATTTTAAGTCACAAAAAAATTTGAAATTAGTGAATTTCTTTTTCCAAAAGCATTGTTCTTTAAGATCATATCTGTGTTCTAGATATTCACCATAATTTTAAGTATAAAGGAAATTATATTTTATCTTTTTAATTTTATCTTTTAAATTGTTTTAACAAACAGAATTATATCTCCTTAAATAATTCTGTAATTTCCCTGATTGTATTATAATTGCATGTAAGGTTTGTTAGAGGAGGGGTTTTCTGTGGTTCATCTGGCCTTTATCAGCACACAGCCTCAAAATTGTTACAATTCAAGCTGAAGGTAAATTCAGATTTGACTATTTAATGTAAAAATAATGTGCTGGTGCCTGGGGATTCCCAGCACCCGGTGCCTCAAGGGCAGTTGAGTGCATGCAGCACTCCTGAGCTGTGTTCCCAACAGGAATCTCCTTTTGTGTCACTGAATATTTTAGTAAAACCAATGTTACTATGCTGCAGTAACAGTTTCCATTGATGTTCATTACCTGCTTCAGTACTGGCAGATGAAGTGCTCCATCTTTCTGTACTTTCTGACTTAAAGAATGACTTAGTTGAAGTGATGGTTCTTCTTAATGGAGCAAAGGTCCAACAAGCAAGACTGGAAATTTTTCATCTATCTTCAGCAATCATAACAGGTAAAAATTGAAATATATAACATTTTCTAGGGCAATAAGCCTAGCGTCAGATTTTCAAGTTATTTACATTTAATTTTTAAAAGGCTGTAGATTTTAAAAACTTTTCAAAAAGTAGTTTTGTAGTTTTCAACAAAGTTAGTATTTTCTTTAAATACTCACTAATGTTGGACTTATTTTGTGCCTATTTTTAGCTCTATAAAATGGGGCTTTATTTTCAAAGCTGCTGAAGATCTACATTTATTGTCTTCATTTCAGTTTTGTATAAGGTGCCTTGTCAGTCTTAGTTTCAGGTGTCCCTTTAAAGCTCAAAGTAGGGAACTAGAAAGAATAAAATGCCCTTTTGAAGATGTGAACTGCAGTGTTTTAACCAATACCACCCAGGCTGTGTGTTTCTCATGGCAGAGATTCCCAAAACAAATTCTAGATGAAGGCAATGGTGACATGAGCCTGCATGCAAACTAATTAGCACTGTTGACGTGATACTCAAGAAGCAGATTAAACTTAGAATATGTAAATAGTCACATCACTGTGGTTAAACTGTTTCTAGTACTTCCATAGAGCCAGCAGAGCTATTGCTTTGCTTCACTGCAGTGTGCTGCATCAGCACAACTCACTGAGTTGGTGTTAAACCTGAGTATCTTAATTTCCAGTCTCTTCCCTGAAAACTCACATCATGCTCACTCCTTGCTGAGGATCATTTTTATAATTACATTATAGACAAAGCACCTGTATTAATGGTAGTCATGCCTCTTCCTCTTTCTTCTGTCAATCTTTTAGATAATGATAAGTATGTGAATGAACAAGGAATATTTAATGCTAGTGACCTGAAAAAGGAGCAATATGATCTGGATTACACTTTGAGCTCAGCAGTCAGACTGAAGGATAACACTGTGTATGGCTACTGCACCTGTGCACCTTTCATCTGTAAATATCACATCTCTGAAGAGGTAATTCTCTGAAGTTGTATTATTTTGGGTGATGGTTAAATACCAGCAAAAACAAAAGGCTGCAGATGCAGATGAAGTTAATATATAGCAGGATATTATTTAAAGAAATCCTCTCTCCACTGAAAATACCTATTCCATACATACTTATTAACTTTCAGTATCCTACCACTTGCTCAGAAACCTGGCAAGAATAATGTCCTTGTTCTATTATATTGGTTCTTAAAATCCACGGAGCTTGCAGGCACTTCACAAGTGGATTCTGTGCCTGGAGCTGTGGATTTGTGCAGTTTGCTGAGTAACCTGGACAGGCAGCTCCTGGGACTGAGCCAGTGTGAGCCCAGGACTAAGATGCAAACCCAGCCCGGCCTCACAGTGAAGCAGTGGGGGCTTCAGGAAGCCACTGTCATTCCCTGCTGAGGAGCTGAAGCTCTCTGCAGTTCATAGGTGTCACAAAGTTTAAGAGGCAAGACAGGTAAAAAGGTGAATTCTAAAGGTCAGCATTCCTCCTTGACATGTCCAATCCTTTCTGAGCCAGGAAATTCAGGCTGGAACATACTGAATCTGGAGCCTTTTGCAAAGATGAGAAGCAAACCAGCAGCACAGCAATGACACTACTTCCTCAGCTCAGTAATCCAACAACAGTTTAAACTGAAATACATTTGGGAACCCACAAACCTCTCATTAATTTTCTCCATATGGCATAGATATCATCTGAACTGCTGCTAACCTTTTGTTTGTTTGGCAGAGTAAGTTTGGATATCCATCAGTATTTTCACCTGAAGAGGAGATTCCTAGCAAACAGTTTGGATCAGGTTTGCTCTGTTTATCACCCAATGGCCAGTGGCTGGCAGCAGCAGCCAAGGATGGTGTTTTATTTATCTACAATACTTCTACTCTGGTAGGTGGGCATCTGGGCACAGGCTTTATTTGTTTTAAGTGACAGAAGTGTGAAAATTACTTTCTTTAACCGCAAACTTCCCCTCACTTGAATAGAAGGTGTTTGAAAAAAATGTATGTTGAAAATGAACTCACATAGCATTATACAAGACAATTGTTTTTATGATGAATGTGTATACAATCATACAAACCACTTACTTCTTTCTTCATTAAATCTTAGCATAGATCATTTTGCTACTGTTCTTACCTCCTGCAAAATCAATATGCTTCAAACTTGTCCCATGAGTAGTCAAACCTGTTAAGCTTAAAACCCCTAGTATTTTAT